>NC_000079.6:104420046-105080046 GCF_000001635.26 Mus musculus | reverse complement strand
ACTTCTATTATTGAGAATAGTTTTCGCTATCCAGGTCCTTAGAAGGGGGAACAAAATACTCACAGCAGGTAGAGGGTGGGAGGAACTTGGGAGAAAGAGGGGGAGGGGAAGGAGGGGGCAGTATCAGGTATAGGAGAAGACAGGAATGATACACAATGGATCAGGAAATTGAACAGAGATGTGTAGCAATGGGGGATGGGGAACTGGGGATATCCACTAGCAAGTCCCAGATGCCAGGAAACCAAGAGGCTCCCAGGACCCAACAGGGATGAGATTAGCTGAATTGCCCAACAAAGGGAGAACCTGTAGAGACCATATTCAGAGGTTAGGCAAGGCCCCCAGTTGAGAGATGGGGCCACCTGTTCATCTCCAAAATTTTAACCCAGAATTACTCCTATCTAAAGGAAACACAGGGACAAAGTTTGGAGCAGAGACTGAAGGAAAGGTCACCCAGAAACTGCCCCACCTGGGGATCCATCGCATATAGACACATCAAACCCAGACACTATTGCTGATGCCAATAAGTGCTTGCTGACAGGAGCCTGTTATAGCTGTCTCCTGAGAGGCTCTGCCAGAACCTGACAAATACAAATGCAGATGCTCCCAGCCAACCATTGGACTGAGCACAGGAACCCTAATGGAGGACTAAAGGAGTTGAAGGGGTTTGCAACCCCATAGGAAGAACAATAATATCAACCAACCAGACTCCCCAGAACTCCTAGGGACTAAGCCACCAACCAAAGAGTGCATATGGAGGAACCCAGGGAACAGGCTGCATATGTAGCAGATGGCCTTATCTGACATCAATGGGAGGAGAGGCCCTTCGTCCTAGTGTAGGGGAATGGCAAGGCAGTAAGATGGGAGTGGGTGGGTGGGGGAGCACCCTCATAGAAGCAGAGGAAGGAGGAATGGGGTAGGGGGTTTGCAGAGGGGAAACCAGGAAAGGGGATAATATTAGAAATGTAAATAAATAAAATATCAAATAAAAAAAGAAAAGTAAATACATATATATGTTTGAATTTATAAACTAGTTCAGCAAAACCATAGTACACAGGACTATGTACAGAAATCTATCATAGTACTTTATTACCAACTGTCAATCTGAAAATCATAGTAAGAAAATTCAAGTCAAAATAGGACTCAAAAGAACAAAACTATATACAAATAACTTTAAAAGGACTGGCTGCTTTGTACGTCAATAATCACAACAAAGTGTTGCTGCTAGAAAAATAAATGAGACTGTAAGTAAATGGAGAGCTATTCTGTGTGTGTGGAATTGAAGGTTTAATACTTTTAAGGCTATCTAAATTGATCTATAAATTAAAATTCAATACAATTTGATCAATTGATGCTAGCTTGTATGCAGAAAATGGAAAACTTATTCTAAAATTTTCAAGAAATAAGAAAGAACTGGAAATTTCAAACTAAGCAAAATCATATGAAGTCATATTCATTTTTTCTAATTCTATTAGCATATAAGAATATTTTCTTTTTTTTTCTTTTTTTTTATTAGGTATTTTCCTCGTTTACATTTTCAATGCTATCCCAAAGGTCCCCCATACCCACTCCCCCTTTTTGGCCCTGGCATTCCCCTGTACTGGGGCATATAAAGTTTGCAAGTCCAATGGGCCTCTCTTTGCAGTGATGGCCGACTAGGCCATCTTTTGATACATATGCAGCTAAAGACAAGAGCTCCCAGGTACTGGTTAGTTCATATTGTTGTTCCACCTATAGGGTTGCAGTTCCCTTTAGCTCCTTGGGTATTTTCTCTAGCTCCTCCATTAGGGGCCCTGTGACCCATCCAATAGCTGACTGTGATCATCCACTTCTGCGTTTGCTAGGCCCCGGCATAGTCTCACAAGAGAGAGCTATATCTGGGTCCTTTCAGCGAAATCTTGCTAGTGTATGCAATGGTGTCAGCATTTGGAAGCTGATTATGGGATGGATCCCTGCATATGGCAATCACTAGATGGTCCATCCTTTCGTCACAGCTCCAAATTTTGTCTCTGTAACTCCTTCTATGGGTGTTTTGTTCCCATTTCTAAGAAAGGGTAAAGTGTCCACACTTTGGTCTTCGTTCTTCTTGAATTTCATGCGTTTGGCAAGTTGTATTTTATATCTTGGGTATCCTAAGTTTCTGGGCTAATATCCACTTATCAGTGAGTACATATTGTGCGAGTTCCTTTGTGATTGGGTTACTTCACTCAGGATGATACCCTCCAGGTTCATCCACTTGCCTAGGAATTTCATAAATTCATTTTTTTAATAGCTGAGTAGTATTCCATTGTGTAAATGTACCACATTTTCTGTATCCATTCCTCTGTTGAGTGGCATCTGGGTTCTTTCCAGCTTCTGGCTATTATAAACAAGGCTGCTATGAACATAGTGGAGCATGTGTTCTTCTTACCGGTTGGGACATCTTCTGAATATATGCCCAGGAGAGGATATATATGCTGGATCCTCCGGTAGTACTATGTCCAATTTTCTGAGGAACCGCCAGACTGATTTCCAGAGTGGTTGTATAAGCTTGCAATCCCACCAACAATGGAGGAGTGTTCCCCTTTCTCCACATCCTCGCCAGCATCTGCTGTCACCTGAGTTTTTGATCTTTGCCATTCTGACTGGAGTGAAGTGGAATCTCAGTGTTGTTTTGATTTGCATTTCCCTGATGGTTAAGGATGTTGAACATTTTTTCAGGTGCTTCTCTGCCATTCTGTATTCCTCAGGTGAGAATTCTTTGTTCAGCTCTGAGCCCCATTTTTTAATGGGATTATTTGATTTTCTGGAGTCCACCTTCTTGAGTTCTTCATATATATTGGATATTAGTCCCCTATCCGATTTGGGATAGGTAAAGATCCTTTCCCAATCTGTTGGTGGCCTTTTTGTCTTATTGACGGTGTCTTTTGCTTTGCAGAAGCTTTGCAATTTTATGAGGTCCCATTTATCGATTCTTGATCTTACAGCACAAGCCATTGCTGTTCTATTCAGGAATTTTTCCCCTGTACCCATATCTTCGAGGCTTTTCCCTACTTTCTCCTCTATAAGTTTCAGTGTCTCTGGTTTTATGTGGAGTTCCTTAATCCACTTAGATTTGACCTTAGTACAAGGAGATAAAAATGGATCAATTCGCATTCTTCTACATGATAACCGCCAGTTGTGCCAGCACCATTTGTTGAAAATGCTGTCTTTTTTCCACTGGATGGTTTTAGCTCCCTTGTCAAAGATCAAGTGACCATAGGTGTGTGGGCTCATCTCTGGGTCTTCAATTCTGTTCCATTGGTCTACTTGTCTGTCACTATACCAGTACCATGCAGTTTTGATCACAATTGCTCTGTAGTACAGTTTTAGGTCCGGCATGGTGATTCCACCAGAGGTTCTTTTATCCTTGAGAAGAGTTTTTGCTATCTTCGGTTTTTTGTTATTCCAGATGAATCTGCCGATTGCCCTTTCTAATTCGTTGAAGAATTGAGTTGGAATTTTGATGGGGATTGCATTGAATCTGTAGATTGCTTTTGGCAAGATAGCCATTTTTACAATGTTGATCCTGCCAATCCATGAGCATGGGAGATCTTTCCATCTTCTGAGATGTTCTTTAATTTCTTTCTTTAGAGACTTGAAGTTCTTATCATACAGATCTTTCACTTCCTTAGTTAGAGTCACGCCAAGGTATTTTATATTATTTGTGGCTATTGAGAAGGGTGTTGCTTCCCTAATTTCTTTCTCAGCCTGTTTATCCTTTGTGTACAGAAAGGCCATTGACTTGTTTGAGTTAATTTTATATCCAGCTACTTCATTGAAGCTGTTTATCAGGCTTAGGAGTTCTCTGGTGGAATTTTTAGGGTCACTTATATATACTATCATATCATCTGCAAAAAGTGATATTTTGACTTCTTCCTTTCCAATTTGTATCCCCTTGATCTCCTTTTGTTGTCTAATTGCTCTGGCTAGGACTTCAAGTACAATGTTGAATAGGTAGGGAGAGAGTGGACAGCCTTGTCTAGTCCCTGATTTTAGTGGGATTGCTTCCAGCTTCTCACCATTTACTTTGATGTTGGCTATTGGTTTGCTGTAGATTGCTTTTATCATGTTTAGGTATGGGCCTTGAATTCCTGATCTTTCCAAAACTTTTATCATGAATGGGTGTTGGATTTTGTCAAATGCTTTCTCAGCATCTAACAAGATGATCATGTGGTTTTTGTCTTTGAGTTTGTTTATATACTGGATTACATTGATGGATTTCCGTATATTAAACCATCCCTGCATCCCTGGGATGAAACCTACTTGGTCAGGATGGATGATTGTTTTGATGTGTTCTTGGATTTGGTTAGCAAGAACTTTATTGAGGATTTTTGCATCGATATTCATAAGGGAAATTGGTCTGAAGTTCTCTATCTTTGTTGGGTCTTTTTGTGGTTTAGGTATCAGAGTAATTGTGGCTTCATAGAATGAGTTGGGTAGAGTACCTTCCGTTTTTATTTTGTGGAATAGTTTGTGAAGAACTGGAATTAGGTCTTCTTTGAAGGTCTGATAGAACTCTGCACTAAACCCATCTGGTCCTGGGCTTTTTTTGGCTGGGAGACTATTAATAACTGCTTCTATTTCTTTAGGGGATATGGGACTGTTTAGATGGTCAACTTGATCCTGATTCAACTTTGTACCTGGTATCTGTCCAGAAATTTGTCCATTTCGTCCAGGTTTTCCAGTTTTGTTGAGTATAGCCTTTTGTAGAAAGATCTGGTGGTGTTTTGGATTTCGTTTTATTTAAAAATTTCCCATAGTTGGAAGTTTTTTTAAAGTCCATTACTGATCATGTTTTTAAAACATACACTGCTTTCTTGACTCAATAGTAAATAACATATTTAAATTTGCGTATTAAGGTCCATGACATGGGAGAAAACAGCCAACAGAATCATCTAAATGGGCTCAGAAAATTTAAATCATATAGAGAATATAAAAATTGAAAAAAAATCAATGTAGAATATGATATACACTTTAGCATTTCTGGACAATATCAGCGATTATTGTTGCCACTACTGGATTGCATTTATTGTGACATATCTACATCCACCTGCCCCTATTTCTCAGCTTTTCAAAGCAGTGGATGACTTCCTCGAGGATACGTTAAGAACCAGATCACCACATCACTTACATTTGGCTTTGCTTGGGCTGATCTCACTGCTTGTCTCCATTATTTTTGCATTATAAATTGTTACCCTACACACATCTGGGTCTTAAAGTCTACACTTCAGTTGCACAATGTTTACATCAATACTGTCTCGTTCAGGATGAGGCATATAAGCAGAGTGATGAGAATGAATCACGCTTGGCCTTTTCGTAGTTTTCATACTTTTGCAGTATTCATATCTCCATTGTTTATCAAAAATTCATTAACAAGAATGTATGCTACTATATTTAAATGTATTTTACTTCATATATAAAAGCCATCTTAAGTGAGAATAAATTTGAAAATTTGACTCAATAACCTCTCTTGTCTTTTAGTATTTAACACTTCAAAAGAGAAATCTGAAGTCATATTTTTGTTATTTGGCAATTGGCCTATTTTCCCCATATTTGGACTTATAGGATTTCTCTCTTTCTTTCAATCCTAATACTTGAACAATTTTTGCCAGCATGTGAGTGGGTACAGAATTCTGTTCAATCATATTTACCTGACCTTTTCAATACCTGTGCATAGATGACAGCATTGAGAGACCTATACTAAACAAATTACTAATACTTCAATGGTATAATAACTGGAGGGAAGCATTTCTTTAAACTTGTGGGTAGGGATTCTCCGACACTCTTTTGACCTCTGTCTCTAAAGGAGGGAGTTTCTGCCTTTGATATATAAAAACTTTTTAAAGGCCAATTAGTGGCAAGAATAGTGGTTGGGTTTTATGAGAAATTTGGTTCCTGAAGAAAAAAAATAGGATGTTCCCCATTCCTTAACATGTGTGCATTCTCCATATCACAGTCAGAAAAGTGACAGTGACCCCTGACCAGGCAGAGGGATGGGACATTGATCAGCTGGAAATGATCACTCTATTTAACTAAAGATGTGGAGACTTTCACCACATGGGCTAGAATACTGACTCAACTAGCCCATCCCTGTTTCTATCTCACTGAAGTCATGTGACATTTTAATCTTTCCCAGTGTCTTTCAAACAAAAACATTAAATGTATTGAAAAACATGGAAGTGCAGACTAGAAGGTAGTGACAAGTTTCTCTTACTATATATTATCAAATACATAAAAAATTTATTTAAAGAAAATTAATTTGGCAGTGAGGGATATCATACATCAGAAAAAAGAAAAAAGCAACAGGGAAGCCAGTTATTAAGCTATGTAATAACCCAAGTGGACTAGATATCTCCCCTCCTCTCCAGGTTCCTAAGAACCACTAAGAAATTTGAGGGGTTTGTTGTTGTTGTGTGTGTGTTTGTTTTTTTGTTTTTGTTGTTTGTTTTTTGGTTTTATTTTGTGTTTTGTTTTGTTTTGTTTTGTTTTTTAAGTCAGAACATTACTCTGAACTGTTCAAGGTAACAAGACAACCACCAAACTCAAACATTATTGTGGATGCCAACAAGAGCTTGCTGACAGGAGCCTGATATAGCTGTCTCCTGAGAGACTCTGCCAGTGCCTGACAAATACAGAAATGGATGCTCTCAGCCATCCATTGGACAGAGCACAGGGTCCCCAATGAAGGAGCTAGAGAAAGTACCCAAGGAGCTGAAGGGGTTTGCAGCCCCATAGGAGGAACAACAATATGAACTAACTAGTACCCCCAGAGCTCCCAGGGACTAAACCACCAACCAAAGAGTACATATGGTGGGACTCAAGGCTTCAGTTGCCTATATAGGATGGCCTAGTAGGACATCAATAGGAGAAGAGGCCTTTGGTCCTGTGAAAGTTCTATGCCCCAGTATAGGGGAATTTCGGGGCCAGGAAGCAAGGGGGGTGGGGAGAAAGGGGAAGGGGAGGGGATAGGGGGTTTTCAGAGGGGAAACTAGGAAAGGGGAGATAACATTTGAAATGTAAATAAAGAAAGTATCTAAGGAAAAAAATAACCATGCTACAATCCACAGACCCAAATGAAAAAAAAAAAAATCCCATTAGCAATTCTCTCTGAGGTTTGTGTCTAGCTCTGACTCTACAGAGCCTTTCCTATTGGAAATGAGGTACCCTGGATATGTATCCCTTTGTCTGCTTCGGCAGGATGCATTGTCTGTGGGTTCTACTGAAACTTCCAGTCCATTTGATTGAATGTTTCCTAGCAATTTGCAACTCTGGCTTAAACCCTGTCTGTGTCACACCACACTAACCATTTGCCAGCCACCACTTCTTTACTGACTCTTAAAAAAAAAAAAACTCTTGGCCTCACTAACCTTGTCTGGAACAGCCACTTCTCTGGCAAAAAATGGGTTCCTTTAAGGACATTTGTGGGCTTGCCAAGTTGAAACATACTGGAACAATCCTGTGGGGGAAGGCTGTGTACAGAACTTGAGCCTGAGTCTGAGTGGTCCTTTGACCTATGTGCATGCACTGATGTAGTCTGGCTATTTACTACCCAGTCCTTCCCTCCTCCCCTCCCTTTCTCCTCTCTCTCTCTCTCTCTCTCTCTCTCTCTCTCTCTCTCTCTCATTCTCTACCCTGTCTTCCCCTTTCTCATAGCCCATACAATAATAGTTACATGTAAGAATAAGTCCTTCCTATCCTAGCCTGAATCTTCTCTTCTTATAAGTTTACTACTGAGTTGTGTACATCTTCGAGTAGGCGACTCTATACACGGACCTTTCTGAGAAACCATGCAGTGCTTTGGTGTCTATGTGTGAGTGGGATTTTTATGGAACTGTCAGGTTGCCTGTCATTCTTCAGATTGTCCTTTTTGCTTTCTCAACACTGAGTTCAAAGAGGCATCAGCATTAATGTTCAACTTCCTCTATAGTGGAATTCTGCATATTATCCTAGAATAATAGATGTAGTTATTGAAACCGTTTCCGCAGTTCAGATATTTAGATTATTTTTAGTGCCCAATAGTATATTCATACTACTTCAGTCAAAGTGTTAAGCGTCTTGTCTTCTTTTTCTTCATCTGAGAATATAAATAATACTTCAGAAAGATATAGGAAGAAACAAAGTTGCTGGGTTATAAAGTAGGCAGATTTACATCATTTATTTATTTTTATTTTAAAATGCTGAAGATAGAACCTAGGGTCTTGCACATACAAAGCCAACACTGCTTCTTATCAGAGTGGGTTCACCCCCAGCCTGAATTTACATATTAAAGATGCTTCGGAATTTCTTTCCAGATTATAAGCAGGCTGATGATTTATTAAAGTGCTTGGGTACCCATTGCTGGTCAGGTTGACATTACTATACTCTTCAGTGTGTTCTCATATGACTTCCTCATTTTGAGTTTGTATTCTTACCTCTTAGTCTTCTGATTTCTCTTTCTAGGCTCACGCCTTTAATCCCATCACTTGGAGGCAGAGGCAGGCGGATTTCTGAGTTCAAGGCCAGCCTGGTCTACAAAGTGAGTTCCTGGACAGCCAGGGCTATACAGAGAAACCCTGTCTCGAAAAGACAAAAAGAAAAAATGCAAATAAAAGTAGTTTTTATGCACTCACTGATAAGTGGATATTAGCCCAGAAGCTCGGAATACCCAAGTTACAATTTGCAAAGCACATGAAACTCAAGAAGAAGGAAGAACAAAGTGTGGATACTTCAATCCTCCTTAGAATGGTGAACAAAATATCCACGGAAGGAGTTACAGAGACAAAGTTTGTAGCAGAGACAGAAGGAAGGACCATCTAGAGACTGCCCCACCTGGGGATCCATCCCATAAACAGCCACCAAACCCAGACACTAGGCAGATGCCAACAAGAGCATGCTGACAGGAGCCTGATATAGCTAGATGTCTCCTTTGAGGCTCTGCCAGTGCCTGGAAAATACAGAAGAGGATGCTCACAGTCATCCATTGGACTAAGCACAAGATCCCCAATGAAGGAGTCAGAGAAAGTACCCAGGAAGCTGAAGGGGTCTAAAGCCCCATAGGAGGAACATCAATATGAACTAACCAGTACTCCCAGAGCTCCTTGGAACTATACCACCAATCAAAGAAAACACATGGTGGAACTTGTGGCTCTAGCTATATATGTAGCAGAGGATGGCCTAGTAAATCATCAATGGGAGGAGAGGACCTTGGTCCTGTTAAGGTTCTAGGCCCCAGTATAGGAGAATGCCAGGACCAGGAATGGGAGTGGGTGGGTTGAGGAGCAGGGAGAGGAAGAAAGGAATAGGGGATTTTCAGAGGGGAAACTAGGAAAAGGGATAACATTTGAAATGTAAACTAAAAAAAATCTTTAAAAAGAAAAAAACCACAAGTGATATGCACTCACTGATAAATGGATATTAGCCCAGAAGCTCAGAATACCCAAGATACAATTCACAAAACACATGAAACTCAAGAAGAAGGAAGAACAAAGTGTGGACACTTTGATCCTTCTTAGAAGGGGGAACAAAATACCCATGGAAGGAGTTACAGAGACAAAGTGTGAAGCAGAGAGTGAAGGAATGACTGCCCCACCTGGGGATCCTTTCCATAGACAACCACCAAACTCAGACACTATTGTGGATGCCATCAAGAGCTTGCTGATAGGAGCCTGATATAGCTGTCTCCTGAGAGGCTCTGCCAGTGCCTGACAAATACAGAAGTGAATGCTCACAGTCATCCATTGGACTGAGCACAGGGTCTCCAATGAAGGAATTAGAGAAAGTACCCAAGAAGCTGAAGGGGTTTGCAGCCCCATAGGAGGGACAACAATCTGAACTAACTGGTACTTCCAGTTAGCTCCCTAGGACTAAAGCACCCACCAAAGAAAACACATGGTAAGACTCATGGCTCTAGCTGCATATATAGCAGAGGATGGCCTAGTTGGTCATCAATGGGAGGAGAGGCCCTTGGTCCTGTGAAGGTTCTATGCCTCAGTGTAGGGGAATGCTAGGGCCAGGAAGTAGGTGTAGGTGGGTTGGTGAGTAGGGCGATGGGGAGAGGATGGGGATTTTCAGAGGGGAAACTAGGAAAGGGGATAACATTTGAAATGTAAATAAAGAAAATATCAAAGAGAAAAAGAAAAAATTAAACAGCAACTAACTAACTAACTAACTAACTAACTAACTAACTAACTATAAAACAATACCAGCAGCTGGCATTGAACTGAGGTTGGAACTCTTGAGCTTTAATTATTGAAATTTTGGTGCAACAGGTAGTGTCAAGAAAGGTTGAGAGCCACACACTTAGGTGCTTGCTCAGAAGCTGGCTTGCGCATTTTCTTTGTAGATGGTTCTACCTAATGATGCTACAGCTCTTCTTGCTAACCTGTTCCAGCAAATGTAGTCAGTGAATTCGTCTTTATGTATATTTAAAAGACTGGGAGACAGATGAGTTAAAAATAAATAAATAAATAAATAAATAAATAAATAAGAACCAGTTTCTTCTCCTCCTCCCAAAATGGAGGTGTCCTATCTTAAACTCTGAGAGCAAAAGGGAGACATCTAGGGTGAGAGAGTCCTCTTAACTCCATGGTGGAGAGGCTTTGGCCTTCTGCTCCCTGAGGGCACTGGAGAGCAAGGAGTTCATTCTAAGAGACATGTAGGTCTTAGACAAGGACACAGTCCAAACCCTTCTGGTGGCTTGTTCTGTCCTTTTACCACTTCTGTGGAAGTTGGAAGAAGTTATCTGATGCCTTTGTTGTGGGCGTCTGGCAGAAGCAGAGAATGTCTACTTCTAGTCTAGCAACAAATGTAGTCTCAGGATCTCTCACTTTTCCAGTTGCCAGTGGAGAGTCTACCACCAGCTTCTCAAATTTGTTATACGTGACATAGTAATTGAGGCCACTGTCTCCATCATGGCAATTCTTTATCTTCAAATGTTCATATCACGTCAGGTTTCAGATTTAGGCAAAAGGAACTCAGTACCTTTGCCTTCTTCAGGAATGTGCACAGCACTTTGTGTCCTCTCCATATACTTGAGAGTCAGTTTCCATAGCAGGGTCTCTGATGTTAACCCAGATGAAGTCAAAGTAACTTTAGGGTCTAATTGCAACTTTTAAAGTCAAATGGCTGCTTTAATAATCAATGTTGATTTTATGATCTGAATGAAAGATACAAAATATTCTTTACATGACAATATTAACAAGAGAAAAGATGTAATAACATGCTATTGATTAAGTTTAAGAAAAAATGCAAAATGGGTAAGATAGAAGATAAAAGATAGAAGTAAAAATTGATTAGCAGAAATGCTCATAAGGAAGAGCCTCTGGCTTACCAATATTTGACTACATTTTGTGTGCATTTAAAGGAATAACTTCTTTTTATACATTTAAGTTTCAAGTTACTCTATAATTACAATTCCAATGAAAATTATCAATAGATATTCCATATAAACTAGAAATTCTACACAGTTAGAGAAAATAACTGAATCTGACTTAGTCCATGAATATGTTAAAGAATCACAAATTAACATTGGTAGAAAATAGATAATTCTTTATTGTAAGGCTAAAGTAGATTACAGAGAATTTCAATGCTGAGTGCTATTTTTTGTGTGATAAAGCCAGGTTATCATTGATAAATCTTAATTGATATCTGGCATTTTCAGGAGATTAGGTTATATGATATAAATGAACTCAAGAAATTAGTTGTTTCACACTTGTAGAGTCATGAGACAGATATCAAATTAAAATGAAAACTTTTAGTGCCATAATGCATGCCTCGCCCTGAAGCGTGATGAACTAGAACTATGATGAGGATTAAAGGCTCTCTATGCTGCTTTTTCTGAAGACACTGGGAAAATTTGGTCCAAATGCCCGGGGATCTCTCATCCTCTTGGAGACTGTTTGGTTTAGGAATTCCACAATCACTGATCTTGTTACCAGAACTATTTATTCAGGAAACGTTGGTCAAAGGATACAAAATTTAGTTAGACAACAGGAATCAATTCAAGAGATCCTTTTACACTTATGTTGTCTATAATTAATAACAATATACTATGTTTTTAAAGAGAGTATTTTTAATAATTTTTTATTTTTTAAGAGTTACATATTTTGCTCATATTCACTCTCCACTCTCCTCCTATCTACCCTCACTTCATCCCCATCCCCCAGTTCACATCCTGCCACACCCACTCCAGTGAAGTCTGCATGACAAGTCCAAAAGCTTGGTCTCAGTCCTGAGGCAAAAATTTCATGGAAACTTGTCTCGTGGAGAGTCTCTGGTGTCCCATAACCAGATTTGTCCCTGCTACAGTGTTACAGGAGGCTCTTGCATGCTTTCTTGCAGTTTGTTACTGGATAAGGGCTAAAACTCTCAGGGCTACTTCAAAAAAGTGAACTTAGAATTACAGCTGAGTCACTCCCATATGCAGGAATTTACATTGGTCTAGGTTGTAGCTTAAGGAGGAAGTAGAATATTGTATTATTCATGAAAAGGTTAGTAGAACAGAACTTACCTTGTGCATGTTTTTCACTGCGCCAAGAAGAATAGCATAATTAGGTATTTCCTAAGGGACCCCTGGTGGTGGGCTATAGTATATATTCATGAGTGTGGCACCAACACCTGAGTCCCTCAGTTAGGAGTGGGAGCTCATGAGCCCTCTCTGCTCCAAATTAGAACGTTGTTTGTCTTGATCTCATGCAGGTCTTATGTAGGCAGCCATTGCTGCTGTGACGTCATGACTTCAGTCTTCCTGCCAAGTCCAGTGTTCCCCGACCTCTGGCTCTTACAGTCTTTCTCCTCCCTCTTTCTTGATAAACTGCAAGTTTCTGTGCGGTGTGGTGTGTGTGTGTGTGTGTGTGTGTGTGTGTGTGTGTGTGTGTGTGTGAGAGAGAGAGAGAGAGAGAGAGAGAGAGAATGCAGATGTTCCATTTGTGGCTGAGAACCACACTGATATGTATTTCCTGCCCTTTGATCTGTTGTTTCTTTATTTAACAGCTGTCCATTACACATAGAGAGTTCTCTAACAAGGTTCGAGAGCTACACTAATCCATGGGTATAAAGATATTAATTTATGGATCAACTTCAAATAGACATTTATCAGAGTAATAGTGTTAGGTTCACCTCTGGGGCCTGAGAACTCCCAACCATAGGTCCTTAGACAGATTTACAGTACAAGGCATATATTCCTCCTGAGGAGCTAGCCTCAAATCTAATCAGAAAGTGGTTGGCTGCCCTTTAATATTCCTGTTACTACTGTACTCATGGGCAGAAACTGCCACACTGGTTATTATTATAATTCACATGGTTATTGTCAATATATTTGTTAGTGACTCCTCTGACCTGAAGCCTACAGAGCACTGTTTGGTACTAAGAAAGAAAGGAGATTTTTAAACTTTCTTACTGAACAATACGAAGAATCTGAGACAACATTTATATTAACTATTTGGTTTAGGAATTTTATAGTGTTAAAAACATCACATTATTCTTGATAGAAATATACAAGTTTTAGGATGGTGGATGGAGAGAAATCAGTAGTGTAGACTCTGGTAAGTTACCCATATTCCTATAAGCAATGCTCTCATAAACCCTAATGCACACATAATTAACACAACTCTCTCTCTCTCTCTCTCTCTCTCTCTCTCTCTCTCTCTCTCTCTCACACACACACACACACACACAGAGAGAGAGAGAGAGAGAGAGAGAACAAAAAAAAAAAACCACACATAAGAGTAAGAGGACCTGAAAAGAGGAAGAGGATCAGTGGAAATGGGAGGGGAACAAGAGAAAGCAATGAGTGTAAATCTGGTTGAAATAGAGAATGTATGCATGAAAATGTCATAACAAAACCCATCATTGTATATAATACAGAACACTTTTGAATGACATGAAATTCCAAGTCTGTACTACTTGAATACTATTTTCTTTTCATTTTAAGAAGAACACTGTGGCTATATGAGAGGGTACCACTGGGACAAATGGTTTGCAAGAACTTTCTGGACTGTTTTTGTAAACTCTCTGCAAATCTAAAATTATTCAAAATAAAAGTCTTATTGCAAAACAAACAAACAAAAAAAATCCAGCATGACTCATTTACCTAGGATCTGCTACGTGCTATGGATACAAAGACAAATGGAACAGGTCTTGCTGAAGAGGACTCCAGTCCCCTCCCCCCCCCAAAAAAATGGAAAGAGTAAACAGCACTACACAATGTCTGTGAGAGGAGTCTGTCAGGGGTGAGTCTCTCAGCATTCAGGAGACAGGCAAGCAGGTTAAGAAGAACTCGATAAGGTTCTGAGGTCATAGAGGAGTAGATTATGATTTGAAGTGGGGCTTCCATTTTCCATAAGAATCTAACTATCTGAAAACATAATTGAAGCATAAATTCAGTGACACAGACCATGCCAATTACTTTTGAGAGCATCAAACAGTTGTAATGCAATGACCTCATTGGTGTACAAATCTATCCACTCCAGGCTTAAAGTTTTGGGTAACAACACTACTTTTAGGTCTAGAGCACTTTGTGATACGACCGGATTTAGAAGAGAATATTTGGGAGCTCTGAGTAGGGCTGAGTTGGCTTGTGACATCACACTGACTTATGTGACTATGGACTGGAGAAGAGGAAGGCCCATATTTTGTTACTGAATGAGTAGTGGATCAATGTGACATGAGTGCTTCAAAGAGGGAAGTGTCAAGTTATTGAAATTACAAAAACATAACAGGGAAATTTGAGGGGTCTGAAGAATGGAGGTTGGCCTTAGACAAGGAGAGAAGAATAAAAAAAAAAAAAAAAAAAAACACTCAAGGTGAGGGAATTGAGAAGTACCATAGCACAAGAGGAGGTTCAAATACACTCAGTATGTATGGAGAATGGCAAATGTATTGGTTGGCTGGATCGGAGGGTTTACATATTCAAAGAACAATCCAGGCATGGTAAAAGTGATTTGGAGCCAGTTTGCAATTGATCTTGAAATAGCAGGCCAAGTGTTTTGGACTGCTTCTCTAAACAATAGAAAAAAATTGAGTGGAAATTTTAGAGGTGGAAATTTTGCAATATTTTGAAAAGCACCACGAATGGAATGGAGAAAGTGAAGTTTAGAGTGGGAAAGACAGTTGCCCTAAAATAAGGAAGCTGGAAGGAAGGAAGGAAGGAAGGAAGGAAGGAAGGAAGGTAGGAAGAAGGAAGGAAGGAAAAGAAAGAAAGAAAGAAAGAAAGAAAGAAAGAAAGAAAGAAAGAAAGAAAGAAAGAGAGAGAGAGAGAGAGAGAGAGAGAGAGAAGGAAGGAGGGAGGCAGGCAGGCTGGTAGGTGGTGGAGACTTTTCAAAGGAAGGGCTTGGATGGGGAAAGAGAGGACTTCTGAAGGTCTATGTACTTTTATATTTAGGAGGCTGAATTTAATCTGCAATATCTAAATCCAGAGGGATGGCTGGGTAAGAAGAAACTTAGCTGAGTATACACGGATTAATATGGTGTGACAGTGAGACTTTCGATTATACACGACACATCTGAAATACTAGGAGAGGTGGGGCTCAAAACTGAGCCTCTGGGAATCTTTTCAGCAAAAGTGGCGCTGTAAGCCTTCAGCTTCTTCAGGAGACTGTGGAGAGCAGCAGATCTCTGAGCAGCCATGCAAGACTGTCACAGATGTTTGCTGGTTCTGCTTCTTCTCAACTTCTTTCACTGTCGGAACTGCCTTGCTTCCTTTGTGGAATTCTGGTCAGAGGGAATATAGATAGGGAATGGATGCCATTTTGAAAATAACAGAAAATGGCCTGAACAGAGTCTGGACAATCAAGGCCGTCATGCCCTTGATGAATAAGTGTACACTTATTGTTTAGCCTGTGGACTAAGGTTAAGAGATCCCAACTCCTTACTCTAGAATAACAATGGGAGGAGCCAGAAAGGGCTTTATGTAAGAGAGCCTGCTTGGCAATGAAGCCAAAGATAGCAGTGACAGGGGTCCAATGACATTGCATTGTTTGAATTCTTCAAACAGGACATTCTTGAATTTAGTCCTTTTAAATAATTGCCAGGTACCATCAATATCAACCAACCAGATCCTCACCCCACCCCCGCAAAGCTACAAAGAGTACACACAGGGGGACCCATGGCTCCAGCTGGATATGTAGCAAAGGATTGCCTTATCAGGTATCACCCCTTGGTCTTATGGAGGCTCAATACCATCAAAGCATACTAAGGTTGAGCTGGAGAAGGGATGAACCATAGTTGAGTCATCTTGTGCATCCAGCTCTCTGGTCATCTTTAAAGAAAAAGATGCATTTATTTTTATTTTATGTTTATAGGTGTTTTTGTCTGCTTGTATGTTTGTACACTATGTACATACAGTGCTCATGGGTCCAGTAGAGGGTGGTGTGTGGGCCTGTGTACCAGGGCTTTCCACAGAGATCTCTGGCCCCTTGAGAGTTCCAGCAAAGGGAAACAAGTGCAGGCAGGTAGGGGAGGTCGCTTCCATTGCTGCAGTTGGCTCCACCTCCGTCTCTGCTGTGCCTTCCAGCTTACTCTAGCTGCCCTGCATGCCCTGCACTGAGTTGGGTCGGGCTGGGCCCACTAGAGGTAGACTAGCCAGTGAGGAGTGCCCCTGAACTTCAGGCAGCATCAGGAGAGCAGAGCTCTTTGCAAGTGTTACAGTTCTTTGAATAGAAGGCTCAGATGTTGGAGTAGTTCTTGCACACTTTTTATCCTTCCAGATAGAATTCTTATATACAGTTTTGGGGTGGGTAAGGGTCTGACAACAGGCACTTCTCATTGGTTTGGTCTGAGAGGTTTGGGGAAACATATTTGCATGTGGGAGGGCTTGGTGCTGCTCCTACCTGACTTGTGGCCACATACCTCTCTATGGGGGACTGTGGGAGGAGCCAGGGACCCAGGAGGCAGGGACCCAGGGGGCGTGGCCAAACACCTGTCATCCTATGCAGGTGGAAGTCATCACCCATCGGTCACTGGAGTTCCAGATCTTTGCTCACTGAAGACCAGGCTGTCTGTGCACAGCCTACCGCACCACAGTGGTGGATCCTCTAGAGCTGCCATATAGGTCATGGAAACCAAACCTGGTCCTCTGTAAGAGCAGCAAATGCTCTTAAATTCTGGGACATCTCTCCAGCCCAGCCTGTCTAGGTTTATGCTGATTGGACTGTTCAGGGTCTTGAGTATAGATAGCATTAACTACAGAGACTACATGTGTGACAAGAGTATGCACAATTGTAACTAATGTAGTGAGCAACATAAATACAGAGTTGCTGGGTTCTAAAATTTCAATTGATGTGTTTCATTGTAAGTAATTGGGTTTCATAGCTGAGTTATACTTATGTCAAAGCATCTAATAGGAAAAAAAGATGTTTTCTTTCACAAACAAGTAAATTACAGATAAATCCCTGTTCTATTGACCAAAGTATTTTATAGTGTAAATCAATAGCATACGTTTAATTTTGCTAAGGAAAGTATAAGAAAGGAAAATTATAGTTCAATATCACTTTTAAGTATATGTAACAAAACATATTGACAATCTATGTAGGGAAATACTACTATAGCATTACCAATCTGGGTTTGTACTTTGTATGACAGGTAGACAATTTTGTTGTTTGTAGTCCTGGCTAGCATAGAACTAACTTTGTAGATCAATCAGGCTTGCCGTGAATTTATTCTGAGATAACAGAACACCATGCTGGCTTCTTGGTTTTTATTCCTTCCTTCCTTCCTTCCTTCCTTCCTTCCTTCCTTCCTTCCTTCCTTCCCTTCTTCCCTCCCTCCCTCCCTCCCTCCCTCCCTCCCTCCCTCCCTCCCTCCCTCCCTTCCTCCATTCCTTCCTTCATTCCTTCCATTCTTTTCAGAAACAGTGCATGTCACCTTCAAATTTATTTTCCCAGGTCAGCCTCGAACTTGTAATCCTGCATCAGCCTCCTGTGTGTTAGTTAATACTACAACATGTACGACAATGCCTAGCTTTAAAGGTTAAGTCAATATAAGAAGGAAATCATTTTTCATATTATCAAGAAGAATTGCAGAATAGTTTTTTAAATAATCTTTTTTGTCATACTAGGGATCAAACTCAGAATCTGGTGCCAGTTAGGCAAGTACTCTACCACTGTGCTATATCTTTATATAGTATAAAATCACTCGTGACATTGATAGCAATTAAATATAAACACTTTATGAGTTAATCAAGAAGAAAACCTGCCAGCCTTTATCAAAGGCATCTACTGAATATTAGAGGACACATTACCTGTAATGATGAAACAGCAAAGAGATCGCCTAGAGGCAGCCTCTAGCTGCTCTTTGCGTCTTCATTTCCTTATGAAGGTTTGTGTCACATGGAACTATAGAAAATGCATTTAGCAAGTGTTTCTCCTATGATTGTTTGTATGGCAATGTACTTTGCTTTCTTAGGACCATAACAAGATAAAAGTGGGAATAGGAAAGGCTCTGTAGAGTCAGAGCTAGATGCAAATTTCAGGGAAACTTGCCAGTGGGTTTTTATTGTTTCAGTGAGAGATTCAAATTATGTTACGTTGGCTAGTTCAGATTTCTCTCCTAGGCAGTCTGTTTGCAAGTAATGCTCTGACCTTTGGAGAAAACAAACAAACAAAACAAAACAAAAAACTCTCAAATTTCTTAGTGGTTCTTGGGAACAAAGGAGTATATCTACTCCACTTGAGTTATTGTATAGCTTAAAAACTGGCTTTATTATGCTTTTTTTCTTTTTTCTGATGTATGATATTGTTCACTGCCAAATTAATTTTCTTTAAATAACACTGGTCTCTTATTAATTTACTTAGTTGAAAAATGGCAACAGTCCTCTTTTGCCATGAACTCTTCTAGCCCAGTGTCAGGACCAAACTGTTCCGATCTGAAATGTCTTACTGCCACCAACTCCCTCTCTCCCTCCCATCTATCATACTTCCCGGTCATCGATTGCTCAGCACTCCGAAGCTCAGCCTTCAAGACCTTGTCCGCAGACACGTGGAAGGTCAATAGTAGAAGAAACATTAGTCCTTTGGGTATATCACTTTTCCCAGTGTGGCCTCAAATCGTGCGCATTCTTGTCATCCAAAGTAAAGTATTACAGTTTCTTTGCTCCTCAGATCAGAGGAGGCTACTATTTATCCTGCTCTGGGGACCTCGCTCACAACACTTCCACATGAGTCTCCCTTTATATCTTTATTCAGATCACGCCTCTTGTGCTAAGCCACTCTCTGCTATTCGATGCCTCCCCGCCCCAAAAGCTCTCCCACTCTCTGTCCAGATCCTGATAACTATCTAAGGTTGCCTTCTCTACTAACATCATCCAGAGACCTAGCCCATCTCTACATCCCTACAGTATTTATATAGAACAGAATGTTATACATGTTCTTGTCCCTGGTGGCTTCATGTATTTGTCTACTCTTTTAAGTTCCTTAGAAAGAAGAATCTTACCTTACTTTCATTTTCTTTTGTATGTCTATAATTCCTTGATCATAGTGAACATTCAGTAAGTATTACATAGTGATACTTAATGAGTTACTTAGAGATATCCTTTGCCTTTGAGTAATGGTTCTTTAAGTATTGTATTAGCCCAGTCTCCTGATTGGCCATGACAGCATCTCCCATCCAAATGACTTCATTTAAAATGCCCTCTTGTTGTTGTTCAGCTAGCTGAAGCAGTAATATAATCTAATCTATGTAGTACTAGATCTACACACTTAGGTCATATTTTCGCAATACATCTTTGCCTATCTCTCCCTTAATTAAACATGAGACAGTGTGGAACCATGAGTGACAAAAGCAGCCACCAGCAACTATTTTGAATTTGTCCTGGTTTTAGTAGTAATAAACCATTTATTATATAACTTATTCATTAAATTATTTATAATGACAATATTAGATCATCAAGCACCACTAAGAAATAATAAGAATAATGTGTTTATTCCCTCCATATCTCCCTGGCTTCTAGACCTCAGCACCTTAGTGCTTTTGCTCTGCCTCCATCACAGATCTTTCCATTTCACCCCCTTTGACCTGCATTTTGACCTTTGACCTCCAGGTAAAAACCTGCCTTCGGCATCTCTTTCCATGAAAGGTCAGGCTAACTCATATCTCTCTCCTCCCATGGTTCCCTAAAGCACCAGTCAGAAGAAATGCACCAGTTGTTCCTGCTCACTCTAAGCTAATGCTCTCTGATAGTCTTATATTTTGGACTCCAAGTCAAAATGAATTCTCTTAAGCTATAAGAGAAAAAGGGCATGCAATGTAAAGTATGTCTTGTGTTGAGGTGAATCTATGAGGTGATCTTTGTCAAAGCCTTATAACCTGTAGGGAACTCATCATCAGAGAGGTGTCCAACCTGGGTTTAGGTAAATAGAAAATGTGTCGCTCTTGCTGAGATTTTTCAACTGCACTTTACCCTTCTGCTTGGAAGTCAGACAGCCCCAGGAATATAAATTCATGCTGTTTTGAGTGTGGGGGAAGTTGAGGGAACTAAGCCTGCCTGCTGCTATTCTGATTACAACATTTGTAGCTGGGAGAGACAGCTCTGGAATTGATGCTATTTTTCCCCCTTTCAGGAAAATGGCTTGTATCAAGGAAAGCAAAGGGTGCAGGCAAGTGATAATTTCTGCTTAATCCCCAGCAGGTGTGCGAGTCTGTGGTCCTTAAGATATGTCATGGCGGTTGACTCTTTTATGCCTTGTTTTCCCCTTGTCCCCACCTCCTGCATGGAAACAGGGTAATGCAATTACATCGTTTTTTTTTTCTTTTAATTTGCTGAAAATATTTCTAGGCAGAATAGGGAGGGTAGAAACCAGATGGCTGTAGCTGGAGCAGAAAGATACTACTGAGGGGCTTTAAGTACTTAACTCTGGCGGCAGTCTCTATTTTCTTGCAAAGAAAGGAGGTGAGATCCAGGAGATTCGCAAACATTACCAGCACACAGTCAGTGCCCGTTCTCTATCTGCAAGCCAGTAGTGCCAGTCCCAATGCCTTTCCTCCCCTCTATTCTACCAACCATGTAGTACAACAGAGTATATTCAATGTGGCGAGTGGAGAGATTGGTATGAGGATAAGATAATGGTAGCAAGTGGGGTTTACTTAAGGAATTCACAAATGAACATTACCCAGGTCATTTCAGAGTCTGTCCCTTGATCTCTCCTTTGCCCCATTCCTCACCACCTACAACTTCATTAGCCCCTAAGTCCCAATTATGTGATGTAGAATTCTTCAGTCCTTCCTCCCTAGACACATGGAGCAGAGAGTACACTGAGACTTCAAAAGAGGAAGAGTCCAGGAGCTGGCTGAAGAATAATCTATCATCTTCATGAATTTGGGGAGGGATTGGCTACAAGTGCGCCCTTTTACCCTGAGCTGCCTGCAACAGCAGTACATGGGGAAAGGGAAGAAGCGCTGGGAAGCCCTTCTCTAGCATCTGTGGCAAAAATGTGTTGTCTTCTGTGGAATGACAAGAAGATGAACCTGGATATTCATTCATATCTCTAACGAGTAGGTTTTGGTTTTCCTCCACAACCAAATAAATGATGTCATTTCCAATATCACTCGATCACACTAAGAACAGTTCAAACTACTATGGCATCATATTCCTGGAGTTGATCCTAGATTCAAAAGATATAAGGGCTTCATTCCTCAAGACTGTCAGTAGAAAGTCCTGGGTACATAGGGTACCCACTCTTCTGTCCTAGTGGTACAAAAATGCAGAGATTCCCACAAGTCTCCCTCTCAGGTTGAAATTTTATGACAAGAGCTCACAGAACCCAAGAACACTTTTCAGTTATTACCATTTTGTTAAAGCACATGTCATGCTGGAACACCAAGCCGAAGAGAGACAGACATTTGGAGTCAGGGAAATGGCTCAGCAGGTAAAGGATACCTGTCATCATGCCTGAGAACCTGAAGTCCGTCCTCGCAACCCCCGTGGTGGAAGGAAAAAGTAAATGACTCCTACAAATGTCCTCTGACCTCCATATGCACTCTGCACCTTGATGCCCTCATAAATAAATATAAATAAATTAAAATTTTCAACAGTCTTTCTTTAGTATTATTCAAGATAACTTGAGACCTTTGAAAACTCCATTTGGAAACCTATTCCCTAAAATATATACATAGACATAAATAAAAAAGAGGTTAAATAGAGTTACCCTAATATAGACAGAGGTGCCTCTCCTAGACTTCATAGGCTATGAAATGAAATGCTCAGTCAGGAATAGGTTACTTCTTTTGGAGTTGTTAGTCAGTAGGGTCCCATAGGCCCTCTCCCAAAAAACCTATAGGTTATTATCTCCAATTTTGCTTACCCTCCAGAACTTGACGCTGAGACCCTATTTTGAGTGATACCATATACTAGTACCCTACCTGGAAGCATTAAGCCTACTGGCTGGCTTCCTATGCTCAATGATGCTATCCAAAATACCAAATGAGAAACACAGCCATTGTTCTCATTCATCTGTGAGCCCCGTGGGCTATAATAAAGACTGGCCTGGTAAGATATGTAACAGTGGCACATATATAATGGGAATAATCAACCATTTCTGATTGGATTTAAGACTGGCTTCATAAAATGGAACTCATGTCTGGTATGAAAAAGGCCAAGATCCCATGGCTGTACTTGGCTCTATACATGGGCACTAGGGGAAGAGCCTACTACAATTATTTTGCTAAACAGATAGAGTATTAAACCAATTCCTGATGACATATTACACCCATAGATAAGTGCATCTTTCAACCCTCATTAAAGTTGCCTCTGTGAATCCCACAGGTTCAAGGGGAAAGACCACTGACTGACAAAATCACGGCCAAATTAATTAAAGCAAGCATGTATTCAGGCTGTCTTTCCCTAAAGTTTCAGGAGATCAGCATTGGACATAGATAAGATAAAAGCTTCCATGGCCCAGGAGTAAGGGGGTTTCCAAATGGGGGGTTTGGCAGGCAAATAGGTGGGGTACACAGGCAGAACATAAGCAGGACAAGTTGGTCATAAACAAGGACATGGTTACAAGTGGTCATAACAACGGGTGGTCATGATAACCTTTTGAAACAAAAGCATGGTTGCTGTCTCCTGGTACAACAATACAGAACCATTTTGTAGTTAAGGTTACAGGTGGTACATAGCCCAGCTCTTGAGAAACAGACTTAACCAGGAATGAAACTCGTTTGTCTTTACTATAAAAATGGCTTTCAAAATGAATGTGGAGGGTAGGTTGGTTAGTCATTTCTTTTTGCAGTAGATATCAGTTAAACACAGAAACCTACCACTGGTCACTAAGCAAAGAGTAAGAGACCTCAGAGTGTTTAATCCAAAATGGGACATCTGTATCACATACCCTTGTCTCCAAGAGAGCATGGAAGAGGGGATGGAAGTATTGTAAGGGCCAGAGGCAGTGGATTAATTCAAAACAACAGTGTGTTCTAGAAAAAAATAGGACAGTTCTACATATTAACTTATAGCAGCTGTGGTAGCATGCATAAGACCTCAACAAGATCAAGTCAAAAACTCTTCATGAACAGGGAAGTGGGTCATGAAGCCCTACCCCTAGCTAAAGAGCTATTGACACTAGATGACTTCTGGTAAGTTTCTTCAAGGATGCAACCCCCAAGAGTCTATCCATGATCCAGAGATGGCCTTATATACACAAGGCAGCACTAAGTGGTCTCAGTGGGTTTAAAAAGAAAAAAAGAACACATAAAATTGTGGGAGGGAATAGTAATGCAGACTAGCACAGGAACTAGAGGAGGCAATGGAGGAACGGTATATGCATGTATGGAATTCTGAAACAATATGCACACATGCTTTTTAGAAGAACAAGGTAGAAGATGCTGTTTTTAAGTCCTGTCCATGCTGAGTTTGGCATCCTATCTCTTGGTACCTGGATGTTCCCAATGTGGAAATTCGAGGTGACACCTGGGTGAGGGGTTTCTCACAGGTTTCTTGACATGACTCCGTAAAGAAATAGTCACTGATGGTGAAACTCCCTTCAGCCCTCTCCCTTTTCTGGAAGTTGGGAGTTGAGCCGAAGTCCTGAGCTACTTAAGGATTGGTCTTTGTTACCAGGCAGATGCACTACCCCTTTCACTCAGACAGTGAAATGCAACAGTCTAATATACTTCTTTATTATCCCACAGTGCCTCAATGTGTTTATCTGACCGTTAAAAAAAAAAAGCTAACAGAGGCCATGGGGTAGGGGTGGGGTTACATAGTTAGAGTTGGAGGGGATAAAAGAAAGGGTAAAAATTATGCAATTATATCTAAATTTCAAAAAGAAAATAATCTAGACTTTCTTCTAGTTCCCAATTAAAGTGTTGGCTCCCTGGCTATTGCGGCTCCCGTTTCTGTGAACTCATCACATTCACCTAAGACATTGACCAAGAATGCTGAGTTGTTTTGCCAGGGTTGCTAGGCACACAACTACTTCCTTCCGCATGGGAACCAGTTTCCCTTAGCACTCCTCTCCGGGAGCAACTGTTCAGGGGAATCGGAGTTGAATGAATGGCCTTACACTCCCACTTCCTTCCAGGAGGGTTTTACAAAGTCAGGGAAAAACTGATTGACTAGGGACCTAAGCCCACCCCTTTCTGAAGATACCTTCCCCTCTCTCCTTTGGCTTCTGACTCTGATCTCCTGTAGGGAGAAAGGGTCATTTTGTATGTGTTGTGGGAGATCTGTTGGCTCTTACTTCCTTTAGTCTCCTCTGGTAAACTCCTGCAGGTTTGTGTTGCAGAGCCTGTAGAGCCTGCCACACAACCACCTGAAGTGGGGTGATCAGTACCAACTTGAGTGAATGCTTCTGTGCCTTCACCTCCTTGCCCCCCCCCCTTCCCCCTAGGAACAAAGATCAAACAACAGCAACTCGGGGGCGGGGGCGGGGGGGAAAGAGAGCTGTCCTTGGACTCTCTCAAGAGAGCTTCCTTTCGAATCAAAATACCTCACTCCCTCCTATGTCTCCTCTCAGATGATGACGGCCTTAAGCCCCAATCGGTTTATTTGAAATCCATGTTTAGGTCCCAGCATGTGGCAATGTGCTCCACTCTGATGACACTTTTCGTTTCTAATAATAGAGCAGATGAAGTAATATTGCAATTGATGTTCCCGGGAATTTGATTGGATAAGTGCATAAACTGTGGAGGGGAAGAAGACTGTATGGATGGATCTCATTAGTATTCCTGTCCTATCAATGTGCGGGGCCACGACCAACGTCAGCCGGACCGACTCCGTGCGTCTGCCAGTCCCGCCACGGATTCATCTGGGATCCTCACACAGCCAAGCCCAGGGAGACCAGGGATCAAGGCGGACCGATTAGCGCCAATTGACTGCTGCGGAACAGCTCGCCCCTTCCAGGTCTGGCGAGCCGTGGAGGGAGGGGAGAGGCGAGCCGCGCGCCGCTGCGGGAAGACACCGAAGCAAGAGCGACACCCCCTCCCGCCCCCCACCTTGCAGCGCAGGCTTTGAACGCCGCTTCCCCCATCTGAATGGAAACTCGGAGCCGCCCGGCGGCGCGTTCCTCCTCGCTCAGCCTGTCAATCCATGCCGAGAGGAAGGCGGTGCAAGCCCGCGCCAGCAGCGTCCAGCTCCCGGGACAGGGCCGGCAATGCTGCTGAGCAGAACTTGATCGCGCCTCTCCGTCGCTGCTAGCGGAAGCGATGCTGCACCGCACAGGCAGCGCTTCCCCGGCTCTCCTTCAAGCTGAAGGTTACCCACCCGCGCAGCCAGCCGCAACCTTGTGAGCGGCGCGCTCCTCAGGTCCGGGCTCCGGCTGCTCCGCGGCGGCGTACAGGGGCAACCACCGGGCCGCCCGCGCCGGGGCGCACTGCACCAGCGGCTTCGGCTTCGTGGATGTGTATGCATGAGTTCTGCACCGAATGGGCGCAAAAAGCGCCCCAGCCGGTCCACCCGCTCCTCGATCTTCCAGATCAGCAAACCTCCGCTGCAGAGCGGGGATTGGGAGCGCAGGGGCAGCGGCTCCGAAAGCGCCCACAAAACCCAACGAGCCCTGGACGACTGCAAGATGGTGGGTGAAAACTGCACCTTTTTTTTTCTTTTTGGAGGGGGGTTGGGGGAAATCGTGTATCTTAATCGTTTGCTTGAGTGCCAGCCACTCCCCACCTTCAGCCTCCCCATGCCGATCACGTGCACGATGTACTATTTTTAAATCTGCACTCCCCCAGATGCTGGGTGACACCCAGGTCGAAATGGCCCTGCTGAAATAAGAGTCATGGGGTCTGAATCCTGGGAGTCAGAGGCTATAGGTGATGCCACCACCCCTGGAAGAATGGTAGACGCGGTGAAAGAGGGTGAAGTGGATGGCTCACTAAGGGAGAGAGGATGGGGGTGCGGGTTTGTGGTGACACCGTAACAAACAAACCCAAACAGGGCGCAGGAGCGCTGCAGAGACTATGAAGTACCAGAGCAGAGAACAGGACATGGCCCATCTTTCTGTTAGGGTCCCAGCCAAAAAGCGTTCAGTGGTCTGACAAGAGGTGAAAGGTTTGCCTGTTGTGTCCTACTTGTGGTTTGATTTTGTTTGTTTGTTTTTTGTTTGTTTGTTTGCTTGCTTGTTTTGCTGTGCCACTTCAAATCCATACACTAGTAGTAGAAGACAGCATCTATCTCAGAGCCCAGCATCATTCTCCCGTGGCCTGGGAGTGGCTTGATAGCTCCAAAGATGTTCTTGCTCTTCAGAAACCAAGTCTAAATGTGGGGGCAACTGGGACAGCAAACGGAGCCTTCATGGCTAGCTTGCAAAGAGAAAATAAGCATTTGCCTTGGATAAAGAGACTTTGCCATCCTTGTACCTTAAGCTTTAAACAGTTCTAAAGCTCCTTAGCTGGAGATTTGGGGTGCCAGCCCAGAAGTCAGTGAAATCTCTGCTTATATATACTAAAATAGATAAGTTTCTGATAAGTGTTGGTGAAAGAAACTGGCTTGTTTTCCAGCTTGTCCAAGAGTTCAACACGCAAGTGGCCCTGTACCGAGAGTTGGTCATTTCTATTGGGGACGTCTCAGTCAGCTGCCCCTCTCTGCGAGCTGAAATGCACAAGACAAGAACCAAAGGCTGTGAAATGGCCCGTCAGGCACACCAAAAGCTGGCTGCCATCTCAGGGTAGGAGACTTTTGACTTTATGTGCTAATTCGTGTACATGATGTGTGGATGCTGGCAAAATTCTGTGGTGGCTGAGACCTCAGAACATTCTCTACAAATCTCAGATTTTTTTTAACCGATCATTCTCAGATGGGTGAGATCATATAAGCTGTATTATTTGAGCTGTGTTATTGGGATGCTAGGCAGACAGACAGACAGACAGACAGACAGACAGAGAGATAGACATAAATGCATGCACATGTGTGGTTTTACTCACCAACTGACTTTTAAAAAGTTAACTTTCGTGTAATTAACTGGAATTAATTTTTTGGTGAGGGGAATGCCTGCCTATGCATTAAAGTTACATTATTCTGTTTGAAGATGATTTTGTGATCTGCTGCTGGACAAAAAGCTCTGTGCTAGAGAAAGAAAAATCTTTGCTAAGTCTCAGATTTAATAGACTATTTATACCACATGATATATTCCTATGGTGCTGCTTAAAGCCAATAACATAAAATGTTGGGTAAAAATTATATCCTTTTACTAGAAGTGAAGGGGAAATTTTGACACGAGTAAAGGTGGGTTGGTTTTTTTTTTGGTCATTTTTTGTTTGTTTTTTACACATTGTGGACACTGACAAATTTGAGCTAACATCAGCTACATTTATCCCCAACCCCTCATTTTTATTTACTTATCACATTTACGAATTCCCAAATCCGTCGAAAGTGCTAACAAAGTACATGAAAACTGCTTCTCTGGGATGCCATCTATTCCTCAGTATCATCTGGACCTCAGTATTGAGAAAGGACCAGTGATTTGTCAACAGTTGCTGTTGTCAAACTAGGAAGTGCCAAGGGCATTTTGCAGATCCTTGCACAGACACTAAACGCTCCATTCAGTCTTGATCTAGCCTTTATCCATTTTTTCTTTGTGAGCATGGCTTTATCGTAAGACAAGTGTAGATAAGTCTACTCACTTAATGACGCTGCAGATAAATCACACTTAGAAAATAACACTAATTTCTTTCTTTCCCATCTTCAATGCCAATAACATACAATAACATGACTGGGCTAGAAAGTTGAGAAAATCATGTTACTTCTTTTAGTAATTCATTTATGTTTAACAATGGAAATTTTATTTCATGAGAAAGATAAATTTTCCTTATTTACTTGGCCTGAAATATCCCAAATATCACGTAAACCTATTTTATTTAAGAGTGAAAATGAGAAGCTTTACCCTTTTCTGTCCTGTTTTATTTAACAGGAAGTAAGCTTGGAAGTGGTGGGGGCGGGGGAGAAGGCATGTGGGGATGTAGCTATAACAAGCACAGAGAAAAGCCAACGTGGCTCGGGAGGTGGAGTCACGATCAGTTGAAAGCAGAGAAACACTGGCTGGGCAGGAGAACTCAAAGCTGAAAACGAACATCTCTATAAATTAAAGATGAACTCATATCCAGACCCCCTTCTCATCAAAACTCAAAATGAGAACATGTTCCAAGTAGAGAGGGGGCCTGGAGAAAAGAGCAGGCATTCAAGTCAGGTGACATTGTTGTACTCAGGAGCTGAGTTCTCTGAATCGCTTAGTCTAAGTGCATTGGATGGCTATTGAGAACTGAGGATGCAAAGTGGGTGGGATTTACTCTGAGCTTGCCACCTTTCAGTGCTTGCTTACCTGTCAATCTGGGGTGGATGCTAACAAGGTCAGTTGTATAAGAATTGGCAGAGAATGACAGTATTCGTTGATCTCCATAAACATGAAATTCCACAAATAGCCTATGATTTGATACCCACTCCCTTTAAATAAATAATTAAATGCAATTTGATGTTCCTTCTAAGAGGTGACAGTGACATAATTGAAGGAAATCTCTTCAGTTCCTCACCATCTGGACTCTAACTAATAAAGGACGTGGTTCCTGTCGGCGGGATTCTGTTTCTGATAGTGCTTCATTATGTGGCACTCATTTCAAACTCAATGTGAAGACTGGTAGAGAGACTGTAAGACTCACTTCACAGCTTGAAGCAGGGCTCGAGAAATGCACAGATTGCTGGACAAAGTAGAAATACTGAGTTTACTGAGTGTCTATTGCCTGTTGCGTTAACTCAGCTAATTCATAGAACAGTTGCCCGAGAGGATTGTTAGCACCGATCTACAGCTATAGATCAGTGATACTGGGGAGTCCTACAAAGACTCAGCCAAAAGGTGCCACAGACTTGATTGAACCCCACATCTCCTCTCCTCTGAAATCCATACTCTTTTCTCTACATATTGCTGCCATACAACAGGGTGTTCTATATTTTTATTATTGCTAAAATATGGGTGAACTTTAAAAAAAATGAATAAGCTAACTACAAGAAGTCATAAAGTATCACATTCTGTGGTTTTTATTTATATTAAATGTGTTTCCTTCAGAAAAGGCGAATCTATAAAGACAGAAAGTAATGATTACCTAAGTCTGATATGAATATATAGTATCTCTTTTCAGTATTATAGAAATGTTGCAGACTTGGACAATGGTGATACTTCTAGAACTTTGTGCAATTGCTAAAGGTCACTGAACTTCCCTCTAAAGGTTCATGTGTCTGTTAATGTGAAGTATGTAAAGTTCTCTTTGAAAATGTTGCCACCATCAGTATGGTTAACACTTGATTACTTGTTGGTGTCATTCTTTGTCTACTCACATAGCTTATAATAAAGTAATAGACATTGTAGGAAAGAACAAAATGCAGAACTTTGCTCTAGGCATTCATCAAGATGCCTGTCCAGTAACTATCATCGCAATGCTAATGCTCCTCTATTTGTAGGAATACAGAAACGGTGAGGGCAGGACTTCAGAAAATAACTGAAGGCATTTCTTTCTCACCGTGCACACCACCTCTTCCTGGTCCATGAGCTGAGTTTGGGGCCAGAGGAATCAGGCATGGTATAAAGCAGATGGGGACAAGGAATGTGAAGCAAGATTGGAAGGCAAAGGACAGAAGTGATTTAGAATGACGTCACAGATACTTTATGACTCTCTTCCCTGACTAATTGAAGCCTTCTGGGGATGATAGTGTTCTCAATGACTGGCTCTGAGCAAGAAAGTCATCTTTACTAATACTGTCTCATTCTGTGTTTAGGTCAGCAGCTGGCCCAGCATGCCCTTTGCTTTCAAAGTATAAGGTTTTCTGGAACTGACCTAGATAGGGGGATGCAAATCCTCTTCTAACAGAAGTGTCAAGCTATTATGTCTTTCCTAAATGGTGTGTGCCTGGGAGTTAGAGGGGCTTAAAGATGAATTGCAAAAATGGTCCACAAACTTCTTCAAATGTGAAATATGAAAAGCTGTTTTACTAGGCAGGTCAGAATAGCATTGCTATGCACTGTTTGGGGGTTGTGTGTGTATGAGTGTGTGTCTGTGTTTGTGTTTGTGTATGTGTCCATATGTGTACATGTGTGTATATGTATATGTCTGTGTGTACATCTGTGTCTGTGTGTATTGAATGTGTGTATCTGTATGTGTGTGTGTGTGTGTGTGTGTGTATTTGTGTGTATGTATATCTGTGTTTATGTCTGTACATGTCTCTGTGTGTATATATGTGTGTGTACATGTGTGTCTGCATGTGATTTGTGTCTGTGTATGTCCTTGTGTGTGTGCATGTGTGTATATATTTATGTGTGTGTGTGTGTATGTCCATGCACACATATCAGAGGAAGAAAACAATGTAGACCCTGTCTCATTGGAATTCCTTTCCAACTGACTTCTGAGACACCTTAAAGAATTCTCAGGGCTCTTTGGCACTTTATATTTGAGGATTCTGAGAGTCAATAGGTTAAAGGGACTTCAGATGCAACCAACCACAGTGAAAATGGAACTTTGAGAGTCAGATAGACTTGGGACGTTTATTACATTTTAAATTTTATGCTCTGAACCTCACTCACTTCCTTATCTATCAATTCGTTGTTAGCCTTAGTCCGCAGCAGTCTCGAAAACTGTGTGGGCTCAGTACATAGAGGAGGAACCATATGTCTAGCCTGTCTAGTGGCATGTCCCCATCAGAGGGCACTTTGAGACTACAACTCAGTCTCTTCCTCCTGTTCTGCTTCTAATCTCATCAACCAGACTCCTTTCTTGGAAAGAAAAGAGGAAACCGCCGCGCAGGAAGCCAACATCTTTCAGAAAGCTGCAGGACTGTGCTTTGACTAGCAGGCTGGCTGATAGGGATTATCTTCCCAGCGCTGTGTCTGTAGAATCTGTGTTGGACTCAGTACTCCTCACCCCTATACCTTATCGTAATGGCTCCTGGAGAGTCAAAGAGAGAAAGGGAGAAGGGAAGATCTTATAAACAAGAGTGAGAGGGATAAAGTGAGGGGCAAGATGGGAGAGAGCATTGGCTCTGAAGTAGATTAAATCTGAATAAACTCTTGCCTTCACTTTGCCTCTTACTAAGGACATATGTGTAAGCCAATAAGTGAATCACTTCACCGTGTGGCAAATGGCCATCTAGTCCTGTGTCTAAGAACATAGGCATGGGAACCAACCAGCCGCCCTGCTATTTGCAAATGGTGTGACCTTGGACAGAAGGATTATGACCCTCCGCCTCACTTTCTAAGGTAAATAAAGACCAAATACCATGGCATTGTGAAGAAACTGACCACCATATAGCAAGTGTTGTTATCACATGCAGGTCAGTGCTTTTATAACTAAAACACTGGAAAACTCAGATGGTCAAGAAACACTTATTTAAATTTTTATATTAATCTGTCAAATAGTTTTCAAATAAATGCTCTAGCTGGAATAAATTTTGTTTGCCTTTCATTCTTACGTTATCCTCGGAGGTATTTTCTATATTGAAAATGCCCCTAGCTGGGCGTAGTGCTTTAATCCCAGCACTCGGGAGGCAGAGGTAGGCGGATTTCTGAGTTTGAGGCCAGCCTGGTCTACAGAGTGAGTTCCAGGACAGCCAGGGATACACAGAGAAACCTTGTCTAGAAAAACCAAAAAAAAAAAAAAAAAAAGAAAGAAAGAAAGAAAGAAAGAGAGAGAGAGAGAGAGAGAGAGAGAGGAAATGCCCCTAGAGAACCATCTAATGTCCTATTCTTGAATACTTTATGAGTGACGCAGAGATATGATAGCTCAAAGATCAGTGTAGAATTATTTTCTTTATGTAAGTCAGCCTAGATCATTCCTAAGGCATAGAATACTGACAGTACCTTTAAGCTGGTTCTTTAATGGCATTGAATAGTCCTGCTAAGTTCACTGCACACCTCAGTGAGAGGGTTGGATAGCTCTCAGCCTCCTGCCTTCATTAGTCCATCTGTTAGCTGATGTAGAATCACGAATGTTTGTTTATGAAGCTGAGCTATGAAAACCGTAAGCGGAACAGAGGGTTCGGTGATGAAAACCTCAAAGTCATTGTTGGGGATCTGAACAGACACTCCAGTCACTGAAAGCATCTTAATTTCCTGGCAGTCTTCTGCTTTACAGTGCTGAGTATCACAGAGCGCCATAACAGCAGGCACTGGGAGTTTCCTCTCCAGCCACATTCCCCCCACCCCCCACCCCGAGAGTCAGGCTAGCGATTCACTTCTCCTTCCCGGATGTGTTTCAGCTCTGTTCGGTGTCTACTGAAGGTTTTGCTTTGTAAATCTCTATTTTCCAGCCCCGTTTCTACCTGATTCTTCTATATCCTTTTGTTCTGTGTGTTCAGAAACTGGGCTGTGTGGGGGAGAGGAATGTAAGTGGTGAGAAGAGCAGGATCCATAGTGTTCCTTCTGACACGCTGGCTGGAGCAGCAGCAGTTAGGTGGGGTAGAAGGCTGGTGCTGAGCTGGCTGACATGGATGAACTTTCCACCGCTTTCTCTGAGTCTCACGATGGAAGATGTACCCCGTGTGCTGCAGCAGCCCCAACTGTCAGCCAAACAGACCTGTGGTTGGCAGGCATGCCTGTACATCCACTCCGACCTTTATCTTCCCTTCCCTATGGAGACCTGAGCTCTCACTGGCCCACTACTGAAAGACAAGCTACAGATATGCTGTTCAGGAAGGTACTTATGGCACCACAGTTCTGAAGCCAATGGCCAGAGCCATAATTTAAAAGTGCCATAGACTAGTTGCTCAAGCAGCAAGAACGTGTTGTCTCAAGAGTTGTGGAAGTAAAGAGACCAAGCTGAATAGTTGAGCAAAGTTAGCCATCAGGAGTCTCTACCCGCATCTTCCTTAAGCTTCTGGTGGCTTGCTAGCAGTCTCAGATGTTCTTTGGTTTGTTGAAGTGACTCTGCCTTCGCCTTCACTTGGTACTTCCCTGGGCCTGCATCCAAATGTCCTCTTTTTGCAAGGACACCAATCATAGTGATTAGGAGTCCATTCTAACCAGGAGTCCAGGGTGATATTACTTAACTCATTATACCTGCAGGATACTATTTTCCCAAACAGGTCACATTCTGAAGTATTCAGGGGTACAACTTCAATTTACAAATTTGAAGAGGTCATAATGAAACATGCAGTCTAAAGCAGTGGGGGGCAGGGGGTTAATCAGTGAAGATAGAGTTTTGTTCAGAACTTTCTACACCCCCTCCACTTTCACAAAATGGCAACCCAATACCAAATGTTTTATATTTGTGCAGCATTGCTAGCAGTTTTTGTTTTATATGATGTAACTGTTGATAGATGATGGTAAACCAAAACACAAGCAGAGAGACAATACTGGGGAGAGTAGGAAAGAGATCTCTCAGTGGTCTTTCTATGCAACAACATTCATGTTCTCACACAGGGAGATGAGTAAGCAGTGGTCCCTTAATTGTGCTAGTATTGTCACTTAGGGGCCGTAGGCATTATCCCCAGCAAGTGACAAGGGACTGACACACACCAGGTTGAAGAAAGCTCTTGCTTAACTGGTTTGCTTGCTTGCTTGATTGATTGATTGATTGATTGATTGCTCTACATGTCTCAGGTCCCCCTCAAACTTTCTGTCTTCTTACCTCAGCCTCCCAAGTTCTGGGTTTGTAATCTTGTCCCACCATGTCCTACTTGTAAGACACCCTTACTAGCAACTAAATTCAGCATGACAAGTAATCTCCTACTGCTTGAGAAATTTCTCCTTCTTACCTTCTGAACAGATCTAGTGTCGTTCACCTTGTTAGAGTCTTCTTAATAAATGTTCCAACTAGAAAGAAAAATGAATCTAAAATGACCTTTAGACAATTTACCATTGCCTCATCATTTAAACAGTGAAGTGGTGGAGAGCACGGTCATGTTTCTTCCACATCTGCATCCTGAGTAGCAAGTTCAATGACACTGTGTGTCTTGTATTTTTATTAAGTTTAAGAGCATTTTTGAACTCTTATCTTGACTTTAGTGAGCATGGAGAGATTTGACTCCATGAGTGAGGCTTCTACCAGAGTTAACATATTTTTCTGTTTAAAAATTTAAATCTAATACACTGACACAAGGAGCATGCCCAAGAAGCAATCCCAGGGTTTAGTCCTTCATTATTACAACAAAGCACTGGTCAGTGTTTATTTTAGAATTATGGGTAAGGTAATATTTAATTTAGATTATTACACAAAATTTGGCTTATGGCTTTCTTTTGGATAGTAAATAATCACTAGTCCCTGAGATGACCTTTTAGCATTATTCTTTAGACCTTTAGCTCTGGAAAGCGTGGCTGTACTGCATGCGTGGGAGAGCCCAGGACATGGCATGACCATACTGGTCACTCAGTTGCCTGATTTTTTTATTTCCTTACTTTGGAAGATAAGATTATGTGTGTAAACATACATCAAGACTAGAGATTGTTATTGGATATTTCCCTCAACTACTGTGCACCTTATTTTTAGAAAGACAGGGTTTCTCGGTGAACTTGGAGCTGGCTGATTTGTTCGTACCGGCTAGCCAGCAGAGTCCAGGATCCCCAGCCTGGACTCCTCTTACCCAGCACTGTAATAGCAATGCTGGACCATCCTTGCCAAGCTCTTCACTATGGGTGCTTGAGTCTGAACATGGGTCCTCATTTTTCCTGCCTTACCCATCTCCCCAACCTCCATGAAGTGTGTGTGTGTGTGTGTGTGTGTGTGTGTGTGTGTGTGTTCCAAATAAGAAAAACCACATGACAAATTTAGTTGCTTATATGCAGTTATATACAGATATAAACATATGCACATCCACACAGCAAACTTATTTATGAGATCAGATCTTTTTGGATAAAGTATCTAAGACTTTAAATTGAATTGTTTTACAAACAAGTGTTTCTGACTGATGGGAGTTCCTAGACATAATTAGATTTTAAAGAAGCCAACATTAACAGACACAGACACATATTAAACTAAGAATGAACAGTAAAGTCCCAGATTAGAAGGCATCATAGCCTAGTGTGTTCTTCAGGTCACTACTGCTGTCTCAAAGTTACCCTTCCCCTCAGTCTCCTGCACTGTTTTATCATTTTCAGTGTGTGATGAGCCTCCTTTTTTCAATGTATCTCTAACCATTCTCTGAGCTCAGAAATGTATCTACCTGGATGTCACCTACTCTATAAAATTACCAGTTTTGTGAAATCACCTACTCTGTGACATCGCCTGCTCTGTGACATCACCTACTCCTAGCCTCCCAACATCCTTCCTGCCTGAATTCAGTCCCTCACCTCTTGTCTTCAGCTTATTCACCAGCTCCAGATTAATCCTCCCTAAATGCTCTTCTGATCTTTGTTATTTCTTTACTTTTAAGACTTCCAAAGATCCCCCATTGCCTAAAGCAGTGTTTTTCAGTTGTGATCCTTGGATCGTCTGTATGGAAATTGCTTGCCTTCAGGTCTAAAAAAAAAAAAAAAAAAAAAAAAAAAATCTAAAGGTTCTGGGCATGAAGCCTGGAAGTCCAGACGGTTAACAAGCAGCACCATATTCCCCTCAAGGCTCTGGAACATACTACACAGAGACCTGCTGGCCTCACCCCGAGATTCTCAGCCTGGGCTACCCCAGGGGAGTCACAGATGCAGCTTTAAACATTTGTAGCTCCTGACTTTCATGTCTAGACTTTCTGATTTAGTAGGTGTTGGATGCAGCCTAGGCACTGGATTTGATGGTAGCTATAGTTATTGTTCTTGTACTTTTTGTTTTTAAATCCCCCTACAAGAGCAGCTGAAGAGATTGTGTTTGCCCTCTGCCACACATGCACACACACACACTCACACACACACACACACACACACACACACAACCTTCAAAGATTCAAAGACGAATTTATTTAAAGACACCAGAAAAGCCTTAGAATGGGCAATTTAGAATCAGTTGCAGAGGCTCGTGAAGCCTCAACTCTACCCTTATTCCTAGCTCACGGTGTTCAGTCTCACCTTCATTTTGTTATTCAAGATTGTGATCAGAGTCTCAGCCTTGGACCCCAAGAAGAAAGGCAGAGGAAGATGCGGGGCCTTTAAGGAGTTCTAAACAGAGTTTCATCTAGAACTTCATATAATGGTCACATAGTCCCTGAACACTCTCTCTGCCTGGTCAATGTATGCTTTTCTATTCTTTTCTTAAATAAAATAAAGATATTACTAATTTAAAAAAAAGTCAGATCGAGGTCAGAAAATAACTGAAGACTGTCTGTCACAGAACATAACATATTCCCTAGCTTAATATTTTACAACTTCTAAATATTTTTTATTCTGTAGTAATACAGTCGGAGAACTATATCCCATCGATCTTCATACGTGGTCTCTGTATGAAGAGCCATGTTCAGTCAAAAGGGAAAGTAGCTGCTTTCTGGTCACTTTTCTGAGTAGCAATATTGTAATTCTAGATTCTAGTCTCATTCTGGCCTGTCAGACTCCTTCCTGCCCCCCCCCCTTCAAAAGAAAGATTTTTCTGTCTTTTAGAAACATAAAAAAGTATGAAGTTCAGACAACATTTTTGGAGGGCAGGAAGTTAGGCAAAGTGCCTTTGAAATGTTCTGAGGATAATTTTCACGAGAGAGGATGTGAAATATGATAAGGCCACGAAGAAATATTGGTGATGGCACTCTCAAGAAGCTAAAGTTTTTAATACTTTACCTGATACCGAGTGAGACGCAGAAACAAAAACAAATCTTTTAAATCTCCTTTGGTAAATGCAAGAACTAGGTTTGTTAGACAATTAGACTATGATGAACTGTTACAAATGGAAGGTGGAAGAAACCAGACAACACAAGAAAGTAGAAGGTCAAAGGTCAAGGTCACGAGTTCATTAAAGGACATTAAACTTCAAGTGCAATGTCTTTTTGTGTGTGTGTGTGGGGGGGGCTTTTTGAGAAAGGGTTTCTCTGTGTAGCCCTGACTGTCCTGCAATTCACTTTGTAGACCCGGCTGACCTCAAACTCAGAAATCCGCCTGTCTAGGCGTGCGCCTCCAGTCCCAGCAAGTGCAATGTCTTATGTAACAACATGTAGAGATAAGTCACAACCACAACCACATTTACACAATAATTCCCTAAATTATAACCCAATGTGTATGATAAGCTCTTTGATGAGAAGACATTCCCGTCTACCCCAGAAGTCAGGGCCCATATCCTTCCAGCCACTATAAAAAAAAAAAAATACAGATCAGGCCTGCCCTTCACCCTGTGTGACTAGGGAGATCAGGGAATGCAAATTAGAAAGAGCATTTCAGAAGTGATAAATGCAGTGGCAGAATTAAAAGAAGATTGTAATACTGGGGTTTGCAACCCCATGGGGGGAGCACAGTGCTAACTGGCCAGAACCCCCAGAGCTCCTGCAGGCTGGACCACCAACCAAAAAGTACATGTGGAAGGACCCATGTGGCAGAGGATGGCCTTGTTGGGCATCAGTGGGAGGAGTGGCCCTTGGGCCTGTAGGGGTTCAATGCCCCAGTGTAGGGGAATGCCAGGGTGGAAAGGCAGGAGTGGGTGGGGGAGCACTCTCATAGAAGCAGGGGGAGGGGGAAGGGAATAGGGGTTTCCAGAGGGGGAGACCTGGAAAGGGGATAACATTTGAAATGTAAATAAAGAAAATATCCAATAAAAAAAAAGAATTAGAGATAAAGGGCACAGAGCTACTTTCAGACAGTATGCTCAGAGTTGCTTCAGAGAAGATGCTCTTCCTTGATATCTGACCTTGAGAAGGAAACAATCCTGAGGAAAAGCAAGCATAATTGTCTTAAGAATGAACTAGCCTCTGCATGTCTAAGAAACAAATAAGACTGTATTTTAAGTTCAGAATTATCTTCAGCTGTTAAGTAACACAGGTCAGATATCAGTAACTTAGGTCTTCAGGCCTTTCCTCCCAAAATTGTTGTAACCCAGGGACTTGTATCTGCATCCAGGAAAGTTAGTCAGAAGATGAAAATATTCATCTATTACATGTGCCCCAGTGTAAAAGACTTTCACAGAAGACTCATAGAGCAACTCACATGAATCTCTCATTGGGAAGAATCATGACAGTTCCACATTTCATGCTGACATCTCTCTTATGCTAACTGTCCAGGAAGAGTCAGCATTCCTGGTTTATCAGCCAAAGGAATCCCTCCCTGAAGGAAGGGTAGGATGTTTTATTATTATTATAACCTGGTGTGTTTGTGTACGTGTGTGTGCATGTCTGTGACATGTTTATGTGTATGAGTGGTGTGTGTGTGTGTGTGTGTGGTGTGTGCAGGTGTGAGTGCAGGTATGTGCATGTCGTGGTACACATGTGAAGGTCAGAGAATAACTTCAGTTAGGGACCATCTCCCTCCATCTTGTCTGAGACAGGATTGCACATGCCAGGCTGCCTGGCATAAGCTTCAGGACTTTTCTCCTATCTCTACCTCCCATCTTTGCACAGTAGCACTGGGATTACAGGCATGAACTATCTTGTTTGACTTTGTTCCCACTTTTATGAGAAGTACTGTACTCACTGAGCCATGTCCCCATCCCCAGGGGAAGAAATTCAGCAAAACTGGTGGAAAGGAAAAGTGAGTAGCTTGGCATTCCTGCCTTCTCCCCGCACATGTCCTCCATTATGGGCCAGATGGTGAACTAGTCTGCAGAAGTGTAAGAATGAATGAAGCATAGTCCTATCCTTGAGGGGGAATGCCTAGCATTTGTATAGAAATTTACTTATAACAAATCATTGCAAAACAGTGGGACTGGCACTGCAGTAGGAACGTCCAGAGGTCACAGTCAAGTCTTAAGGGAAGCAGCAGTCAGTTTAGATCAGCGGGGGATGGCTAATGAAAGAAAATGATGCTCTGAGAGGCAAACAGAAATGCCCTTTCTCTTTTCCTTCTGTGGCCTTGTGCATTATGCCATAGGAAAGCTCGAGTGATGCTCTTCTGTCTGTAACTCAAAGGAAACAGAAGAGTTTCTTTTAATTTACTCAGTTTCTTGATGGGATCTCAGTATCTTGTCTAGGCTGGCCTCGAGCTCCTGGGCTGAAACAATCCCTCAACTTACTAAGTAGCAGAGGCTACATACATAAGCCATCACACCTGCTCAGCAATCAGGATTCAGATGAACTAAGCAATGTAAAGCTGCTGTTTCTCACTCCGCTATTCTTCTACATTCCCTACACCATTTACACGTATTGTTCCCTAAGTTAATGAGTTCAGACGAAATAATATTTGCTTGCAATCCAGCAATCGGCATGATGAGTGGGAAGTGTTTTTACCCTGTATGTAGCAGACCAGACATCTCTTCACAGTGACCTACTCGGAGAACCGGCTCAGAAGTATGTGAGCATTAGGGTTGTTGCACCAGTTTGAGATGCTGAGATGCTGAGATGCTGCAGGTTGAATGGAGAACTTGCCCTGTTGGTCCAAGATAGCAACCTTATTCGGGGCAAGCATGATTCCGGGCTGTCTCTGAATTCTAGGTGAAGCACATGGACAAGCTTTCCTGAGCACCCAAAATGTCAGATTTTTCTAAATCCCCATTTTGTAAAAAAGCTGGCATTCTGAAATGTCGATGTGTGTGGCCTATTGGGGTTTGAACCCTGATCTCTCTGGTGCTAGCTTCTCTATTTTTGTCCCTACAAAGGTTTTCTTTCCTGATCCCAAGGCTGCATTCTTTCCCTTCTCCTGCCACATACTATTTCAGAATCTTTCTTCTTCCCTGGACACACTTCCAGTTGAGAATCTTCCTCCCCAGGCACATTGCTGATGTGAGGCTTTTAAAGTTTCCTCAGAAGAGAAAAACAGGAAGAAAGAAAACTAACAAAATGGTGGCTGACTGAAGCTGTCAGGAACATAAAAATTGGATCTTGGCTCTGCATTTCCAATGCTTCAGCACTTTTCTCTGGACCCCAAATTTTCCAGAATTTTCCCCCCTCATAATCATGTTTATTCAAATTGTTCCATCTGGCATCTTTTCTCTTGGCTGATCAACTATGCAAGTCCTAAAAATGACCCTGTAGGATGGGACTTTGATCCAACTTTCAATTCTAGGTCATTTAAGGAAGAAGCCTGCTTCATTCCAGTGCAGAACACTTGAGCTAAAGCTGAACGCTCCATCAGTAGAACAACACTGTCAGCCTAGCTCCTTGGTAGGACGTCAGTGGCCACAGGAATAAAGTGGAAATGGTGCCAAGTGTGGGTGGGACTTTAAAACGCACCTTCCTGCTAATAACAGGAAGCTTTGCAAGACTTCCATTCCTGCCATCCACTCACTGGGGAAAGTTGTGTCCCCTCTGTGTTTTCATTCATATAGACTTCATTAATAAACAGAACATTTCTCACTTGCATCTTTAATACATATATATACATATATATATATATATATTCCTAATTTTTCACTGATACAAACATTTACATTTATCTAACAGGAACAAATCATCCCCTTTATTCTTACCAAACTATTCCTTCTTTAGGAAGAATTCAAGGGGAAATGGAGATTCAATCCTAAAATTGCTCTACTATACAGTAAGCGCTTCATACTTCTTGGATTGTACATCTTAAAGATTTGAGGAGTTAGGTCATGATTCCCATTTAGTAAAATGCATTCTACTCTAGTTCATTCTTTCCTTCTGTACCATGAAATACTTGGGACATGCACAGACTAAGAGGCCAATACATGGAAAATGAGACAAGGGTCCATTCATCATCTTAATCTCGAGTCCCTGTCCTATTGGTACTTTACGAGCTGTTACAGAACTCCATTTGTTTTTCCGTTATGATCCTCACCTGATGTTGCTCATGAATGGCAGACAGTGTAGACAGGCACCCCTATGAGGATGGTACCCAAGTTCTCCCTCTCTAAATGATGGAGATGAGGAAACAAATGGCCAGAATCTCCAAGGACTGATTTGGAAATGAGTATTTGGGTGAGGGCAGCTGTTGTCTCCACAAGAAAAGTGCTCCTGGTACTGTAGGATGGGTGGAGCCTCGGCTTCCATTTCGTGGGTTCTTCTCACCACCACAAATGACTCAGAATAAATTTGGGGAGCTCACCTGGAGTGTCTGAAAAGCCCCCACTGTGTGCACAAACTGGTGGGGGAGGATTAAGATCCCTGCCAATTGATGCTGCGTAGGATTTGACAAGCATCCCTCTCTTCTAAACTGGGTGAAGTCTGTAATTCCTGTCTTAGTCTTAAGCCCTAGTGGCAGCATCTGTTGAAGCCAGCCTCATACCATCCCTGAATGACGAGGAAATTGCTCAGATTATTACAAGCCACTGCATTAGCCATCACTCAGGATCGCTCTACAGTTGTTCCTTCCATAAAACAAGCCGTACCAATTGTTTTTATATTCAGAGAGTCAATCTTTTCTTTTCTGAGGCTGAAGTATGTTTTGAGCTACCAGATCTGTTCCGACTTCGAGTGGCTTTAAATGATTCCCTACGTCTTCCTGGTAGTTAGCGTCCAGGTACCGCTGCAGCTCCCGTGGGAGAATGTGAGGCGAGTTCAGGTGTCTATTGAGGGTCTCGCAGAAGCAAGGCCACCTCGGTTCATTCCAGGAGACGCTGGCTCATCTCTTCAGCTTCACAAGAGGCGTTCTCCTGCCTGTAAGGAGGAAACTATGTGGGATGTGAGGGGGAGCAAGGCAGACAAGGAGAATGATTCAGATGAAAAGAAGAAAGAAAACCGGGAAGGAGGGCCGGAATTGCTCTCTGCGAATTGTGCTGACTAAAGGGTTGGACTGCCAAGAGAGGAAGGATGGGATTGAAAGAAATCAAAAGGGACTGAGTATCTGGGAGCAGGGAAGGACTGGAGGCAAGCAGGATCTCCAAACTCAGATGAGGGCAAGAGATGAGATCACGTGTCGTTATACCCAGCCACCAGACCTCTTTGATTGCTAGTTTCCAAGTCAATCGAGAACAAAATGTTTGTGGCTTGTTTCTCTCTTTTCTTTCTTTCATTTTTGTTTTTATATCATGGTGTATTAACCCTAGAGCCTCACATATGCTAGGCAAAGGCTCAACTACTGTTCTACATCCCCAGAGCTCACGTTTTATTGTAAGACCGGATCTTGCTCTCAGCCGTGTTTTCCTGAACTAATTTATTGGCCCAGGAAGGTCTTGAATTTCTATCTTTGTGCCTCAGTTTGCCAAGTACCTGTAATCAACAAGACTATATTGCCAAGCCTGGCTAGTTGGTTTTTCCTAAGAGACACCAAGGGCTAGAGGGATAGCTCAGTGGTTAGGAATACTCGTGAGTTTGGTTCCCAGCACCCAGGTTGGTTGGCTGGCAAGCATCTATGACTCCAGCTCCAGGGTATTAAGTACCCTCTGCTAGCCCCTGGGGATACCTGCACACTAACATAGACAGACAAACACACGTATGCCTGAATAAAAATAAAAGAAATACTTTAAGAAGAAACTCCAAACTTCAGATCTCTGTGTAAAATACCATGAATTTTATGTGTTAAGTAGCAAAATTGTCCCCAGAGCAAGAGGCCCTCAGACACATGTTACTTATTCCCATTTTGTTTGCCTGGGACATGTGCAGAAATGCCTGCCCTGTATACATTTGTCACTGTGACTTTTATCACTTTAAGCTGTTTATTGTTTTCACAGTGACCTATTACAGGGAACAAAACTTGTCAATATCTGTCACTTTATCAAAAAAACAAAAACAAAAACTCTGCCAAGTACATTTTTTAAAGGTGTGGAGATGGGTATATTTTTGGTTTTGAGTAATTAGCTAATGAAAGCCAAACCTGTTTAATTAGCCTCGGAAACTTGTTAAACATTCCTGGAACTGACCCTAAGAGAATAAATGACAGGTATTTATCCATCTTTCCTAAAGTCAGTAGAAGAAAACTGTTTAATTATTGTAGAGCTCACACATCATCTTGCATTAAACAGGAGCCAAAAATCATATTATGATCAAGATCAAGAGAAATAATATAGAATGTCAAATATTAAAATCTGGGGTCTGTATACATGATAAGTACTGGACTATATGTTTTAGCTCATCTAAATGAGACACTAAGGGGAATTTTTTTTTAAACCTGATTTCTTGGTGCTTATATGATTTAATAGCTAGAAGGATTTAATTGAAAGAGAATACCTTGTGTGCAGTAGTAACAAGTTTCAATCTATATAAAAGTGTTATGGCTATTTCTGCATAGGTATTTCTGCATTCTGGCACAGTATTCAATTCACTCCACAAAGAGCTTCCACTAGTAGGTGTGAGACCTGTGCTATACATTTTCTTCCCTATAGTCAATTTGCCCTAAACTCTATGATTATATGTAGCTTAGGGATCATCCATCTTTCACTTGCCCCCCCCCCTCAGCTTTCCCCTGCCTCTTGCAATAAAGGGTGTGCAGGTGTGATAAGGCTATACACCAGCTGTTCTCAACATTCCTAATGCTGGGACCCTTTAATACAGTTCCTCATTTTGTGATGACCCCCCATCCATAAAATTATTTTGCTGCTACATCATAACTACAATTTTGCTGCTGTTATGGATTATAACGTAAATAGCCGTGTGCTTCCAGTGATCTTAGGTGAACCCTGTGAAAGGCTCATTCAACCCAACACCCCCAAAGGAGTCAAGACCCACAGGTTGAGACCTACTGTTGTAGAGAAAGGAATTAGGGCTAGAGAGGCGCGTGCGACTCACAAAAGAGAAAATGATTAGAGGAGAGCTTTGTGCACTTAGAGGAAAGCTGGGTCAATTGAGTAACCTGTAAGTTCATGGAACTAATATGCAGTAAATTATCTCATAATTTACTTTGTTTTGGTTGTTCCTTCTAATTATGGACTCTGTGTCTGTAATCAGCATAAGTATTTCAGGGACCAATATTCTATTGTTAAAACAATTATACTTCTGGCCATCTTAATGTCAATAAGGTCCCCCCCCAACTCCTAAAATTTCAGGGCTCTGAAGCTGTCCTTATTAATGTTTGCTATTAGTCACCAAAGAAATACTGCACAGGAGCCTACTTATCAGTCTGCAACCACAGGTACCACACAGCATCTTTGAGCCATACTCTCATGGTCCTGCCTCATCTTGGTTTATCTATGTTAACTGAACATGAGACGGCTTGGCTCAGCTCCCCTAGTCCATTTCCCAGACAATAAAAATTTCCAGGGAAAATGTTCCTCCTTCTCCTGAGACAAATAGGATGTTATCAAGCCTACCCATAGTGTAAGTTGAGTTGACAGAGGCAGAGACTGGGATAACAAAAGAATGACAGATAAAGAAGGGTGTTTATGACTGGGACCATCTCCATCCGTTATAGTCTGCTGAGTTAAGTGGAGAATAAGCAGCCACTGACCTTCCTCTTCTTTCTGGGCATCCCATGGATCCCTTTCACCCATCCTATCATTATTGGGTTGTTTGAACCTACAACTATAGAGATGAAGTGGGTACTGGATGATATCATTGATTTTTTAGAGACTTACTGGGACTTGAGAGCTCACTTATCCTTTATTGAGTAAGTAAACACCACGGTAATTATCCTCCCGCTTTTCCAGAACACAGTACTTCCATAAAAACATTATCCTTAGTCCTCTTTGCACCTCTATGAGCTGGTAATCATCTTCGTTTTTACTTACAGGGAAACTGAAGCTCAGAAAGGCAAGCTAGGGCTCTTCCTTTCAGCTACACAGTGTGGGCATTTGCAGTGGGGACGTTGGCTCCTAATGTCCAGCTCATGGCTTTGCCCATCACTCCAGGAGGACCCTTTATGATATTGTCTTTAAGGAATTTCTGAGTGACAATTAAGCAGATTCCCCTATCTCTTGGAATAGATAGTGATCTTTATTTTTCCTTTTCCCCCTTCAATAGTTCTGATAGATTATGCAGATCTGAAGAACCCTGCTAAAAGAGGAGACATGGAGAGGTCCCCGAAGGAAATCCTCAAAGGAGAACGACTCTAGCTTTCAGTGAGATTTCTAAAGAGAGGATTCTGAGTATAACATGGGACCTGGACTCCTCCCATCTGGAGCCTTAGAAGGGAACACATCAGTATGAACTGAACACTGCTTCAGTAAGCCCAGAATTTTATAGTCCAGGATACTTTGCCTCCTGACTTTTCTACAGATAAGTGCAAAACAAGTAGTCCCTCCGAGCTTGAAATCTCTAGCTTAGAAAAATGATAGATAAAGCATCACTTTCCCCTGACCTTGCTACACAGAACATTTTCCATCCTGCTGCAACCAGGAAGGGCTAATAGTCTCAATGGACAAGTTCTATGCCAAACAGCAGTTGTATGGACAGTTAGAATTTTAAAGTTTGGATGTTCCAGCCAGTTTGGTGGGCATCTAATGAGGTCCAATTATACCCCTAACAGTACTGAAAAGAAATACAAATGTTGGATTTCTGGAAATGTCTAGAGGGGCCACTTGAAGCTAAGCCTGAGGCGGGGCCAGAGTTCTTGAGATCTGAGGTCTAAGGCTGAGGGGGTTGTAGCATTGTGTCTAAGTGGAAAGCCGGAGACACTCCGGTTTCCTACAAATTGCTGCTCCTTTTTTGCTCTTCAATCTTTCCTCTCTAAAGCAAGCATTCAAAGCTCTCTAAAAGCTGAGCAGTTACAAAAATACCCTTCACATCCAGCTTTCAAGACCAAATACTCCATGAAAACTGACTAAGAAGTCATCAGAGCAATATACTGGGGTGCTGTTAGATTAAGACAGAGTAATTGCAGGATGCTTTAAGAGTCTCTGTTATCTGGTTCTCTCTTCAGAGTCCCAGCACATATGTGTGAGCGGCCTTGATTCCAACAGCAGTTTTGTGCACACTGTGGGCCCCAGGGGAACTTTTAAAAATAATGATTCCTGAGCTCCACCCATATTGATCAAAGCAGAACAATTTGGGGTGAGATAAGGATGCAGCATGGAGGGGAAAATTCTCTGTAGGTAAGTTGAAAACCTCAGTAGGAATTGGGAACTTCTGGTGGAGAGCAAAGACCCCATTTACAATCTCTGCAAAATGATTTAACCAAGTAAACTCTGGCCGCTCTGAGTAGCAGATTTCCTATCACTTCTAAGTTTGCCAGAGGCTATAAAAAAATCTGTAAGTTCATTACAGTGTGACTTAGAGAGTGAAGTTAGCAAATGGTCTGTGTGTAATAGGGAATTAATTTAAGGTTTAAGGTTTTAACACTAAGTAAACAAACAAATGACGTTAAATATAACATTATAAATATTATAAATCTCTGATTCTCTAGTTTTGAAACAAAATATGGATATATGTAGATAGATGGATAGATAGATGATAGATAGATAGATAGATAGATAGATAGATAGATAGATAGATAGATAGATAGATAGGATAGGATAGAAGGGTGTGGGGTGTGTATGTGGTATGTGTGTGTGTGCATGTGTGTGTTTGCAAGGATATTCACAAAAAATTTACAGGTTTTCCTCTCTAAAAACTGACTTTATTTTCTTCATTTAAGGCATCTATGTTTCTAATTCTGTATTAAATACTAAAGGAGAAACCCCTCTTCACTGATATCAAGACCTGAACATTCATGTTAGCTCAAGTTGAAGAAATTTTCAAAACTAATTAGATTTGTACACGCAGAGCTTTATCTATGTGTTTTTGTGTTGAGTTTCCAATTGGGGATCAATGGTAGCCTCACGTGTGCTCAGCAAACACTCCACCACTCAGACCCCGAACTTTAGCTCTTCTGTGTGTCATGCAGTTGCTACAAAACTCTGCCACTTCGCTTGTCCTCCACATCCTTACAAAGATGCACTAGCCTTAGACATATTCTTCTCTCTAGAAACTGGACATCAAGGGAGAGGTGGGAGGATGAAGGTCCTCTTCCTGCAGCGTTTGTTCTGGCTCCTGGCAGATCTGCCCTCATTTCATTCAAGAGAATGACAGAGAAAGCAAGGGCAAGGAAGTCCCAAGGCCAGAGAGCTAGGAGAAAAGGCTCCTGATCCATTTTCCTGCCCTAGAGCATCTTGTCATACTTAGTGCCTGGTGTGTCCATGGTTATGGAGATAAAATGAGAGGCATCCATCAGAGAAAGAGGTTAGGACCCATTCGAGCACACAACGGCTTAATACCTTTCCATCCATTCTTGTTCACCTCTAAGAGGTAAATGGCATGCCAATTATTTAACAGACACATGACCTCAGAGGATTATCTCCTGCAAACCTCAGTTTCTTCTCAACAAATAAGAATAACAACAGCAACCTTGCCATGAGAATGGACCGGTGTGATGTAGTTATAGAGCTAAGCAAGACCACAAGCATATAACATATGCTCGGTAGGTGTCACCTACATTATTATTCCAGTACTCTGTGGCTAAAATGCCTGGGGCATTGAAAACATTTTCATTTCCAAAAGCCAGAAAAAAGAGAAGTACACACAAATGAAGTCATATTGGGGAAGTAATATTTTACTTAGAAGAATCTAACTTTTATACATAATTAGCTTTTTTTAAAAAATTTTTTTACAAAGATTGATTTTGGTTTTGCCTGTATGTATGTCTGTATGAGTGTGTGGGATGCCCTGGAACTGGAGTTTCAGACTGCCATGTGGTCTGCTAGGAATTGAGCCCAGGTCTTCAGGAAAAGCAGCCAATGTTCTTGACTGCTGAGCCATCTCTCCAGCTGAGAATCTAATGTTTTACCATGTCAGTAATTTAAAGAGGAGAAAAAAAGAATTGCCTTAAGTGTTAAAAATATATATATTTCTTTGAAGTTTGGCACCAAGAATACAATATTTCATTTTAGAAAGAATGCCTTAGAGAAATGATGAACTATTGACAAAGACTACAGCAGTAGAAAATGACTTCAGGTTAAAGGCAAGTGCTTCTCTGTCATAAACGTGATTGAAGTGATTGGGCAAGGCTAGTGAGATGACTGTCAGTAATATGCCTCCATGCAAACACAGGGACCTGAGTTCAATACTCAAAACCCACATAAAAATCTAAGCATGATCTCCTCTCTCTCTCTCTCTCTCTCGCTCTCTCTCTCTCTCTCTCGCTCTCTCGCTCTCTTGCTCTCTCACTCTCTCTTAAACACGCACACACAAACACACACACACACACACACCTATAGGCCTCTAGAAATGCTTTTATAACAACGTAGTAGACACACATATTATAATGACTCTGTCTTGATCTGATTTTACTGTTGGGTTCATGGTTCAAGAGCTCCAGGACTCAGTGAAGAAATGAGGGGAAGGGGAAGGAATAAACTCTTGATGATTCCAGAACATGGACTTTTCTATAATAAATGAGTAATGAGAGCAAGCATAGGCCAGTAATTCCAAAAGTTAAAACTTCTGCCCATTAGACCAGACTCACCTTGTCAGTCAGTGAGTCCCAACTTCTGAGGTTGATTTGCTTAACCTGAATACATGGCCTGGACTCCAGAATCATTTACATATTCCCCGAGGTGATTCCCCGTGTGTGGACAAGGTTAAACGTGAGTGGCAGAGACAGCAGATCCTTTTGAAAAGGCATAGCCATCAAGGAGAGATTTCTCCCTCTTTCCTCAAGAGGTTCCCAGAGGGGAGCAGTGGAAAGCAGCCGACTGCATCCCTTCTTTCTCTCCCTTTTCCTCCCTATTCTTTGTGGGCAAAATTACCTCAACCCAGGAAACACATCACATCCCCCAAAGCAATGGCTGTGAACCTTGCTTTGCCAGCATCACGTCACCTCCTGTTCTCAGCATCCCTTTCACAACACCAGCACATCTAATGACTAAAGGTCCACCTAAAATCCTCCACAAGCATGCCTTTAATTTTATCTCACACGACCTTACCAGACCAAGACCAGACAAAACTTTCAGCCAGAAGTCAACATGTTTGAAGGGCTACTTGGAAGGATAACAGAGCAAATGAGCTGGGATTTGTTCCTGTCGCTGTTTTGTTTGATGCTGAGGACCAAACCCCGTTCTCTACCCGAGAGCTACATGCCCAGCCCTAGAAGTTCAGTTCTGAATGCAGCTCCCTTTGCCTGGATTTGCTTGTCTACCAGTAGGACAGTGGCGTAAGCTGGGTCAGTTACAAACTTAGCTTTTGAATTGAGAAATGAGAAAGCCATCTGCTTCTATCCTTGCAACAGTTACAGTTCTATTGCTTGCAATGGAAGCAATGATCTAAGGTTTGGTTTAATGCTAATTTAAAGCCAAAGGCATTGTGCCCTCCTAGGTTCTATCTGAAGAGAGAGCAAGACTGTGTAATGTATGTGGATGATGTAGGAAGGGAGACAACATAAGAGAGGACTTGCTGGCCTGAAATGATAAAAATGGAGCTTCAATATGTAAAAACACTTTCATGATAAAAATAATCTTACCTTATCCTTTGGATGTACCTGTGTGATATTTTTATTCCTGTCTATAAGAAAGGAAGCCAGTAAGAGATGAAGTGTCTTGCCCAAGGTCACATTGTCTATAAATGGTAAGGTCGGTGTTTGAATACACATCCCTCTGATTCAAAGACCACCAGACTCTCAAGTGTACCACCACTGGGAGAACATAAATAGTATCTGGATGTTGTTCAAATTTATTAGACAATGTGTAAATGTTTTATTTTCTCTTAATTTTGGATACAAATGCTAGGTACAGATTTAATTCTGTTTATTGCTCAATAAATGAGGAAATGTGTCAGTTTTTTTTTTCAAGCAAGAATAGCTAACTGTATTATCTTAAGCAAATAGGAGAACTGATTGGAAGGTTAACAGAAGGGCCATAGGATTGAATGGAAAGCCAGAAAAATGCCTTGGAAAACAGACATGAGGCAAGAATCTGTAGAGGCGCCTGGGTGCCCAGACTACATAGCATATAGCAGAAGAGAGATGAGTGGGGTCCTGCCCCACCCAGTGCTCTGGTGAGCATTAATACTTCAGATGAATCAAAAACCCCCCTTCCCTTTGGGCCACTCATCCCAGCTTCAAAAGGAGCTCAAGGGAACCAGTGGGAATCAGTTGAATGCAACATCCTAGCTTCTGGAAGTAGAGAGAAAAATAGAGGGGGAGGGAGAGAGACAGACAGACAGAGAATATGACTCTTACCTGCCCTCTATAGTGACATCATGAACCCTCAGGGCCACTAGTGGTGAGAAGATGATTCAGAATGCCAAATGTCGGACAACTGACAGGATATCTCTTGAGAAACAACACTGGTTTAAGAAGATCTACACTCTTATAGTCTTTCTGTAGTTCTAAAATGTCTTATCAGAGAGGAGTCCAAGAAAATTTGTACACTATTTTATAAAGAATATTTTATTCATTTTTTTTATTTAAAGCATCAGTAGCTAATAACAAAGTCATTGGAGGCATTGGTCAATGTGCAGTTGGAAAGGAACACAAAATTCTGCCCCTGTGGAGTCCATGTGTAATCCCCCACATGAGGAAGCCAGTGGGGTCACTCAGTCATTAGTTTTCATACCTAGCTCCATGACATAAGTCCGAACACACAACAGAGTGCATGCTCCCGCTAGAGTCTGGAGACACACATCTTGTTCATTTATTTGGCCCTTCCTTCTTTAACTTCACTTGTGGTACTTTTCTCTGTGTTAGCCAGGGTGTTTTCAGCACCTGTTCCTTGAAATATGAAGACCACCAACTATGTGTAAATCCAGATCCCTTCCCCCCACAAAAAAATCTTCATTGTGTATATGTATGGTAGGCTCATCCATGTATGTTTGAAAATGTGTATGTTGCTTTGCAAGAATTATAGTCAAGTTTTCAACACACACACAGAATTTAGGTAATTTAGAAAAAAAAAAAAAAAACATTTGTTGTCATGCCAGAAATACTACTGTATGTCAACAGTGTTCAAATATGTCATTGATTTGGAGAGTCACCCCCGTGCTCTGTCATGGTTGCCCCTTCTCTCTCTACTGTGCACACACACACACACACCCTCACACACATAGTCACACAGACTCACATAAACATTCACACAAACACAGCAAACATTCTTTGCTGCATGGCAATAAACGCCATCTTTAAATAAAACCTTAGGTCTTTAAGACAGATTTTTGTTTCATACATTTTTTTTCCAAAAAGGTAAAAAGAAACTCACCAAGGTCAGAGTTAGACTCAGAGTTGGGCTAATTTAGGTAGTGAAAACCAAGCTAGAGCTGTACACAGAGAGTTGAACTGGCTTCATGCCACCCTGCTTGAAATCGTCTACTAAACAAAGCTAGCACAGCCACGATTTGTTGCAATATCCTCTCCCCTGGAGCCAGAGCAGTGCCTGGGTTCTATCAATTTACTGTCTATTTTCATAAACCCAAACAGAATCTGGTCCTGGAACAATGAGGCTTAATCGCAAAGCTTGGAGAGGCAGAATTCACTCCATGAAAGCATTCATTCCTGGGAGAAATTGTGCAAAATACCTTCTCAAGTGTCAAAATAATAACTTTTTGTCTCTGGAAGTTGAATGTAGGAGTAGCATTGTTTGCTTTTTTAGGTATTTGGAAGGCCATTTCCATTGAAAAACAAGCAAGAGAATGATCTAGGTCTTCTTTCACAGAGAAAGAACAGACACAGCCTGCTCAAAAACCCTCGTAAATAATGAACAGTTTCTTGAAATTCTTCAGTTACCGGGAGCTATTCTCTCTTTTCTTTCTTTAAGACAAGATCCTATTCTGTAGCCTAGGCTGGTCTTGAACTCATATTAATACCCTTGCCTCAGCATTACAGTTGCTGAAATTAATGGTATGAACCACCATACCTCCATTGGGTATTATTTTTATTATTATTTTATTTGCTTTTATATGTGTGTGTTGTATTTACATTTTGTCCTCTTCCTCAAACTCATCTTGTGCCAGCCTTCATGCTGTTCCCTCTGAAATGCATGGCCTCTTTTTCTTTAGTTACTACTGTCACACACACATACACACACACACAGCTGGATAAGTGTCGGAAAACCAACTAGGGAACACATCCCCAGGGTAGACCAATCCCCCCTCAGCACTCATTAGTTGCCTATGGCTCTTCATCTAGGAGTGTGTGTGTGGCAAGGGCTAGGGATGCCTCATGAGCTTTCTCCATCCATATTGACATGTTAACTGGTGTTGTCAGGTTTTTAGGTCCTGATTAGGAAACCACATTGTTTAGAGTTAGTGGGTTCAGCACACCTATCATATCTAAAGAACACAACCTCTCAGCAGATAATCTGGTTCTCTGTCTCTTACAATCTTCCCTCTCCCTTTTCCAAAATGTTCCCTGACCCTTAGGTTAGGAGATATCTTATTGATGTATCTAGTAGACTGGCCTACTCTTATTTCAGGAAGGGGTGCTGATTAAACTCAGGGCCCACCACATGTTCATCCCCAGGGGATGCTCTAACATTTAGTACCCTCCTAAAATAGCATGAGATAATGCCCTTCCGTTTTTAGGGAGCCCAGTGTCCCACATACCCCTTTGTCTGGTATTCTCACAAAGTGAACTTGGGTATCAGAGGCCTTTGCTTCATGTTCCCTATTGAATTTGCCAACACTTCAGTCTGAAGCACTGATGTGCTGATTCCTGTCCCCTCCACTGCTGTTCTTCTCTGCATCTCTGGCCCTCTCTACTCACATGAGGCTACTATAACCACTTAATCCTCCCTTCTACCCAGGATCTTCTAAGTCAGTGGTTCTCAACCTGTGGGTTGTGACTCCTCTGGTAAACCTTTATCTCCAAAAACATTTACAGAATAATTCATATCAGTAGCAAAAATCAATTATGAAGTAGCAACAAAAATAATTATATGGTTGGGGGTCAGGGTCACCACAGCCTGAAGAACTATATTAAAATGTTGTGTTGCAGGTTATTTGGTCACATGTGAACCCTGAGATTATGTTGTTTCTAGTTGTGGTGTGGCTCACCCTTAGCATACACTCTTAATCCCTCTGGCTGGAATACAGACATGCCCTTATAATATGCCTTTAATCCCAAAAAATGAAGGTAAAGTTGGTTTGTAGGAGGAAGCAATTAGGTTTCAAAATGATATCTAAATGAGTGGCAGACAAAGTGATGAATCAGAGAAAGATTTGACAGAATAGGATACACCCAACTCTCACACAAGAGAGAGGAAAGGAAAGTTACTTAAGAGAGTGGTGTAGGGGTGGGGGAAGAGGAAAGAGGGCAGGTTTACTGGGGCAGTTGTACAGAGACAGGTTGCAGAGAGAGAACAAGCTAGACACAGGTGAAGACAGACTGAACCAGAGAAGGGGAAGGAACCAGAAGATTAGAACATATTTCCAAATTTATTATGAGGGTGAGCAGAGCAATTCAAGAGAAGCTGAGAGAAACGAGGTTGGATCAGTCAGCTTGGAGAGAAGTTTGATCCAGAACAGCTGAGTTGAACCAGCTGGTCAGAGCTCAGAAAGAACAAGAAAGGGTGAGCTTAACGAGCAGTAAGTCTCAGCAGCTGAAAACACTCTAGGCCTAGTTTAGATTGCATGAGGGCTGAAAGCTTCCAGGACTGACTCTAGGTTAGCAGACTGAGGCAGCAAGCCAGAGACAACAATCACATCAGACAAATAAAAGTTACTTTTATAGTGGCTCAGCATTAGGAAGATTGAGAAGAATATTGCTGTTTTAAGTGATGTCCCTAAGAACTCTTTCATCCACTAGCACAGCCTAATGCATAACTAGATCCATCCCTTGACTGGACTCACAGATATTTCCTTCATTCCTTTCTGATTCATATCTGTATTCAACTTCTTGTTTCTGAAACATCACCAGTCTTTTTGGCTCTCTCTGTAGAGCCGTCTCAGCTCTGAGGAGATTGAAACAATTGGTGATGGTGATGCTGGAATTCAGCCATGATGTTATTAGGCTTAATCTTACCCTAGCCTCTGCACTGAATAAGGAAGCCTATGGTACATTGTCCTTATAAAGGTGACTCTATTGTCCAGATTCCAGGGGACTTGAAAAATTCTGTTTCCTGAGGTCCAATACCCCTACAATATCCCCTACAATAGACACTGGGATACTCTAGGAAATGAAGCAAATGGGGTGCCTTATTATATAATGTATATCTGCCGGAAGAGACTTAGAGTAGGTAGTAAACGAGAGTACTGGATGCATATGAGAGTCACTAGGAAAGCTATTAAAAGTTTGACACCCAAGAAATATCCAGCATTAATGACATCAGCATGTCTGGGGTGGGAATCAACCATTCTGGGAGATTCTAATGAAAGACCAACTTTGAGGACCACCAGAAACCATGGCAGAACCAGAATTAACCAAAAGACCACTAGCTGATAACTGTTTCTTCCTCAGATAAACTTGCATACTGTAAGAGTTCTAAATTTTAAAAACCATTTCATATACATTTAAAACTATATTGTCTTGTATTTACAAGTTTGAGGGTTACTCTGATCTCTTCTTCTACCCCAAGTCTGCTTGTGAATCATAATTATCCATTAAACAAAAATTTATTGAACATCTGCTATGCACCAAGTCTCTGGAGAAGTGCTGCAGGAAAGAAAAAAAAAGCTGGTGTGGTTTACTGCACTATAGTTCAGATCTCCCACTGCAGATGTGATAAGAAAACAAGCAAGATAATACAGAAATGTTAAGTTTACATAGACAATAATATAAAAAGGATCACGTCTGGGGACAAGAAAGAGCAGCTGACTTAGTCAAACAGGAAAGTCCTCTCAGAAAGCTTAACATGTGACAATCTTAGGCATGTGACAACCTTGAACAGAACATGCCAGCAGAAGAAGCAACTGCAGAGACCCTGAGGCAGGGGCAAACTTGGCAGCTTCCAGAGCCTGACAGACTGGACTGAGCAGTGAGAAATCAAGGCAAGACAAGGTCAGAGGGTGATAGAAGCCAACCCAGTAGCTCCAGGTTGGGCCACAGAGAAGAATGGATCTGATTTAAAGAGTGATGGAAAGCCATGAGAGGTATCGGGTTATGATTTTGAAGTGTATAGAGAGACTATATAGGTCAGGAGAGTAGTTTGTAGCTTGGGACTAGAATAGCATATTTTAAACATGTTATTTCAGAGGTAAGGCCAGCAGGACTTGAAGATGGGCTGAGTGTTGGAGGAGAGATGGAGCCAGTCATGATAGGAAGGAAGGAAGGAAGGAAGGAAGGAAGGAAGGAAGAATACATATGAATTTGAGCCCTTTTCGATTTGGTCTAAGCACCTGACTCCATGGAGATGTCATGCTATTAAGTGGGATGGGCTAAGTGAAACACACTTTGGAGAATGAGAAAGCAAAACTCAAAACCTGTGCTAAAATACAATAAGAGATTCCTTTAGCCATCCATTAATATCTATTAGACATTAATGCCTATTAGGACAACTCCGAAGCGAAGATGAAAGGTTGGGGCTGTAGAATCAGAATTGAAAAATGTTGCCATGGACATGGTATTTACAACTTTAGGATCAAATGGCTTCATCCAAGATAGTAGTAGAAGTCCAAGAAGGTAGATAGATAGTCCTCTGTGGAAGAACACCAAGGATTGAGCATGAAGGCACTCCCAAAGTTTGAAAGAACCATCTAATAAAGGAGACTGGGGAAGAGTCATGGATCTGGGACTACAAGACTCTAGGAGTCAAAGTGTATTGAAATGGAGATTATGGCCTGGAATGTAGCCCAGTTAACACAGTGCTTGCCCCAGATACATCAAGCCTTGGTTGGTATATCCCCAGTACCACATCAAAACAAGGCACGATGGTGTGCATCTGACCACCAGAAGCTACTTTTGTAGCCATCCTGGCTACATTGCAAGTTCAAGACTAGCCTGGGATACATGAGTCCCAGTCTCAAGGAAATATGGAGACTGCGATATGATGGCAAATACACCTGAAATGGCCAACAAGATGAAGACACAGGAGACAATGGATTTTGTGAAGGGCATTCTTGGTAAGCAGGACATGAGCAGTTGTTGGAGACATAAATCCAGCTTTGAGAGCTGAGTGATTATGGGAACTGGGCAGGCAGAGATGTATGCCTAAAGAGATGTCCTGTTATTCCTGGAAGCCTGGGCTCGTTCCTGATCCCGATTTTAAGCTTTGAACTAACAGATCTGCTCCAGTGTGCACATTTTTCTTGTCCTTAGATGTCTGCTCTCAAGTTAAATATCATATACCTGGGGCACTCAGTACATCCTTTGCTTTATCAGCCACCAGAAACTTGAATGGATACTTGAGCTAGCACGAGCTCCCTCTTCTCCCTGTGCAGACATAACAGCCAGCAGGCTGCTTCTCAGAAGCTCCATCTTTCTAGCTAACCATAAGAGTCAAATAGAAAAATATGTAGTCCCTCTAAAAGAGCAATAACTGTCAGGAAAGACTTTCCCACATAGAAGGCTGCAGTTGTAAGTAGTGTAGAGTCCAGGCTCCTCACATGCTATTCATTGGCTCGTAAAGCCAGGATAAATTCATCTGGCTTTTAGCTGAGTGAGATTCATCCTCTCCTTCAGGGTGTATAGGAAGACACAGATCCTCCTTCATGGATAGTTAATGTTCCTATCAGTTCATTTGAGATGACAGCTCCAAGGGCCAGATGCATGTTTGGCCAGATGGTGTTAGAAGAAAAGTTTTTAAAAATTTAAAAATACAAGTTTAAGAAGACAGAAATCTCCTCTTTTGGAAGAGTTTGGGGAATAGAAATGGATAACACAAGTCTTCGAAAGAGCCCTCTGAAATATATAAGTAATTGAAATAAGTAACTGTGAAGGGAGTTTGTTCCGTCTGCTTTGCAGTGAAAACCTCAGATCCAGACTCGTCTTGTTCTGTATGGCAGGGCTTTCAGAATGGGAGTCTCGACTCTTATTTGGGAAGGAACAACCTGTAGTCCTAGGGAAAGGATGATGGATCTGAGGTCTGGGCATAAGGTTGAAAGCAGGAAGAGGGAGGCACAGTGAGGAGGTTGGAATACATAAAAACCCGGTGAGGAACTGTGAGAAAAACAGTAAACACAGAAGATCCTAGACAGACGGAAGAGGGAGGGGAAGAAGCAATTGTGTTGCCAGTGTAATTATATTCCTTCTGGCTCCCTTGCTACTAGCACTCACAACACAAATCCTCATCATAGCAGTCGCTGTCGTTCTGTTGTAGGATGAAGACCTTGACCTTATTCATGTGTTTGTGAGGTTCAGCTTGGTGTGTATATCACACACTTAACTTGTCAAAACATATCTAAGCATGTGTGCACTGTCCATGACAAATCTTCTAGTTGGTTTAAAGACCTGTGTTCATCTTAGTCATGGACTTAAGCAACATTCCATTCTCTCTGTGAATCCTAGTGAATCATGAACAGGTCAGCAAGCTACTTCTAGACCAGAACTGCAGTTCTGCCCCACCCCCACCCGTCTATGTGTATCAAGAGTCAATTATGTGCATTTCTAAACCTGTTTATTCTAAAACCTGTGATTTTGCTTAAAGATGTCATCAAAATAGGAGGACCATTGGAACTATTAATATAAACACTATGAGGAGAACAGTAAAAAAAAACCACTATCAAATTTGATGTGGATAATAGAACTATAAAAGGCTATAAAAATCAATGTAAAAGTCAAGAGGGATTGTTACACTTTGTGTGCATTGCAACGACTTTAAATTTTTGCTGTACTTAGAGAAAGTGAAAGTGGACATTGGAGCAGATGTATTATTCTGAGTGCCAGATGCAGAACTCCAATAGATGGCTCTACACTCACAAAAGGCCTCAGGCCATTACCACAAGACTTGACTGTGCATCTATCGACCAGCTCAAGATATAGTTACTGCTAGCTTATCAAGCATCCAGTTACCAGTCTCAAAGACAAAAAGTAAAAAGGCTTCTGTTGTTTCTGCTAGGGATGTTCGTTTTGGATGCTTCAAGCTTTAGCTCTTTGCAGAAGCTTTAGTAAAATTAATACCAATCAAGAAAGATGATGTAGGAACATGAGTTCCAGGTTCTATCGCTAGTTAGACTGAGACGAAGTTCCAAAAAGCTGCCCCACTGACCAGCTTACTGTAAATCACAATTGACCTTCTCCATTAGAGAAACATGATGGCTCTTGACTTGTATTGAGGATCCATATGAGCAATATTTGTGCCTGATCTATTAAGCTGTCATCGAAACCTTCCATTGTGTTATCTGCAACCTAATACATGAAGAACCCTGTGATAACTGTTCCCAGTCTTAAGTGTCACCTCAGACAGTCACAGAAAACCACTGGAGCAGTTGAAGAGAGCCTCAGAGAGAGAATGAGGAGTGGAATCATAGTTTTGGAGATGATTAATATTTCAATTAAACATAAAACCCCATGAACAATGTTTTCGTTTATCTTCTTATGGGTGTGTGGGGGTTTTAAAAGTTGGGGGATTTAAAAGTAAATATCTGATTTTTATCTAACTAGCCTAAGACAATATGGACAACTTTAATTAACATTATCACAAAAACTGAACATTTTATAAAGCTTTATTTTTTTTCAGATTCAAAAATTGTCATTTCTCAAACTTTTACCTTCTGATCTTTCTCGCTTATATTTTTAATTCTTTAAACTTTTACTTACAGCAAAATCCACATTTATGTATTTCTAAGAATTTAAAAGGGTATACAGAATCTTTCTACATGCTCTTACTGTCCTAGAATTCACTCCATAGACCAAGCTGGTTAGGAACTCACAAAGATCCACCTGTCTCTGTCTCTGTCTCTGTCTCTGTCTCTGTCTCTGTCTCTGTCTCTGTCTCTGTAGTGCTGGGATTAAAGGTGTGTGCCACCAAGCATCAAAGAGTTTTCTGTGCATCCTTATTATGAGTCATTGTCAGATATATAATGTACAAATATCTCCCCTATGCATGATTTGTATTTTAATTTTCTTAATAGTATTTTTTAAAGATTTTTTTTATTCAGTGAATACCAGTTTATCAATCTTTGTCTATTGTGAATCATTCTTTTCCTATCTTGAAACCTCTTTGTCTAATTCAAACCTGTAAAGATCTTCTCCTATGTTGTCTTTCATAATTTCTATCATTTCCCTGAACAGGCTAGTACACAGTCATTGTTCCATCTACTCTAAAGGATGAATCCAGAGGCTAGTTTGAGCCCTATTCTGGATTGTCTAAGGACAAGCGGGCCAACCAGGTTAGAAATGAATCAGGTCAAATCTTCCATGTTATTCAATGGTATGACCTTCCCTGTGAACAGTGACTGCATTGAAGCCTGAACAGCATAGAAAACTAGACAAGAGAAGGGTATTTTTAAAAGACATAAGCAGGAAAAGGTGAAATTCCCCCTATTTGTAGACAATGTGACTCTCTAGCCCTATGGAGGGCTAGGTGTGGTCACCCATGCCTTTAATCCCAGTACTTGAAAGGCAGAGACTGGTGCCTCCATTCTAATCTGAGGCCATACTGGTCTACATAGAGTTTCAGGCAAGCCAGGACTGTGTAATGAGACCCAATGTGGATCAAAAACAAACAACCAATCATATTGACTCCATCAGAAAACTATTAAATCTGATAAACACTTTCTAGTATAGTTGCAAAATAAATTTGGAAAAATCTGTACCTGTTTAAAATACCAACTTTCTAGGAAAGAAATTAGGAAACTCATTCTCAACAGCTAAAAAAAAAAAAATGTACCTACAAATTAACCTAATACAAATAAACAAAGCACATTTGAAGGAACTGAAACAAAAAGCCGTCGAGGGCTGAAGAGATGCTTCAGTGGTTAAGAGCAGTAGGTTCTCTTCCAGAGGATCTGGGTTTGATTCCCAGAGCCTATGTGGTGGCTCACAACCATCTTTATCTCCAGACCTAAGGAATCTGACTCTCTCTCCTTGCTTCTAAGGCACCGAATGGGTGTGGTGCACAGACATGCATGAGGGCAAGACATGCACACAAATAAAATAAAAATGAAATAAAAACTATTTTTGAAAAAAGGAAGGAAAATGAAATAGAAAAAGATACTAGACAATGAAAAGAAATTCTAGGCTTCTGCATTGCAGAATGCTATTATGAAATTGCTATATTATCAAAAATAATCTAGATTAATGTAATCCCTCCCCATCTGTATTCTAATGGCATTCTGCACAGAAGAGGAAAAAGAAAACCAATGCTACAATTTGTATGCAAACACAAAATACCACAGGTAATCAAAGCTATCCTAAGCAAAAGGACGATCACCAGTGTTGTCAGACTACCTGGCTTCAAATTAAGCTAGAGAGCCATAGTAAGCAAGAATCATAGCACAAAATCAGACACTTAGACCAGCAAGAAAGCAAAGGGGACCCAGAAATAAACCCATGGTCACTTACTATTTGGCAAAGGCATCAAAGCTCATACACATCAGGAGGGGGCATTGAATGACAAATGCTTCCTGCAAAATCTGGATACCGACCTGTAGAGGAATGTCATGATCTCACTCTTCACGAAAGTCAATTCAAAATTGGTCAAAGACACTAAATTAAAACCCGAGAAACCAAAACTGCTGCCAGAGAACACTTCAAAATATAGACGTAGGCAACAATGCTCTGAATAGGAACTCAAAAGCACAGAAAATAGCTTCAAGATGGATAAACAGGAAAAGATGCAATTATAAAACTTCTGCACAGCATCCAGAACAGACAGCTAACAAAATGGAGGAACTCCATCGCTGGTTTATACTTCAGTCAGGAGGTAATATGGAGCATATACAGAGAATTGCACAAATTAAATAAATAAAAAAAAGCTACCAATCAACAAATGAATGAAAGAATAGGGCACAGAGGACAACAAATGCTGATAGGGTGTGGGGAGTGAGCAACCCTGACTTACTCACTGGTGGGAGTGTGAGCAGGGGCAGCCACTGTATGGAAATCACGTTGGAGACTTCTCCAAAGAGTAGAAATAATAGGACAATAGGATAAGTAGCTGGTTTTTGCTACTTTGTGGGTTCTTCTTTTTCCCCACTCTTTATAGCCTGGGTTTCACCCCTACCACTAGATATAAGAGAAAGAAGAAGGAGAAGAAGAAGAGGAGGAGGAGGAAGAGGAGGAAGGAGAGAGAGAGAGGGAGGGAGGGGGAGAGAGAGAGAGAAAGAGAGAGAGAGAGAGAGAGAGAGAGAGAGAGAGACCACTGAATCTAATTTCTTTCTTCTTTTGTTTCCTCCTTGAGCATGACTAGGGCAAAGAGCAACCAACCCCCTGAATGATCAGGCTCATAAAGACAAACATGGCATGTGCTTTTTCAAATATATATATATATATATATATATATATATATATATATATATATATATATAGTGATGTAGTTGTATATATATGTGTGTGTGTATATATTACTTATATGCATATATAAGATCATGAAATCTTTTTATAATCTAGATTACTTATGTGCATAAATAAGATCGTGCATATCATACGTGCATATATGATATAGATCATGAAAATAGAAAAAGACAACCTTGTGCTGATAAAGCAAGAGATAGAACACATATGACAGGAAATGATGCAGATAATAATGAAAGTGAAAAGATACATGGGTAGAAGAGGCATAAGAAAGGGGGGAGGGAATAGGATCAAGAAAAATGAATGATGTATGAAAATCTATAATGAGGGCTGGCGAGATGGCTCAGCATTTAAGAGCACTGACTGTTCTTCCAGAGGTCCTGCGTTCAATTCCTAGCAACCACATGGTGGCTCATAACCATCTTTAATGGGGTCTGGTGTCCTCTTCTGGTGTGTCTGAAGACAGCTATAGTGTGCTCATATACATAAAATAAATAACTCTTTAAAAAATTATAATGAAACTAATCATTTTATATGCTAATTAAAAACAGAGAAAACATACAAATTTAAGGCCAGGCTTGTTGGTTGGTGCCTATAATCCCAGTGCTAAGAGGCAGAATAGGAGAACAGTGAGCTGAGAGCATGAACTATATAGCAAGTTCCAGGCCCAGTCCACCCTTGACTTTGCACAGAGCATAATGTATACGTAGGGATGTTATAAACATGGATACTCAGTGTTCGTTTTTCATAAGATTGTCCTTTCTCTACTAAGTTGGTTTTCACTGCTTTTCTGGAATTCTAAAGTTCCTGGTTTCAGTTTCAGAACAGTTGAACAACTCAGGAGAGTAAAAAAGATGCAGCCCGGCTCATAACACCAACACAGACAAGATTAATAATTGATTATAGATTGATAGTTTCTTACCTTTAATAAGGTCCTTATGAATTAATATTTTTACTGTAAAACACTCATTGCAAAAAATGTAAAACTTACAGGAAAAACATAAAGAGGAAAAATGAAATATATCTTCATACTTACATATTCTGTTGTTTGTTTCTCCTTATATTTGAGCAAATACACCTGCCACTTGCAATTCTTGCTGTAATAATTATCTTCCCACATCCTTAAACTGAGACCACTTACATGCTTTTGAGGATAATTGACCTGATCCTTTGTTGAGAATTTTATTTTCACTTTTTCAAGTATAAATAACACTTTCAAATATTCCTACATGAAATGGTAACTATTTCTGCTGACATCTATACCATCAACTCTAATGAAACGCATGCCAATATCTTTTAAGTATTGACTTGCAAGAAGTATACTGTGTTCTGTGATTTAGGCACTCTGGGATGCAGATACTGTGGTGGAACTGAAAACGCAAGTCACTTATTGGGAGCAACACTTTTGACAGGATAAGATGTGCAGCTTCCAGCATTACTGAAATTTGTGAACGTTTGTTTGTGGGCAGGCAGGAGTAGGTGGGTAACAAGAACATGAAGAAAGGGCTATGGGCTCCTGAAAAAACCGCTACCAAGGCTCCTGGAGCCCCGAACATGCCTATTGAGGGAGGCTGAAGTAAGGGCCCAGCGCTGGGTCTGGAGAGTTCTAGATCTCAACGAGGCAGTAAGCGCTAGATAGCATATTCCCTTCTGCGTGACTGCCACATTCTCTCCCCTCTTGAAGAGAGAGCGAGGGTGGCTGCCATGCAGAACCTTGTTCATGTTTGTGGGATTTCTCATTATGTCTAACTGCCGCTGGGGTAGCACACAGACATCCTGTTTCCTTCTTGAAACCTTTATTTTAGTTTTCCTTGATACATAGCATAGTTATGCCTGCATTCATTGACACTTTTTGTATTTCAACACTTGACATTTACTTTTATCCTTTTCGCATGCTTTTTCCCCCCAGAAAATTTTAACCCTTGATATGTCACTGAACACATCTCCCTCAAAAGTGTCGTAAATACGTTCCCTCCTGTTGTCTATCTGTCCAGGTTCAATTATTATCCTGGTGTTTGGTTTTACTTCGTGTTATGTTTATTTTTATTTTAACACAATAAATACAATACAATATTTAATACAATATTTAATCTTATTTATCAGCTTCTTATTTCTTGTGTGTGTTTGACTGTGTTGGCCGAAGAGTTAAAGCTCAAAGTGAACTCTTGAGCATCGTCCACGATGTCCAACCCCACTCTGCACTGATGAACACAGGGTACCAACAAGAGTCTAATGCACGCGCGGTAATCTCTGAGATGGAGCCAGGCTCTATCTGTTAACACTGCCCTTCCCCTTTTATTGTAGGATGTGTTTGGGTTTCACAGTTAACAGCTGAGTTCTGAACAGTTCATGCGAACATCATGTTCTTTTAAAAGAGAAAATCCACTCTGATTTTGAGGTTCCCAGTTTTATACTTTCTCTAGTTAAACAGAAAAATGGTTACATGAGTATCTATCAACCTCCAACCAGCCATGTCTCATAAATCCATACTCTGCAGGCTAATTTACAATACACAGTCTAGACAGAACCTACCAGTCCTGCCAAAACCTATCATTTTAAATGGGGGCTCTTGTGTCTTTCCACGAGTAAATACTATTAGCATATTTATAAGGAGCCTGTTGAGGCCAATCATCTCCAGCTACAGAGAACAACTCAGGTTGCTGTTAACTCTTTCCTCCCCATGTGGACACTACTTGAATCACCAATAAATGAAGATATCCATGATTTTGTTCTGTCTTTGTTCTATCTCTCCCAGCATCATAAACTGAACAAGTTCTACATCTAATAATCACCAGTTTTGTTTTGTTTTTTAAATTTTACTTTTTTTTATTTTATGTCTGTGAGTACACTGTTGGTGTTTTCAGACACACCAGAAAAGGACATCAGATCCCAATCACAGATGGTTGTGGGCCACCATGGGGTTGCTGGGAATTGAACTCAGGGCCTCTAGATGAGAAGTCAGTGCTTTTAACTGCTGAGCTACTTCACCACTGTTTTGACATGAATACTTTCATAATAATTGATAAAAAAATAAATGTAGAAGTTGGGGATACAGTTCAGTGGTCCTGTTTGCCTCGCATGCATGGCACCTTGAGTTCAATGCCCAGCACTTAGGAAAGAAGAAAGGAAGGAAGGAAAGAAGGAAGGAAGGAAAGAAGGAAGGAAGGAAAGAAGGAAGGAAGGAAGGAAGGAAGGAAGGAAGGAAGGAAGGGAGGGAGGGAGGGAGGGAGGGAGGGAGGGAGGGAGGGAAGAAGGAAGGAAAGAGAAAACTAAATAGAAAGTCGTTGAACACATGATACTTGTTTCTTCTACATAGATCATTTCTGTTGTTCCCACAGAACTTGGTCAATAGTTAATGTTATGAGGAAACTCATTTGCACCACTCAGTCTTCTATGTGAAGCCTCTTTGCTAATGAATTCACAGTCTACTGAACTGTGACAGAAGGCATGTCTGTATTTTGTAAGTGATACAGTACTGATATTTCATATTTAAATGAAAATGTTCAAAGTACATCTGCCATATGCAGGAATGCAGATGCATTTATGCAGTAGATTTAAGGGAAGAAGAGAAACAATACAAACAAATTTTGCTTAAAAATGATAATGATTATTAATCTTTTGTATGTTAATGAAAAAATTAAAAATAAAGTACATCTAAGAGTGAAAAATATGCTTTAGAAATCTAAGCAAAGTATTCTCCATTCTCTTTGCATATAAGAAGCATTCATATGAAAAGAATAGTATGATGGAATCTACAAAGCAATAATTTAATTAAGATAGAAGGTTTGCTCTGGCTATGTGCTGTGGGGGAATGAGTGGGAACTAGGGAGAACCTAAGGTGGGCAATGATGTTAACCTGACCTCCACAGTATAGTGAGACTAGAAAGAGACAGAGAAAACCATATGAAACACTACAGGCAGCAGGAACAAGGATACATCTAAGTAAAGACATGGGTGATAAACTAAGGATAATGAATAAGGCTTTGGCTTGGTCTTCTGAGTGGATGTTGATGCCATTCATTGAGGTAGGACATACATGAGGAGAAGATGTGAGGGTGGGACGATAATATAAAGTTTGGATATGTGTGGGAAATCAAAGAAGACTTGCTGGATAAATCATCGAGGCTGGAAATAAACCTTCCAGGAACTAATGGGAGTATAGAGAGGTAGGAAGCATGGGGGACGAAGGTCTGAGTGGGAGGTGAGGAGCAGTAGAGTAGAGAACAGACAGGTACCAGGAAATGGAGGAAGCTACAGAGGAGCATAGCAGGTGATTGCCCTACAGGAGGAGGAACAACAGGGAAGGCAGCATCAGGAAAACAGTGAAGAGGAAGATTTCCAAGGTGGAAGAGGAGGTCAAAAGCATGAAATGCTCCAGACAAGTCATAAAAAAACAAAACACTGAAAATTGTTCATCAAATTTAATAGCAATGATATTAGGGATCTTAGAACAGCTTGTTTCAGGGGAAGACTAAGGACAATGTTTGAAGTAAGACGAGGTTAAAGAGTTATTACAGCCATCTTTGAAAGAACTTTGTAAAGGAAAGGACAGAGAGCTACGATGAAGTTACTAAGGGCCAAGGACGGAGAGCTACTACGAAGTCACTAAGAACAGAGGCAGCTACTTCGGGGTAACTAAGGGCTAATGGTTTTATTTTAATATAGAGAAGCTTGAATGCATGTATTCCCACTTTCATTAAGCTAAAACCATCAGTGGCAGATTCTCTTTCTCTTATAAAGTAGGATACACATACAGCAAGGTGAGTTTGTATACTAATTTAAACATGCAGTCACTTAATTCTTAATTGTATACACAGCTGCATGAGCACCATCCATTTTCCTACTGGATGGCGCTCAGCTGGTTTGTTCATGCCTTTTCTGAGTGAACCTCAACCTCTACAGATAAATAACTCTGGTCTCCCTGGCTGAAAGCAGCTTTCCAGATTTTAAACTTCATGCAAATGAAATCATTCAGGATGTATGTGAGATTAGCTCATGTGTTGCAAATGGAGGCTTTTTCTTTATTAATTTTTTTTATATTTTTTACTAGGTATTTTCCTCATTTACATTTCCAATGCTATCCCAAAAGTCCCCTATACCCTCCCCCACACACCCACCCACTCCTACTTTTTGGCCCTGGCATTCCCCTGTACCGAGGCATATAAGGTTTGCATGTCTAATGGGCCTCTCTTTCCAGTGATGGCCGACTAGGCCATCTTCTGATACACATGCAGCTAGAGTCAAGAGCTCCGAGGTACTGGTTAGTTCATAATGTTGTTCCACCTTGGGTACTTTCTCTAGCTCCTCCATTGGGGGCCCTGTGATACAACCAATAGCTGACTGTGAGCATCCACTTCTGTGTTTGCTAGGCCCCGGCATAGTCTCACAAGAGACAGCTATATCAGGGTCCTTTCAGCAAACTCTTGCTAGTGTATTCAATGGTGTCAGCATTTGGAGGCTGATTATGGGATGGATCCCTGGATATGGCAGTCTAGATGGTCCATCCTTTCGTCTCAGCTCCAAACTTTGTCTCTGTAACTCCTTCCATGGGTGTTTTGTTCCCAATTCTAAGAAGGGGCAAAGTGTCCACACTTTGGTCTTCGTTCTTCTTGAGTTTCATGTGTTTTGCAAATTGTATCTTATATCTTGGGTATTATAAGTTTCTGGGCTAATATCCACTTATCAGTGAGTACATATCATTTGACTGTGTGTCTATACAGTTCATCCATTGCTCTCTTGGATGACATTAAAGTTGTTTCCAGTTTGGAGCTATTATGATTAAGGCTGCTAGCACCATTCTTACTTCTGTCTTTTGGTGGGCAGAGCTCCTCAGACGTTTTGGGTTAATGTCTAAGAACAAAACACTGGGTCACTGGTTACATGTATTATCTTGAATAAATGCAGCTGACTTTCAAAGGAAGGATAGATAGCATTAATTGTACTCTCTGATCAACTTATGTGAAGTCTTCTCACATAGGCTTCACGTACCACTTTATAATTGTGGCTTCTTGACGACCAGAATTTTGGAAGTCAGAATGATTGAGATTATAAACCAGAGCTTCTCACGAGTTACTTATAAACATTGCAAAGCTTTCTCTCTTAAGCATTTCCCATCACTGGCTACTGTCCTTTGGTAAACCAAATCTGACATTAAAAACACATAAACAAATTCAGTCTTATGAGAAAGAATAATTAAATTCTCCTTTTTAGTTAGCTGAATTGAAACATGAAGATCAGGAAAGCCTTGACAGGAAGAGGTGTGCCCCTGATTATGAATGTGTAGGGAATACCACACTTGATGTATCGGCAGAGAGGCAAGTTGGTCTCTGTGGTATTAGAAAGCCCTGCCTGATTACACCGACTCCCATTTGATATGAGCAGTGGGCTTAGCGATAATGATTCACAGTCCTCTCCTCGTTTTTATTTTAATGGGCTGTATTTAAAGCCATCACTCTCTGTGATCTGTATTACAGTCTCTACCATTTTGGAAAATGCTAATGGATCTTTGAGCGGGAGTAAGTAAATAGAATAAGATGCTAACATTAAATTGGATATGATTATTTCTATATTCTCACCCATGGTCTTTCCCTGGCTCCAATCCAGTTTCCTTTGGTACAATATCCAAAGCCTGAAAAAAAAAAATATGTGATATACTCCTCAGATTATATATGTTTGTGATCCATATTTATTCATGTTAACATTGTACACAAACTTTCTTGTTAACACTAATTCTTTACTATTTACTTCTAAGCAGTCACTTCAAATACTTAGAGATCTAAATCTGTTCACTCACCTCATCAAAATAATTCACTACAAATTTAAGTGTAATTCCTGGAAGAATGCAATAAGAGGCAGCAGAGGTATATATCTATATGATTTTATGTGAAAGGGGCTTCTCAGGATGATGCTGGAACCGGTGAGCATAAGGAAGACGCTTGGCACAGTTGCTTGTATAATTTAAGGTTTCTGCGTGATACTCGGATCGCACCACACAGAAACATAAGCTCAGAATTTGAAGCACTTTTTTGAGCAGCTCATCTGTTCTCTTTTAAAATGTCCATGTCATGGTAGAGAAAGGCAAGGGTTGTTCTAGATGAAAAGCAAATAGAAGAAACAGAATTGTGTGATCCTTAAGTAATTCCTGGTTGGCTGGTTGGTTGGTTGGTTGGTTAGTTGGTTGGTTGGTTGGTTGGTTGGTTGGCTGGTTGATTTTATTGTTTTTGTTTGGGATTTGCTTTGTTTTGTTTTTTAAGACATTTAGTGATGACTAAGAAATTTAAATCACATAGCATATTTTCTGAACATATTACATAATTCGTTGCATTATCATCTGATTCCCATAGCTCTTTTCCAATTTAAAGATGAACGTTAAAAAAAAAATCAAGCGCTTCAAAATAAGCTAATAACTTGCCTTAAAACTTTTACAAACTACTTTTTAAAAGGCTGCCTCAAGAATAAAATTTTTAAAAGGCATGTAATCTCAATTCATTAAATTGACAAGACCATTGAAGGAAACTTCTCTGCTTACCGGCAACCAAGGCAATGGGACTTAGATAACCAAATACAGAGCTGTGGAAATTCACCTCGTCTCAGAAATGTTCGGTAGAGAATAAATCAGGCTTTATGTCTAGGTAGTAAGATTTTATCAAAAACCTTAACAATATTTCTGCCTTTGGTTTAAAAATTCCAGTTGTAACGATCCATCCTAAGGAAATAACCGTAAGGCTGAAACAATTCATGGGTGAGTTTTCTTTAAAATGGGATGTTGACAGTCTAGTAATATAAAATATATTCATGATATAGCACAGTCTAAACAATGGTGGCAAACACTTTATGGTATGATGTCATTTATTCTATGATTGTCGCTTTTATAAGTCATATATTCACTTAGGAAAACATTTAGAATAGAATAAAGGGTGAGTGTTACTCTCCCTCAGGCTGGGTGATATTTTCCAACACATATATTGTAGTTTCTTACCGAGAAAAACAGTACTTTCCTTAAAACAGCAATGTCTTAGGTGACTATGAGGACTTAGAACCACCTTGCTTGTCGCCCTGCTAAATTTTTGTCTGATTTAAATCTGTATCTAGGACTGTGAAGTGAGTTCCCAGGTGTCTGAGATGGCAGGTCGCTCACTTTTCTGGTGACACAGAGAAGGCCCGAGTGCTTGCTGATCTGTTAGAGGCTGATCCCTTCCTGTTAGAGGAGGCTACCACAAGTTGAGGCTGTCTTTCCCCATGGACCCTCGGGAGCTATCTTGAAGCAGTTCTGTGTGGAATACATCCTGCTAAGAAGGCCAGTTGTGGTTGCTTTCTGTTTCTCTGGGATGGACTAGTAACATCAGTAGGCGTGCCCTGTTGTAAGAACATTGTCCTGAGTTCAACTAAGCATTGGGGTTTTTAAGAGAATTTCAAAAAAAAAAAATTATTGATTTTAATTAAGTTAAACCAGCTTTATAAATACATGTTGACACCATCGCCATGCAGCCTACAGGCCATCGTCTATCTCTGTTGACTGCTTAGCCCTGTTCTCCATAGCATCCCTGCCACTCTGGTCCTTATAGTCTCTGCTCTAGGTCATGTACCGCATTTACTTAGCCTCAGCTTCCACTGAACTGTGAATGTTTGTACAGATTTTATTCACTTTTATGACACAAACTTTTTTTTTTTTTAAAGAACATGCCCTTCCCTTTTCTATACGATGGCTCTGCCTTCTTTGGCTGCCGTAAATGAAGTATCATAGTTGGGTGTGTAAACAACACAACCCAAATTGATTTTCTCACCATTCTGAAACCTGGAAGCTTAACGCTCAATACTAGCATTGTGGGGGCTGGGAGGATTCCCTTCCTAGCGTGAGGGAGGGGGAGGGAAGCTTCTTACCATCTTTAAAATCCTCTGTTGTCTTGCTTTTAAGGGCTGCTGATCCCCTTGGACCAAAGGCTCCATCCATCCATCCGTGTTCTAACCCCGGGGGTGGGGGGCTATTTGGGGGATTTGACTTCAAAATATGAATGAATGAGGAATGATAAAAGGATTCAGCCCATAGCACAGGATGTTCCTCACTCTGTAAAACAAATGCATTTTGAGTATATGAATAAAAAAGTGGCCTGTGTTATAAAAATAGTATTTTCTACAGCTTTGAAACCTAAATAAAACCATAGCATTGATTTCTCAAATTAAATGCTGACTAGGCTGGTATAATTCATTGAAACCCTAACCATACAACCTGGTCTCTGAAGGTGGCCTTCTCTCTGTCATTCTTTTTCATAAATGTACCCTTTTCTGGGGGTTGGGAAGAAAGTATGAGCCAGAAGGCTGGGAGAAAGCCTGTGAAATGTCTCCTGGGCAAAGCCAAGCCAATTCGTGATTCCACCGAAGCTACATGCAATGGGGTTGTTGGCAGTCAGTCACATATTGGGAATGGCTCACAGGGCCCTACAGCTACTACCTTTTAAACTGGCCTATGATGGATGTGAAGGGCTACTTAGTCATTTTCATCCATATACCTACTAAGGAGCCCACCAGGTACCAAAACCATACTCATGCAAACAATCTTGGTAAAACTCAGTGGGCTTTGTTGTTGTTGGTTTGGTTTGATTTTTTTTGTTTGTTGGTTTGCTTTTGTTGTGTTTTTTAACGTTTTATTTATTTTTATTCCACCCATTGTCCCTCACCCCCCCTCCCCCTCCCGTCTCCTCCCCCTAGCCTCTGAAAGGGTGCTCTCCTCATACCAGGCATCCACCTTCCCTGGAGCCTCAAGTCTCTAGAGGATTAGGCGCATCTTCACCCACTGAGGCCAGACCAGGCAGTCCTCTGCTGTATATGTGCCACAGGCCTCGAGTCAGTCAGTTTATTCAGCCTGATTGGTAACTCAGTTTCTGGAAATTTCTGGGGTCCAGGCTAGTTGAGACTGCTGGTCTTCCTAAGGGGTCACCTTCTCCTTCAGCTTCTTCAATCCTCCTAATTCAACCATAGGGGTCCCCAACTTCAGTCCAATGGGTGGGTGTGTCTGCGTCTGTCTCAGCTGCTGGTAAAGCCTCTCAGAGGACAGCAATGCTAGGCTCCTGTCTTCAGTCTCTTCTCCATTTTTATACCTGCAGTTCTTGTTTTCTAAATATGAATTAAGAAAGAGACTTGTTGGATGGGTGTAGGTAGGGGATCAGAGAGCCTGGGAGGTTAGAGTAATCAGAATTAACTCAGTATATGTATGAAATAGTCAAAAAAGAAATTCAATTAAAAGGTTATTTTTTAAAAGAAATTACACTTTGCCAACAAAATATTAAAATGGATGTATTTACTCTCCATAGAAGCATTGTCTTAAAGATTTATTTTACATGAGCCAACCATCATAAGGCCCATAGAATGTGCTACAATTTATTTTTAGACATCAAATATTCAGAGAAAATATTTCAGATCAACCCTTGAATAACAAAACTAGAGTAATTTTTCTATGCATCCTTTGATTCTTTAGGCCACTAAAATACTATTCCTTTTTCTAAATTTTATTTTAAGTACTGTATCTTTTATCTTTTTGTATCCTTGGTGTGAATACTGTATTTTTATTATATGTTAAACATATATTTAGCCCACTGGATAAATATATATATTGCATATAATATATTAAAATTTAATCTGCTGTAAATTAGTTTGTGTATTCTTGATAGCTAATCTAAAATCTGTTGCTTACTAAATTTTAAGATACTTTTTCAGTTATTTCAATTAGATATCATCTGGTTTATACACAGTTTCTCTTAAACATGTGTTTGTTAGTCAGACATAGTGGCAAATATCTATAATCTCAGCGTTTGGAAAGCAGAGGCTGGAGAAGTACAGTAAGTTTGATCCCAGCCTGGTAGAACGAGTTCTACACAACCCAAGGCAACACAGCAAGACTTGTCTATTTTTACCATTATTCAGAAACCAAAACCAACCGAGTTAGCTTATTAACTTCACGCTTCATACTTTACAAGCTCGACTAGTGTGTAGATCTGTGACTTTATCAGATCCTTTGGGGAAAAAGATTGAAGCCTCCGTTTATTTGTTACATAGTCTAAAGTGAATTCCTTCCAACATCTGGTTAAGGAATGACTTTTCAGAATCACCAATGTTGATTATGTATTCAACTACAAACATCCTAGAAAACTATATACCTTAAATATTTTTTCAAAATGACATTTTAAAGTGAATATGGAAAACTTTTTCCTTTGTATTATTTTAAGAAATGTTCACTCCTTCTTCTATGATTCTGACTATTTCTCTGCTTAGCTTTTTAAAGTTTAAACAGTTTTTGGATGACATGAACTACTTTTGACATTGTCTTTTAAGTAGCGCATTATCATGTTTCATTCTCGGGAATTTTCTTTTGTCTCTGGACTAATTTATCTATAGAGTACACTTTTCCTTTGCTCTTACAGAACCAATTGTTTAGAATATAGTTGACTTAATATATTTAACCCATTTTCATTTATAATCACAACTGTACACGATGCAATGGCATGACCTGGTACAGCACAATTTGGAATGTTTGTGACATCAACTAACACCTGGACAAAACTTAGATTATGGTTTTCTGGACTTTTAAACATTGCTGATTTTCTTTCTGTGGCATCTATTGAGCATTTGGTCAGTTTAAGGGCCTTGGGTTCTGTTCTGAAATAAAAGGATGCAATTGTGGATGTTCAGACAGACCAAGAACATAATATTCATCTCTAATAGTGTGATCTGTACAAGTTTTTTAAAAGGTCAGGACTCCTGTTTTTCCATCATTCATAATGGCTTCATGGAAGAAGTGATGTTGGTCTCATACCTTCAACCTGCTGTGCATTCAGTGTCAGCCTTGATGAATGAAACTCTAGTGTTCTTGCTTTTAATCTGTCTTCTGTGGGCTTTATGGTTAACCTTTCATATAACTAGGTATTAATTATCCCTTCCATCCTTTACTTTTGCCCAAAATGTTACCCACTATTCTTCTGATAGCTGGAGAGTTCTATAGGAGTAAAGGCCTGAGTCCAAGGTCAATGTTTTTACAGTCATGGTCTTACTAATTAACTGTGTCTCCTGAGATTTATCCCAATCTCAGATGCCTCACCTTTCTTTTTTTTTTCTTTCTTTCATTTATTTATTTTTTATTTATTTATTTATTTATTTATTTTTGGTTTTTTGGTTTTTTTTGACAGGGTTTCTCTGTGTAGCCCTGGCTGTCCTGGAACTCACTCTGTAGACCAGGCTGGACTTGAACACAGAAATCTGCCTGCCTCTGCCTCCCAAGTGCTGGGATTAAAGGCACGCGCCCACCACGCCCGGCCCCCACTTTACCTTTCAATTTACAACTCAGTCTACACAATAAGATATAAGATTACTAGCCTTCTTTTCGGAAAATTAAAATAATCTAATAATGTGAGTCATAAAAAGTACGTAGAAAAGTAAGCATAGCCCTCAAACCCAAACTTAAAAGAATCAAGTGTGAGGCACACACTTGTGACCTCAGAACTCTGGAAGTGGCACAGGAGGGTCGTGAGTTCAAGGGCTGCCTGAGCTACATGGTGAGGCCCTTTCTGAGATAAGGGAAGAAGGGGATGGAAGGGGAGGGAGGGGCAGAAGGGTGGTGGTATGATGCCTAGCTCCTGAAAGGACTGTGATAGATCCACTGAGAAGGGCTGTGTAGTTGAAGCAAGGGGAATGATGTAATTCTCTTACTCCCAAAAATATATATTAAAAAGATTCTGACTCAAAAATCAGGACCTTTAAAGTGCTACATGCTTAGTGAAAAGAAAGCACAGGGTGGGAAAGAATAAAAAGTGGCCAAAAAAAGTGATCAGCAAAATTAAAATCTAATGGATGAATTATACATAGCCCTGAAAGATGGATCTAAAGAAAATGCTCACAGAAAACAAAAAATAAATGCATAGAAAATACAAAAATTCAAAAGAGAGGGTAAGAAGACATTCACACTGACATGAGAAGATCCAGCATATTCTTAAGATGTTTACAAAAGCTAGAGTGTGTGTCTTGATTCTGCCTCCTCAGAAACCATAATAAATCCAGATATGGCAGCGTACACCTAGAATCTCATCAGTTGGAGGTAGAGATGGGAGGATTACAAATTCAAGGTCTCTCTGGGCTACGTAGTAAAATCTAGACTCAAAAGAGAGACAGACAGATGGACAGATGGATGGATGGACAGACAGAGGGAAGAAGGAAAGATAATCACAGTTGTCGTAGTCTGAAAGCAGCACACCTAAGGAACCTGCAAATAAAGTCCCATGGGGTGTGAGAGGAAGACAGAGACAGAATCTTGAAACACACAAGGGAAGAATCTAGCAAAGGCAAGAACAAGAAAAAAAGAAACCTTACAAGACAAGCAGGAAGATTTAATCTTCTGAGAGCATCTGCTAATACCATCACTTGATAATAACCTACAGGAAACATATCTTAAATTATTAAAGACACAGGAGATGGGTTGAAAATAAGACCAAATGGTGTATGTAGAAATACAAAGCATACTTGAAAAAGGACTCAAATAAGTTTCAAGAGTGGAAAAAAAAAGTGATCAGTAAAATTAAAGGCTAATGGGCGGATTATACACAGGCAAGTAGAATAAACTGGAATATGGAGCTAAAGAAAATGCTAATAATACAACAAAGATAAATGTAAAAAAAATATTAAAAGAGAGGGTAAGAAGATAGTCATACTGACATGAAAAGATTCCTAAGACATTTACCAACGCTAGAGAGATAAGACTACACCTGAACAGCAATGGCCATGAACTTGAACGCAAGTGTTACCATGACAGAACAGAAGTCAGATGACAATGACCTATTTATTAGACACCAGGCACTCAGTAAATGCTTACGAACCCTTGCAGCATCTTCCGACTGAGCGGGCGTTGCTGGTGAACGAAGCAAACTGTCTTTTCCCTGTTCCATCCAGTGTGTGTATTTTATGTCACTTTAAATAGTTTAGTTTTTCTGTGCTTGAACATACTGATCTTAACTAAAGCTGCATTTTACCTTCAGAAAGAAAACTGTAAGATGGGAGGTTTGAAATAAACGGACAAATAAGAAGAGGGAAACACCAGGCAAATGGATAAGGTACAGGAGAACTGGGTATTTACATGTGTCTGTGCACATGGGCTGCTAAAGACGTTGAAAGTTGAGTTTACAGAATTAAAAGAGAAACCTCGGTTCCTGTCTCACACTAGCTATTTTGAGGGTTCAGAGCATCATAGTGCCTAACAACCTGCTGGGCACAAAACAAAAATTTCACCCTTACTGTGGAAATGTGCTGAACTGTGCTTCTGGGAGTGGACAGAGGAGCCGAACTGAAATGTTCTGAGTATATACTACTCTCAGTCTACTAGAGACTTCAACAGGGCCTCCAGCCATTGTGGTAAGTTAGCTTCCCAATGATAGGCACGTTCCTTCATTTTCACTTACAGATTCACTACTTAATCTTCTTCTAGTCCTGTGGGTATGAAATGATATATCGCACTTAATTAAATTTGCATATTCCTGACAACTAGAGGTTGAGAATTTTTAATGTACTAGTATTTCATGGTTCTTATCCTGTGGTGTTCCTGATTATACCTTCGTTCTACATTGCCTCATTGAAATAATTTAAAATGGAAAGTGATTGTGGTATACTGAGAAGTAAGACAAAAACAATTTCTATGCCTCCCTGATCAAAAAAATTGGCCTACAATGACCTTAATTAAATGAAAGAAAATGTTCATATGCTTAAATTCTGAATGATTATGATAGTTTAGCAGGGGGAGCTGAACTAATTTGTTTTTCTTTTAAAAATGATTTCAATGTTGCCATAATACCATTTTCTCATCTTCAAAGGTCAAAACAAATGCAATTATACTTGGGCCTTGGGAAATGGTCCTACAACTTCCTACTCTTTGTCTGCGACGTCTTCCCCTTGGCTCCATGGAGACTGAGTGCTTATTTTCCTTCATCCCCACTATTATTTTTATTTGGCGTTATTCCCTTCTGGTAGAACACTGTGTACTTGACCTTAAAAAAAAATCTTTGTATGTTTCTGTGTATGAAAAGCAAAATAGAGTAATAAGGGGGAACAAACACTTCAAGATTTGTATGTTTAATTAGACTGTGTTTGAGTTGCAGAAGAGACTGTGTTTTGTAATTCTTAACAGGATGAAAGGAATTTGTGGGCATTGCTCGATATTTTGCTTACTGTATTTTGAAAATGGTGTTTTAAGTCCAGACTGATGCTTGAACTTAAATAGTCAACCCAGAAAAGAAATGATAATCTTTAAAAGTAGAACTTTACTAGAGAAAGAAAGAAAGAAAGAAAGAAAGAGAGAGAGAGAGAGAGAGAGAGAGAGAGAGAGAGAGAGTAATTGTAGTGTTGACGTTAAATAGAAATCTGAAGTAGCATGACTGATTACCAGATAAAGGCACTTGTCACCAAGCTTGGTGGCCTGACTTTAATTCCTGGGGCCCATATAGTGGAAGAAGAGACCTGACTCTCCAAATACGTCCTCTCACCCTACACATTATGACATGTATGTGTACACCTACAAACACACACACACATACTCACATACACACAGGCACATAGACAAGCATACACCATAAAGTGTACACAACTTAGAAATTAAGTAAGAACTCTAAATTCTTAGAATGGACTGCATTTTGCAAGATACTTCACTGTAGCCGGTAGCCAGCACATGCAAACCTCTGCTGCTAACAATGTAGTTAAGCTTCCTCGTGCAGATCTATTCCCCATGCTGTGTACTGTTGGCAAGGTTTCTTGCTATTGTCTCTTTCACTTCCTGCATGGATCATCTTTTCCAAATTCCCTGCTACTCTCTGCTGAATGGTGATTCTCCACCCTGGTACAAGTGTTCTCAGCAGTGCAGAAAATGCAGCCAGGAGTTTTACCTTGAAAAACAACAACAACAACAAAACAGGCAGCAGCTATCTTTACACCTTTTCAAGGAAACTGCAAGCTGCAGCTGACACTGGAGTCTGAAATCCTTAGCATTTCTGTCAGCTGTGGGCACACCAGCTATGTGAATCTCTGGGATTTTTGTAGTATGAGCCAGAATGTGCCTTTGTGTGCCCTCTGCCATTCCCAGTTGCTTCCAAATGAACACCCCTGCAAATGATTTGTTTCAAGCAGGAGGCAGATTGCCTCTGTTTTTGTGGCTCTTGCCCTTGCCAAGGATGCTGACACTTTCCAGTCATCTTGCCACCACGGCTCTTCGAGTTACCTATACTCACTTGTCAAGTGGATCTAGCTGCATTTTTCTTTGATTGACAGCATGGTGTCAGTTCATATTACGATGATTTTGACATGTGTTCAAGGACAACAAACGAAAGCAAAACTTTAAAAAAAAGACTTTTTTATTTTTTAATTAGGATTAAAGCTTCCCCAGTAGAAGCTGCAAGTGCAAACCACATGAGACTTGCTATCTGAGTGCACAGTCTTCAGGGGGCTTGCAATAATCTGCCAAGAAACTCTTGGCTTCTCAGCAGTGCTTGTCATGTGGGATGTCGTATCACTGTGGTCCTGGAGCCTCCTATAGTCCTCCATCTGTTTAACTTTGAGTTGAGGTGTGGATTTGGATCTACTTCTAAGATTTCTGTAATGTGTGTCACAAATGACATCTGAAAGCATTTTTCTCTCCCTGTGTTCACTTGGAACACTCTTGCACGTTCACAGCATCCTCTGCTGAATGGAACAAGCTTGAAGAGTCTCTGTGATGCATTGGATCTATATGGTCATCTGCTTTATATGCCAACTTCACCACTGCATGCCAACATCACTGCTTCTTCCTCTTGGATGCCTGGTGCCTTCTGATCCTCTGTAATCCCCATCTAAGCATAAATGACTGCCATGTTGTATTTGAGACTGATATCCTAACATTGATAAGTAGGAAATAAAAGAACAGGCCAGAATGACAGAGGCTGCAGGAGAAAAGAAGAGTGATGGGAGAAATTAGAAGGAAGAGGGAAAGAGAGTCTCATGGAAGAGGCCAGAACAGGCAAAACAAGATCTACCCAAGTAATTAATTACACAAAGCCCTGAGCCTCCCTCTGGAGCTGTTTGTTTGTATGCTTGTTTGTTGACTGCTGTTTGTCTCACTGGGATACACCTTCAGTTGCTTGTTATTTATGCAAATTAAGCATATACTTCAGATTTTTTTTAAAAAAATAATTTGTCAATTGAAAATGATGAAAGCAATCCCCTCCCCACCCCCACTTCAACCCCCATCCCTACCCTAGAATGAAAAGATGCCCTTTTAGAGAACTGGTTGGGCAGAGATATACTGGAAGCAATTTGCATATTTCAGGCATCATGATCTGACACACTTGAGTTCTAGTATATATAAATAAAGTCTCTTGTGTAAGAACATTAATCTTATACTATTGCCCTACCAGAAAGTCACAGTGCCTAGTTTACTATGACTTTAATTTTATATTAATTAACAACAACAACAAAAAAAATCACTGGGGAGATGACTCAGTAGTAAAATGGTTGCATGCAAATCTGAGGACCTGAGTTTAGATCTCCAGCATACACACACACACACACACACACACACACACACACACACACACTGAAGCTTAAGGGTACATGGTGTATGGAACTCCAGTCCACCATTAAAAAAAAAAAACAGAGATAGGTAGATTCCTGGAGCCTGCTAGCTTAGCAGAATCATTGGGCCCCAGGCTCAGTGAGAGATTCTGTCTCAGAAAAGTAAGGTATAATGTGGTAGAGAAAGATAACCAATGTAGACCCCCTAGCTTTCATGTGCACACATGTACATCTGAATGAACATGTAGGTGCACGTGCACATATACCATGAAATTCTTATTTATAACATCAAATTTTAATCCTATCCAACTAGCATTTCAGTTTAATGTGTCTGCCAAGGGTATGGTTATAGTTAAGTTAGCCCAAAGCCTCTCCAATTATGAGTTCTAAATAAACTGAGACTTTAATAGAGATTAAATAATCAATCTGCACACCAAAACCCACCAAAACCCAGGAAAGCACCCCAAAACCCAGGAAGATGAGCAAGCGCTGTATGTCTTGATAAGCCCTCCTGATGATTAAATGCACACAGAAGCTTGAGAGCCTCCAGCCGAAGCCTTTGGACTTCAAAGGGACATAGGCAAGATGATCCGGTAGAAAGCGGTATGACGTCATATTTCATATTCATTTCTAAAATTCTATTTTTGTTAATTTAAAGTATATCATGACTAACAACCCTATTGTGTATGTTAAAAGTGTAGGTTTAAATTTTTGGATAGGGCCATGTGGACTATAAAAGTTGGATGCTGTTTCTGTTAACATTTGAAAACCCTGGCTCTACACACCCATCTGGTCCACTAGCCACCAACATGTCTATGCTTTTCTTAATGTATTTGTTTCGCTTATTGCTTCTGCCACGTTTCACAAATCATCTTCAGTACATCTTGCTCTTGATGTGCAGAGAATTCCCACATTCCTAGCTGAATGGTAAGAAAGGAACATTACGCTGTATCCCTTCCTTGAGGAAAAGCTGCAGCAAGGCTTTCCCCTTTCAATGAACATGTGTGCCAGTGTGCAGAACAGGACCCAGACAGAAGAAAGGAGCCTTCTCTCTCCAATATCATTGTGTCCTTTTCTCTTTCTCATGGCTCTGCTTAGGCTGGGGAGATTTCTGCAGAGTGGAGCACCCCATCTTTTCGGTAGTATCTCCCAGTCTCTTATACACAACAGTGTGCATTAGCCTGGTGAACCTCTTACATCAGACATGTGAGCAGAAAATATTATTTTATACATACTCTAAATGGAGAAGTAGAGATACTTGGAGTAAAACTGACTTTTGAGCCAAACTGTTTAGGGATTTAATAATGATGAGGTAGAAAAAAAAATAAACATTACATTGTGTTTTGCTAACGACGAAGAGATTACCAAAAAGTAAGAAAACGGAATCCTATCCCAAGTCCTTCATCTGGGAAACTCACCCCCTTTTTGACTTTTGTTTTGTTTTTCAAGCTGATTGCTAATGGGCTTGCATAACATATAATGCACTGAAAATCAAAAGCCATGCCTTTCTCCACTGTAGACACTGTAGACACTGACCGCTAGCTCCCTCCTCTTGCCCCTGTGTCTGTCTGGGTGAAGAGCTATTTCTGTTCTTGAGCTAACGGTTGGCAGGAATGCCTATGGAGCACTACAGCTTATCCTTAGAAAAGAAAGGAAAATTTGATGTCAAACTCCATGGTGGAGCTAGTTAGCTGAAAATTTTCTGGCAGTAAAATGATGTCGCATCAAGAAAGGAAGGAAGAACTTCACACTTTTATAAATGCTCCCCCCCCCCAAAAAAAATGATTTGTTTTAGAGAAGGGTCTAGAACACCCTATCATTAAATCAAAAGACCTCAGGTAATGACAATTTTCATGAACTCTTAAGAGTGCTTCAAAATGAGTCATGAGAAACCCACCATATGTAATCTGAATCCATTATTAAGTAAGAGAGAGTATAATACAAGTGCAAGCACGGCTAGACTAATGGGCAGAATTGCCTTCTGGGAATTCTTCCCTTGTTCATTTTGATTTGCCTATTCTCCCATAACCCACACAGTTTTTCATCAGAGTCTTTTCAATAAAGTTTAAAAAATAGATATGATGGCGCTGCTGAGGTATTTGAAGTACTCCAGACCACTTGGGTCTCCTGAAGAGACTGCAAACTAGGCTGTCTTTTGTTGCCTCCACCCCAAGAGCCATGACTGACCACAGTAGACCCAAACCCCTCCCCTGCATTCAGGTTACTGTCATTTTCTTTCACCAGCTACCCCTTGAGGCCTCTGGGAAGACACTATGCAGATCCCATGAACTCACTTTTGTAGACCATCCAGCTCTGTATGGTTTTCAACAGTGGCTTTGTTAAAGATACAGATGTCCTAGCAATATGCTACCGCTTTGAAGAGTTTCTATTCTATTTGTGATGGGCAGTTTTCAAGTTTGAAATTGTCCTCTTTTTTATTGTTCCATGGGTTTTTGAGTCCAGTGGTTTGTGTGAATGTTGCCCACTTCCCTGCCCCACGTACAGGCTTGCTGGTTAACCTGCCTTCCTTTCTTCTCCTCTGCCTCTTTTCTGTGGACCTATCCCTGGACATTTAGCAAGCCGATACATTCTTTCTTCCAAATGTGTTTACTTTGAAACTAAGTGGGATTTTTGGAATTGCAAAGACAAGCCTGAAATGTTGCTTTGGTATCTTTTATGGAGTTAGTTACTCTGATGCAGGCAGAGCCTCAAGCTTGTGTCTGGCTGTTTCTCCTTCAACTGTGTGTCTGTCTGATCTCCATTTCTACCTCAAAGAGCTGTCTACCCTGCACCCCACCCAAAGGGCATCAGAACACCCACACTGATGTCTTGGTGGAGCAACCATAGTCAAACGAGCTCATTCCCTCATCTTTCAACTTCAAAGTAGAGAATTAAAACAGATGAAGTTGCAAAGGTCAGTTTAAAGTGAGAGGCTGAGGAATGGCATCAGGCTATTGTGCAGTCCCTGGCCCCAAAGCACTCTAATGGGACAGCCAGTTTGTAGCCATCATGGGTGTGTCTCCCTTAGCGCTATTTACAGAGCTGCTGAAGACAGGCATTCAGTTTCAAAGACCTTTGTTTTTCTTTAAAGTAGATACTTCTTCATTCAGTGATAAACATTGTTTCTTTTTCTTCTTAGACTAAGATAGTGTTTTCCTTGGCTGTCCCTCAATTATATGGCTTATTTCACCATTCAGATTCATGATTTAGCTCAAGAGCCTTTGAAGCTTTTAAACAATTACTTCGGCATGATTCATAATTTATTGGGAAAGCACAGATTGTTGTGAAATTTTTATACATCCTTAAATAATTACCATTTCTAGATCTCCAATTTTATTTCATATCAAGGAAAGATGTTTTATCTAGGAAATTTGACTGCACTATTTCTATTTATTGAGCTCTTCTGGAAGCCTGTCTCTCACAGATGGCTGTCAACTTGCAATGGAGATACATCTTTATAAACCCACCATAAATTGAAAAGTTATGAAGAGCAAATGCCCTTGGCACAGCTCACCCGAACAAGCTGCCCCAGCAGCACACACAGCACAGTGTAAACTGTTTCTCATCTACCCTCTCGATCTTGGAGCTGATGTTAGCTGTAGCTCTTTGCTGCCACCTAACATTGTTAGCCTTGAAAAAAAAAACAAAAAAAAACAAACAAACAAACAAAACAAAAGATGAAGAAACATCACCTTCAAAGTATGCTTCTACCTAATGGTTGTCTACACCAGCTGAGTGTCTAATGTGGATTTGGAAACAGGAGGTGAGCAGGGCGGGACAAACAAAGCAAGTTTCTAGTCAGTCTGGAACATTACAGAGTGCATCGAATCCTTAGAAGAATGGCAGACAAGCACCTAGATCCACTCAGTTTTGGAATTTTCACCAGTGTGTTACTGGGAATTGATTGTCTGCTGAGCCTTCCAAACATTCTCCCATTTGCCATACTCCCAAGTAGGCATGGTTATCCCAGTGTGGTAGATAAGGAAAGCTAAACCTCAGAAAACTCTGGAACTGGTGAAAAAAATCATCTTTTTATCGTCCTCTTGCGAAAATAGAATTTGTGTGTGTGTATACTTGTTGTGAGCCGCCCCCACATTCGCCGTCACAAGATGGCGCTGACATCCTGTGTTCTAAGTGGTAAACAAATAATCTGCGCATGTGCCAAGAGTAATTTTCCACTACATGTACTCTGCCTTTACTCGGCCATGGGCTGCAGCCAATCAGGGAGTGATGCGTCCTAGGCAAAGGATAATTCTCCTTAAAAGGGGACGGGGTTTCCGCCATTCTCTCTCTTGCTTGCGCTTTTGCGCTCTGCGCTCTGCGCTCTGGCTCCTAAAGATGTAAGCGGGGGGCTTTCGTTTTTGGGGCTTGGGGCTTGCGCTCCTGGCTCCTGAAGATGTAAGCAATAAAGTTTTGCCGCAGAAGATTCTGGTTTGTTGTGTTCTTCCTGGCCGGTCGTGAGAACGCGTTTAAGAGTTGGTGCCGAAATCCGGGACGAGAAAATCCGGAAAGAAAAAAACCCGGGACGAGAAAATACAAGAAAACTCGGGACGGGAGTTAACCATCACCAACGCAAGGAAGATCCCTCATTCCGGAACCAGAACTGCGGGTCACGGTAATAAAGGTTCCCGTAAAACAGACTGTTGAGAAGGATTCAACTGCATGAATTCAGAACTTTTCAGCTGGGGAACAGGAGTACCAGTGAGTACAGCTTTACAAGGTAAGTCTGGTCTTGAACTTTCTAAGGAAAGTCAAGACAGTCTATCAGAAGTAAAGTGGAAAATAGCTTTACAAGGTATGTTTGGCCTTGAACTTTTTCTAGTGTTAGGAGCCCTTTTGTTCTTTTTCACATGTTATCAAGTGATTAAGATAGGGCTGAAAATTCTAGATGAAATTCAGGACAATCTATCAGAAGTAAAGCGGGGAGAGAGAGTAGGAGCAAAGAGGAAATATGGTGCACAGAATAAGTATACAGGCCTTTCCAAGGGTCTTGAACCCAAGGAAAAGTTTAGGTCAGGTAAGAATACCTGGGGAGAGATTAGAAGGAAGGAAAAGAAAAAAGAAAAGAAAAAAGATCAATTAGCGGAGGTCTCTAGGAGATACTCGTCACTAGATGAGCTCAGGAAGCCAGCTCTTAGTAGCTCTGAAGCAGATGAAGAATTCTCCTCTGAAGAAACAGACTGGGAGGAAGAAGCAGCTCATTACCAGCCAGATAAAGTGCTAGCTAGTCGGTCAAGAAAAAAGCCAAAAGCGGCTGGCGAAAGCCAGCATGCTGTTCAGCCTCCGGGCAGTCGGCTTCAAGGTCCGCCCTATGCGGAGCCCCCGCCCTGCGTAGTGCGTCAGCCCTGCGCAGAGAGACAATGCGCAGAGAGACAAAGCGCAGAGAGACAATGCGCAGAGAGGCAATGCGCAGACTCATTCATTCCCAGAGAGGAACAAAGGAAAATACAACAGGCATTTCCGGTCTTTAAAGGAGCCGAGGGTGGGCGTGTCCACGCTCCGGTAGAATACGTGCAGATTAAAGAACTTGCCGAGTCGGTCCGTAAATACGGAACCAATGCTAATTTTACCTTGGTGCAGTTAGACAGGCTTGCCGGCATGGCACTAACTCCTGCCGACTGGCAAACGATTGTAAAAGCCGCTCTCCCTAGTATGGGCAAATATATGAAATGGAGAGCGCTTTGGCATGAGGCTGCACAAGCACAGGCCCGAGCAAACGCAGCTGCTTTGACTCCAGAGCAGAGAGATTGGACTTTTGACTTGTTAACGGGTCAGGGAGCTTATTCTGCTGATCAGACAAACTACCATTGGGGAGCTTATGCCCAAATTTCCTCCACGGCTATTAGGGCCTAAAAGGCGCTCTCCCGAGCAGGTGAAGCCACTAGACAATTAACAAGGATCGTCCAGGGACCTCAGGAGTCCTTCTCAGATTTTGTGGCCAGTATGACAGAGGCAGGCTCTTGCAGCCTACAAGGTCTTATTGTCCACCCTGGAGTTGTAGATCAGGATTGTAAAGGGGAACTTCAGGTTCTCTGTTCTTGTCCTCAAGTTGTCTTTTCTATATCACAAAGGGACAAAATAGCTCAACTAATAATTTTGCCAAGCCTACATGGCTGTTTTCCTTCCTCTGGTATTCCTTGAGCTGCCAGAGGGATTGGTTCTACTGAAAATGATTCTGATTACTTAATAATGCCTTTAGATTGTTGTCAAATTTTATCTACTCACGTAGGGGTAAACCCTCGTGGCGTCAGGCCATTACAGGTCTGACAAATGGATGTCACGCATATTTCCTCCTTTGAGAGAAATCAATATTTACATGTTTAGATAAGAAGAGATCACCTCCATACCTTAAATGATTTTCAAAAGCTGTTGGGAGATATTAATTGGCTCAGACCTTTTTTAAAGATTCCTTCCGCTGAGTTAAGGCCTTTGTTTGGAATTTTAGAAGGAGATCCTCATATCTCCTCCCCTAGGGCTCTTACTCTAGCTGCTAACCAGGCCTTACAAAAGGTGGAAAAAGCCTTACAGAATGCACAATTACAACGTATTGAGGATTCGCAGCCTTTCAGTTTGTGTGTCTTTAAGACAGCACAATTGCCAACCGCAGTTTTGTGGCAAAATGGGCCATTGTTGTGGATCCATCCAAACGTATCCCCAGCTAAAATAATAGATTGGTATCCTGATGCAATTGCACAGCTTGCCCTTAAAGGCCTAAAAGCAGCAATCACCCACTTTGGGCGAAGTCCATATCTTTTAATTGTACCTTATACCGCTGCACAGGTTCAAACCTTGGCAGCCACATCTAATGATTGGGCAGTTTTAGTTACCTCCTTTTCAGGACAAATAGATAACCATTATCCAAAACATCCAATTTTACAGTTTGCCCAAAATCAATCTGTTGTGTTTCCACAAATAACAGTAAGAAACCCACTTAAAAATGGGATTGTGGTATATACTGATGGATCAAAAACTGGCATAGGTGCCTATGTGGCTAATGGTAAAGTGGTATCCAAACAATATAATGAAAATTCACCTCAAGTGGTAGAATGTTTAGTGGTTTTAGAAGTTTTAAAAACCTTTTTAGAACCCCTTAATATTGTGTCAGATTCCTGCTATGTGGTTAATGCAGTAAATCTTTTAGAAGTGGCTGGAGTGATTAAGCCTTCCAGTAGAGTTGCCAATATTTTTCAGCAGATACAATTAGTTTTGTTATCTAGAAGATTTCCTGTTTATATTACTCATGCTAGAGCCCATTCAGGCCTACCTGGCCCCATGGCTCTAAAAAATGATTTGGCAGATAAGGCCACTAAAGTGGTGGCTGCTGCCCTATCATCCCCGGTAGAGGCTGCAAGAAATTTTCATAACAATTTTCATGTGACGGCTGAAACATTACGCAGTCGTTTCTCCTTGACAAGAAAAGAAGCCCGTGACATTGTTACTCAATGTCAAAGCTGCTGTGAGTTCTTGCCAGTTCCTCATGTGGGAATTAACCCACGCGGTATTCGACCTCTACAGGTCTGGCAAATGGATGTTACACATGTTTCTTCCTTTGGAAAACTTCAATATCTCCATGTGTCCATTGACACATGTTCTGGCATCATGTTTGCTTCTCCGTTAACCGGAGAAAAGGCCTCACATGTGATTCAACATTGTCTTGAGGCATGGAGTGCTTGGGGGAAACCCAAACTCCTTAAGACTGATAATGGACCAGCTTATACATCTCAAAAATTCCAGCAGTTCTGCCGTCAGATGGACGTAACCCACCTGACTGGACTTCCATACAACCCTCAAGGACAGGGTATTGTTGAGCGTGCGCATCGCACCCTCAAAGCCTATCTTATAAAACAGAAGAGGGGAATTGAGGAGACTCTACCCCGAGTACCAAGAGTGTCTGTGTCTATGGCACTCTTTACACTCAATTTTTTAAATATTGATGTTCATGGCCATACTGCGGCTGAACGTCATTGTTCAGAGCCAGATAGGCCCAATGAGATGGTTAAATGGAAAAATGTCCTTGATAATAAATGGTATGGCCCGGATCCTATTTTGATAAGATCCAGGGGAGCTATCTGTGTTTTCCCACAGAATGAAGACAACCCATTTTGGATACCAGAAAGACTCACCCGAAAAATCCAGACTGACCAAGGGAATACTGATGTCCCTCGTCTTGGTGATGTCCAGGGCGTCAATAATAAAGAGAGAGCAGCGTTGGGGGATAATGTCGACATTTCCACTCCCAATGCCGGTGATGTATAATGCTCAAGTATTCCCCTGCTTTTTTACCACTAACTAGGAACTGGGTTTGGCCTTGATTCAGACAGCCTTGGCTCTGTCTGGACAGGTCCAGACGACTGACACCATTAACACTTTGTCAGCCTCAGTGACTACAGTCATAGATAAACAGGCCTCAGCTAATGTCAAGATACAGGGTGGTCTCATGCTGGTTAATCAACTCATAGATCTTGTCCAGATACAACTAGATGTATTATGGTAAATAACTCAGCTGGGATGTGAACAAAAGTTTCCGGGATTGTGTGTTACTTCCATTCAGTATGAGAAATTTACTAGGGCAGCTAATTTGTCAAAAAGTCTTTTTCAGTATATGTTACAGAATTGGACGGCTGAATTTGAACAGATCCTTCGGGAATTGAGACTTCAGGTCAACTCCACGCGCTTGGACCTGTCCCTGACCAAAGGATTACCCAATTGGATCTCCTCAGCATTTCCCTTCTTTAAAGAATGGGTGGGATTGATATTATTTGGAGATACACTTTGCTGTGGATTAGTGTTGCTTCTTTGGTTGGTCTGTAAGCTTAAGGCCCAAACTAGGAGAGACAAGGTGGTTATTGCCCAGGCACTTGCAGCTCTAGAACATGGTGCTTCCCCTGATATATCTATGCTTAGGCAATAGGTCGCTGGCCACTCAGCTCTTGCATCCCACGAGGCTAGACTCATTGCACGGGATAGAGTGAGTGTGCTTCAGCAGCCCAAGAGAGTTGCACGGCTAAGCACTGCAGTAGAAGGGCTCTGCGGCATATATGAGCCTATTCTAGGGAGACATGTCATCTTTCAAGAAGGTTGAGTGTCCAAGTGTCCTTCTCTCCAGGCAAAACGACACGGGAGCAGGTCAGGGTTGCTCTGGGTAAAAGCCTGTGAGCCTAAGAGCTAATCCTGTACATGGCTCCTTTACCTGCACACTGGGGATTTGACCTCTATCTCCACTCTCATTAATATGGGTGGCCTATTGCTCTTATTAAAAGGAAAGGGGGAGATGTTGGGAGCCGCCCCCACATTCGCCGTCACAAGATGGCGCTGACATCCTGTGTTCTAAGTGGTAAACAAATAATCTGCGCATGTGCCAAGAGTAATTTTCCACTACATGTACTCTGCCTTTACTCGGCCATGGGCTGCAGCCAATCAGGGAGTGATGCGTCCTAGGCAAAGGATAATTCTCCTTAAAAGGGGACGGGGTTTCCGCCATTCTCTCTCTTGCTTGCGCTTTTGCGCTCTGCGCTCTGCGCTCTGGCGCGCTGGCGCTCTGGCTCCTAAAGATGTAAGCGGGGGGCTTTCGTTTTTGGGGCTTGGGGCTTGCGCTCCTGGCTCCTGAAGATGTAAGCAATAAAGTTTTGCCGCAGAAGATTCTGGTTTGTTGTGTTCTTCCTGGCCGGTCGTGAGAACGCGTTTAAGATATACTTAGGGCAAGGGAATCTAACTTGGGCTTTATGAATGCTAAACCATTCTTTAGTCACATACAAATTCCTTTTTTTTAAAGAAGAAGATAAGTACACAATTAAAAAAAATCTATAATGATAGAATTGAGCAGGTGATAGCATCAGACTGGCATGTGACTCCTTACTGCACCTAGCCACTACCTTTGTAAGCTACCTGAGAAATGTTTCTTTGAAATCTGTGGTGTAGCAGACAATCTAGTAGGTGCTCTGGATTACAGACCCTTGAGGTAAGCTTCAGGGCCTTTATAATCCAATGAAGAAGCTCATGGTGGAATATATTTTCCATGTATACAGACACTAGCATCTTGTATTTGCTTAGGGAATTTACATTGTTGTACAAAATAGCTCTCACATCTATCCAGAAATGCATATTTCCATATTGGGCATAAAATGTCATCTTTTGACAGTTATGCAAAAAATGTAAGTTAACATCGCATGCCTCAAGGAAGACACAGTGATACCACAGAGTATTTTATTGCATTTATTTATTGTGTGCATGTGTGATATTGGGTGAGGGGAGTGTGTGCAGAGGTCAGAGGACAATTTGTGGGAGTCTGTTGTCTTCTTCCACTGTGTAGGTCCCTGGGATGGAACTCAGGTTATCAGGTTTGGCAACAAGAACACTGAACCACTGGGCCACCTCACTGACCTGCCAGCACAGAATCTTACCGAGTATCATTCTTAAAGATGTCTCAGTGCAGGGTAGAAGGTGAAGCAGAAGAGGGAGGCTGTAAAAATAAAATTAAAAAAATACAAAACAAAACAAAAAGCCCTCACTGAGTTTTCTCCACATTCTTTATAGAAATTAATGCAAGAACTCTGGCACAGAATAGAAGCCGTAAGTATGGGCTGCTATCACTAAATGGGGAAAGCAGGTTCCTCTCCTCTATGCTCATCCGAAGCCCTTTAGGATGGGCTCTTCTGATTTCATCCTTTAGTGAGTCTAGAAAATGATACTTCAATCTTTATGTGGTATATGTTGTGGATTCTTAATGCTCTTCACACTTTCTGACCAGCACTCTAGGTAAAATCTCTCACAGGTAACAAGGCCACTAGAACAGACAACCAAAAAGATGTGATAATTAGTTCTTCCATGATGATACACAATTAATTATGAAAGTGTTGATTGCCATTTTGTGACTTCACAATTGATTAAGATAGGAAATCGTTTATTGTGGTTTTTTTTTTTTCGAACGCTCTCTGCAGCATTAACGGACTAGGTATCAGAGTTCATATGAGAACTTCTCACTGTTTTGGACAATGTTAATGAGCTCCATAGCTCTACTCAGCACCAGCTTAGAAGCCTACATACTGTTTAGACAAACCTCCACAGTCTAATATACCTAGCTCCAAAAGCCTGGATTGAGGTAGAAGTTAATTGTATGCTGCAAAGACGGGCCAGACTTTGGATATAATGCCATTTAATAAGTGTGACTCTTTCCAGAGAAATACATAGAATGATGAATATCGGTATCATTGACGTCAGGAGAAAACAGTCAGCTCTGAGGATATCCAATAATCACATTTAAACATAAAATATGTGCATCTATATCAATCTGTATATATAAACTTAAAAATATATACGTATATTCCTATCTATATGTGAATGTATACACCTATTTAGGAAGTTCTATAAATATATACTTTATAGTTAGATAAGTATGTAAGTATACACATTTATATACATATCTCTATATGTACATACATTTATAGATACATTTTATAAGTATATGTGTATGTTTAAAAAATAAATCACTTCTGGCTATTTACATTGATTTATGGTTTTATATTCTATATTCAGTGAGAAAGAGCTGCATTCTCATCATGTAATCTACGGTGCTATATCCACTCCAACAGAGTCTTAAGAACACAAAATCAGATTCCCTCAGTCACAAGCATCTGCTAGCTGTAAGAATTATAAGACCTAGCAAGACCAGGATCTACAGAGCTATTTTCAGACTCCATATAATTCCTTGCCAGAGACCATAAAGGGGAAAATGCTAAGAAAATAAGAGGGGGCAATGGAGAGGCCAAGAAACTCCCAAGCCAAAAAGGGTATAGGGGAGGGAAAGCAGCCAACACAAAATAAGGAACACATTTTATTTTCAGGACTAAAGAATGTCTTGTGAACGTCAGAGTATCCTGGCCTGTAAGCCTGAGTTTCAGGACAGACGCTCCTGTAACAAGATCCAGAAGCTGGGGTGTGCAGCCAGTGAACTCCCCCCACCTCTCGGGTCTGGAGAAATCCCCAGAGGGCCCAGCAGAAGCATGATAGCAGTGGCTTCTCAACGTGTGGGTCGCGACCCCTCGAGTCACATATCAGATATCCTGTGTATTCTCTATTTACATTACAATTCACAACAATAGCACAATCACGGTTGTGAAGTAGCAATGACATAATTTTATGGTTGGGGAGCCACCACAACATGAGGAACATGTAACATGTAAAGGGTTGCAGCACTGGGAAGGTTGAGAACCAACCTGCTTCCCAACTCTCTCGTTTTTACCATGAAGGTAGCATTTATGGTAAGTAAGAGACAAGATACAGTTCAATAGTAATATTTTAATTTTATTTCAACATAGGTATTATAGTATCAAAATGTAACGGCTACTTGTTTTAAATACAGCTTTCACTTTTAAGATGGAAAAAAATGAGCAAAACACTTGGTGATGCTACTCATTAATTCCTTATGAGTTCTCCAAAATATCACAAAGAAACAGCCAAAATTCTGGCAAAAGAGAGGCAAAAAGCAACAAGAAGGAGGGGCGGGGCTGAAGTTACACAGGGTGCCTCCCCTCAGAGCCCCGGTGTTTTACATAAAGGATGCCAAGTTGCTCCAAGAGGATAACGCGATCGCACTGCACGTTCTCTCTTGCCTTTAACAGTCAAGTCTCATTTATGGCTGACTTTAATCACTTCGGGGCAGAGCTTGATCCAGGCTCCGCTCACTGCGGAGGAAGTCAGAGAGCCAGCCATATGTCCCATGTAATAACATGCTGTGAACTGAGAGGGGATGCTTCGACTGCTTTTGCAAAAGCTCCTGGGGGCACCAAACTTGCAAAGACCCTATGAGGAAAATACAGGTTTCCACCTAACGCGCAGGTTCATAAGAATTCTCAGGAGGAAGCTTGTGAGCAGAAGGGAGACAGACGGTCTGATGTGGGAAATTGTCTTGTTTCTGGCCTCCTGAATAAATGGCTTTCTCTCTTCTACGGAGAGCGCTGTTGTGTATAAGGTGATGCGGTCATTGGATAGGTATCTGGCTTCTACTCTGTGTTTGTGACCTTAGATAGACTCTGTAATTACCTTCAAGAACATGAAACCTAAAATAATTACTGGATCATACACTGATCTCTTGTGATTTCACTATCTTGCTTTTGATGATATAGACTTGGGAAATAGCCATCACTAAGCTATGTGATGGTTAGGGTTAGAGTTGGTTTAAAATTAAGGCATATCCTTGAAAAGAAATCCATCAGTGGAAAACCAAGGGGGATATTGGAGAGACACCCTGAAGGGCACTCTTTTTAGTTAAGTCATTTATTCTGTTAATTCTTCACTTGCTTTCCCACTCGTGGTCTCAACGGGTCCTTGCAGTGACCTTGAGTTGCTTTCCACAGTCAGCCCTCTGCTTCACAGTGAAGATCCCCATCTCAGAGAAATTAACGTGGTCTTCCTAAGATCAAAATTCTACACAGCAGAGGTATATGTTCACCTGTTTTCTGACTCCAACTCTCTCCTGGGTTTGCCCTTGGGCCTTCACACCCAGGAGCAAATCATTATATGAGGGACATGCTACCAAGGCAACACACATTTCACTCACTTTTCAAAAGTTGTTAGCGATTGCGGAAAGCACCAAAGTCTGGTAACTTCAGCAAGAAAAGAGCAGATAAATTTAGGGCTGAGATGTATCCTCACCCACATGCCCAGCATAACTCCTGAGCTTAACCTCGACAGATGTGGTCATCGCAGTTGTTTGATCTCATTTACACCATGTAACTATTTGGGCACAGGGAAAGTAAGTGCCCACCCACCAGCTAAAGCCCACAACCAACATTTTATTCTGTATCTACTGCTTTATTGCACACCTAGCTGCCTGTTCACCCCTCTGTCCAGCCAACAACTCATACAGCTTTTCTGAAATTGCAAGTATCAGACAACTTTACTTCTAAATAAGTCAACGTGAATTTGGGGAGCTACCCAGGTCAGTGTGAAAGTAAAGACTGCGTATAGTGAATACACTAATATTAAGTGTGCCGTTCAGAGGGTTGTGTCGAATGTGAACATCATCTCTCTCACACTAGAGGTGTGGAGTCTCAGCCTGCTCTGGGCTGCTGATCCTTCTCCGGCCTTCCTCCATCATTTTAGGATTATGTCATCGCCTCTTACTTTACATCTTCAGGTGAATGGAGACTTATTTTCCTTTATACTGTAAGGATTCTCTGTCAAGATATTATTTCTAAGATACACTCATGTTTTGAGTACAAGAGGTTAGCTAATTTTCAATGTCGCGTATAATGATATCTTTTATAAATATACTATATTCTTTAACTGTTTTCCTCATGATAGACCATTGGGCTATTTCCAGTTTGGAGTTCTTCCAAATAAATCCTACAAGCATTCTTGTATGGATCTATTTGTGGATGTTTTCATAAGTCTTGGGCAAATACTTAGGAATAGAACTGCCAGGTTATGAAATAAATGTGTATTTAGTTTTATAAGAAGTTGTCAGGGTTTTCTCCAAAGGACGTGAGCCACTTTGACTCCTACTAACAATACACCAGAGTCTCTGTTGCCTTGCTGTTGCTCACTACCTTTGGGGTTATCAGAATGTTTTTCATTTTAGCCATTCCAGGAGGTTGCCATCATGCTACTTTTATTTATAAGGCAAGGGCCTTCACAGTGGAGAGTTTCCATTTTCAAAAGATGCCTTGAGTGGTATCTGCTTTCAAGTACTCATGCGAACGGAACACTCAAGCTTTCTTCAGTGAACTCAGGAGTTGATTGAAAGCAGAGTTATAATCTGGTATTTATTTTAAATGGTTCTGGGTTTAACTTGAGCTCCAAAATTGGACTTCTTGATATTTTGTTGGAACTAATTATTAGGGTTTTTTTTTTAAATCTATAACACGGAGGCCTTCCAATTAATCAAAATTGTCAGTTTGTCTCTTGGCTTAAACTCAGTATGGAAAAAAATTACAGTATATTCATTAACTCATAAAGTTTCTTTGGATGAATTATGTGAGCGTCACCAGAGGGGTGACTCTTGTGACCGAAAGTTTGATTTCAGGAAGTGAGTCATTTGGAGTGAGCAAGAGTAATATTAGGAAAGTTACAACCAAGGTAACTCACGGAACTCCACAGGTCTCATTTTATATTAATGTTAATGTTTCCTTAGGTCTTGTCATTTATCCTTAAGAATTTTCAAGCATATGAATTGTTTTTTGTTGTTGTTGTTATTTAAGCTTTTGCTTTCTTTTGTTGGTTTATGTTTATTTTTATTTATTTATTTTATTCCCCGCCATATTCTGTAATTCTACTTTTGTTCGTTATGAAAACAACCTAAGTGCCTTTCATGCTTCTCGTGAAATGAGATGTTCTGGTGCTTGCCAGTCATCCCTGCACCAGGGAGGCAGGAGCAGAAGGGTACAGAGTTCAAGGCCAGCTTTAGCTACAGAGAGTCTGAGGCCAACCTGGGCTATGGAAGCCTGTTTAGTGGCTGATACTGTATTTAATGTACTGTTTGCAATACTAGTCTCATTGTAACCACTGGATAATTTGTCTTCTTGTGCATTTTCAGGAAGAGCAATAGCCATATGCTTAAGGGCTCTGAAATGAAAGGAATAGACGGCTCACACGCAGAGGCTAATGCACTCTGCTCTAGGCACTGCAGAACGGCAACACAACGGGGCCTTCACTTTTCTACTGCTTTGTAGGACATTCTCTGAGATGTGCAAGGATAATTTATGAGGATTTGTGTGCTTTTTAAACCAGAAATTCATAGTGAAGTTTTAGCAAAGGTTAATTTTATCAAGTGGTATTGTTTTTCTGCCTGACTCCTTCCCATAATATTTGTGAAGGGCATAAAATGATCCCAGTTTCTAGAAAGCCTTCATGAACTTGAGATACTGTCAGACAATCCCCTTGGAAACAATTTGATTTAAACATCCTGCTCTCTGTTCTGAATTGCCTTTCTTCAGATGATAGTTGCAAAATAATGAAATGTGCTAGTTCAAAAGATATGTGATATGATAGTGTTTCTGGAAACAACGCCCCCCCCCCGGCACATTTTTGCTCCTTTAAATATAAGAAGACCCTGTGGCTTGGAGTGACACTGTGTTGTCCAGTTGTCTCTGTCATAAATATGCACAGTATGTGACAGAGTTACCGTAAGGTTTGTTTCTTTTCCTGTTTTTTTTATCTGCATATGAGCCACCATGAACACAGTCATAAATAGATAAAAATAGGCAGATGTCATTGAGATGATTAAACAAGATAAAAAAATATATCTGTTTGCCTTTGAATGTTCTCCTTCCTCCTTGCCTTTAGAATACGATAGATACCACGCCAGGATCACATTTCTCTTTTATTTGGGGAATGTTTAATTGAGGTATTTCTTCAGACTGTGGCAGCACCATTAAGAAATGGGACACAGAGAAATTTCTAACGACTAAAGGCGATGTAAAAGTGTGAGTGTGGGGGTGTGTGTGGGTGTGTGTGTGGTGTGAGGGGGTATGTGTTTAGATGTAGTGGGGTGGGGTGGGGTGGGGTGGGGTGGGGTGAGGTGGGGGAAACCTCTGGTCACTTGAAGGTGGAAGGTGTCTGAGGGTTTTGTGGGAGTTCACTTGCTTCAGACACTGGTCCAAGGCTGACTCCATGTAAGGCAGATTAAACAGAAGCGAGATGGTGTTTTTAACTTCCAGATAAAGCCGAATTTTGCACAGCAGTTCTGGGACACAGTTTGTTCTATCTGACCCTGAAAGACCCAGGATAACTGTGCAGGCGTCACGGTATGGAGGCTGAGATTTTTGCATTTTTCTGAGTTATATAAGCCATATGGTTAGATAAACTCTTGTTCGCTGGTGAGACAGTATTGAAAATGAAAACTAATTTTCACTGTCAAGTTCTTAGAGCTTAAGATTTAAAAAAAAAAACTTAAAAACAAAGTGACTATTTTTTTAACCTGGTAATTACCCTTTAAGTTTGCCACTGGCCCACTTTACAGAGAAATCGAGCCTAAATGCTACAGTATTTAATTGGATTTCATTCCATTTTAAATGAGCAAAGACAGAAATAAAGATAACTCATTGGGAATTAACAGGATTCACCTTTAGGCTTTTTTAACCACAAATCGATCTGTAAACTTATGCTTTCGGTTTATATCATCCAAAACACGCCATTCTGGTTGAATAGGAAATACTTGTATTTTATCCACATGTGAATTCTCTCCTTTAAAAACTAAAAACGGTCACTCCATGATTTTATCATAGTTACATATGAACTTTAAAAAGAAAAACTCCAGGACTTTAGGTTATAATTTCAAACATAAATTCATGTAGCCTTAGATTGCCCAGCATAGCTAATGTAACCTTAGTACTTTTCTCTTTATTCATAAAATATTTATTTTTGTCATTAAAAAAATTGGGTTTTCATAAATTAGGCATAGCAAACAATAAAATAATATATCTCAGATTAAGACGAAAACCTCGATTTAAAAAAAAAAAAACAATTTGAAAATTGGCTGGGCCCCTGATTTTAAAGATGTCTTCTAAATGTTAATTGAATAGGCCATGTTAGTCTGTCTAGAAACAGGAGTTTTCGATCCCTCTTTGAAGCTAGGAGATTATTATGCTTTAAGTGTATTTTAGAAATTCCTTCTTACGGCTAAATTGAAAATGTCTGATATTCTCAATTACTTCAAGCGTTTATGATTCTAAGCTCCCAGCAGAAGCCGCTGCCAAGGCAGGGAGGGTGAGGAGCTGTTACTCAGAAGGACACTTACATAAGAATCATCAGGGGGGTTGGTTACTTGCTTGAAAGCATGAAACCCTGTGTTTCAGACTCTAGGCTTTAAGGGATTTTTTTTTATTGAGCGTTTTCTCTTCTCAGAGCTGAGACAAATGGCTGACAACTGAATCCTGAGACTGTCCACAGCTTTTTCTCTTTCGTTCTACTGCAGCCCGGAAGATGGTGAGATCCATCCCGAAATCTGCCGGCTTTACATCCAGCTGCAGTGTTGCCTAGAGATGTACACCACAGAGATGCTGAAGTCCATTTGTCTGCTGGGGTCTCTTCAGTTTCATCGAAAAGGTACATACCAATAGGATGCCAGAAACAGAGAAAGAGTAAGCAAAGCTGACCTTGTGCCAAGTACAGGCCCGGGCACACAAGCAGAAGGAGAGTTTAAATCTTCAAAAAGGCAGGATATGTGAATTGATAAAAAAAAATTTTTTAAAGCCCACATCACTGCTTTCTCAGAGCATAAGGATTGAAACGGTGGTAGAAATTGTCCTCCCATGGATCATTTCACTGCCTTGTGAATGTGACTTTCACTGGAATCTACAAAGGCTGCAAAGATATGCAAGGATCTGGGTAGAGTAGTAACTCTTCTCCAAGAGCCCAGTTTCTCTAAATGAAATATTGTAAGGAGGTAAATTGCAGACTGTGTCCCAGTGACTTCCAAACAGGAGGGAACTCAATGGATTATAGGGAGGCATGAGCAGTGTGGTGAATCGCACTGCCTGCCTTAAACTATAAATGGAATAGAGTGACTTCAGCAATGGAAGTATCTTGCAGCTTCAGCTTCCAAGTGGCTTGATCATACATAGGAGTCTCATTCAAAGTGGGGCTCTCTTTGAGGTATCGAGTGTCCTCTCAAGGTTCCTTCCCCCACGTCAGCAAACTGACTACCACAGCCCTGGTCATCATCGACATACACCATTTGGACTCATAATGGAAGGGAAAGTTCTTCCAATTGTAAAACAAAAGACTCAGGCTTCATTCTAACAGGAACCCCTTTTTCCCTGAGTCATGGAGGGCTGGAATTGCACTGGATGGCTTAAGCAACTAAGGCCTGTCCATGGACTGAATTCCATTCCATCCAACCTGTCTATATACAACACGATAGGAGGAAGTACAGAGGGAGGCTGCCTGGTTTCCGTTGCTAACGTATTTGACTTATGTTTTCCTTTCAATACATCAAAGAAGAATTCCTTGGAAACCCCCTGCATGTAAACTTTCTATACTTTTGAGTCAGGAAAATGGGAACTGAGAAGAGATAGTAAATGATCTGTGCCAATGATTTCAATTTGAAGATGAGGAAGTTCAGTAAGCTACCTAGGGGAAACCTCAATGAAGCAGTTAAAGATTTGAAGTCAGATGAGTATTGATGACAACAAAATGATGTGATAATTTAGTGGTGGAAATTAAATTTTGTGTATGCACATATGTGTACATATGCATGCAACAGAACTAAAAACGGGAGTTTTTCCTGCAATGTTCTCAAGACAGGATAGGATTTTCTCAATGCATTAGTATTATTTCTTTTTCCTTCGTCTTTCTAAAGACTGATCTTTCAGGGATTAACATCTTCATTTCTATGGTTAGTAACAGAGGTCAGCCTCATGACATTCCTGATGCCTTATCAAAGAATTAAGTACTCAGACACATGGTATAAAAGCAGGCTTCACATTCACACATACACATGCAGGGCAATGTATTCATTCTTTGCATTGTTTGGGTAGGTTGGTGTCTTAGTCATTGTTCTACTGCTGTGAGAAGATACCATGACCAAAGCAACTCTTATAAAGAAAGCATATAGTTGTGGCCTTGCTTTCAGTTTTACAAGTTTCACCATTAGCTTCATGACAAGGAGCATGGCAGTAGACATAACAGGCAGGGTACTGGAGAAGTTGAGGTTTACATCCTGATCTGTAGAGGAGAGCGAGAAAGAGGCACTGGTTCTGGCATGGACTTTTAAAACCTCCAAGCCCTCCCCCAGTTGACACACTTCCTCCAGAAGGCCACACCTCCTAATCCTTTCAAATAGAAATACTTCCACAAGACAACACACTCAAATATATGAGCGTATTGGGACCATTCTTACCCAAACCACCACAGCTGGGTTTTAGATGGTCTTGTTCTCCAGATCTGCCTTGATTACACTTGTATTGGTTCCTACTCCTGTTTGCAGTCCTTGTTTTTTGCCTTTCATAATTGACTTTTCTTTTTAAGTAGGCTATCAGGTAACCCAGGCCTCTTCCTCACCTCCTGTCTATTGTCAGTCTGTGTAGCTTCTCTTTATGATTTTTCATTTTTAAATAAATAATTAATTAATTAATTAAATGAGAGAGAGAGAGAGAGAGAGAGAGAGAGAGACTGGGAGTATAGCCCAGCCCAGTAGTTGAAGAGCTCTTGCCTAGACCTTAGGTTCTATTCAGAGAACTACAAATGAATGAATGAATGAATGAATGGTAGCTTGAGTTGGCATTGAACTCATAGCAATCCTTTTTCCTTGGTCTCTACAGTGCTGAGGTTACAAGCAACAGACGCTCACCATTCTTATTTAAGACAACACTAAAACTTCTAGCACCTACAGTCATCATGCTGTTAAGAAAAAAAGAATATTCCCTAAGTCCCAAGGAGTTCACAAAAACACTCCTAGGGATAATGACTGTGTTCAGCAGGGTCAAAGAATACAAAGTTAGCCTTCAAAAGCAGTCTTTCTATACAGTAGCCATGAACACATAGACACCAAAATTTAAAATGTGGTGCAATTGCTTATCATTAATTGTGTTTATTTGTACATTTACTGCATCTAAAATCTTAACCAGGATCTGTGGCTGAAATTATAAAATGGAAGAAATCAAAGAACACCAAAATTGATCCCTACAGCCAATGAAATTTCTATCAAACCCTCAGCAAGGTTATCTGTGAATGTAAACAAGCTTGTTTTAAAATTTACAGGTAGGGGCTAGCAGCAGGATAGTTCAATGAATAGAGGTGTATCCTACAAAACCTGTCTGCCTGAGTTAGCTTTCCAGAACCCATTCAATGGAAGTAGTGAACCAACTACAATGGCTGTGACTGTATGCATAAGACCCACACACTATCAAGTTAGCCCAAGTCCCTGATTGAATGGAGGAAGGGCTCATGAATTCCAACCCTAGGTGAAGAGTTATTGGTGACTGCTAGGAAAGCCTGTGGCCTCTGAGAGGCTACCCACACTCCAGCAGATTGTACTATGTCCAGGTACATTCTGGCAGCATGAGGTGGACTTCATGGGCCTTAATAGAAGATCACATGAGACTGTAAGGGAAAGGTTGTGGTCAAGAATAGAGGGGGTGTTGGTAGGAAGGGAACACATATGAGAAATTCTCAAACAATAAAACAAAACAAATAATGGCATAAAAGTTTAGGAGGCAGAAGCAGAAGGTTACAACAAGGTCAAGGCCATCCTATCTACACAGCAAGGCCTTGAGGGGGGATAATATATGAAAATTGTTCAATATCACAAGCAACCAAGAAAATGCAAGCTAAGACTGCAATGAGATTCCATCATGCTGATCAGAATAACCAGAAGGTAGAATCAGCTTAGTTGTCTATCAATCAATGAATGGATAATGGAAATGGTGCATACATGGACAATAATGTATTGATCAGTCATAAAGAATGAAGTCATGTTTGAAGACAAAAATTATGGAGCTGGAAATCATCATTTTTAAAACAAACTAGACCCAGAAAGAAAATAGGAAACAAACAAGCAAAGAAACCCACATCTTCTGTTCTAATGCCTGTCTATGCATGACTCCTAAAAAGAGAACACTAGATAGTGTCTTTAATTTATATATATATATGGGTAAATCTCCTCTTGGATTTCTGATTGTTCTAAAGTCATTATTTTTTAGAGTTGAATCTTTTTAAAATACAGAGTAGGCTGGCTGGATGGATGGTGGTGATGGTGCTGCTGCTGCTGCTGCTGGTGGTGGTGGTGGTGGTGGTGGTGGTGGTGGTGGTAGTGGTGCAGGCCTTTAATCCCAGCACTCAGAAGGCAGAGGAAGGCGGATCTCTTTGAGTTTTAGGCCAGCCTGGTCTACAGAGCAAGTTTCAGGCTAAGGCTACATACACAAAGAAACCCAAAGATACAAAAAAAATAAAATAAAATACAGAGTAGTGGGTTCATTTGATAGCATCTGTAGTCAGCAGCCCATGCATGTTTACTCCTTGTGGAAGAATATACATTCTTTCTCACATGACACATACATAGTGTTCTCACTCTCCTAAAAAGCCTCTCGTGTTCACACATGCAAGGGGCTAGCACTGTCTTGATACCAGTAGAGTTAAGGCAATTATAGGAAGTATTCTCTTCTTATGAGAAATTCCCAGTTATTCTGTTTTTTAAAAATAGAAATATGTTTTGTTAAATCCTATGTTGAAGATAAGTCACTAGGAACTAAGAAAAATGTCATTAAACCAGAGAAATTGCAACACTGGAAACATATTCATGAAAGTATGTATTTGAGAAGTTTCTTGGAAATTTTTTGAGTGTAATATAAAATACAACCAGCATTTAAATAAGGGATGGAATGATTCCATTAAAGAAAGCATTTTGAAATTTCCCATCTTATGTCTGCATAATGCATCTTTTCTATTTCTTCTTTCTATTAATCCCTGTGTTGAACCTAAGGAGTTAACTCTACATTGCTATTTTGGACTCCTATCTTGTTTATATTATGTACGAAGTCACATTCCTGCTACTAAAATAACACAGAAAATGTCAGCTGATGTCACTGGGTTTTGTTCTTCCTTGCAAGTCATTGGTAGCTGTGAAGTAGCTTGTGCCTACCCAGAAAACTTCTAGGCAGTACACACTATGCATATAAAGTCTGCTGTGAGCTCTCTTGGTGCCATGGGTTAAGAAGAGGAATATTTGACTCCAGTGGCCTTAGATGCCAGAAATGAATTGAAGAAACAAAGTGTTTCACAGACTATAGCACATGAGTGCTAAGCTTTAAGAGAAGACTTGAGAATGCTCGGCCACAGGATATGTTCCTGAAACTTGGGATAGATATTTAATAAGTAGAGTGACAGAGGTGACAATTCTGAGAAAACTTACTGCAGAATGAGGAAAGAGGCGATAAGAAATGTGGAAGACGTTTCTGTTCTACTAGAACATCAAATCAAGATATGTAAGGAGACCTATGGATAGATCTGAAGGAGCCATGAAGGAAAAACTGGAGTGTCGATGCTTACAGATTCTAGGCAAGGCCTGAGAAGTCACAGGAACAGGATCAAGAGGCCATTCTTCTTTCCCAGGACTGATACATATGCATACATTTTACATATAATTTCATTTATATGTCACATAGCAGCAAGGAAAAAGCATTTATTCATCTAACTCTGGAAGGTAAGATGGCAGATTGGCAGATGACTTCCAAAACATGTTGTTTATCCAAACAGTGGTACCCTCATTATAGCTTCAAGCTAGGGAATGATCTAGACAGAGAACACCCAGTAGGCTTCTTTTTTTGTTTGTTTGTTTTCTTTTCTTTTCTTTTCTTTTTTGTTTTTTGAGACAGGGTTTCTCTGTATAGCCCTGGCTGTCCTGGAACTCACTTTGTAGACCAGGCTGGCCTCGAACTCAGAAATCTGCCTGCCTCTGCCTCTTGAGTACTGGGATTAAAGGCAGAGCCACCATGCCTGGCTGTTTTTTTTGTTTTTTTTGTTTTGTTTTGTTTTGTTTTGTTTTCCAGTAGGCTTCTTAATACTTCCCTACTATGCTCCTACTCCTTCCCAGCATTAGGTATTGAACCCAGGGCCTTCATAAGCTATGCAAACACTCTACTACTGTGTGACATGCCTCAGCCGCACTAATACCATACCTTATCTCCTCTCCTCTCCATCCCACCCCTCTCTCTCTCTCTCTCTCTCTCTCTCTCTCTCTCTCTCTCCCTCTCTCTCCCTCTCTCGCTCTCTGAAATCAGGTAGTTCTCAGAGTCTCTGGGGAACTCTTCACAGTATTCATACTCGCTTCCTACTCAGAACCTCTGCTTGGTTTGTTTCTTTTAAAGTTATAATAGAAGATAGTGTTTTCATAATCTTTAGGAAAGCTCCTTTCTTTTCCCTCTCTGAGGATGCTGAAGGTTGAGCATCTTCTCCAGCTTTTCATTTCTGTCAAGGAAAGAAAATGCCATTGTAATTGAGTTTCTAAATAGCTTTATACAAGAGACTCCTGCCAATGTTAGGCTAGGATTAAATACTGAAACTAAATTCTTTCATACCAATCTGCATATATAGTTTATCCTTGTGTTTGTGCGTGCCCCTAACTCTACCTGAAGCCCATATACTATTGCATATCTCACTTCGGTTTTTTTATTGTATGGAGTCATCAGAGTGCAAATTTACTCTTTAGAGAAAAGGGGCATACAAGGTCATTTCAAGAGTTCAGAGTATGGCTCACACACACACACACACACACACACACACACACACACACACTGGAAGAGTAAGCTCCAAATTATTCCAGAGCTCCCGCAGTGAGCTTGCATTTAATAATGAAGACTGTCCTCCTCCAGTTAAGCAGATTCTGTGTCCTTAGTCTCAACAGCATTCCAACGGATCTTCTTGTTATTCTATGCTCTTTGTATATAAATTTCTGCTATCTCATATATCTGATTGACGCAAGGCTTTTGGAAATATGTTATGCTTTGCAAGATCATGTTTTTGCCAAAGAAATGAAGAAAAATATCCCTAAAATGATTTCCCTTCTTCATAGCCAACAAAATTAAAGTGAATTATGGCTATGTGAGGTAAAACCTACATTTAATAAACATTATTGGGTTATATCAGGTGGAACGTGGCTCTGAAAAGCTGTGTTTCTATAGGAAGATGACAGATGGGAATAATTTTAGTCATTTCATACTTTGATATTCTAACACTTTTAAGTGGTAAATTGGAGCACGGCTTCGCATCAACCAATCTCTGTGCTGATACCGAAAACCACTCAACCTCATCCCTTCCCACCTACATAGGTTAGAAATCTGTTCTTATTACTGATTGTATGCACTGTGCTGACCGCTAATGCCTGCTTCCTGCCACCGTAGGAAAGGAGCTGACAACAGAAAGTGGAGTCAGGCTGCTAAGGGAACTGGAAGATCCTGGTTTGTTGGGTTTTTTTTTTTTTTTTTTTTTTTTTGACCACCATTTTCTTCTCTCTTTCTCTTCCCCATTCACGCAGCCCCAAGAACTGGCCCATTCTGAAAGAGGCTCATTGGTATGAACTTGGTTTTTCCAGCCTCCTCTCACATTGCTCTGACATTAGCTCTCTCTGACTCTACTTGCCTCTCAGCCACAACTTGCAGCAAAAGTGTCCCCAGGCCATGAGAAGGCAGGCCACCTCCCCACCACCAGCACCACCCTCCCCCTAGTCCATCTCTTCAGGTTTAGGATGCATTCTTCCCCTGGAATGCATTGTCGTGGTAAATTCAGATTTCAGAATATGCAGAGATGTCATCACAAAAAGGGAAAGAGAGAAATGTTAAAAATTGAAAAATCTTTTGTTCAGAACTTGATTGGAACCCTGGGAACTGATTACTCAAGATGCATTAATGGAAATTAATGGCCCAGATACAAGTGAGATACAGGATGAACCAAGACAGGAATGGGTTACGGGCAGGAGAGAGTCCAGAGTGTTCAGAAGCTTGCTAAGAAATGCAAAGCAAATGGTCCACACAAATGAAAGAAGCAAGCAATAAAAAGATGATAAAAATAGAATTTAGCCACAAGTCAATTCTTTATTTTCCAGTGTAGGAAGGAGCAATTGATACTGAAATAGAACATCGAGTTAGAAGAAATGAAGCAAAATAAACCCTAAAATAGAAACGGTGATTGAGATTCTAAGAGGAAGACATGAATTCATTCTTTAAGCAAATATTCATTGTTCATCTATCATATATGAGATACTGCTCTGGGATCTGAAAACCTGCAGTGGCAGAGGTTGTAAGGGTCATGTTCTCAAAGAATACATATTCTAGAGGGAGGGGAAAGGAGGGGAGGGAGGGAGGGAAGGAGGGAGGGAGGGACAGAGGGAAGAGGGAGGTGAAAGAGGAAGAGAGGGAGAGAGGGAGGTGAGAGAGAAAGAGAGGGAGACAGAGAGGGAGGGAGGGAGGGAGGGAGGGAGGGAGGGAGGGAGGGAGGGAGGGAGAGAGGGAGGGAGGGGAAGAAAAGACAATAAAATGTTCTAAAACTCCCAAATATGCAGATAATTGAAATTGAATACACAATGTAATAAGATGGGATGGAATAGCTACTTTAGGTAGAATAGCCAAAGTTCTCTGAGGACATATCATTGAATCAGACCTGAAAGGAAACAACTTCACCACAAACACAAAAGAGTTCCAACCAAGAAGCTTGTCCTATTTAAAGAATATACACATAGCCAGATTCTATAATCCCAATGGTTGTCTAAAAACATCCACTACCCTCTTTGTGTCTGTCTACACCATATGATTGAACTTCATATGGTAAGGCACTGTGTGGTTCAGCTCTGACACCCATTATGGTAAAGTTGTTGTTAGTTATATTGGAACGTGCTGCTCTGCCCTGATTTAAAGGCAGGAGAGAGAGCAAACCCTCATCCGTACGCATGTGTTTTCCATTGTTTTCTCTCCTGTGTTGGGGGGCAGGGGGGGAAACCTGGGTCTTCTGCGTCCTCACACAGCTACATGGGGCCAGCATGAGAGATGCTGTGCTGGGGTCCCTGATGGCACCATATTTACACAACGGAGACAGAAAAGGAAAGGATAGTGAGCGTTGAAGCAGGGAGATGGTGCCTCATCGCATCCAGATTCTAGGGCAGCGAAAGAGCCCCATGTTTAGTACAACCATTACCTTCTGCCACGTGCTTTGTGGTACAATGAATATCTACTCATCATCATATAGAAAAGCCTTGAAATTATGCTTTAACACAGATAAGGAACTTACAGAATGAATATAACCAATTTACACTCTCAAGTGCATACTTTCTAAAGCAAGAAAGGTTGCAGGTAGGTTTCTTAGCAAACACCCTGTGTTTCTTCTTTAGTTCTCTGCACAGTGCAGAGTCAGGAAAGCTGAGAGCCATGCAGAATAGGCAGCTGTGCCTCTGATGTAGGCTGTATTCATTTTGTTCTTCCTACTCAGTCAGAACAAAGGCTGTCCTGAAAGCCTCTTTTGTAAGGACTGTCCCAACAGATGATGTGTCGGTGCACACAAGGCATAGGAAACATGCCTCTTCCATCAAGGAAATGACAGGGCGGGGATACAACATGAGCTCCAGAAAGAATGGCTTGTTTAGATTCCTGCCCAGAAGTACCCACATGGGTAATATTGACTTGCTGGTCCCTTGAGGCCGGATTAAGGACCTATGAGGAAACCCTGTCAGTGACAGTATGCCCTCTGATTGTTACTGGGTGGCTGGAGAAAAAAGAAAAAGCAAGAGTGGAAAAGAAAGGATGGGGGAAGGGGTAATATAGAAAAATACATATATTTCCATATAAGGACTTTAGTACTTAGAAAAGAGAAGAAAAGAGATCTCTAGGGTAGGTGTGACCAAAAGAGCCCCACAGAGTCTTCTGGCAATGCCTAGAACTTGTGAGGCTGGAGGATCTGTGGTTCTCCTGAGGTGCCTATTACCTGATGTGGCCTTCTTCCTCCTGGGAGACTAACCATTTCTAATGAATGTGAGAATATCCAGCCGTCCTTTCCATGCTTGGTTTCTCTTGATTTCTTCTCAAACATCCCTCTAATGTTATCTATAAACAGGCTAAAAATACAGGTGAATTCCCAAGGATCTGAAAGCAAAAGTCTTTGCAAGACCCCTAAGGAAAGTGACCAAAAGTGTTGTGCCCTAGTTCTAAATGGTGATGCAGCAATCTGAGCATGGTTTCAAGGCACTCTGCAGGCTCTCTCTCTCATCCTCATTCCCACCCCCTCCCCCAAGCAAATATTTGTTCACTGAGGCCTGAAATTGATTTTTCAGGAGACAGGACTTTTCATTTCATAATAGGAAATGATTTTGGATGCACAGTCGCTCTCTTAGGCAAAGCAAAATATGGTTTTGAAGTCACCATTTGGATGTATGCTGATTCCTTCCTAAGAGCAGTATGAAGAGCTCAACCAGCTATTATGTAACAAGTCTCCCATCCCAAGACCAAGCCAGCAAAGGAGGGAAGGTGGGGGGTGAAGACCTCCAATGGGTTACTGACTTGGTGTGTAGGGCACTATCTTTTCTGCTAAGTCCTTCATGTCGCTCAAAAGAACATCTACAAACTGACCCTTCTCTAGTCTCACAGACCACCAGCAATAACCTATACTTGCCCCTCTACCCAACTCTAGCACACACAAAGTATCTTAAGTCACTTTGTGGCACTTCTATAGACATCAGCTTTTCTGAGTATCCTTCTGCCTGGGATAATATAGTCCATTCTACCCAGATCCATACTTATCCCTTCCCCCTGGCCCATCCCTGAATTTTATTGGGGATCATAATTTAGATGTGGTTCCCTGCAGAAACCTGCTGCTGACACCCTAAGCCTGTACCCCAAGCATTCCCATGGTGCCACAGATGGCATATACATTAAGGTTGTCACTTATCACCTGTTTCCTTGTCTGTTGTTCTTTGGAGACTTTGATGATCTTGAGTATATTCCCAGCATCTAGCATAGAACCTGGAGCAAAGATTCAAGAAATGCTTATTGAATAAGTAGATGAATTTCTTGCATTCTCGATCTTATGTCAACAGAAAGGGAATTTAATTAGAGAGGAAAACGTAACAGAAGTGTTGGCTTATGAGCATTTCCCTTCATAGTTACAAAAGAAATTTTTTCATCAAAATCACAGAAAAATATATTATGAAAATAATAAATCCATATTAGCTTGTCAGGGTGGGATAACTGCTTTATGAAGTAATGCCATATCTCAATAGATGAGAACAATAAGTTCATTCATTTGTGGCATAGTCCAATGATGTCAGAATTAGGGTGGAACATTCATCCGGCTTTCCGAAAGCATGGGAATTCTATAGGAGGATGTTCAGGAAGGAATCTGAAGAATTCAATGTCCATAACTGTCACGTGGCCCTCTCCAATGTAGGTGAAAAAGAAGAGGCTGGAAAACACAGAACTCATAACACAGAACACAGAACTCTAAAAGAACAGACAAGGCGTACCTAAGCAGACCAAAAATGCTAAATAACCTCTCCAAAATGACAAGCAATCAGAGTGAATTTAGTAGAAATTTAAAAAAAAAAAAAAAAAAAAAAAAAAAAAAAAAGAGGAAACGTAGGTAGATTTTTTTTAAAAAAAAGGGCCAGGAAAAAACAAAAATAATTCAAAGGATAGAGAAATTCTTTAAAAAGAAAGAAAGAAGTCAGATCCAGAAACACTTTAAACCCAGGCAACAAATTCAAACCATAGGAAGGGTTTCTACAATTGTTGGAGTTAGTATTTGAAACTGCACTTAGAGTTGGGCAACCACCAGCTCCCAGCAGAAGCTACAAGGGTCCATCTTGGGAAGCGAAGCAGAACAGAGTATGAAAAAATGCGAGGCTTGCACAAAGATAGCCATGAGACAAAGAGAAAGTGAGCTCGGGATTACAGTCAGCATCCAGTAAAGCTTCTTAGCTTTTCTCTGGGAAGCAGGGATTTCAAGCAGGAAGCACAGCCGGAGTAACACCTGATAGTCAGCCCAGCAAGTGTAACCTTGGGCCTGGGAATTCTTGTGCCCATGAGAAGGGTTGCAAAGGCATATTATATTGTCCAACCACAGACCCTACCCATTCTCCATGATTGCTACGATATTGCTGGTAGACGTGGCAGAGAGGCTCAAGAACGTATCTGAACAGACATCCAGGAAGGACCAAGTTTCCAAGAAAAATCAGCATTGCTAAAGGAAGACACCAAATGTAACAAATAACCAACATTGGAAGAAGAGCTGTCATGATGATCAAAGTTTAAAATTTGTATACATTTAGGAATACTAAAACAGTAATTATCTGTACCAAGTTGGTATCAGCATGAGGCAGGAGCTCTTATTGAACCTGGACCTTAGTGATTGGACTAATCTCAATAACCAGCTTGCCCCTGGCATCTCCCATCTCCACCTCCCCAGAACCAGGATTACAGCACCACACTCACCCAGCTTAACATGGGTTCTGGGGTGATCCAAACTCCAGTCCTCACACTTGAATGGCAAGTACTTTACCCCCTGAGCCCTAGACCCAGAAATATTTTATTTAAAACTATTGTGCTATCTCAATTAATCACCTGATAGGTTACAGAAACAAAGAGAAAGGGGTGACTGTAACACGAAAAGTCACCGCTCGCCATCTTAGCCATATTAACATTGTGAACAGTGGATCAAATGACATATTTCCAGTGTGATAAATCAAAGACCCAGTACCAATTGTGCAATATTCTTGCTGAAAATGGTCACTATGCACCTAGACATAGGGGAATCATCAGATCCAGATAAAAACAAAGGCATTCTATAAAACAATTCCTATGAACCTGATTCAAAAATATTCATGAGATATAAACAACAACAACAGTGTTACAGTAGATAAAAGAAATGCCTCAGCCGGGCAGTGGTGGCACACACCTTTAATCCCAGCACTTGGGAGGCAGAGGCAGGTGGATATCTGAGCTGGAGGCCAGCCTGGTCTACAGAGTGACTTCCAGGACAGCCAGGGCTATACAGAGAAACACTTTCTCGGAAAAAAAAATGCCTGGAAACATGAAAGTGAATGCTGTATGGAGTCTCTAAATTAGGTTCCTCAATTTAAAAATAAGGATAAGGAGGATGTTGTTGGAACCATGGAATAAGTGTGAATACAGACTAGATATTAAACAATAATATTGTATATATCTGGTTGTATTAAGTTGTGTTCAACCAAAGTTTTAGAATTATTTGGTATGATCATTGTTTGGGGGTAATATAATAAAACAACTTTATTCTTTCTTCTGATCTATGTTTGTACATTTGGTGTGTGTCTGTTATATGCATGTATGCATACACAGGTGTAATGTGTATGCCTGTCTATTCAGCGGCTGGTAAAGGATATTGAGTGCCTTCCTATGCCACTGGGTGCCTTATTTCCCTGACATACTCTCTCTCACTGAGCCCAAGCTCACTGTTTAGGGTAGGCTGGCAGGGCAGGGAGCTTCCTGGTTCTGTCTACCTGTTCTTCCCAGCTCTGGGGCTATACAGGCATGATCAGCATGTTACTGCTTACCCTCTGAGCCACTGTCCATCTGTAACATACAGGGTCATTAGGGAATACACACTCAAGTGTTGTGACCATGTATTAGTGAAGCCTGCAACTTACATTCAAATGGTTCGTCACAAATATATGTAAAATTCATATAAAATCTTGGATGCCCTCTTAGAGGTAGTTTTGTTTTGTTTTTCAAAATAAAGGGTAAATTCCAATCAAGTGTCAAGAAAAGATAACACAAGAAAGAATTCATGCAGAGACATATTTAGAAGACATTTTAGGATTCAAAAGTTTAAAGATTATACCCTACAACTTTTCAGAGATCCTTAAATAGAACGCGCACAAAAGCCATCAGTAGCTACAAATAGAAGCTGAGAGAACAATGCCATCGCATTCTCAGAGAAACTTCGTTTGAACATAGATCTGTGTGTAGCCAGTAAGACTTCACCGTGAGCACGGTGGGAGATGGGTGGGGAAGGATGCATATTTTGAGACACATAAAGGCTAAGGACCATTGTTCCACAGATCTCCGAAGTAGGCCATCAAAGGCACATTCTACATGTCTTCGTGTTATCTGCAAAGTTTAAAAAGTAGAGGGCTTTTCCCAGTAGTGCCCCTTGGCCCTCTCCCAAATCATCCAGGTCAAGTCCACAGATGAATTCTGCCCAGAGGTGGGTGACAACTGTACCTGTACCTGAAGGCAAATGCAAATGGCTTTAAGAGGCCATTGCCCTCTGACTGTGACATGATAACCTGCTAAATTGTGTGTTTAATTAATTTCCACCCAACTGCATACCATAAAATTGGAAAAACAAGTTCTCAGACAAGCTACATCCCCCAGGAGTGACATGCACAAGGCACACTACCAAGGATCACAACTTCCCATCAGGCTACTTGTGATTACAGTCTGGCTCACTTCTCCAGGTTCCCTTGCTGCTGTGCTCTGAGGAAGGGGACACAGTTCCCACTTCATGGTGTGTCCAATTCTTCTTATATTGCTGACTTAGAGGACAGAAGACAAAGAGAGAACGATACCAGTTCCTCCGGACAGTGAGATTTTCCCCATGAATTGCAAGTCCTTTCACAAGTGTGTGCGTTTGTTTCTTTGTCATCAGCATTGTTAAGACTTAGCTAAGCATAATGAATGAAGCTTCTGTGTCATAAATGCTCAATGATAGGCACCAGTTTCGATTTCTCTAGAATTATGTCTACATACTAAAAATCAAGTTAATTAAAAGAGTATAAGACACAAGATATACCTCTTCTCCAAACTGCAGGATGTTAAGCAACAGCTTTGCAGTGCTTTGTACAGTTTTTACTATTGTCTGCTGCTGGCTCGTGCCTGTGATCTTAGCACTTAGTAAACTGAGATAGGAGGATTGCCATGAGTTCGTTCGAGGCCAGCCTGGGATATATACTGCCCATGTAACCAGGATTATATAACAAGATCTTATCTAAGGAAAATGGAAGGAAGAGGAGGAAAAGAGAGAGATCAGAAGGACAGCAAGGAGGAGGAAGAGGAAAAGGAGAAGGAGGTTCTCTGGTTTTTTTTCTTACACAAACACATTCATGCATGCACACACATACACCCCCATGCAAATACACAGGCACATGCACATACACACAAAGACATATGTACACACACACATGCACATATACACATAGTATCAAGCCTAGTATTTGGAACTTAGCTGATACTCAAGAAATATTTGTATGGGAGCATGACTGAAGGAGCAAATAAACAAATAACAATGCTGGAGGAGGCAAAAGCCTGGTTCTCTGACCTTGTGGGTCATTTCCACTGTAATATTCCTCTGTGGCTATAAATATTTTCAAGGTAAAATAGGGGATTATGACACAGTATGTACCTAGTCCAAGGACTGTGTCCAATTTCATGTCACCTTATGGTTAAGCCAATGTTTAGTGTTGTTAGGGGGTTTATCTATTTGAGACCAGTCACACAAATATAAGTCTTAGTTAAGGCTAGGCAGTGTTTTGTTGTGAACAATCTCTCAGGATGAGGCCTTTCACATGGCCTTTCAGCTGATAAGTCTTTGCCACACCAACACTTGACTGCTGCATCACAGGCTGGATTTTCTTCACAAAGACTGCTGTGCTAAGGGAGATTGGAGAACCAAAGAAATGGAAGGCAGGTCCATGCTCTGCGGTAGCCTGAGAAAGTCAGTGTCCAAGATCAGAGAGAACAGCAGGAGGCTCCCACTCTCCCTGCTGAGTGTCACCTGCTTCTGACCCTGACACTCACTCCTGGCTCCAAGAGCAAAACCCAGCTTATGTTCACAGGCTAAATCCCTGTTCCCAAGAGGGTGATCTAAGTCACTCATGCCAGGTTACAAAGCAACTCTTCATCAAAGGTAGGGCCCTTAACTTTGTTTTGGCCTTTAGGTGGTATCGACCTCAACTATCATTCCAGAATGTTGTGGGAGCATACTATATACACATAGGCACACACGGGCATGCACTCACACACACACACATCCACATGCACGCATATACACACAGACACATGCACATGCACATACACACAGACAAATGCACACACACACATACACATGCACATAATACATGTACACACATGCATACACACACACAAAGACACATGCACACTTACACACACACACACACACACACACACACACACACACACACACACACAGTTGCTTCATACCACAGAGAGACATTGGGCTTAGTGAGGCATTTGACTCAAGGCATACCAGTCTTTAGAATGACATCCTGAGTAGAGAAATTGCATTGCTGATTTCTTATCCATTCTCCTTAGGAAAAGAAGCTAGTGGGGGAGCGAAGAATTTGGACAGCAAAATTGAGGAGAATGCTGAAACACCTGCCCTGGAGGACTCCTTGTCATCCCCTCTCGAGAGCCAGCAGCAGTGCTGGCAGGTCGCCACAGATATTGAAAACACTGAAAGGTTAGTGGGAGGTTTCCATGCTGACCTTCCTCTGGTCCATGTTCTTGGGGTTCTCTATTTCAGGTTCAGGAGAAACGGGGCTCTTTATGGTGCGACAGAGCAGGTATCCTGGCAGGAACTTGGAGTCTACCTAATCTGCAGAGGAAAACCTGGGGAGAGAGCAAAGCGTTAGTCAGGTCTCTATCACTATGACAAATTAATGAATACCTTGCTAAATATTTTGACCAATTCACAGATTTTTGCAGTACCTGGTCTTCCTCTCCTAAAATATAGTCAGAATGAGTTCATGCACTGACCTCCACAGCTTACTGCTAGAGAGGGACTTCCTTCAGGACAGGAAAAAAAAACCTACAATGGTTCTATTTTGTTGGGGGAACGAAAGCACTAATAATACAAGAACAAGGGCCCATCCCATCAACATGGGAAAACACTACTCTATGGAGCTAAAAGATGAGGCCCATGTGTAGCCTCTGCACTGACGCCTGTACCCTTTGCTATGAACGTCCTCAGAGCTGGCACAAAGCAGCTGAATGAACCTGGACTAAGTCGACTCTCGGTTTTCTCTGTGTATGGGGTTGAGTCACTGACATGATAATGAACATTTTATTTTTTTATTTTTAGAAATGGAAAGCACAATAGCATTTAAAGCTATCATGATTCGACTTTCGGGTTGTAAAATAATTCTAAAGCTAATTACCAAATGCCCGTGTTTATAGGAAGCTGGAGTCCCCGAGGTAATTGTATGCTATTAATATGGCTTGCATAAGCTTTGATATCCAATCATTCAAACAATAAAGTTTGTTTGCCTCCATTTTATAGAAGTATGAACACATGATTAAAGAGTTATGTGTCTTAATTTCTAAAATAAAAGGTTCTTGGTTCTGCCCCTGGGGAAGGGGAGTACACCTGTCAGAATTTCCCGGTCGGGACAGAAGCCATCTGCAAAACAGATAGCAGTTAGACCCACACCTCATGCTTTAAGAAATCAATCAAACATGGCAGTAAGTATGGAGTAGGATAGCCTGCCGTGTTGGCAAAGTTGCTACCCAGATGTTAGTCAAAGGAAAGAGGCAAGCCCGAGGGAAGCTGGCAGCAAGAAATGCAGGCAGGCAGGGAGGAGCTGCTGTCATATTCCGGTTCTCTCTGCCCAGTACTCTGTGCGCCTTAAACTAGGTTGGCATTTAACTCCTTGGTGGAGCTCTTTTAAAGACACTGGTGGTTGACCATTCCAGAAGCCAACCCAATCAGATTCTCTTCTTGGATACAGGGGAAGCACAGGTGATCGTTCCGTGCAAGGTGACAACGGAACTTTGTTCCAGTGGTACGTGCTTAGTTCTTCTCCTCCCGTCCAACTTGGCTGAAAAGCTTACATGGAAGCGTTATGGAGGGTGGCCATGCTTCCCTGTGCCACCTCTTCCTTCTGCTTCATCTGCATGCCATGCCCGTGACACGCGGTCAGCCTCACACCGTTGGACCCCATTCTGAATGCTCCAAGGGTCCTTCTACCCACTCGTTAGGCTGCCCTCCTTTCCTTTTCCAGTCAGCAGGGCCTGAGACTTGAACTTCCTTTGGTATCTTAACCTTGAGCGAGGGTTGGCTTGGGTCTGTGGCCTCTCCCAACAGTGCTCTTCCAGTGCTTCGCAGCGGAACACTGTTGCTTCATGAAACAGTCCAGAAATTTCAAATCTGAGATTATGTGGTGGTCCTTTCCTCAACTTAAAACAAGAGCAGTAGATATAAAACCTTTGATTTGGGAATTTTTCCTTTTTTTTTTTTTTTTTTTTTTGAGATAGAGACTCACTAAATTGCTCGGGCTGGCCTTGACGCCCTCTGTAACCCAGATTCTCCTGCTTCTGCTTCATAAGTAGCTGTAAGCAGCAGTCTTGTCTAACCAACTTTACTTCAATGTTAGAATTTTCTTTGCCCACAAGCATTTTTTAAGGAAATGTATTTATCTATCTATTCATTTATGTGCTCTTAATTGTGTGTGTGTGTGTGTGTGTGTGTGTGTGTGTGTGTGTGTGTGTATACACAAGTATGTGCTACACTGCACTTGTGCAGGCCAAAGGACAAATTTAGGAAGTCTATTTTCTCCTTCCAGCATGTGGGTCCTGGAAGTTGACTTCAAGTCGATGACCCCCAGTGGCCTCTCTTCCAGCATCTCTACTATGAAGAGATCTTCTCTGGAGATCTCTGAATGTCTCCCTTGTCAATCCTGGTGGGACAAGCCCATCTCAGCACTCAGGAGGCTGAAGTAGAGAAGGCAAAAACTCAAAGCCATCCTCTGAAACCTGTTCTCAAAGAAACAAAGGCTATAAGCGTAGTCCATGGATGGAGAACTTCCCTGGTATTCTCGAGGCCCTAGTTTTCATGCCTAGAACCAAGTAACAACAACAACAAGAGAGCTGTAACAGTGTATTGCTCTGCTATCATTCAGTTCAGCTCATGGCAGACAGCAAGGACTCTGCACTGGAGCACAGCCATCTGCCCCAGTGATGCATCCCAAATCCTGACTTTCCCCAGGAGCCCACTGTTCTAGTTGTGTGTCCTTGGCCTCTCCCTGTAGAGCCATAGTACTGTCCTCATTATAAAGGCTCTCCACTGAATTCAGCCAGGTCGGACTACAAGCAGAGATGCCGAGGGCTGGAGCCAAATCCTATCTGCTATTCCTTACTGTAAAAGCAAAGTGAATTCAGTATGTGTCTGTTTGAAACAAGAACTGTTAAAATTCCCTGTGGAATCTCACCTTTCATTCATCACATAGGTGAAACTTGAGGCTTCATTTGAAAAACGTACAGCTAATTTTTCTTTCTGTCAACTTTGCAGAGACATGCGAGAAATGAAAAACCTTCTTAGCAAACTCAGGGAAACGATGCCTTTACCACTGAAAAATCAAGGTGAGTCCTGGGATTTCTCTTTGAGGCAGAGCATGGTGAACTTGGAGGTTGCTTCTCAGAAAGGCAGTGCAAGGGTTTCCCACAAAGTAAGCAAGCCTTCTTAGAGAGAGTGGGTGAGGCTGTCGTCTTGGTGAGTGAGCCTCCTCTGATGGAGACAGAGATGCATTCACCTGAAAGAGAACGCCCACATCCCTGCCAGACCTGTCATGTGCTGTGGAAAGAGCCAAACCAGGGATGCCTCTACAAGAGGACCAAGAACGTGGCTTTCATCTGCACAAGGTTTATAGCCTACTGGAGAAATATCCCTCCATTTACATGCTTAATTATATAAAAATAATAATAGAATTAATTCATATTGGGGACACATGGTATGTCACTGTCCTGAGTATTTCACATGTATCAGCTATGTTGGCTTATATAATTACTACTTGTTTGTTTGTTTGTTTGTTTCTCCCATACTAGGGGTCAAAGCTAGGGCCTTACGTGTTAGGCAAGTAGTCTATAACTGAGCTAAACTTCCAGTCTCCTATTAAAATCTAGTAATGATTTAGGGAGATTTTATTAAAGTTTTCCTAATTTACAGAGAACTGAGATGCAGAGGTTAGTTTTTCCAAAGTCATACAGATTATAGTAAAAAGACTGTGCTATGGAGTTGAACTCAGGTAGTCCACCTCTGGAAGACGCAAAAGAATCCAACCTGACACAGACCGGTAAAGAAATATTCACAAGAATGAGGAATGATCCTGAATTTGTTAACTATTGGATGCTCTGCATCTGGAGCCTGGGACACAGTTAGAACGCCACCTGGCACAAGCAATAAGTGTTTGTTAAATCTTTGCAGGACTCTAGGCTGTGCACACAAGTGAATGGTAAGTGCTTTACATTAAGCGGACTTAGCTAGAGCAGCCATGAATGAAGCATTAGCTGCAGAAAGTGGTACCTAGAGGATGGGAAAGGCTCTTTAGAGGCAAGGGAAAAAACCCTCCTGTTTCCACCGAAGAAAGCCTGTGCGGGAGGGAGGGAGGGAGGGAGGGAAGTATACTGTCTGCCTGGGAGCGAGGGAAGCTGAGTGAAGAGGAGGGAGGAGGAGGAGGACTTGGCAGCAGAGCTGAAGTGCCTCTTGGCTCAGAGTATATCAGCAGAAGGTAGAGAGGTGGAGGCAGGCGAGCACACCAGACAAAGGCTGAGACACCGCATCAGCTTGCGCTGTGCTGGAGGCCTGGGTCAGAGTATGAGGCAGGGGAGGAGGCAGGACAGGTAATTCCAGGCAATCTTGTAGAATCTGCTCACAGAGGCCAAATCCACCTCCAACCAGTCAGTGTGCTTCGGAGTCCTGGAGGAAAGTAGATGTATGGTAATTGAAGAGTTCTCTGACTACACATACAAAGCTGCTGCTGCTGCTGCTGCTGCTGCTGCTGCTGCTGCTGCTGCTGCTGCTGCTGCTGCTAGAAGCACCTGTGGGTTTAGAATGAAGGGCTTCAATTAAAGCTAGGCTTGAGGTCAGAGTCTGGCTCTGCCATTGTCCAACGAAGTGACCCCGGGCAAGTAGTTTGACTTGCGGAAATTTTGGAGAGTGGGGAGACCATGGTGGCTTGAGGATTAGAGAGGCAGTACACACCACATCAACCTTACGAAGAGCAAATCAACTGGAAACCGACTTCTAGGAGATGTTTGTTGAGTAGGATGTGGGAGAGATGAAATAGTTTTTGGAAGGAACCCAGGACCACTCTGCCAATGTGTTTGGAAACTGACATTGTCGTTTAGTAGCTGGCCCACACAGACTTGTTCAGAACTCCAAAACAGCAGCAAGTAGGACTTGTCCTGCAAAGATCATGCATGTGTCACATCGGTGTCCAGTCAGTCTTGAAGTCAGAGGTCAGAGACTAGGCCTCTGGGACTTTAAGTTTGGAGCACACATTAGGATCCACAGGTTTGGCGGTCTCCCCCATGGACACTACCCTGCCCTCTCACTGAAGCACGCATGGAGCCTCCCAGGAGGGTAACTTCCCAGGGTGCCCAGTCTGAATTTTGTGAATGCCACAAATTCTGTATTTTCTGTGAACCCACCTTAAAACTCCCTTCCACATCTAATGCCAGTCCATGCTGCCATGGTGGGACTGTGTGTTGACAGGGAAGTCAAAATTTCATTTTAATTAGGGAATTTTCAAAATCACGGGAGGTAAAATAGAAATATTTTTGTATTTCATAAATGAAAACTTATTGGGACCTTTCAGTGGATTTGTAAAATAAAAGAACAACATGTGGTGGTACTTTCAGTAAAAATATAAAAGGGAAGAAATCACCCAAATAAATCATCCGAAGTCTTACGTCACAAATCCATCTGGGAAATAAAAATACAATGATTTATTCCGAAGGTGGTTCAGTCGCATTCTAATACTAAAAAGAATAGCTGAAGTGAAGGGCTTATGGAAATCCAGGCGCCTCGTTTTGTGGAGAAATGCAGACCCTTAGCAAGGTGGTGTCCACTCACAGAGTGCTGTCCCTGTGCCAGCAATGGGCAGAGAGCAGTAAGAACCCAAGGAAGGGGGCAGACAGGCCCTGAAGGAAGGATGAACCATCTCCAGGGGCAGTCTTTGACAGACACATATGGCAGTGCCATTCGACTCATTTTAGAAATCATCCAGATTCGTCCCTCTGACTGCGTAGACTGAGATGCCCACAGAGCCTCCCCACAGCAGGAGTCTGTGTGTTACGCAGCTCTGACTTAAGGTGTGTAGGGGATGGGGTGATGCAGCGAAAGTTTATTCTGGTTCTTTCACGTAGACCCTTGTTCTCAAAAGCTGATTCTAACCGGTTGAAACCATTATAGAAAGCCATCTGTCTCTTTTCTGGCTTATTTCCTTTCTGTTTTTATTCTATTTGCATGTGTGTTGGAAACAGAAAAGGAGAGAAAGATGTCACTCATGGTCCTGGCTTCTTGTGCTTGGCCTGCTGACCATGGGAAAACCCTGCCAGCTCAGACTCTCTTCTTCTCCAGGCTCCCTTTCAGTTCTTCATTTGGAACTGGTCCAGGGTTCGTTTCAACACTGGATTACATCTCTCCCACTCGCTACTCAGCAAACGTTCACTTGAAGTTGATTTTTAGTAAGAAAGAAAACAGAGTGGCCAAGGGCGGGGATTTAGATTATCAAAAAAAGTGCCTACGTTTTGGGACATTGTCTTCTCTGTCAGTGCCCTTCCAGCCTGAGCTTGGAGATGCTGGTACCCAGGTGAGTAAGCGGCCCTTGTTCTGTGGTCCCCCCATCATGGGCCGCAGGCTATGTCCATCTCTCCTGGCTCCAGGCCTGCTGTCCTTTCCCCTGCTCCAGTGCCCCTCCTGTCCTCCATTCTGGGTCATTGACAGTGCTGCAGGGAGCTTCATTAATTATGATCAGCTTGCTGTGTCAAATGGATTACAAATGGAGCCACCTGTGGGGAGCCCACAAGGTTACCAACAAAGGCTCAAAGGAGACTGGAAAGTGAAGGACAAGCCTCTTCTAAATCTGTGCTGTTATAAAACAAAACAAATCAACAGAAATAGATTAAGCCTGAAAGACAGTCTCACCTTTGCTGCAATTCTGACTTAATGAGGTCTGTGGGATGTATTGGTATCTTTGCTCATTCGTGGAATCCGGGAGCTGATAGCATGCCTTAGAATCCATAGGCACTAAATCTGCTCTAGATGCAAGTCAGTTAGGAGGCACGAGCTATCTTCCAGATGAGACATGCTTCAGATATTATGTAATGCCAAGGAACTGAGGAAGAAGATATGACAGGTCAGACATGATTCATAAAGGAGAACGCAGAATCAAGGATGAATCTGGGTTCAGTCCTGACTAGAAGAATAAATAATGGTATCAGTCAGTAAGTTGAGAGAAGAGAGCAAGAGGCTTCAAGGTAGAACATGGCTATGGTTTTAGACATGGAGAATCCTGGGGTTAACATTCAATAGTTAGTAGCATTGGGGGAAGACATGATCCAAGAAATCTGGAAATAAATCTGAGTATGTTCAGAGCAGTGGTCGTAGGAGCTCTACACACAGCAGAGACTGCCCCTGGGAAACTTGCCAAAAGAATGCTCTGGAATGCAAAACTGTAAGGCTTGAAGCAAAAGAAGACCAATTCACAAAGGGATCCCAAGAGAAAAACCAAAAGAGCATTGCACAAAAATGAACCAAGATGTCTGCAAGGAAGGAACGCTTGGTTATGTAACATGATTGAGCTGGGTAACGCTGCACAATCCAAAAGACTGGGCAGAAAAGCCGTCACTGGTAGTGATAGTAGAAGAGGCTGACTTGGCATTTGGGACAGGAAAGCCTGGCTGAGGAGGGTTATTCAGTGAGTCAGACATAGAGAGCCGGGACAGCAAGGATAAATATATGAAGATTTTCATAAATGGTTGTTTTTAGCAATGGTAGGGAGATAGATAGGATTAGAGGCAACTAATCTACCCAGGCAATTATTGATAGAACGGATGGGAGTCAGAGGCACGGAGGAGTCAGAAAATGCATAGAAATAAGCTGCTGACGCTAATCTCAAGAGGGAGATTGCCAGTCAACCAGGGAGGGAAGGCTGCGGGGAAAGGGAAACATATGTAAAGGCAAAGAAGTGAGAGACGGTGGGCCTATGTAGGCAATTTTAAGTAGTTTCTGTTGGTACTGTCTGCTCCCTCATGAACCTTTCAGTCCACCCTGACTGGACTGTTTATTTGAGACTGACCATTGGTGCCTCTTTGTCTGGATTCATACTGCCCCCTTCACTCAGAATGCCTCCCTCTTCAACAAACACTCAAGTTCTTCTCATTCCTTGTGGCCAAGAACGGTCACCCAAAGCCTACATGAATCTTCCATAAATGACGTCCTTTCAATGTTAGTGACATCTCTGCCCCTCTTCTTGGGAATTCTCATAGCACTGTATTTGGCTCTTTCTCATGCTTTTGTAAATGCAGTCTCACAGCTATGAGAAAAGTTCCTTTAGGTCAGCGGTCATGTTTCTTTTAAACCCCAGCACAGGATGGATTAGTTCCTTACCTCATTGCTACACCAAAAGTGCCTCACCAAAACAACTGAAGGAAGGAAGGAAGGAAGGAAGGAAGGAAGGAAGGAAGGAAGGAAGGAAGCCTTTAGGTTGGCTTACGGTTCCAGGACCTCAAGTCTATCACGGCAGATAAGTATAACAGTAGAGAAGGCATGAGGGAAAGGAGGCACATGTAGAGAGAGCCAGGGCACATTTAGGTGACTTTGAAGCCTCAGCAGGTGCTGGTCGAATTGTTTCCATAGACAAGAGAGCATGGGTATGATGCTCACCTCTTACACTTAGTCCAGGACTTCATGAAGGACTGCTGTCTGCCTTTAGGATAGATCTCCCACTGGAACTAACCCCATTTACAAAGCCCCTCACAAGCACAGCCAGAGATTTGTTTTCTTCATGATTCTACAGCCCATCATGTTGACACTCAAATTAAGCATCACCTAAGAGCCTTGCACTCAGGTCCTCTGTTCATTTAGTAGTGGTCCTCAAAGTCTGCCCTTATGACTTGCAACATCAGTACCTTTAGGAATATTGAAGATATGATGCTCTTCTGGCTACACACCAGACCTACTGGTAGAGGAATTGGGGGATGAGATACGCTGAAATTAATAGAGGAAAAAGTGGGGAAAAGCCTCGAAGATATGAGCACAGGGGGAAAATTCCTAAAAAGAACAGCAATGGCTTCTGCTGTAAGATCAAGAATTGACAAATGGGATCTCATAAAATTGTAAAGCTTCTGTAAGGCAAAAGACACTGTCAGTAAGACAAAAAGGCCATCAACAGATTGGGAAAGGATTTTTACCTATCCTAAATCTGATAGGGGACTAATATCCAATATATACAAAGAGCTCAAGAAGCTGGACTCCAGAAATTCAAATAACCCCATTAAAAATGGGGTACAACAGTGTCTGCATTTGGTGGCTTATTATGGGATGGATCCCTGGGTGGGGCAGTCTCTGGATGGTTCATCCTTTCGTCTCAGCTCCAAACTTTGTCTCTGTAACTCCTTCCATGGGTGTTTTGTTCCCAAATCTAAGAAGAGTAGAAGTGTCCACACTTTGGTCTTCGTTCTTTTTGAGTTTCATGTGTTTTGCAAATTGTATCTTGGGTATTCTAAGTTTCTGGGCTAATATCCACTTATCAGTGAGTGCATATCTAATGAATTCTTTTGTGATTGGGTTACCTCACTCAGGATGATACCCTCAAAGTCTGCCCTTATGACTTGCAACATCAGTACCTTTAGGAATATTGAAGATATGATGCTCTTCTGGCTACACACCAGACCTACTGGTAGAGGAATTGGGGGAAATTGCCTAGGAATTTCATAAATTCATTGTTTTTAATAGCTGAGTAGTATTTCATTGTGTAAATGTACCACATTTTCTGTATCCATTCCTCTGTTGAGGGACATCTGGGTTCTTTCCAACTTCTGGCTATTATAAATAAGGCTGCTATGAACATAGTGGAGCAGACACTATTGCATACGCCAGCAAGATTTTGCTGAAAGGACCCTAATATAGCTGTCTCCTGTGAGGCTATGCCAGTGCCTGGCAAACACAGAAGTGGATGCTCACAGTCAGCTATTGGATGGAACAGAGGGCCCCCAATGGAGGAGCTAGAGAAAGCACCCAAGGAGCTGAAGGGGTCTGCAACCCTATAGGTGGAACAACAATATGAACTAATCAGTACCCCCAGAGCTTGTGTCTCTAGCTGCATATGTAGCAGAAAATGGCCTAGTCGGCCATCATTGGGAAGAGAGGCCCCTTGGTCTTGCAAACTTTATATGCCCCAATACACAGGAAACACCAGGGCCAAGAAGTGGGAGTGGATGAGTAGGGGAGTGGGGGGCAGGAGGGGAGGGTATAGGGGACTTTTACGATAGCATTTGAAATGTAAATGAAATAAATACCTAATAAAAAGCTGGGGAAAATGGGGTACAGACCTAAACAAAGAATTGTCAACTGAGAAATACTGAATGGCTAAGAAGAACCTGGAAAAATGTTCAACATCCTTAATAATCAGGGAAATGAAAATCAAAACAACCCTGAGATTCCACCTCACACCAGTCAGAATGGCTAAGATCAAAAATTCAGGTGACAGCAGATGCAGCAGATGGGAGGATGTGGAGAAAGAGGAACACTCCTCCATTGCTGGTTGGATTACAAACTTGTACAACCACTCTGGAAATCAGTCTGGCGGTTCCTCAGAAAATTGGACATAGTACTACCAGAAGATCCAGCAATACCACTTCTAGGCATATACCCAGAAGATTTTCGAACTGGTAATAAGAACACATGCACCACTATATTCATAGCAGCCTTATTTATAATAGCCAGAAGCTGGAAAGAACCCAGATGTCCCTCAACAGAGGAATGGATACAAAATAAAATGTGGTACTTTTACACAATGGAATACTACTCAGCTATTAAAAACAATGAATTTATTAAATTCTTGGGGAAATGGATGTATCTCAGGGATATCACCCTTAGTGAGGTAACCCAATCACAAAAGAAGTCATTAGATATGCACTCACTGATACATGGATATTAGCCCAGAAACTTAGAACACCCAAGATACAATTTGCAAAACACAAGAAAATCAAGAAGGAAGACCAACGTGTGGATACTTCATTCCTCCTTAGAATAGGGAACAAAATACCCATGAAAGGAGTTACAGAGACAAAGTTTGGAGCTAAGATGAAAGGATGAACTATTTAGAGACTACCCCACCTGGGGATCCATTCCATAATCAGCCATCAAACCCAGACACTATTGCATATGCCAGAAAGATTTTGCTGAAGGGACCCTGATATAGCTGTCTCGTATAAGGCTATGCCAGTGCCTGGCAAATACAGAAGTAGATGGTCACAGTCATCTATAGGATGGAACACAGGGCCCCCAATGTAGAAGCTAGAGAAAGCACCCAAGGAGCTGAAAGGATCTGCAACCCAATAGGTGGAACAACAATATGAACTAACCAGTACCCCCAGAGCTCATGTCTCTAGCTGCATATGTAGCAGAAGATGGCCTAGTCGGCCATCATTGGGAAGAGAGGCCCCTTGGTCTTGCAAACTTTATATGCCCCAGTACAGGGGAAACACCAGGGCCAAGAAGTGGGAGTGGGTGGGTAGGGGAGCAGGGCGGGGGAAGGGTATAGGGAACTTTTGGGATAGCAGTTGAAATGTAAATAAAGAAAATATCTAATAAAAAATGAAAAAAGGAAAAAAAGAAACTGGGGGATGAAGTTAATAATCTGTGTATTGAAAGGCTAATACAGCTGTCTTTTGGGAGTCACTAAGTACTCTAAAATGTGTTCTCTCTCACTCTCATATATACATATATGTATATGTGTGTGTATATATAGCCCATATGTATATACAGATATGTATGTATATATTCATGCATATATATTCATATAGAGAGAGGGAGCAATAGAAGAGTTACTTCAAAGACAACAGCTCCCATCTGATCATTTCTCTTAACTATGTCTGAGAACATAGCTTTAAACTCAGATTATTATTTGAAACTTCTCAGTTTGTTGTTCCTCCCTTTTTCTCAAAATACCACCTGTATAACAAATATTAGCAAAGGGAAACTGAGTGATGGAGGAAGAGCCTGGTATTTCCTAAGCCACCCCAGGTCCTGGAACTGACTAACGATGACGGCTCCACCCTGCACTTCTTCTCGACGTTACTTTATTTTCTTTCCCACTTTTCATTTTCATTTTTCAAGCTATCTTTAGTTATGGGTTTGTGAGATTGTGCACTTTGGGGAAAACATAATTTATAGAAGCCTTAAAACACCACATCCAAACATGCATTTACAGTAAAAATCAACAATTTCGCAGGGCAGTGGTGGCGCACACCTTTAATCCCAGCACTTGGGAGGCAGAGAGAGGCGGATTTCTGAGTTGGAGGTCAGCCTGGTCTACAGAGTGAGTTCCAGGACAGCCAGGGCTACACAGAGAAACCTTGTCTCGAAAAACCTAAAAATAAAAATAAAAATAAAAATAAAAATAAAAATATCAACAAGTTCCTAACGCGTTCACTAGACTTGCCCAGAGAATTTAAAAGGAGTCAGGGAATATTCCACTTTGTTCACATTCTTCAGCAGCCCTTCAAATGTCAGAGACAGGGTGTCAGTCCACGCTGAAGATGTCTTTACCTGGCCTTGAGCTAGCATCAAACCTTCCTGGACATCTTTGCTGCTTGATGACTCGTAGAGCTCCCTACAGCTGTTGTCATTCTTGACTGTAGAAAACTATTCCGGGTTTGTGCAAGGATTTCCAAGCTCTTGTTTCTCCTCGACCCAAGGTGATGCTGAGACAAGCAAAGGAGCAGCAAATGCACACCAAGGACACCCAAGCCAGACATCATCCTCAGTCATTATCACGGCCTTGGCCCGGTGTCAGCCAGTTCCCATCCACCCTAGACTATGTCCACTTGGAATGACCCACATGCGTGTGTGCACACACCGAGGCAGCATAGGTACCCTGCATATACATGCACATATATCCTATCTGAAACACGCAGACGCCTACAAGGAAGGGTGAATGGGAAGAATTTTAATGACACAAAAGGCTCTTCTATTAAAAGGGCTTTTTTTTGTGTGTGTGTGTATGTGTAGATTATTTTTTTCCATTTTTATTAGGTATTTAGCTCATTTACATTTCCAATGCTATACCAAAAGTCACCCATACCCACCCACACCCACTCCCCTACCCACCCACTCCCCCTTTTTGGCCCTGGCGTTCCCCTGTACTGGGGCATATAAAGTTTGCGTGTCCAATGGGCCTCTCTTTCCAGTGATGGCCGACTAGGCCATCTTTTGATACATATGCAGCTAAAGTCAAGAGCTCCGGGGTACTGGTTAGTTCATAATGTTGTTCCACCTATAGGGTTGCAGATCCCTTTAGCTCCTTGGGTATTTTCTCTAGCTCCTCCATTGGGAGCCCTTAAAAGGGCTTTTTAATTTACTGCAATGAGAAGACAAAAGTGATGGTGACAATCTCATCTCTCTGTGTGGCACCTCTGTGCTTTTAACATAAAAAAAAAAAAACAGCAGGACATCCATGTGATAACAGTAAGTGCAGACATAGTTTCCTTCATAAGTGTACAGCAGACATTTCCTTATGTGTTTATACATAAGAAAGGAAAGGAGATGTAGGAATTTAAATGGTAGATCTTATAAGTCAGAGAGAGAGAGAGATCTTAACTATAAATATCTTCCTAGTTTTGAAGACTCTGCTTCCAAAAAGCACTGGGTGAACCTGAATTTCAGGAAGTGGTGTCATTTTCTAAAGAGATGGCGAGCTGCCCTTCAAAGCCCTATCTAGTTAGATTGAGATCACTGACCATTTGATAGTTAAAATAAAAGTCCCAGAAATGGTGAAAACCTGAGTTGTGTATTTATGTATGATTCCTTTCTGTTCTAAAAATATGATTCGCCTGGGACAGCTCCTCTGCACATAATGCCTGTGCTTAAGCAGGAGCCTGGCATTTCCTCCAGGGTCTTAACTCTTCTGAAACAAGTTAAATATAGAAGAAAGAGGTTGTTGTCTTAGCTCTCAAAATACAGTTGCCTAGATAACTGCGAATTATTTTTCACAACTAAAAGAATATATACGGACCTGGTTTTATCTACGGTTGAAGAATCTGAGTTTTAGAGGAGTGTTTTTGACACTGGAGACAAGAAAGGGGACCAACCATGTTAGAGTCACTTGCCATGCCCAGCTGGATGTCTATTTTTTTCTTTTGGTTTAAACGTACTTCTCTCAGGGGACAGCTAAGTTTATCACAAATTGAACCAGTGCCATGATCCCCGTCAGTTTGGGTGGTCAGGACTCATTTACTAATAAGTATGACATATTGACTCATAGGTGACCTTAGGGGAGATGAGGGGACTCAGGTACCTGGATGAAATAGTTTTATAAGAGACTCGGGAAGCCACAGTTTACTTTTATCCAGAACATCTAGGCTGTGTATCAAATAAAAACAAACCTCAACTGCAAACCAGTTCCCTTCCTATATCCCGCTTCCCTCCCTGCATCTGCATCTTCGTCTAACTGTGGAGAATGGCCCTGCCAAGGTTCTGTTTCCTTGAAAGTTGGAAGTGGGAAAGAGGAGCCCCTCAACCCCATCCTGAAAAGCCACCTGACAGTCATCAAGGCCAGCCATCCATTTTGTCACACCAAGACCCTGTGCTAGCTCCGCCCCTGCTGGCAATTCCCAGGTTATACTCTGCCTCTAGCCTCTGAGACCCATGGTGGCCAATTCTGTTCTCCCAGGGCCTCTCTATCGCCTTCTGTTCTAGACTGGGTTTTAAAACCCCAGCTCATAATGCCTGTGCTCAAACAGAGGCCTGGCATTTCCTCCAGGGTCTTAACTCTTCTAAAACAAGTTAAATATAGAAGAAAGAGGTTGTTGTCTTAGCTTTCAAAACCCAGCTCAGAATAGCAAGTTGGTCTACTGGTTCCTTTGTTCCTATGATTATTATCATGCTAAAATTTTGACCCCCAAAGTGTTGATTCAATACTTATCAATCTGACTAGAATATATACATACACATGTGTGTGGAGAAAGGGGGTGTGGCCTTCTGGGAGGAAGTGCTGCCGTGTTCCCACCATGACAATAATGGACTAAACCTCTGAACTTGTAAGCCAGCTCCAATTAAATGTTTTCCTTTATATAAATTGCTATGGTCATGATGTCTCTTCACAGAAATAAAAATGTAACTAAGACAATGTGTGGTCAAATACATATCTGGAAAGACACAATAGAATATAGCTAGAACGCCTTCCTAAGACAAGAAGGAAGTTGAATGGAACCAAGAAAATTGCCCCATGTAACAGAAAATAGTTACTAATTACCTATTTAGCTGAGGCACTCGGCTGCCATCAGAGTGAGCTGCTTTTAAGTATTTCATTTCATCTTCACTTATGGTAAGCATCATCATTCCCTATTAGTTTTGAATGTTCACTTAGGGGCATCAGAGTTTAGTGAGGTTGAGTGACAGATGAGGGTCACAGAAGGAGGGCTTAGAAGACAAGACAAGTCTCCTGGGAAGTGGATTGTTTCTATGAAGATGTTTGCAACCTCTCCCAACTGAAAGGCTGTCTTGAGCAGTTTCAATTTAATTAGCTAGTGACTGTCAGTCTTGGAGTGTTTTGTCCCAGGCCACATTTGGAAAGATCTGGGAATGCCTCTGGTTGTACCTAGTGAAGGCCAGGGACACTGATGAAGTCCTTCATTGGGGTAGAAGGGGGTACTGGGGGAGGGGGTTTCTTCTAACAACAAACGGTTAATGAAGTCTTCTGATGCTTGAGATAGCCTCCCACAACACAGCATTATCTAGTCCAGTGTAGCTGAGGTTTAAAATGGGACAGACAGGATGATGGCGTTTTAAGCCCACTTCATAACGAGCAGGTTACTTTGTCTGTAACTCACTCCTGTGCACACTGTGTCCCACCACAGATGACAGCAGCCTTCTGAATCTAACGCCCTACCCCATGGTCAGAAGACGGAAGAGAAGGTTCTTCGGCTTATGTTGTCTTGTCTCAAGCTAGGTGGCTTCCCCGGAAACTCACCGCCAAGATCACCTGAGAAACACCACAGAACCGTAAGACCTCCACACCGCGGAACACCGAGACCGGTTTTGACCATGTTTTCTATGCTCCCTTGTTACTTTTATCTGCCTCTCCCTGCCATTTTAAATGATTTCACACTTGAAAGCAGCTGCCATCAAGGAAAAGAGAAAGAAAGAAAGAAAGAAAGAAAGAAAGAAAGAAAGAAAGAAAGAAAGAAAGAAAGAAAGAAAGAAAGGAAGGAAGGAAGGAAGGAAGGAAGGAAGAAAGAAAGAACAGATTCAAAGAGGTGCAGCCTGTTTTTAAAGGGAGTTTTAAAAAGTTGACATTGTGCATGTCTGCTCTGAACCATGCCGTGACAGATGCAAGAAATTTGATTTTTAAATTATTTAAAGGTTTTTTAAAAATGTATTATACAGAAAATTATTTCACATATAATAGTATATCTGTAACTCTTGCTGATATCATGTTAACGATTTATCGGATATAAAAGATGTCTCTAAATATAGAAATCTATTTAAAACAGCAAAACTGTTCAAGAATCCAATCTATGAGTATCATTAGAAATATTATAACCAAACACACGCCACCTCACGCGTTGCTGTCTCTGCACTCATTTCCATTTAGTCTTCCATTCTGTCAGAATCGCTAAGTATCAACATCAGAACATCTTAATTTATAATGCAACAGAGTCATATATGAAAAATACATTTTGTAAATACACAGTAATCCTACTATCTTCAAACAATGCATATGGGTAGCTAACTTTCTTTTAATCCAATGGTGTCTTTTTAAGCTTCTTGGGAAATGAAGTTATCCGGTTAAGAAATGATGTAGTAGCATAAACAATTACCCTCAGATGTAAAATTCAATATTATCACATTTTGTTTGAATTGAAACCTGAAGCATGGGTCCACACATCAGCATAGTGTTAAATCTTATAGGGCATGCTGGAATTAGCTCAGATCATAAAACTATTTAACATTTTACATTATTAATGAAAAAAGATGTTTTAGTTAAGCTTAGCTTGTCTCATTTTAGATGACTATGCAGATATGACTTTTCCAATGTGTATTCTGTGTCCTGTCTTATGCTTGGACTCTCGAGAACGGGACACATTAAGCAATACTGTATTTTAGAAAAGAGGGAGCCACACGCTGTGTTGTTCTGCTCATGGCTCTGCTGCGCTCTTTTCCCACGAACTTGTAATATGCTACAAATCCTGTTTTATTTCCTCCTGTCCTTCCTTTGACCCTTCCCCCCACCCCCAATGAAATTTCCCAGGAGTCTTTGCACTTTTGTTCCCTGTTCTGACAGATCTCCGAGTCAGACCAGAGGCACAGGTGTCCAATCTTAAGAGGGACAGACTAGCTGCCTGCAAGTGGCTTTAATCCCAGCCTTGGGGAGGCACTTATTTGTACATTAATATTCTGGCCTAAAAACTAAATACTTTTAAAGCCTTTCACTTTATGGAAGATGGAGAGAGCATGGACAATTGTTGTATTAGGTTGAATTCTATGAAATGGCTGATATTTGACTGTTTTGATCTATATTTTTAAAACCAGCAATTTCACATAGTTCAACCTAAAATCTGCAAAGAAACAGCTCTTGGAATTTTCTCCTATATTTATGTATCAAAAGTGAAAGAATTCTGGGATGGAAGAGATCTCCAAAGTCTATGATTGGTCTTCATTTCAATTCCACTAGTTGCTGTCGACCATATTCTTGGTACCCCACCCCCACCCCTTACTATGCTGCACTAAGCTGGTAGCTAATGTACTGTTACTAGTAAGACTGGATTCAGTGAGAGAAGGACTTTTGACAAGTTATATGAGACAATTATAACTTTCTGAATGGAATGTTCATGAAACAATGGAAAGAATTATTTAAAGACTCCTCACAAGGAACTATTCCCAACTCTCCTATCCTGCCATCTTGAATAAAGCCTACTCTTCTCTCCTGGTTGCAGGTCATTTCAAGTTAGTTAAGTTCCAAGGTTATCTCATTTCTCATTTATGAGCTATTATTTCTAAATTGGCATGATCTCGGCTCCTGTCTCTGTTGTTTCCCACACTCTGACTGGATTGAACGCTTAGCTTCAGCCTCATTCCTAGCAATCCATGCAAATGGACTAACTGACAAGCCTGGGGTGCGGGGCACGCTCTTGTGGATGCCCGACCTAAACCTCTGACCTAAACCTCTCCTGCTTCTTTCATTTGTCCCAGCTCTCTCCTTAGTCTCAGCGTGACGACAACACCTTCTGTGCAATTGTCCTTTGTACAACTGAAGACTGTTAAAAAAAAAAAAAAATTCAGGTCTCACCTCCATGTCTGAGAAGGCCGTGAGAGCTATTCATGGAGATGGGAATTTGTCTAATTACCTAGCCAGACTTTGCATATCTGAGGTAATAAAGTCGACCACCTTATGTTTTATTCAGTGCCTGGTTTCCAGCCATTGCTCAATTTTATAGTTCCCATAGATAGATATACTCCAAGATCTATGGATGTTCTTTCAGTAGCAGGTCCGAAAGCAGCATTAACAATCAAGGTTCTGGTACCTGTGCGGGCTCATGGTTGCCTTGGGCAACTCACCACCTCCCCTTTTAATTTAACTTGTTTTAGAAGAGTTAAGACCCTGGAGGATATGCCAAGTGCATCCTCTAGGATGCCCCTCTCTCCTCTAACCTGCCAAAGGACTTCCTTAGGTGTGGGTCCACCAGATAAAGTTCTGCTCCCTCCCTCTGCTCCTTGCAGGAAATGGTCTTTGCCCTCAACAGAAGCATCCAGCTGATCTGTAAGGGTCTGAGGAAAACGCTGAATATTCTCTCACAAACCCATGTGTACAAACAGGAAAAAAGGCCTCTCATTTTATCGCCATACTTTTTATATTCTATTTTAGGTTTTCCTGCAAATTATAATGAATATATGGTTTTTTTTTATCTTTTTGTGGGAAATCTGAAAAACATCCCCACGTATAAAGAAAGCAAACATCACCTGAACTTTACAGCAAATGTATTGTTTAAAATCACATTTCCCGGCTCTAAATCAGTTGGGGCTGAGCTCAAAGACTCTTTTGGGAAAGACAACATGAAGTAACCTTCAGGCCAAAGTATCTCTTTAAAGTCTGACCACTGATGTTTGGTGTCTAGACTCAGACTCATTGCAAACTGCCCGGTGTGCCACTCATTAAAGGGGTACAAAGCAAGCTGGAGAAGCAGCAGGGTCCTAATTGGTTTTGGGGGCGGGGGGTGGGGGTGGGGAGTCCCAAACTCCGCCCAACGGGTTGTGTTCCTTCCTACTCTTGTGAAACGTTAGGATGCTCGGATTTAGGCAATGCTGCCACCTAGTGGAAACTGAGCTTCAGAAAGACCAAAGCAAATACACAAAGCATCTTATTTATTCCAGAAAATCTGCCAATGGGCCCATTAACAAGGAGCCCATGACGACTTCCAGACTGTGAAAGTCTCAGGGTTGTGAGAATAAAGAATTATCATGCAGCTTAAACCCCTTCCCCACACATCCGTGCCTAAGCATTATCTGTGTTTTCCTTTTGTTCTAGAATATCATATAACCACAGAAAATGCTTACCTTTCCCGTAACTATAGATAGAATACAGAAAAGCAGTCATACTATGCCGGTCTCACAGTAAATTCTCACAAGCAGCTACATCACCCATGATAGATCCAATAACACAAGATAACTGAGAACACTACATTTCAAATCCGACGAAAGTCTGGATAATTAAGTAAGTTGTGTAGGGATAACTAATTAACCTCTCCTGGGTGCAATCTTAGGTCTATAGTTTAATCAAAATAAATTCTAGATAAAATAAGTATTTAAATTTTAAAACATGAGAATGAATGACAAAAATGAAGAATACTTGTCATCCCGATTGGTGAAGATAGTGTCTTATTGTGGGGAATCAAAGCCTTTCCTAAGCGTAAAACCAAAGGCAGGAGTGAAAAAGAAAAGATGGATGGGCTGATACCAGTCTTTAAAAAGAATGTAAAACTCCTATACAGTAAAGTAAACAATAAACCAAATGAAAAGAAAGTAATATTTACAATGCATGCAAGAAAGAGATTAGGCCTCTACTACGTGAAGGACCTCAGCACTTTGGGAAGTCTCTATGATTTACAAGACCTGTGCTTTCCCCATTACTGCTTGTGTGATCATCTGTCTGTCCCACTAAATTGAAAGTATAAAAGGAAACATACATTTTGCTTAACATTTTTTTCTCGGCTCCTAAGATAGTGCCATATACAAACCAAATACTGAAAACACGGTTATCGAATGAGTAGATGATGAGTGGATGCCATAAATAATATTTTGTGATTCAGAGGGAGAAAAATATCAAACTTTCCCGTTTGAGATCAGGATTCAAGGTAATAATGCACTGTACACTAAGGTAATCCACAGATAGCATTGAACATATTTGAATAGACTAGTGGCCAAAAGTTCAGATACAAACAACTCAGACAGACATGTGCATATATAAGCTTCTGGGAACCTTGAGGAAGTTTGAAATATAAACATTCTCTTATAGTCAACAGGAGTATAAATTGATCTGATCTTTCTGGGAAATATCTTGGCACTATGTGTTTTTCATACATACCTAGTAACTTCACATTAAAGAAATTCTCTTCCTAAAAGCTCAGCAATAGGCCAGCAAGATGGCTCAGCATGAGAAGACCCTTACTGCCAAGCAAGTTAGAACCCCCTGGACTCACATGGTAGGAGGGAACTGTTTCTTCCTATGAGTTGGCCTCTAATCTCCACATGCACTCTGTGACATATGTGTCTGTATACACACACACACACACACATGCACACACATGCACATACAATACATGTAATTATATTATTTAATGTTAAGCAAAAACATGAGCTAAGATGCATTTATTCATTGTTTTAAAAGTCATGCAAGAAAGGACATTTTGTAAATATGCCTACATTATATGTCTAGATGTGGTATATCCTTTCAATGGATATTGTGCACCAAGTGAGAATGCATACCATGTGTATTTATTGAAATGTTTGATTTATGTTGTTAAATAGAAAAGAGGAGGTCATAAGAGAGTTTCTCGAGAGCCACCCTCTTACCAACATACCTACACATGTATGCATTGAAGGGTCTGAATGGGTGTTCACCTACAGGGCAACAGCATTTCTCTCTGGGAGGTGAGATTTGGAGCAATCATATTTTCTTTTTGCATATCTGTGATTTCTGACTTTTTCACAATGAGCATGTAGTATCTGTATAATTTTTTCAGGGAATAAACAATGATGTTGATGACATATATTAAATGGAAAAAATGTTATTAAACAGTATGTATAGTATGATATAATATTTGTAAAAAAAAAGAAAATCACATATAAATATATCTATGTATATATATATGCACAAAGAGCTAGAAGGCCATACACTCCAATGTGAACAGCAGTTACCCATGGGTAGTGGGACTAGGGGCGATTATTTTGCTTTTTGCTTTTCTGTGTTTTCTAATTTTTCTACAATGAACATGTATTACTTGTGTAATAAAAACTAATAATAAAAATTTAAAAATACATAAAGGAGTCATTGTAAGTCATCACTCATCCTTCCTCTCTCTCCCCACCCTTGTTTGGCTTACTCCTTGTCAAAATAGGAGCCGTGGGAAATAGAGAGGGCATGCCAGGGCAACGGAAGATAGAGCAGAAGTGGGGGTGGAACCTGTGAGGCAAGATGGGGGGGGAGGAGGGAGGGAGGGAGGGAGGGAGGGAGGGAGGGAGGGAGGGAGGAAAAGATGAGAGAAAAAAGACATGCTGTGAAGTCAACAGAGGAAAGATTATAGGTGCTTTAGAAACTGTCACTAGTAGCAACCTCTAAACCCAGCTTATCTGTCAACTGCAAGAAGACACGAGGGCAGAGCATTAGATAGTTTTAATTTCTAATAAAAGAGTACAAGTATGTGCTTGAATGCGCACACATAGTCCTGGGAGCGCCCACACACCTAAAGAAGGGTCTACAAATTCCAACCATGGATTGACACCACAAAGCTTTTCAAAAAGCAGCATTGGGTTCTCTAGAAGGCTATGCAGCCTTGTTTAAATCTCAATATGTTGCCACCAATAACAGCACTTTGGTTGTTGTTCCCATCTCTGTCCCCTCTTTCCCTTAGTAACAGAACCCCAAATTTCTGAGAGTTATGGAAAGGCTGCCTTTCCCGGGCAGTCATGAGTATTACCACAGCTCCAAAGCTGAATGTCTGCCAACAGGATGCAACAAGAGCCCATCACTTTCTACAGAAGTGGGAGCATGCAACTCCCAAATGATGCCCTTCACATTGTCGGCATGAATCTCTTCTCTTTCGTGCCTACTGGAAAGAGTGTGCAGCCAAGCACGCACCTAGATTCAGAGAATCGACCATTTCAGGGTCTCAGAAGTTTGTTTGTCCCATCTTTTCTTTAGTTTCTTTGCAGTACTAGGCTTCACCAGCCGAGTGCTCTACCACTGAGCTACATCTCCAGCATTCTTTATGCTTCTTCCTAAGTCAGAGCCTTCACTAAGTTATCCAAGTTGACCTTGAAGTGGTAGACTTACTGCCTCAACCTCCCAAGCAACTAGCAGTAGAAGTCCAAGTCTCCAGGCTCGGCCACAGAAGTTTCTTAACAGGCTTAGACCACTTACCTCCATTCTATTTCCTATGAACATCAGTCAGTCAAGTCACTCTGTCTTAAGACATTATTAATAAAGTGAACTTCTAAAGGGAAAAACCTGCTTATTAAGCATTCCGTTTCCTCGGAATAAGGAATGGGTAATTCCGAAATCACTGGAAGTTCTGCCACATAAGAATATAATTATCTGCTTAGAACCAAAGTTCTATTATTAGAAAAATAAATAAAACATTGAATGACGCTGTTGGAGGCTAGAGAGAGCAGGGGAGGACTTGTGTCTACTGTTTTTAAAACAAAGGTCTGCAGCTTAACAAGGTACTGAGTGTCATAGTTAGCCTCAGCTATTAAGTTGGAACAACTCAGAGTCACCCTGGCGGAGGGTATTTATTTCCCCACAAGAGGGAAAGATTGGGTAACTGGGTTAGATCCTCACAATATACATAACTAAGACTGTTTTAAGCTGTTGTAGAGAGAACACACTGGCACAGCAGTTCCCACTGGGGTTGCTGGCAACAATGTATCTGCTGCCCCTGCTAGGATCCACCAAAGGAACCCTGTATCTCCACCATCACCCTTACTTAGCAATGATTTGATCTCGCTGAGAATAGAAGGTTAATGGTTACTGGAATATTTACTCGGTCTTTTTTTCCCCCCAAATACATTACCTCTCCAGGCTAAGAGCCAAAGTGCTGCTGCTGCCGACTGCTAAGTACATCCATTCCACTGATAGGTTTGAGAATTGGAGAAAGAAGTCCCATAAAAGCAGTTGGCACACCATGAGTTAAGTCTGCTTCCAAACCCTGTTGCACAGAAGAACAATATCAGAACAGCAGTGTCTGCTCAGATTCTGTCCCCGGGGCCGCTGGAAGATGTAGAAATTCCCCTTTTCCTATTTTATGGTTTCCAGAATAAATGGCTACATGACTCTTTGGGAAAGGACTCAGGGGATGGAGGTCACTGCTGTATAAACTTTATAAGTCTTGTGGAGACCATGTAGCCTCTCTTTCCATGGAGGAGTTAGGGATCTGATACAGGCTCCTGGGTAGAACTGAGCAAGGGCTTGTGATGGCAGGTTTCCATTTATCCACTTTTAACCCTTCCAGACTACCCTGCCCACGTGAACACCATGATCACCATCCGCCATCTCAAACGATCCTCCAGGTCTGTCTCTCCTGATATATGTGAATATTTATGTCCATCGTGGGAGTTATGTACAAGTACTTAGCTGCAGGTTTAATGGGAGAGGAGCAGCTTCAGGGAAAGATAGAGGAGGAGGGAAAGAAGAAAAACAGTGCAGCCAATTTGGGTCCCGAAAGGACCGGCTTAATAACAAGAGGAGGCATCACTGAAGAAATTACAGAGAAGTCCCGAGAAACTGGGGATGGAGCTCGGTGGTACCTGCCCAGCATGAAGAGAAAGCCTTGGTTTAGTGCAGGGCTTGGGGTGGTGGGTGGGACAGGATAGATGGAATAATTTATACAGATTTATTTTTTTAATGAAAAGGATGGGGTATAAACATGTCCCACATAAGAATCATTAAAATAAAATCAATGAGGGTGAATTTAGACCTCGAGTTATTACGTTTTGGCTTTTTTATGGTTTGGGTTTGTTTTTTATGCTTGATTGATTGATTCATTGCTCATTTTTAGCAGGGTCTTATTCTATTGCTCAGGCTGCTCTGAAACACACTAGGTAGCCAAGCTAGGCTCAAATTCACAGCAACTCTCCTGCTTCACCCTCTCAAAGGCTGGGATTGTAAATGTGAGCCATGATGCTTAGCTAGTGTTCTTTAATCTGTATCGCCAGGTCTGGGAGTCACTAACAGGACTAGACAGGAGGTGCAAGGGTGGGTAGTGTGGGTACAAACTACAGGGAGTCTGCTCAAAGCACTGGCGAGAAGGTGAGGCAATTCACCCAGTTTTCTCAATAAAATAAGGAACCTAGTACCAGCTGAAGGGTGCTATGGGCTTGAAGAGAGGGGATTAGGGAATGAAATTATCCCAATCAACCTAGCACAATCCTAAGATGCATCCGAGTATACGAACTCGGGAACACAGTAGATCCATATATAAGCCGACCAGACCACAGAGTTACCCTCACACCCTTTAAAATCAATATTCCACTTAAAAAATCAGTACTATCATTTCCATACCCATGGACAATGGTCGTCCCACCTCACACTGCCAACAGAAACTTACTAATGTTTGACAATTATGTTTTAGTGGGTTTGACAAAGAATGTGGTTAAAGACTTTAAGAAGCCTCTTGTCTACAGTAGATCTAAGCCAAGCCACGGTTCAACCACTTAGTGCAACATCTAAAAGGGGCCTGAGCTGACTGCTGGAGCACGCAGTAGGACCCATTAGCAGCTTCTACATCTGAAAGGCATTCGTTTTGAGATAAAATTGAGTTTACCTTAAAGGGATCTGCTACCACGGCACCAGATTTTTCTAAAGCTATCTCTCAAACTATTTAGAGGCTTTCTTCAGGTGGCAGGGACGCTCTTCATTAGCCAGACCAGGAGGTGTTTCTAATCATAGGGCCTAAGTTATATGAATAAGAAGAATGCACGTTCCCTTCCACAGCCATATCTTAGAGGTAAATTTAGTTTTGATGATAAGCTCCCAAACCAACAGGTTCCAAAGAGTTACACTTGGACCCTACTGACAACCAGGCCCTTCTACCACTGTAGGGCACTCAAGACCAGCGCAGGAAGTGACTCTCCCCTGATGCTCAGCCAGCCTAAGCGAGCAGAGTCTGAGGACAAGAGCTGGGCCAAAGAACCTTTTTCCTGAGGGGCAGTATGTGTGTCTTGGCGGGAGGTAACCCTAAAGGAAGGACTGGGAGACCTGGGAAGAAGAGGAAAGTTAGGGATAATGTCAGCCATAACCTCCAAGTTTGCTAGAGAAAAAAAAAAGTTCAATGATATTTGCTAAAACATAGTAAGGTCAGCCTTATTCAGAACCTATAGGTGAGAATAGGAGCCTCTACAATAGGACTTTGCATGGGAATAGGAGATTGGACTCGGTTCCTTATACAAGGGCAGGTTTTCATCTCATGGGAAGGAGGGGCTGGGGAAAAGAGTCGTCAGTAGACAGAAAATTACTAACAGTCACCATCAGGGCTGGGGAAAATTCTGTTTAATTGAACCTACTGAGACTCTTGCTAGAGACAGGCCAATATGATCAGACATCCAAGAATGGTGGATTTGATCAGCTATTGAAAGTGATGTATTATCTTGTGATTGCCATATCCAGGGATCCATCCCATAATCAGCTTCCAAACGCTGACACCATTGCATACACTAGCAAGATTTTGCTGAAAGGACCCAGATATAGCTGTCTCTTGTGAGACTATGCCGGGGCCTAGCAAACACAGAAGTGGATGCTCACAGTCAGCTATTGGATGGATCACAGCGCCCCCAATGGAGGAGCTAGAGAAAGTACCCAAGGAGCTAAAGGGAACTGCAACCCTATAGGTGGAACAACAATATGAACTAACCAGTACCCCGGAGCTCTTGTCTCTAGCTGCATATGTATCAAAAGATGGCCTAGTTGGCCATCACTGGAAAAAGAGGCCCATTGGACTTGCAAACTTTATATGCCCCAGTACAGGGGAACACCAGGGCCAAAAAGGGGGAGAGGGTGGGTAGAGGAGGGGGGGTGGGTATGGGGGACTTTTGGGATAGCATTGGGAAATGTAAATGAGGAAAATACCTAATAAAAAATAAATAATAATAATAATTGATGCTCAGAAAATTAAAAAAAAAAAGAACGTCAGAAGGTTTGGGGGATGGCTGGATGTTGGTAAGGGAGTGTGTGTACCGATGTGTTAGAAGAAAGTTCAGAAGCCTGACTAAAGTTTGGCTGGGCAAAGGACCTTTGTCGCGCTCTCAGTGCCTTTGACTTTCCTGCAAAAGATGATGTTAGAAAGCTCAACTCTTGACCTTTGCCTCCACCCTGTCATCTCTTCTCCCCAGCGCACGCGCACCCACTCCCAGCTCAGTGCACATTATGTTACTCAAATCCATCAGCAAAACAGCTGCTCAGACCCCTCTGTAGGTACAACTTATGCAGCCTGAGGAATGTGGGCAGATTTTTCTAAGTTTTCCTCCAATTCCAGTCTTCCGAGTGGTCCTGCCCACACACGGCAGGGTGCAGTGTGAAGTGGGGAAGGCAAGCACTCAGATTCCCAGGAGAATATGAGGGAAACAACTAGGACTGAGTCTCTAGTCTCTTCCTACTTCAGAAACAGAAGCAAGGGTCAGACAAGAACCAGTTCTGACACAAGTTTCCTGTGTCTGTTCATATGTTCACTCACTCGCGTAAGGACACGCGGCTCTATGTACAACCCGGCTGTCGGTGGGCTCTCCTTTTCGCCAAGGAATGACTATCTCTCTTCTCCACGCAGCTTCTTAAACTTAAATCAACTGTTCTTCCCATTACTAAATCCCCTGACTGAATTCCCCTCTGGGGAAGCAGACCGGAAGCCATCCGCAAGGACCGACTTCTAATGTCCCTTCCAGATTTAACAGAAACCATTCCGGCAGCCAGCGCTTCTATAAGCACAGCTCTTTGAGAAGTACTTGTTACTGTAGACTCAGTTCCCTCCACTTGCTATAGATTTGTAGTGAGGCCTTCAGACTCTATGGAGCAGAAGCTATAGATAGTTACCATTATACAACCATTTGATAAATAACCAACCATTCTAGGACTTGACATTTTATTTACCTGCACACAAGTGCAGTTCCTAGTTCGTCCGAAAGATGGCAATACAGCGCTTTGTGCTTCATTGTCTTTGCAGCTATTTCTAATTCTGCTAAATTAAAAAACATATTGAAAGGAAAGAAACTTTATCATGAGAGAACGGAAAATATAATTTTGTTTTCTGCTATTTCATTATTGTGACAGGAATATCTGTAAGTAAATTGTTCACATATTCAAAATATTTTAAAAGCATGAAAAATATCTTAGCTCGTGTAATTTAATCCTGCCACTCACCTATGTAAGGGCTATTTTCATTTTGTATAACAATAAGTTCTGAAATTAATCAAACAGTAACTCAAATATATTCATCTAGCAAATAAGTGGAGCTTATTTCCAAAAACACACAATTCTTTCCAACACACATCTGTTTAGCAAAAAGCAATTATCTACAGGTCCCAGTTTTTCAATTTCACAGAGATTTATGAGCCAGACGATATTTGGAACTAAAGTTGTCTGATAAGCATGGTGACCTGCTAAACCTGCTTGGCTAGTAACTTTACAAGTCTTCATTTTGAACATGTCTGGGGAATTTATTTTTATATTTACTTTTTTAATTCCTGGAGAGCGCCTCACTTCCAAGTACAGCAGGGCAGCTGGTGATGCGGGCCGTGAGTGACACGTGCACTGGTCACATGGTGGTGCCCTGTGGCTCGGTGAAAATTCTACCACGTGGCACCAGCAACTACCTTTTGCTTAACAGCATTGAGTGTTTCAGTAACTCAGCTTAGTGGTGTGTCTGGTGCCAGGCTCCACAATTCAGCCCATTCGGACATCATTTCCCAATCTGGGTTTGCTTCAAGCTCACTGGTTTTACAATTCTCTTTAAAGGCAGCTCTCCCAAAGGGGCAGCCAAGCCCAGAAGCTGGAGACCGCGCGCTTGGAAGAGGGCCTTGCTCTCCTCCAGGTTAACACAGCAAAGCGAAGTCTTTCCCAAATCTCAGAGAGTTCCGTAGTTGGTGAGTGTTGCTGGTATAACAGGCCCATGGCAGCCATTTCCTTCCATCGCCCTGGAAAGCATCCTGACAGTTGAAAGGGAAAATGCCCCTGGGCTTATAGAAGCCAAGTGGAGGCTCTGAGGAAAAAAGAAGATCCCTGCTTGCCCAGATGGCTCGGACACAGATGTCGGGAAATGGCTCTGGACACAATTGCCATTCTGCCACCATAATTCTACCTTCGTCTGTCAGACCCCAGAAACAAAATTACTAATTAAGTGTACTGGCGACCCTGATGAAACTCATCAGGTCTTCAAAAACAGCAGCAGAAGAAAAGAAAGAAAAGAAAAACGAGACATAAAATAGAAGACTAACTGGGAAGTCTGGCAGGATGGGGAGGAAACTAGAGAGGACCGCAGTAATGGATATGCTCAAGTAGTGATTTACATGTATAAAACTCTCAGGAGGCCCATTACACATAATTAATATCTACTGATAAAAAAAGGATTAAAAAGAAAGTAAGGAGACTAGATGGAAAACAGATCGAAACAAAAGACCAACTCCCTCATTTAAAATAACAACAACAAAACTTAATATTTGGAACCTTAATATTTGTGGCCTATAAAACACCTAAAATTAAAAATATCTGAGAATCACAATCTGCAAATAAAGAGCAGTTCTTGAATAGCATCTCTGAGGAATCGGTGGCTGTAAACTCTCCCCAAGAAACTTTATAAAACAGCTGTTCTCAACCTGTGGGTCGAGTCTCCTTAGGAGGTCGAATGACCCTTTCATGGGGGTGGGGTCACCTACGGCCATTGGAAAACACAGTTATTTCGTGGCCATTAGCGTTGGAAGGATCGGGGCGTTAGGAAGGCTGAGAACCACTGTCCTAAAATCTAGCGGTGGTCATCCCTGCTTGCTCCCTGGAACAAGGCAGTACAGCAAGCAGGTTGCAGATCTAACTTAGGTGAACACAGAAGTCCACAACCCAAATGAAACATTGTTTTGTTGTTGTTGTTGTTGTTTTGTTTTGTTTTGTTTCTCTTTCTTCTCCCCAATCAATTCAGTTCTCAGGCAGGGGGCCACTCTCATCATTCTCTCGCTCCCACTGACAGGAGGAAGGAAGTGAGAAACACCCCCACCCCCACCCCCACCCCCACCCCTGAAATGAAGGGAAGTTCTAACAAGCCGCGGTTGTGTGTGTGTGTGTGTGTGTGTGTGTGTGTGTGTGTGTGTGTGTCGGGGTGGGGGTGGGGGGTGGGGCGTGGCAATTGGTCCTCTTCCGCCTCCAGGAGATTTGAAGGGAAAAAAAATAATAAAATCCAAGAAAGCAAGCTGTGTCTGCCTCCTGCTTTTTGGACTAAAATCACTGGAGAGAAGAACAAGCTAGCCAGGGTGGAGGGGAAGTTACAGCCTTCCAAGAGGTAGCTGCTGAACCTTGCTTTGTGCAATGCCTGGAGCCGACCATCGCTAAATAATTCGAAGTATCTCCTTACAAATTAAAATCGTAACAGAGAGAAATCCTCGTATGAAGCTTCCTATCCTACAGGACTCAGACAGACTGAATAGAGAAGAGAGGTACTTGCAGGAGAGATTACATTAATTGTTAAAAAAAAAAAAAAATCAAAGAGCTACGCTACATTTGCAGTTTTGTTGCTAGGACAAATAAATGTGTTGTTCTGCTATAGTAGTTAATAGAAAGATGTTTTGTGTGCTAATAACTCAGCAAATAGATCTTTTGATAAATTACTTAATCAGCTAATTGCTCATCCATAAATCACTTTTTGGGTAAGCTGGTGTTCAGCAAATTGCTTCCCGCCCCTCCCCAGCAAATTGGTCTTTTGATAAATTGCTTTCCTTGAATTGATCTGTTTTAGCCCACTGGTAAGAGAATGCAGACTCCGTGTCCCCACCATTAGTCTCTAGGTAAACTTCAGCTCAGATTTTGCACTGGTTGGGGACACTTCAGGATACATCTAGATTGTTTTTAGAGCAACACCTGCAGCTTCTGTTTTGGCAAAAGCATGAAGTCTAACGAGCCACGCAACGATGAAGCACAAATTGGGGAAGGAGCCGCTTTTCACATAACAGCTCCATTCTTTCCAAAATGCCTCTTGGCGGGGCCAGAATGTAAAGGGGAAAGAAAATGAGTGAGATAGAGTTATGAGGAAAAAAACAGGGGAAATGGGCTAACACAAAGGAGCCCAAGGCAACCTGAGCTGAAGATAGAAAATCCACGGGAAGAGTGCAAGTCTTGCTCATTTAAAGCTTACCTGCCTTGAGCGCTCTTGGAGATGAGTCTCTACTTTAAATCACTTTGTATTGTTCTACAATACAAAAGGTTTTCTCAGGGTGTGGTGGTTTGAATATGCTTGGCCCAGGGAATGGCACTATTAGTAGGTATGGCCCTGTTGGAGAAAATGTGCCACTGTGGGGGTAAGCTTAGAGAGCCTCCTCCTAGCTTCCTGGAAACAGTCTGCTCCTGGCTTTCTTTGGATGAAGATATAGAACTCTCAGCTACTCCAGTGCCATGCTTCCAGCCATGATGATAATGGACTGAACCTCAGAACCTGTAAGCCAGCCCCAATTAAATATTGTCCTTTATAAGAATTGCCTTGGTCATGGTGTCTCCTCACAGCAATGGAAACCATAGCTAAGACACATGGCTAAACTTTGTTGGCATATGGCACACTTTTAAAGTATGCTTGTGTAAATTTAAGGTATGTATCCTCAGAGACATTGGTCATAGAATGTCCTTATAACCCATACCCCCATGCCATATTCCACACTGACTTGGTTCATTCGATTTTATCTTGTGAACCCTGCACTTTCAACCCTGTGTCCAACTTATTGTTTATTAGGCTACTCTGACCCTCAACAGCCACATGGAATGGGGTATCAACTATCTTAGCCCACACTAATGCCTCTACCTTCTGGAAACTACAAACACTAATAATAGCCTGCCTTTTGATTCCACACACCTCATATTTGATTTATTTTTATCTGTGTGTCATGCCAAAGACCCTGAGCCTCTAATTTTGAGGTGTTCCCCTTAGAAGTTCTTATAGTTCTGCATCTTGTCTTTGATGACGACACACCCACATCCTCTCTGACAAAGGTTTATGGAGCTGGATGAAATTTTCTTCCGTAATTTAAACACATTGCTCTCATGTAAGGAAATAATTTGCTTGCTCATATGCTTAAAATAGACACCACGCCAAACCATTTAGCAGAAAGAATGCTTTCAAAAGGATTTTTGTAATGATGGGGAAATGTGGTATTCAAAAATGGAACTGAATTGGTTTTATTAAAAAAAAAAACAACTTTAGAACATAATATTCCTAACAGTTTGTTGGACACAGAACACAGGTCCAGAGTGTTAGGTGTTTATAAAAAAAATAAATTTAGTATTATGTTATACAGTAAATTTGGGTTCCAAATGAAATATTAAATACAAATACTTTATCCCATCTCAGTAGGGAGAAACTTGACAAAATTCAAGGCAAGAAATCAAAGAGTCTGTCTTTGTGGCATGGTGGGTCTTGAGCTAAGATTAGGTTTGGTTTAGATTTTGTTTTAGTTTGTTGAAAAGCTGAATGTGGTATTGGGGTGAATGGAAAATAATACATAGTCATGAATAAAAATTTGAAAATAGAATATTTTTGTGAAATGCCCTTGAATAGATTTGTTTGTTTTGATTCTTTTGCTTTGTCTGTTGAGATGAGGACTCACTGTGTACCCCAAGTTGACTGAGCTTCATCAGTACTGAGATTGCAGGCACCTACCACTATACCAGGTGAGGGCCATCTTGAAGAAGTACATACCCATGGTTCCTTAAGTAAACTTAAAGCATTAGCTAGCACTTACAGCTCATGTATACCTCAAGGATGGTGCTCTTACATTAAGATGTCTCCTTTTGCTTTATTGAGATTTTTAACCTTTAAGTTATAGAATTTTCTTTGGAAGCCTCAACCAAAGGTGTGGAGAAATAAATTTAACAGTAAAAGAAATAGATCCAAAGAAAGAGACAAACTATTTTTGCAAACATTGTCTTATCTATATGACTATAATGAATGCATTTGATGCATATATGTCATAATGTTGCAGTATGCATCTAGAGACCTGGATACAGAGAGCAGAAGAAAAAGATAAAGGGCTGAAAACTGGAGCTTTGGAGATGGACTAGGATTGGGACAACAGACTGTTATTTTTCATTGCAGTACTATAATACTAATGTACACTACTAATTGACTTTTTAAATTATCCATCTACTGCTACAAAACAATAATTGTTCTATGAAAGTGTTAGACAGTTGTGCTGCTCCCAGTCTCTTGGCTGGTGATTTAGACTGCAGGCAAGAGGTGGTTTGACACTTTTGTTGAATACAAGTCTTTTCTCTGGGGCTATTTTCCAAAGACAAGTTGTCTAAAGGAAGTCAACGATCATTCAACAAATGAGTTCATCGTGTAAGCATATTTTGGGAAGTATGGGGATGATCTGTAGAATTAAACAGGCTTAACCTCTAAGAGTTTGTGGGAGGATGCAGAAGAGCAACCTGTCGCTCTCTATTCCAAGCCCAATTTAACCGTGTGCACAGGCTATGAGGATCACTTGAAAAAGTAAAGCCATTTTTATTTTTTTCACTGTAACCCATCAAGAATCCCTTCCAAGATGTAAATAATGACTTCCCACAGGACCAGGGCCAGTTTCATCTTTGTTTCTCCCACATACCAACATGTGGTTTTTTTGGACATTCCAAACCATCTGTAGTCAAGGGATGAATACTCCTGTGGGTCTGTGTCACAGTCTCTACATACTCATCACATTACCCTTCCATCTGACCTGCTCTAGTTGTTGACCTCACATTGGTCTAACCAATGGAATGCCTTTCCAGGAGCTAGAGTCACAGGAAGAGAACAGGTCTTCAAGGTACCTGTTCTACCAACTCTTACCTTCTCTCTCAAAGTCATACAGCACTCCTGGGGCCGTAATTCTTGCCAGATTAAATTAGCAACTCCCCCTCTTTGTGTCTTTAGAAGTAGGGGAGCTACCAGCTTCCTGTTCTTCCTACTTCTGTCTTAGCACATCCAGGCTGCTACAACAAAAACTTAGAAATAACAGAACTTTCCCCTCAGAGTTAGGGAGGCTGGAAGTTCAAGGCAAGAGAGCAGCATGGTCAGGTCCAGATGAAGGACCTCTGATGGACTGCAGACCACAGGGCTGAGGAACATGGTTGGAGAAGAAAGCATACACTCCCCCCTCCTCCTCTTCTACCCTCCTCTCCCTCTCATCTCACTATGTAGACCATAGACTAAACTGGCCTCAAACTCACAAAGATTCTCCTGCCTCTGCCTGCAAGTGCTGGGTTTAAGTGTATACAGCACTATGTCCAGCACAGTCTCTTCTGAAGACATTGATCCCCTTCTCAAAGACCTCACTACCCAAGCACCTTCCAAAGGCCTGGCCTCTTGTACCATGACACTGAAGTCAGGATTTCAGTGTGGATGCTGAAGGAAGCAAACACATCTGCCTACAGCATCCACCCGTTCTTCGACGCAGTCTCTAAAGCCACACGTCCGGGAAGTAGTCTGGCTTTACATGGCTTCCAGTTGTCTTCTGATTCTTTTTACTTCCTGTTCTACTTCCTGCTCATATGGAAACAGATGAAACGTTCACTTAATGCTCTTAGTCAACCTAATCCAATAACTCTTTGTAGTAAAGGGAATTATGCAAAGCAACGTGGGCTTATGATAAGGCTTACCTTTAGTTGCCAAACCCAGGAAAGACAATAAGATGAAATGTAAAAGAATTACATATTCAGTGCACAGAGCAATTTTATTCATCATGGAAAATGTAAACTAGTAAACTAGAATGACAAATTCAGCGTGAGCAGATAACTTTCAAATGTACTCCTTTCCCAGTTTTCATTGATATAATTCCTCAATGGAGTGACTGCTTGAGTTTACAGTTGCTTTGCCCCTTGTCAAAACTAAGCTATAACAAAGACCTTAATAACATGTTTTTGAGTCTGAGCTTGACTCACCACCCATGTGGTATATATTTAAAGCATTTGAAGCTTGATAAAATATATGCTAAAGGCCTGGATCTGTTAGTTTTAACAATTGTCTAGGCTTCCCATTTCAAGGAGCAGACAACAGTAAGATCCGTAGAGTTTATAGAAGTAGAGGCATGAGAGACGAAAGGAAAACAAATTAACTAAATTTGCTCTGAGCTACTGTGGTGAATGCTTACAGCATGCTGTTGAGAGAGAAATGGACTCTGTAGACCAGAATTTTTTAAGTTACACAGTGGGCTGCATGACTTGTCAGGAGCCTGTAACTCCTCCCCGCATTCCAATTTTATATCTTACTAATTATTTTTTGGCACTCAAAATAACAGGGTTTCATTATGACACTTCCGTTTATGTACAGCATGCTATTTTAATTGTGTTCGACCTGCCATTCCCACCTCTTGCTCCCCTTTCTCCCTCCCATTGCTCCTTTTCCTCTCTGAGATCGTGGCCTTTGATTCCAGGAGTGTTGCCTGGTTTCACATCTGGCTCCTGGGCTTCCAAGGACCAGACCCCTTTACCATGTCTTGCATCAGTTTTTCTGTCAACAGATGAAGATAGTAAAGTCATAGTGAATGTTAGACGACTCACCATGAACAGAGAGCTCATGCGTTAATACATGCTATGCTGATGTTTTATTTGGAAAACATATGAAGCCATTATGAAATCAGGCTTGGTCTGACCCAATGACTGACTTCCTTTGATGTGGTTAAGGAAACCCCTTGTAATCCTTCCAGTCAACTGTCTCTGTCTTAATTTATGTTTTCCAACATGGTTCAACTATAGGAAGCATAGCATAACTGGATGCTAAGAAGTTTTCAGATAGTAATCTACAGAGGACTCAAACATCAAAGAGCTCATGTTGACCAGGAGGAGATTGGTAGAGTCCTTGTGAGGTAAGCATTTAATATGAAATATGAGGAAGTCAGCAGGCCTTAGAGGACTGGGGAAACGAGGACATCTGCCCTCCTAGGAAACCATTTTTTAGTTACCAGGATATGCTTGTTCTTTGTTTATCCCAGGGTGCATTTTCTAAAAGCACTTAATCTTCCCAAGGCCAGCACTAATAGGCACTGATGTTGCCTATTATGGGAGGAAACAAAAAAGACAGAGAGCCAAAGAAAGGTTATATAACCATGTTGCAAATTTAAATGCTTTCAGTTCTGTTTTACCAGAATCTCATCAAAGACTGTGAGGTCACAAGTGTGCGTGTGTGTGCCTGCCTGCCTGTCTGTCTGTCTGTCTGTGTGCATGTGTGTCTGAACGTTGTGCACATGTATAATTGTGCATGTCTTGGAGGGCGAGGTGTTCTGTGTTTCAATGTCTGTGTGTCATCTGTGTTCACCCACATGTTCTGCTTCTCCTCTTGCTCCTGGGTCATCTTTTTCTAGTTTACTTAGAGGGGAAGAGCTCTTATCACACACCTGCCTTGAATCCATTTCACACCAGGGCTGCTTCTCTCTGCTTCTGTGAGTTTCTCCAAGGAAAATCCTCTGTGTTTCTATGAGCTGATGCCAGGGCCCTTGCCCTGTTGCCCCTTTGAAAAGATATTGCAGGGTCAGCACATGGGTGAATGTGGGATGGGAGTTCCTGCAGCCCTGATTGTTTTTAACTTCACCCATAATCATGCCCACTAGTTTGTTCTGGCAAATGAAATTCACACAATTGGAGGCCTCTGAAGAAGAGCCCAACAGCACAGTTTATGATTATTAAGCACCCTCATCATTTGACAGCTCTTCCACTGGCAATTTTCTCAGATCATGTCAGAGTTTTCATGTCTGCCCAGTCCCTGTATCCTTCCTGGCTCAGCATAAAGCGTGTGTTCATCCTTATCCAGGTCAGCTTTACACTGCATCCCCCTCTTCAATGTGAGCTTGGCCCTTAAGATAGCTCTTCCAGCTCACGAAGACATTTCCCTAAACAAAGACCTCTTTTTTTCCTCCAAAAACCGTTCTAGTGCCAGGTGCTAAATGGTCCACATATGTGATGAGATGGAGAGGTGTCCTCTGAGAACAGCTGTAATTGAATGTGAACGGATCAGCCAGATAGTTATTCTCCACTGGGGAACAGGCAAAGCTGCAGACAGAAGCAGGTAGAAGAGCATCTTTGTTTACTTGGGATAATGTGAGATGCTTCATTCTGAGGTGGGGATTAATATTTAAGCAGTTTACTGAGAGAATGCCCTCAGGCAAAACCAATAAAGGAGTAAGGGAAGCAAGGTGGAGGAGGTGGAAGCCAGGGGGAGTTGTGGAAATGGAAAACCCAGGCCTTGCTTGATCCAACAGGGAAGTCTAAAGTGAGAATAACATCACAGAGCTGACTCTACGGGAACAACCGGCCAAGCCATTGTCCTCAAACATTGCCAGCAGCTCCTCCGGATGGCACAGGACAATTCTTGGGAGTGTGAGCTTCGAGCGGTTGCCAACTAACAAGCAGATGTTTTGGACAAGGTGTACAGCATCCAGATAACAGAGAGAAAACAGGATGATGATGTCCAATGTGAGCATAGGGTTCCAGCGTGTAAGTCTAGAGCTGGACACATTCAGAAAACATCAAATATGCATCAAACTGCATTCTACCAAAGCCACTTTATCTTATGTTTTCCCTCTATAATTCCTTTAAGAGTTATTACTCCTTCAGATCTGTATAGTATTGTGTTTTAACTTTCTCTTATTATAAGCATTTGCTCTTCTCAAATGAGAATGCCAAGTGCCGCTTGTTTGCCCAGAAGGAAGGATGAGAGTTTCGCTATAAATTTCTAGCAGATAAAGTTAAGTTCTTATCAGGAGGCAGACATATGATCTAGACATTTCTGGGTTCTGATTGGCTGCACTGCTTGTGGTCAGATTGATGCAAACTCTGAAAGTGGGGCTTGAGAACATATTTGCAAACATTTTATTGCTCTTTCCAAAGAAATTATTAGAGTTCTGTCCAATTAATAGCAGCTTTTCTTCTAAGAGAATGTTTGGCTTCGTCCAATTCATCTGATAATTACAGATAAAACAATCCCAATACACAATAGTCTTGTATAACAGGAAGAAAAGAAGAAGAAGAAGAAGGAGAAGGAGAAGGAGAAGGAGAAGGAGAAGGAGAGAGAAAAGGAGAAGGAGAAGGAGAAGGAGAAGGAGAAGGAGAAGGAGAAGGAGAAGGAGAAGGAGAAGGAGAAGGAGAAGGAGAAGAAGAAGAAGAAGAAGAAGAAGAAGAAGAAGAAGAAGAAGAAGAAGAAGAAAAGAAGAAAGGATGTGCATGATTGTAGTGCAGAGAATTAAAGTCAAGATTTGTCAGCTGCAAAACCACAACTGAACTAATTCTGGGCAAAAGTCAAGGTGATTTTAAGGACATGAAAACTCCACAGATGGCCAGGACTAGAAATGATAGATAGCTATACTGTTAAAGTCTCCATTTCTTAGACTTGGTGTGACGCCATCATCCTGGATTCTACATGCTAGCCAAACTATGGTGCTCTCCTAGGCTTCTTCACCTCCTCACCTCCTCACCTCACATAACTTCGAGACCCAACTCCATGTTAGGCTACTAAAACCTGAAACGCCCTCCTGAGATTTCCAGTTCAAATTCTTGAGAAAGAGAATCTGATTGGGTAAGGTGACTCCTTCTAGACCACTGGATGCTGGACAGAATGAAGAAACCCTGTTGTCTACTGTCTGCTCAGTGGATCTGAAGCAAGACAGTTTAAATTATTATGTTAAATCAGATACCATGGGTAGAATGCATTGGTATGTATGGTGCATAGAGTTTACAACAACTGTATGTGTTCACCACCAGTGTCTGAATGTCTCTGCTGGGTTCAAAGGAAAGTTTGGTCTGCTGTATATTGAGGTACAGAGACTGAAAGTCCTTGAACAAAAGAATCTGATATTGAATTCACCTCAGATCTGTTCTCAGATCACACATGCAAATTATATGGGCGGGGTGAACAGGCTATCGGGAGAACAGCTGGAAGAAGTTGAAGCTTTAGTCTACATCTCTTCAGTGATACAGGTGACACTGAAATCTTTAGGGAAAAACCCACAATTTTCTCCAAATGTCATTTTTATTTTAAGGGCTACTGATGTTGAAACTAAGATGTTGGATTCTTAATCAGTTCAGGTCTTCTTGGTATCAACCGAATTTCTGAAGGTCCAAGATGGTGTCTTGTGTCACTCTTGCCATATGACGTTGAGGACCGGTGTTCTGGTCCATGTTACCCAGAGTAAGTGTATCTTAAAAAACAATTAGAAGGGCCTGAAACCTCCAAAAGAACTCTGGCAAAGAAGCCAACAGCAATGCTGGAAATTTCATTAAAAACAAAAACAAAATAACAATAACAAAAATACAAACAAAAAACCCCCACACCTTCATGGCTATTATTATTATTATATTAGATATTTTATTTATATACATTTCAAATGCTATCCCAAAAGTTCCCCATACCCTCCCTCCACCCTGCTCCCCTACCCACCCACTCCCACTTCTTGGCCCTGACATTCCCCTGTACTGAGGCATATAAAGTTTGCAATACCAACAGGCCTCTCTTCCCAGTGATGGCCGACTAGGCCATCTTCTGCTACATATGCAGCTAGAGATACGAGCTCAGGGGGTACTGGTTAGTTCATATTGTTGTTCCACCTATAGGGTTGCAGACTCCTTCAGCTCCTTGGGTACTTTCTCTAGCTTCTCCATTGGGGGCCCTGTGTGACTGTGAGCATCCACTTCTGTATTTGCCAGGCACTGGCATAGCCTCATATGAGACAGCTATAACAGGGTCCCTTCAGCAAAATCTTTCTGGCATTGTGCAATAGTGTCTGGGTTTGGTGGCTGATTCCTTCATGGCTTTCAAATATTGTATTTACCATTGAGAAATGGCACATCTTGGGAAATGGTTTTTTCCAGGGCCTCCATAAGGAAGGCTCAATGTAATGCTGGTATCATATCTCAAAAAAGTAAAATAATATTAAAAAAAAAAACAAAGCCAATGGAATCATGCCAATGTGACATGGAAAATAACTTATAGTGAATTTCATCAGCCAACTCTGGAATAAGTTGGACGTTATAAAAGAATGACAACTGTTGATTATAACATCCAATAATTGACAGCTATCCTTCATGGAGATGAACTGATCTTTCCAAAGAATAGAGTTAATAAGTATAGATTAAATGATAGAAGAAAGAAACAACAACGTGGTAGCTCAACCCCCAATATAACAGTTGAGACAAGGACTCGAGCACAAACACATCAGACACAAAATCTCCAGTTACTGACTATGATGGCATGTGAAGTCACCAGGCGGACTGGCCTCTCAGTGAGCCTGTGTGACATTGACTTGATTGGATTCATTGAGGTAGACAAGCCTGTCCATTTCCTGGACTGGGATCCCGGACTGTATAAGACAGGGAAAGCAAGCTAAACTCGAGAGATCAGCACTCTCTGCTTCTTGACCGCAGATGCAATGTGACCATCTGCTCCAAGCTCCTTCGTCAATGGCCTCTCTGCTGTGAAGGACTTTCCTGGAACTGTGAGTGAACACAACCCTTTTCTCTCTTAAGTAGCTTTTGTCAGAGAGTTTAATCGATGCAAGAGGAAAAGTAATTAAAACACTCCCTAGTCAAAAGTAGAAACACCTGGTATCCAGCGCCATAAACGATCAAATTATCATTATCGATAACAAGACAAGCTCGTTTTGTGTTTGGATGGCTAATCTTGTCAGCTTGCTTGGAATTAGGATCACTATGGCAACATGAACGCATCCATGAGGATGTTTCCTGAACATTTTTAGAGAAGAGGGAAGAACCACCCTGAATGTAGGCAGCACCATCCCATGGGCTTCAGGCCCAGACTGAATAAAAGCATTTTGATCATCTCTTTCTGTTTACTGATTATGGACAATAGATGATCAGGGCTTCATACTCCTACCTCTAAGCCTTTCTTGCCGTGATGAACTATACGCTCAAACCATGAGCCAAAACGATGCCCCCTCTCCTTTTTTCCCCCTTAGCTTTTCAAGAAAAGGTTGTAAATCAGGCTGGCTTCGAACTCAGAGATTCGCCTGTCTCTGAGTCCTGGGTATTAGGAGTAAAGGTGTGTACCACCCTACCCCACCTAGCAACCCTTCCTTTCTTAAGTTACTCCTGTCAATAATGATGTAACAGTGAGAGAAATAATGAATTCACATATGTGTCTTTCTGTAACGCATAATAATATATAAAATGTTTAATATATATTTGAAGTTGGCCAGGCCTGCAGATTTGACTTACAGTATCTATTAAGAAACAAGTTAAATTATAGTATACTCTCAATTCCACTTGCTTTATTTCTTCAATGAGCGAGGAAAAAATATTCTGGAAGTTTAAAAAACAAACAAGAAATAAACAAGATGGTGGATGTGGGTTTTAAACTAGAGACAAAACAGACAACTAAAATGTCTGGTCCTTGCCTAGGTCCTGGAAGTTTTCTTTCCTGATACAAGATTTCTCTGTTTATCCCTGGCTGTCTGGAACTTAATCTCTAGGCCAGGCTGGCCTTGAATTCAGATATCTACCTCCTGAGTGCTAGGATAAAAGGCATGCACCACCATTGCCTGCTAAGTACTGGTTCTTTTTTTTTTTGTTTTTTTTTTTTTGTTTGTTTTTAAGGTATAAAGGATATTTAACATTAGAAATATTTAAATGTAGACTACAGATTAGATAACATTCTGGTTTCTACTTTCTGAGGACTGTGTTCGTGAGAGTTAGTACCTATTACATCTGCTATATTGGAGTGTTCAGGTGTGTATATGTGTCTGGACTACAGTTGAGGAAAAAAAACAATAGAGTGAGATGTGGGGAGAGTGGAGGGAAGTGACTAGAGAGAGGAAAGGATGGAGGGAAGGAGGGAGAAAGGGAGGGACAGATACAAAGAGGCTAAAATGCTCACAGTTGCTGAGCACAGAGTACACACAGAGTCCTCACTTATTACCCTTTCCACTTTTCCACCGTTTTAAGTCTTAAAATGACATAGTAAAATAAGAGAAGGAAGCATTTTAAGTATAACTTAGAATGAAAAATCTCATTTTTTTAAAAAAAAAATCTTAAATGTAGAATTATAAGCCAAAAGGGAAAGTATAATCATATGTGTATGGAGATGAGGGCTAGTTTTATGATTTGTTTTTAAACAATAGGAAAGTAACAGAGTGTGCTTTCTGAAGCCCCTCCACCTCTCTATTCAGCGCCCCCAGCAGCTGTTCTGTGGTTCTGTTGACCTCTTCAGTGCACCTTTAAAAAAAGAAAATACACTCACACATTCACACATACACACTCACACACACACACTCATACACTCACACATACAAATAAATGTTTTCAAAAGAAACCCTTAAGCCACAACCTCAATGCTAAGCTGAGCTATTTATGAAGCCTTAACCATGGAAAATGTTGACTTGATACATGTGTTGCTATTTTTAAGCTGCTATCATTTGGAATAGTTTGTCACATATAAAAAGTGTTTGTCAGTGAACACAGAAAAAGAAATATACTTTTGTTTGTTTGTTTGTTTTTGTTTTGTGAGACAGGGTTTCTCTGTGTAACCCTGGCTGTCCTGGAACTCACTCTGTAGACCAGGTTGGCCTCAAACTCAGAAATCCACCTGCCTCTGCCTCCCAAGTGCTGGGATTAAAGGCGTGTGCTACCACTGCCCGGCCAGAAATATACTTTTTAATGACTTATCCTAGGGGACTATCAGACAGGGATACAAAAACGCATGTAAAAAAGACGTTCTTGTGGTACTGTGAGGTAAGAAGTCAATCTAAATTCCCCAATAATACGGGATCAGAGGTGTAAACTACAGCATGTATAGGCAATGAGATGCCATGTGGCTACTGAAAACAAAAACAAAAAAAAAAAAACCCTAACTGTCCTGAGGGTAACTCTTTATATTTAAAAGTGAGATGCTGAAAAGCATGTAAGCATCTCCTTGTTGGCAGAATTTACTAACTGGCCCAACTTTCCTTGTGGAGTTGAAATCCAGTGGTCCACAAGTCTCATTGGTTCACCCCCACCTTTCACACTGCTGGTCTTTTTCTAAAGCTGATGTGTTTCCCAGGGACGAATGTGTCAAGCCCCCACTGTGTAGGAGTGAGTCTGGCTATACTGAGAATTAAAAGACTAGAATCCTAGCCATCTAGTTTAGGTAATGGGTGTTAACTCTTACCCTCGCCTGTCCTTTATTAACCACAGACTTGGAACCTCATTCAATAATCTTCCCGCCTTCCATCAGGGTGACTGTGTGTGACTGTCGCACTAGACCCTCCGTTTCTGTAAGGATCAGTTTACAAGTCCACCCCAGCAACCCCATGAGTGGACCAACCTGGTAACTAGGGGAAAGATGAGTGGGGAAAGAGGCCCTGAGAGGACAGGAAGAAGCCCTGCTACTCTTGACTGAATGCAGCCACAGCAGAAGGACTATGTCTTAGTTAGGGTCTTAATGATGTGAACAGACACCATGCAAGGCAACTCTTATAAGGTCAACATTTAATCAGGACTGGCTTACAGTTTCAGAGGCTCAGTCCATCTTCATCATGGTGGCAAGCATGGCAGCATCCAGGCAGACAGCATGCTGGAGGAGCTGAGAGTTTTACATCTTGATCCAAACGCAGCAGAAGGAGACTGTCTCCCTCAAGCAGCCAAGAGGAGACTGTTCCACACTGGGCAGAGCTTGAGCAATAGGAAACCTGAAAGCCCACCTACACGGTGACACACTTCCTCCACCAAGGCCACGCCTCCTAATAGCGCCACTTCCCTTGGGCCAAGCATTCAAACACATGAGTCTATGGAACCATACCTCATCAAACCACCACATTCCACTTGGTCAATACATAGGATTGTGAGGAAAAATGAGCTCCCACAGCTCTAACCCAGAATCATTGGGATGTTTTGTTTCACAGAACTGCACAACCAGCATAGCTGTGAAGAGGCAGTTAGCTGTGAGGCGCTAGTAAGGTGAACTGGGTCCCTACTGCATCAGCTTGTGGCTCTAAACCTTTTTTTTTTTTTTTTTTTTTTTTGGTTTTTCGAGACAGGGTTTCTCTATATAGCCCTGGCTGTCTTAGAACTCACTCTGTAGACCAGGCTGGCCTCAAACTCAGAAATCCGCCTGCCTCTGCCTCCCAAATGCTGGGATTAAAGGCGTGTGCCACCACGCCCGGCTTGGCTCTAAACCTTTTCTTTTCAGATTCTTTTTACTACCCACCAAGATGCATTAAATTCCCAATTTCTAAGCATTTCCTATAATCTGAGAATTGGATTGCTAAACATGAGTTTAACTAAATCTTACAAGATCCATTTTACAATGCAAGGTAATGCAATTTTAGGCTGTAATTATTAACATACAGACAACCTTGGTGACAACTTCTACAAGCTCTACCCACTTCACATCCCAAATTAGATCTTTATTTATTCAGACAACTGTTTATGACTGTCACTGGAGACTCGTAGTCTTCCCCCAAACAGAATGAATATAGACTTTTGTCTGTTTATTCTTTCTTTCTTTCTTTCTTTTTTCTTTTAAGAGTCAGGGTCCCACTGTATTACTGAAGTGAGTCCTGAACTCATGAACTCAAACAGTTGTCTTGCCTTGATCTCCCAAGTAGCTGGCACTACAGGCATGCACCACAATAGCCAATCATCAATGAGGCCTTTGCTGTTGTGAATAGTATCTTGAGCTATAATTTTTAGAATCAGAAAACTTGAACTTTCCCTCATTGTTGACATGGTTTTCTTATCAATTCTGCAGTATTTTGAGGCAAGAGGCCTCCTATGAAATGGTGGTGGTTCTGTCCACTCCCTTCTATGATGGTGGTATTCACCAACTTTCCACCTTCCTCCATCTAGACATGCAAGAGGACAGTTCTTCCCACTACACCAGTTTCCCATCGATGCTGTAATGAATTATGGCCAACTTGGTGGCTTCAAACCATTCACATGTTACTTCGGTTCCTTAGGTCAGAAGCCTGTATCCTTGGGATAAAAATAAATAGGGGTAACTTCCTTCTCAAAGGTTCTAAGGAAGAGCCTTACTTTATTTGATTCTGTTACAATTCTGCAGAATGAATAATTTGTAGCAGTAAAAATTTTGTCCTCCAACTTGTGGAGGCTGAGGTCCAAAATCGAGGTAGCAGCAAAGTTGACATCTGAGAAAGGCTCATTCTAAGACTCAAGGGTAGCTCATTGCTTCTGTGTCCTTTGAGAAGACGAAGCTGTTTGCCCACACAGCAGAGATGGGAGGTTGGTCAGCTTTTGGAAGCTCCTCTCCTATGTGTATAAATCCATTTGTGAGGAAAGGGCTTTCTCCTGGCCTAATCATTGCCTAAAGGCCGCTCCACTTAATCCTGTCACTTTGTGATTTTAGTTTCAGCCTACACATTTTGAAGAGGCACACTCATTCAAACTATAGCTGGAAGAACCATTTCCTTAGAGATTGTTTAGTTGTTTGTTTTGTTTGTTTGGTTGGTTGGTTGATTGGTTGGTTGGTTGGTTGGTTTAGTTTGTTCTGGATCCTTGATGCATGTTCTATCCTCCCGTTTCAAAGCCAGTGACATAGCCTCTCCCCAGTCTGCTCTACACCATCTCTCTTTGTCCTTCTACTTGTAAGACCCTCTGTGATCACACTGAGCTCAGCTGAGTCATTCAAGATCGTATGTCTAGTCATCTGGCTAGCAACCCTAATATCTATCTGTAACTTTAATCCCTTTGTCAGTATAATCCAGCGTAGTCATGGGTTCCAGTGATTGGGATATGGGCAACTTTGCAGAGAAAGGGTATGAAAGGCCATGTGATTTCCCTTGCCCAGTTGTTGTGTCCGACCAGTAGATCACAGCCTGGGTTCTAGCCTGGAAAGGCATTTTGGAAACCTGGAAGAGAAGAGGGGCTGGGCTGCTCGAGATAAGGAAGGAACCAAGACAAAGGTCTCTGCTCAAGGTTCAATTTTTACTATTCCGGCACTCCGTTATAAAGGAAGTGGGAGGGACCCGATTCCCGCCAATTAATCTTGGGGTCCAATAGCAGGGTGACCATGTGTACGGCTCCGAACAGCAAAGCGGCAGGTTCCAGCAGTGGGCGTGGCAGAACGATTGAGCCAGCAAGCTCCATCCAGGTGTAAACAGTGGAACCATTAAGGCTGGGGGAGGGGAGGCTACACCCAGTGAAATGTAAATGAAAGTGACATTTGTTGCTTTTTAGCAGAACCTTGAATGTAATTAATTTACCCTGATTGTCCCAGCTGCTACAATGATTACAGAGCATTTGTTGATGAAGTCTTACTTTATTGAGCAAATCTGGTGAACAGAGACTCACTACCAACTTGCAATGAACAACATTTCCTTTGGGATGGGGACTTATTTGATTACCATATATAAACAAATGTGTTACTCACATACAACCCTGTGGCCAAAGAGCTGAGAAAATCAACTTCAGGGAAGAAAGATTTATTTGGTTCTTAACCTGCTGGGTCCATTGCTTTGAGGTCTGTGGCAAAGCAAAATCGTCATGGCAAATGGACACGGAGGTGAGGGGGTGTTGCGGGGAAGCTGCTTACCGCAGGGTAGCCAGAGGGAGATGAAGAAGATTCCAGGTAGGCTGCCCTCCTATGTCATCAATAGTATCATCTAATTATAATTCTAGTGATGGATCTCTGCATTGACTGGTCACAGACTTCATGGCCCAGTCACTTCCCAAACGTTTTCAAGTTTCAAGAATCCCGTCTTTCTTTACATTTTATCAGATGTTGTATTGAATATTTTTCCACCTTCCTCTCTAGATCTAAAAATAAAACGTGAAAAAGAGTTAAAAAAAAAAAAAAAAAAAAGAATCCCGTCTCTCCCTGCCAGTGTTCCACCTCCCATTTCCTGCCTCAGCTCATTGGCCATTAGCCTTTTTATTGACAGGTGATGATTGTAAGAGATTCTCTCTACAGTATTGCTTCTGTAGAAAAGTGTTCATGGAGTTCTTTGCCCATCTTTTGCCAGTCAGTCATGGCTTGACTGGGTTTTAAGAGCTCTTTGCACATTTGGATGCTCACGCTACTTTTGTCCCATCCTTGGGATCGAACTTACGACTTCATACATGCTGAGCGGTGCTCTGCCACTGAGCTACAGTCCAAACAAGGAATTTATAAATTTTTATAAGATATGTGACTTGCCAATTTTTATCCCATTTCATAAATTGATTGCTACCATTTTGATAGTTTTTTTAATTGTTAAGAGCATTTTCCATAATTTTAATAAAGTTGAGTATTTTTCTTTTACTTTTTTAATCCCCCTTATCAAGCCAAGAGCTTCAAGAATGTTATGAATGTCAGGCGAATCAATGCTGCACCACTGAGCTAAACCATGAGCCCATTTGTAAAGTTATATTTTGAGCTATTTTATTTCTGAGGCGAGGTCTTGTATATTCCCAGGCTTCTCTTGAGCATCCGCTCCCTTCACTGTGCTGCGTGGGTGGGACCACAGGTGTGAATGGGAATCTCTCATTTGCTTTTTACCTTCCTCGTTTTCAAGGTTTTGGAAGCTACAACTTTAGTCTTGATTGCACCCTTCAAGGGTTGATGCATTTACTTAGTTCTACATTTTATTTATTTATTTATTTATTTTAGTACAAACTACTGTTCAAATGCTACAAAGTGTCTTAGAACATATTACAGATAGCATGGAAATTCTCTGCCCACTGTTTAATATGTATTTATAATAAGCATATATATAAAGGCAAAGAAGCTACTTTTTTGTTTTAATACAGTCTGTATAACATTTGGAATGTGCTGGGTTTTCTACTGTGCTCGGTGTTGTGAGAAAATAATACCAGAAATGCAGACTTTTGAGAGATTGCTCTTTTCACTTAAAAAAAGAAGAAGAAGAAGTAGCAAAGTGATCCACAGTCACGGAGACACCATTTACAGTGTTTAACCTGATACATTAGGACCCTTGACTATCATCGTATTTTGTGGATTCTGTTAACAAAAAGTGACGGAGGTAACACAGAAAATAGATACGGAGCCCGTCATGCCAAACGTCATCTAACCAAACCAAAGCTTTAGGAAGCAGATAGATCCCAAAATAGATGTTTTCCCTCCCTGAAAACAGGAGAGTCCAGTCCATCTGCGTCAGTGTGATAAGATCTCTCTGCTATAACCTTACAAAGAAGGGGAAAAAAAAAAACAAAAACAAAAAAAAACAAAAAACAAAACAAAAAGAAATCTGACCTACTGTCAACCATTCAGGCTATTTTTTGTGTTGCTCTGACTCCCTATTTCCACCACACAAAACCAACTGTGCTGCCACCGCTGTTGCCAGTGGGGACTCTCACTCCATTCTGTAGCGTGAAGGAGGCTCCAGTGATGAATCATGGCTAAAAGGCCATTACGCTCACAAGGAAATTAGTTGTAATTTTGTCTTTCCATACTACCATACTTTTATTTCTTTGTTGATTCCCATTTGAGAATTTGAATGATCTTTTTTCCTTCCTTATTTATTTATTTATTGCGGTCAATAAGAAATTTACTTATTTTTTTAAAAATCCAAATGCTGGCATTGTCCAGAAATTTTTAACAGGTTTATTTGTAATTGTTATAAAGTTGAACTGTTGAAATGAGTTCACTGAAACATTTTGCTTGCATTAATGCTTTACATCGTGCATTTACATTAAAAATTCACACACAAATGAACGTGGAGAAACTGCCAATACCTGATTCTGTCCCCTATGTTTCCACTCGCAATCATATACTTAGGTACCTTTGACCCCATGGAAAAAAATATTTAACATTCAGAACTACTGATAACAGGAAGAAGAGGAAAAAAAAATTTTTGAGAATGAAATGTTTCCCCTCATAGTGGACTCTTGAACATGTACTCCGCATATGCGGAGTGTTAGCTGGATATCTTTTGGCATAGTTACTACACGTTTGGCATGGATAGCACACAGATTGGTATCTTCAAAAAGGCCAACCAGATAGGCCTCACTTGCCTCCTGCAAAGCACCAATAGCTGCACTCTGGAAGCGCAGATCTGTTTTGAAGACCTGAGCAATTTCTCGCACCAGATGCTGAAAAGGAAGCTTGCGAATCAGAAGTTCAGTGGCCTTCTGATAGCGTCTGATTTCACAGAGTGCCACAGTACCAGGCCTGTATCGATGAGGTTTCTTCACTCCTCCAGTAGAGGGCGCACTCTTGTGAGCGGCTTTTGTAGCCAGTTTTTTCCTGGGTGCTTTACCACAGGTGGATTTGCGGGCAGTCTGCTTTGTAGGAGCCATGGTATGGGCATCTCCTTACTTACCCCCTTCTCCTTCGGCTGGAGCTCGGCAAGCTAGAGGCGCTGGCGTTGGAGAACGGCAGCAGCGCTGCGAAGGCTGCGAACACCTTTTCCTTCCTCTCTCTAATAGTGATACATTATATCTAATTTTTGGTAGTGGCCTTTAACTTATTATTAACAGTTGAGTTTACTTACTCTTCTTGATTTTTTTTTTAACTTATCAGTATCTATAATGTAATCCCAATGATAAAATGCCTTCCTCAGGTTTCATGTCTCCATCTCATTCCTTGCCTATCATGGTAATTCCTAGAGCTTCAGTTTTGTTTATCATGAATAGATATTTCAAGTTGCCTTAGTGAGTTTTCAGTCATTCACCCTCCTGTGTCTCCTCCCTGCGTGCCAGACGGTTGCACATGTTTTCCAGGTAGTATTTCAAGGAGAGTCTCTGTGTAACATAGCTTCTGAGGTGTGCACACACACGTGAGAATGAGATGATGATGATGGTTACAAATTTGATTTAAAATTTGACTAGATACAAAAGTATAGGGTTTTCTTTTGGATTTTTCTTTACAACAAAAGTACTTCCTTACCGTTTGCATTGCAAGCTGCCGATGGGAAATTTGGTGTGGTTATGATTTTTACTTCTTTGTCATTGTCTTTTGAGCTCCCACAGGCTTTGTCTTTGACCCACCCACCTCCACTTCTTCCTCCTCCTCTCATTCTTTTGGGCATGTAACCAAGGCTCTCATGAATACCAAGCAGATGGTCTAACACTAACCTGTTTCTCTAGCCCATTTTCAATATCCTTGTGTTTTGGTTAAGCCTGGGTATTTTTTTTTCTTAACCTAATTTTTTAAAAATTGAAAATATCATACAGAAGGACTGTGATTGGACCATTTCTACCCTTCTTTCTCCTCCCTCCAACTCCTCCATCTCCCACCCTCAAATTCATGACTTCTTCTTTATTATTGTTATATTTTTCCAGTTCCAACTATTCCCTGCAATTTGTTATTTTAATTTTTCTCTACAGGTGGATAGAATTCCTCTGTGTAGGTATAACCAATTTTCATTGTGAGGTCATCAGCTGGAAGACATGAGTCCTTTCTGTTGTGCCTAGAGCATCGGCGACCATGGCTGAGAAGTAGCTGTTGATTGGGATGGCAAGTCTTTAGGGTGGATGCCAAGCAGTGGTTAGCTGAGTCGTGTGGCAGATCTGCTTTTTGCTCTTTGTGAATTCTCCACACTGATTGCCTTTTCTATCTAAGTCTTTTGTCCTTTCATGATTTACATATCCCTTTCATTTCTCTCTCTTTCTCTCCTCTTGTGCCTTGCAATTTTCTGGATATTGTCCCTGCTCCTCTATATTTCTTAAGGGCCCATTTTCTGTTTTTAGAGCTTTGTCCCTTTTTGTAGCTTCTGGGAAAGTTCTTGGTCACCATTTCACTGCCTCGAGTTCTTCAGCATTCTTTCTCTGTGTCTATCCCATTCTTACACCTTGAAAATCTGCTTTTATTCTGCTAGCAGATAACTAACTCTAAGTTCATTTGTTGTGTTTGCTTTACCGTCGGGTTTTCAGCTATTTGTTATTTTGCCCTTTGCACTCCCCTGCAAATGCTCTAGCATTCCCTGTGATAATATGGTCACGAAAGCTCAAATCTGTCCTTCCAGCTGTGTTCAAGGAGGTGTGGTGCTGAATCAGTAGCTGAGAGTTTACATCTCAATCCACAAGCAGGAGATTGAAAGTATAACAAAGTAAAAACAGAATTCTAGGCCTTTAGGCCCAGGCTTGGGAATGTGGCCTTTGTAAAAGGTATGCTAATCATAAAACAGATAGCGACATTCCTCCACCCACCCGCTTCCTGGGTTCAAAGAGTGCTCATTCAAAGAAAGTCACCCTGACCAATGCCGGAACCCGCTATGCAAATGTGCTTTTGTTAGGGGCTCTTAGAAACTGTTTTGAGAAATAACCCTCACAGTTACCAGGTATTCCTCGTGACTCTTGTAACTTTGCACTTCCTTGTGACTCTTAACTGGTATTTTTGGTATTTTCTAACAACGCCCTTCCCACCTCCTCGAGTTGTGGTTTCTTCCTTTAAATACCCCCTTATCCAGTTACTCGGGGCACCACGGTCCTCTACCCCTGTGTGGTGTATGACCATGGGCCCAAGAGCGCTCTTGAATAAAAATCCTCTTGCAGTTTGCAACAAGATTGTTTCTTGTGGGTGATTTTGGGGTGTCGCCTCTCCTGAGTCAGCACGTGGGGGAGTCCTCACGTTGTGGGTCTTTCAGAGATAGCTAACTGAGAATGGAGTGGGCTTTTGAAAACACAAAGCCTAACTCACAGTGGCCCACAAAGCCATACCTCCTAATCCTTCCCCAACAGTTCCACCGAACTAGGGACTGAGCACTGAAATATTTGAACTTTTGGTGGGGCCATTCTTATTCAAGCCACCACAATCCCTAATGGTTTGAGAGAGTTGTGAGGCAGATAATGGCCTCTTCCCAGCAGAGCTTTACTGTTGGCCTCATTCTGTCCTCAGGGTACCAAGTTGAAGATGAAAGGAAAATTATCATTGTCGAAAGACAACCCAGAACAAAGGGAGCTTTTCTAGAGCCTCTCCTCCCATCACCACAGTGGGAGCCTAAGCCATTGAACTTTGTACATTAGCATGTGCTGCAGGCATCCCAGAGATTTTTTTTTCCCCACCATTGTGATAGTTGGGAGGGCTGATGGCATCCTTCTTTCCCTACAGGTACTCCACACTCGCATTGGAAGATAGTAGACTGCTAACAGGCTAGTTTGTCTTCTTGGCCCAAAGCATCAGATTCCTTTATTGTCCTGCATCTCTGCTGTGATTTGTAGGGTCAGCACAGAGCAGTTGTTTCTACCATCGTCAGCATGTACAACTGTGTCCGTTACTTAGTATGTTTATCCACAAGGTGTGCAGTTATTATACGTCTTTCTAATTTAATAGAAAGAAGTGCATCTCGCTGCCCGGTTTGCATGCATTTGTTCACTAATGAGACTAACGTGTTTTCTCCTGCTGACTGAGTGAATTGCCTCCCGTCTCATGAGAATTGTCTGTCTGTGGCATTTGCTCATTAGCTGTTTCAGGATTAGGATTTTTCCCCCCTCATTTATTCAGTCTTGTGTGATTTATTTTGATTTACAGTTTGTTCATTTATTTTGATTGGCACTGAGTGTTTTTCATCAAGCGCGCTATAAAGAATCTTTACCGTAAGATGAACAGTACCAATAAAGACATGATGAAGCCCAGTGAAAGTCTCCTCCGAGATCTCTGTAAGAAAAACAAAACAAAACAAAAAAACCAACCAAATAAATAAAACCAAGTCTTTGTTACTACTTATGTACATCCGAATCTGTCAATACAGTATAATTTGCCTATTTTCTAAGCTTATTATTTTTAAAAAGTATCTTTGAGCTGCCTTTGAGCTGTTAAATTCTGTCTTACTCTGATTTTTAAGCTCTGATATTTTATCAATCAATCTTTTAATCCATCTGAGATGGATTTTTAGGGGGATAAGGGAAAAAAGCTAAAAATGCAAAAATTACAAATTGACTTTCAAAATAGACTCTCTTTATACCTTTTATCCAACAAAATTATTACTAGAGTGGATGGCAGAAGACCATGAATCCAGGCATCGCAAGGAAGATAAATACTGCGTTGTCAAAAACAGATTGCTCAGCCAAGAGAGAATAATGACAGAAAGGGAGCTCATAAAATGTCCCTATCTGGGAGCTGTTTGGGTTTTGTTTTTGCTTGTCTGAACGCTTGATTGTTGGGGGGGGGGGGGGGGGAGAGAAGCAAACGGAAATGGAAAAGGGTAGTTTACCCTTTAACTCCAAATCTTCCTGCAAATTGCCTCGGAATACAAGAGCTACCTTGAAGTGCCACAGCTGAGACATCCTAGAATGAACCACAAAGAGTTTGGGGGTGAACTGAAGCATGACTGTGAGACTTTGCCGAACCAATCATCCTTTTATTTCCTGAACAAAGTCAGTGCCTCTGACTCACTTCATCCATTCTGCTGCTTCCTTTGAGTCAAATAGTGATGGGTGTTACCTATGGTTTACAAGTCACACTTAACTCTGCTCACCTGCCAGTGACCCCCAGTCAATCCAGATGCTTCTCCATTGTCCCTGTAAACAAGAGGCTGGGGGTGGGTGGGGGGGAATCATGTGATTCCCTTTCGGCTAATTGTCTGGATAACTAAGGTGCTCAAAGGACCAAACACTGCGCGAGCGCGCACACGCGCGCGCGCGCGCACACACACACACACACACACACACACACACACACCCGCTGTGTGCTTTCTCCCTGAGGAAATCATTTGCTTTATTGAATGACACAGCTCTTGCCTTCACTCCGTGGAAGGTATTTATCAAAATGCTTTTCAACTTCACACCTGGGTAGCTCTCGGTTGAGCCTTCTGCACATTAATTGTCAGATAACTTGAACTGAGTCACTTGCCTTCCTTGCGCCTTAACATTCCATTTGCAGTGATGCCCCGCTCCTAGCTATTTAAGGATTAGACTACTGACAGCCTATTAGAATAAATATTTGAGGATCATAGCTAAATTTCCCAGTTGCAAAGGAGAGTCTAGAGAAGAAAGAAGAAATGGAATTTGAACCTGTCAACAGAAAGGAGGAGAGAAGTGGTTAGTGTTTAAAGTGTTATTGTCTGGCCTTCATTTTAAATGTTCATTTGTTAACATGGCCTTTCTTCTTATTCCTCCTTCTCCTCTTCCTCTTCTTCCTTCCTTCTTCCTCCTTCTTCCCCTCTCCCCCTCCTTCTTCCCACAGCTAGCTAACTTGTAGGTATTCATTAAATAAATAAATGGGTAAAATGGAGCATTTTAAATTATATATATGTGTATATATATATAATTTTTGGAGTATATGTATATACTCCAAAACTAACAAAGAATGTATGGCCATGTAGAATCAGCACATGATTGCAACTAACTGGAGGAAGCACATCAAATCACTAAGTAGATCCATGCCTCATTTGGAAAGGAAATGTAATGCTATTCTACAACTTTACAATCTAATACCATGAGAAAGTGATTAAGAGCAGCTCAGCCTGCTTTGCCTTGTTTTGGCCTGGTTTCCTACTCTGATAGAAACAGTTGATTAATACTCTTGTTGGATAACAGCAAAAAGCAAATCAAGTACTGACTCTATACATTTGGAACACCACTACAGACTTACACATATATGCACCCCCTTCCCCACCCCTTCTTTCCCCTTCCTTTTCTCTGTTACCCCTATCTCTCCCTCCTTTCCTCCCCTCCCTTCCCTCTCTTCATCTTTCTGCTCCTCCTCTTTCTTCTCATTTCAACTTTCCTTCTCTCCCCTTCTTTCCCTCCCTCTATACCTCTCTCCCTGTCTCCTATCTGTAATTTTATATTCATAGGATATACTTTCTCTTACATACTCCTAAGAAATTATTGTAGAAATACATTTAAGTGAAACAGCTCCTTATCAACCTTTAAAATAATATTGTACATCACCTCAGGGTAGTAATTTTCTTACCAGTATATATTTAAGGGAAATATGGTGATCAAAATATGTTTTCCTTTAACTGTTACTATTCCAGTATTTTAGGAAAAATATAGTAAATTTGTGGAATGAGTGGGCTTTTTGTCAAGTGATATTTTCCATGTATATTGATTTGCAGCTTGAGAAATAAATGTCTGCTTTCCAGGATGAAATAATTAAAATATTTACCTTTTGAAAGATAAAAAAAATACTCTTGTTGGACATTTACAATTCAGGTTAAATGAAGAAAACAGCATATTTTCCTATTTCAAGTTCCTTCAGCTGTACCAGGAAACCTGGCTTCTCTGCCCTGCATACTGAGTATCAGAATGTCTTTAGTGACTTTCACCCATGAGGACTGCAATTCAATAATAGGCTCCCGATGTGGGGTTCTCGAACAACCCTAGCTATCCTGTACTTCCTTCACCTTCCTAGGGGACAGACTTAATATGGGCACACTGACAAGCAGGTGAGATCAGAAGAGAAGGAAGGGCGGGCTGGGCAGTTAGAGGCCACAGTGGTAGAGGTGGGTGGGTGAGGTATGGTCATTATTGGAAAATAATTGAGGGCATCAAATAGATAAGTAACAGTAGAATAGGATGGTAAGTAAGATAAGTAACAATAGCTTTCCCCAAGACTATGTTCATTTAATATTTGTTGTCATTCAACCAACATTTATTGAGTATAAGCTATGTACCTACGCCAGCTACGCAGTTTTAAAGACACAGCCTTGTCCTGTCTTCCAGACCTACCTAATGTAGAAGACACAGGGAAGATATTGATATAATGACGACAGCAGATGGGAGGAGGAGATGGAGGTGATAGGGTTTCATGCATTCATTAATCCTGCATGTTTCTCCTTTTCTCCTAAACCACTGGGCACAGGCTCTTACTTCTGCCTCTCCTATAAAACTGATTTCAGAACCATCCAATGCTCCGCTGCTGCTGCTGCTGCTGCTGCTGCTGCTTCTTCTTCTTCTTCTTCTTCTTCTTCTTCTTCTTCTTCTTCTTCGTCCTCCTCCTCCTCCTCCTCCTCCTCCTCCTCCTCCTCCTCCTCCTTGGCTTCTTCTCCTTCTTTTCTTCTAATCTGGGGAAGGGGCTCAGTCTGTGTTTTTTCACAAAAAGAAGATGGAGCTCAATGGCTGCCTGAGAGATTAGTTCGTCAACTAGACACAGATCCTGAATCTTCTAGCAAGTATGACTCTAACCTTGATTATGGCTAAAAATCCTCTTTAGCCAAAAAATTAAATTAAAGCACAGCCTCCACTCCCAGGGAAGCTGTAAGCCTTTCTGCAATTCTCAAAGTCACCTCCTCCACACCCGGAGCTCTAGGTCTAGCCTGATCGTTGCTAATTTGCAAATGAATGGAGTATCTGGACTTCCCCAAAAGAAGCTTTTGTAGTGTGCCTTTCACTGTCTAGACTTTGTTTTCAAGCAGGTCAGTCAACGCCCTTCAGCCTGACTGCAGCAGGTGTGCATCCCCGCCCCCAACAGCTTGCAGGTGGCAGTTATTAATTTTCATCAAGAATTCTAAGTACATATTGTCTTGTCCCTTTGGTCTGATTTGGGAATAAGGTGCGCTATGAGGGCCAGTTAGCCAATGACAGGCAACCAGATCCCAGATCATACCAATCTAAGACAGGGGTACATGCCAAAAGGCAGTGGCCGTTGATATTACACCATAGAGCCATGTTTGTGTGAATTATAACACAAACTCACTGCATGTAACTTCTGATAACGGAATTGGATGGTTCGAGAGGATCTGAGATCCTAAGGCAGGCACGGCCGCCAGCCACCATAATTCCCAGGCAGGACTATGGAGCATAAATAAATTTTATACCTCAGTCCAGCTTTTTATTAATATTAATAACAGGGAGGAGATGTAGCCTCCCAAAAACCTGAAACAGGCTAAGCCAGAACCTGACCTTGCTGCCACTAAGGAGATTATCTAGGGTGGAGCCTTCCTCCCTAGATCACTCTAATGTTCTGCCACCTTGGCTGTTCCTCTTCAAGATACTGCTACCTGCTGAGAGGCCCTGGAGCTATTCTGGAGATTACGCCCTATTCTGCACATCATCACCTGCAGCTGGTTCCAGGCTCCAAGGATGAATTGGCAGGAATAACCTTAAATATCTGCTTCTCTTGCCATCACCTCCCACAGACTGGGATTACAGGGTACACTTCCACACCTAGGTCTATGTAATGATGAGGATATAGCCCAGTGCTTCTTGAATAGTAGAGATATACTCTACCAACTGAGCTACCCCCACCAGCCCTGGGATCCCCATATTCTTTGTGCACTGATATGTCCTGAGCACCTACAACCCTGCTTGGGACATGGTAGGAGCATAATAACATATGTTTACAGCCCTGCTTGGGACATGGTAGGAACATAATAACATATGTTTCATTAAAACTGAGTTTGTTCAACACCACTTGGAAGACAGATTTTTTTTTTTTTTGCATCTGCTATGCGCCATTCTGCAATACAGTACCTAAATATTAAGAGATAAATAAAGGAGACTTGCCCTCACATTCATGAAGCACAAAGAACACTGGAGAGCAGACTCCACCAGAGGAATTGTGATGACCGTTCTCATGGTAGTCAGAGTGTTGTTGGAAAATACACTTGGGAGTTAGAAAAGGCCTCCCTAAGGAAATGGCTTAAGTTAAAACCAGAATGAAATATAAACGGAAGTGGGAAGGACACGCAGAGCATCCTGGACTGAGAGAGCAGACAGGGGTGGCATCAACCAAGTATTGTGCAGGAGCAGTGACTCATTTGTGGCTGGGAAAGGAAAGAGGAAAACCAGATGAGATCACACTTAAATTGAATTAACTGGGTCAGGTAGCAGGGACTGACAGGTTGCAAGGGTGAGAAAGAGCAAATAGACCACTGTCAGCTGAAATCCAGGAGAAGGGAAATGTGGAGCTAGGTTGACTGAGTTTGCCTGGACCACAGGGCTGAGCTCCTAAGGGAGTGCTACGAGAAGAAAGGCAGTTGGAGCAGACATAATGAGAAAGTCTGGGAAGGATTTGTGTGGGATTTCACCATCTTATTTAGTTGTGGCATGTTGACTCCAAGAACTGACACCATGGTAGTCGAGAATATGCTGAGTTTGATCCCACAACCTAGAAGGTCCCGGACACTGTTTTTATAAAGGAATGAAAGACAAAATCTTCGTCGTTAAAATTCAGAGGAGTCAAATGAACCCAAGAATTTACAGTTCACTTCTTCACAGTGAGAAATAGAGCTCTGCCTGACAGCCATGGTTGGTGGCCCTCAGTCTCGTTGCCTTCACACACTCTTTCTCTGGATCTGTGAATGCACCAGAAGGTTCCAGAAGGGAGGTTTCCTGTAACCTTGACAAAGCATTGCTTTTAAGTGGTGTTGCCTGACTGGTTTGTTCTCATAAAGGATTACCATGGCTTTTTTCAGGGAACCAAGTTGCTCTCGTTTTCAAGTTCTTTCTAGTGAACGAACCCAAGGGAATTAAGCTGGGAAATGAAAAGGCCAGGATGAAGATGGGAAATGGAAAGGCCAGTTAGGATCTGTGTAACCAGGATGAAGACAGTGGGGCAGGATGAGACAGAGGACTATCCAGGGAATGGAAGATTAAAACAATCGTATTTGTCCAAATTGTTCTGTCAAAAGATTTTACAGAGAAAAAAAATTGAAATTATTGGGAGGGGAAAAAATTTCATACCAGACCATAAAAAATTATATAGAAAATGATCTCTAATACATTGATTCTCTGGCAATTGAATCATGGCTTAAACTTTCTGACAGGTTTGTATGGTTTGTTTGTTTTTTTTCCTACACAACTCAGAATTCATCATTTTTTGTGTTTCTGAAAAAATAGGTATATATGTGTGTGTGTGTGTGTGTGTGTGTGTGTGTTGAGGGGGGTCAATAACAGATAGAGACAGAGAGAGAGAGAGAGATCAATTATGACATAGGGCAGAACAGAAAACTGAAATATCAGCAAATAAAATTTGGACGCTCTAACAAGCCCTCACACCATGCAGGTGCAGATCACACATACACATGTAAGATATTTCGGAATCACTCAAAGTCAAGACGGCTGCTACCTGATGGCAGTGAACAGCACTGGGACCTGTGCTCGCCTTTGTGCATGCAGGCAGGGCCTGGAAAACGAAGGAACAAAACCACGACTTTTAAAAGAACCATTGAAATGAGCATCTCTAAACTGTTCAGCTTTTTTCAGCAAAGAAACATAATCACTCAATTGATAAAAGGGCTCCTGGAGATGGGGGGTGATGTGCTGTTCGTGAGGTCCCTTTCATTGTGTGCAGGGGTGAGGCACAGTCAGACTGAGATTTAAACCGCCATCCAGCTGCGTTCAGTCAGAGCACATACTTCTCCAGTTTCAAATCTTTTTATTATTATTTTTACTGTTTAGATTTTGTGGCAACTGTCTAGGTTGTCACTAAACTGAAGTGAACCCAACTGAGAAGTTTTTAAGAGGTGAATTACAACTAACTGAAAATCTCAGAGAACGGAATATCTGGCAAGTCTTAAACATAACAACTTTAAATTCCTGGTTTATCTTTTGAAAACAAAACAAAGCAAAAAAAAAAAAAAAAAAAAGTCTGTTTTCTGGAGATTTTGCCAAAGTGACACAGTAGGCCTTGGGGGACAGAATGCTCTTGAAACACATTCTACAATGCACACACCTCCAGGGACAGGACTCAACCAGTCTCAGGGGAATCTGGAGACAAAACACTGAGAGAAGCAGATCCCGAGACACTTACCGTGTCTCTTTCTCTCCATTGGCCACTGACAATTTTTGCTGTGTTGATAAAGCACATCCCCTGAATCTCAAGGACTGACAGCCACAGGACTGACAGCCACAAACACCAGCTTCTCCTTGGCTCCTGGAGCTGAGATGTAGCTGAGGCTGGAGGGCTGTGCTCTGTCTGTTCTGTGCTTTACAAATCCTCCAAGGCAGAGTAAAGAGGGTAACCCTGGAATCTTCAGTCCTTAGACAATCTGCTCAGAACTGCCCCTCAAGTCTCATTGATCCAAGCCAGACTCCTGCCTGAAGTTAGTTAGGCAGTACTGTGATGTGGATACATTCCTCGGAGGCCCATGGGTTGAAGGTTTGCTCTCTAGCTTACTGCTACTGGGAGCTGGCGCCAACTTAAAGAGATGAGAGGGAGAGGTTATCCTCGGGTCATTGAGAGCATATCTTTGAAAAGATGAGACTCCTGGCCCGTTGTCTTCTTCTCCTTTGCTTTCCAGCCATAAGGTGAATGCTTCGTCTCACACTTCTACCCTGTTCTTCTGCCTCCCACAGAGCCTAAACAGTAGCCCTGAAACCTTCAGTGGGAGCCAAAGTACATCTTTGGGGTTTTTTTTTTTGTTTGTTTGTTTTGGTTTGGTTTGGGAGGGGTTTATCCCCTTCTACAAATTGGTTTTTCTCAGCTGTTTGTCATAGTGGCTAAAAGCTAACACAATAATCAGCAAAAACATTCTCCACAAGCCGCTGATAGGGTATAGAGGGGAAGACAGATTTTAAAAAATACACTGTAGTCTCCCCAATCCATTTCTCTGAAAGCTAACGACACATCTCTGCAGGTGTAGGGCTTTGGCATAAGTGTTCATTGAGCTGACGGAACATGAAACCGTCACCTAAAAATCATTTAGCACAACCAGAAAATGGTGTGTTATCATTTGAAAGTGTTACTAGGAAAGTAGACGTACCTTATATTCAGCATGTTGCCTCTAAAATGCCCCTCGGTTGGTCCCTGACTGCTGGTGTTTATATCCTGAGCATTCCCCTCACTTTGACTGTGGAAATGGTATAATGATTCCTTTCTCAAAACCAGATGATGTTAAAGTGACTGGGTGTCACTTCAGAGTTTATAGTATGGAAAGGACATTACAGTCCTCTGTGTCCCTGTCTTCCTGCCATCCTTTGTCTCTGTCTCTCCCTTTCCACACCCACCCCCACATAACCTTAGAGCAAATCTCCTGGGTTGTGAGAGACCAATGTGGCAAAAGATGAATATCTGTAACCAATGAAAGCCACCATGAGCTATGTGAGTGCAGCCTTGAGAGGGTCACAATCTTTTTTATTTTTTTCTCAAAACCAGATGACGGTTTTTTTTCCATTTTTTATTAGGTATTTAGCTCATTTACATTTCCAATGCTATACCAAAAGTCCCCCATACCCACCCACCACCACTCCCCTAACCACCCACTCCCCATTTTGGCCGTGGCGTTCCCCTGTACTGGGGCATATACAGTTTGTGTGTCCAGTGGGCCTCTCTTTCCAGTGATGGCCGACTAGGCCATCTTTTGATACATATGCAGCTAGAGTCAAGAGCTCCGGGGTACTGGTTAGTTCATAATGTTGTTCCACCTATAGGGTTGCAGATCCCTTTAGCTCCTTGGGTACTTTCTCTAGCTCCTCCATTGGGAGCCCTGTGATCCATCCATTAGCTGACTGTGGGCATCCACTTCTGTGTTTGCTAGGCCCCGGCATAGTCTCAGAAGAGACAGCTACATCTGGGTCCTTTCAATAAAATCTTGCTAGTGTATGCAATGGTGTCAGCGTTTGGATGCTGATTATGGGGTGGATCCGTGAATATGGCAGTCTCTACATGGTCCATCCTTTCATCTCAGCTTCAAACTTTGTCTCTGTAACTCCTTCCATGGGTGTTTTGTTCCCACTTCTAAGGAGGAGCATAGTGTCCACACTTCAGTCTTCATTTTTCTTGAGTTTCATGTGTATAGCAAATTGTATCTTATATCTTGGGTATCCTAGGTTTTGGGCTAATCTCCACTTATCAGTGAGTACATATTGTGTGAGTTCCTTTGTGAATGTGTTACCTCACTCAGGATGATGCCCTCCAGGTCCATCCATTTGGCTAGGAATTTCATAAATTCATTCTTTTTAATAGCTGAGTAGTACTCCATTGTGTAGATGTACCACATTTTCTGTATCCATTCCTCTGTTGAGGGGCATCTGGGTTCTTTCCAGCTTCTGGCTATTATAAATAAGGCTGCTATGAACATAGTGGAGCATGTGTCCTTCTTACCAGTTGGGGCATCTTCTGGATATATGCCCAGAAGAGGTATTGCTGGATCCTCCGGTAGTACTATGTCCAATTTTCTGAGGAACCGCCAGACTGATTTCCAGAGTGGTTGTACAAGCCTGCAATCCCACCAACAATGGAGGAGTGTTCCTCTTTCTCCACATCCACGCCAGCATCTGCTGTCACCAGAATTTTTGATCTTAGCCATTCTGACTGGTGTGAGGTGGAATCTCAGGGTTGTTTTGATTTGCATTTCCCTGATGATTAAGGATGTTGAACATTTTTTCAGGTGCTTCTCTGCCATTCGGTATTCCTCAGGTGAGAATTCTTTGTTCAGTTCTGAGCCCCATTTTTTAATGGGGTTATTTGATTTTCTGAAGTGTACCTTCTTGAGTTCTTTATATATGTTGGATATTAGTCCCCTATCTGATTTAGGATAGGTAAAGATCCTTTCCCAATCTGTTGGTGGTCTTTTTGTCTTATTGACGGTGTATTTTGCCTTGCAGAAACTTTGGAGTTTCATTAGGTCTCATTTGTCAATTCTTGATCTTACAGCACAAGCCATTGCTGTTCTGTTGAGGAATTTTTCCCCTGTGCCCATATCTTCAAGGCTTTTCCCCACTTTCTCCTCTATAAGTTTCAGTGTCTCTGGTTTTATGTGGAGTTCCTTGATCCACTTAGATTTGACCTTAGTACAAGGAGATAAGTATGGATCGATTCGCATTCTTCTACATGATAACAACCAGTTGTGCCAGCACCAATTGTTGAAAATGCTGTCTTTCTTCCACTGGATGGTTTTAGCTCCCTTGTCGAAGATCAAGTGACCAAAGGTGTGTGGGTTCATTTCTGGGTCTTCAATTCTATTCCATTGGTCTACTTGTCTGTCTCTATACCAGTACCATGCAGTTTTTATCACAATTACTCTGTAGTAAAGCTTTAGGTCAGGCATGGTGATTCCACCAGAGGTTCTTTTATCCTTGAGAAGAGTTTTTGCTATCCTAGGTTTTTTGTTATTCCAGATGAATTTGCAAATTGCTCCTCCTAATTCATTGAAGAATTGAGTTGGAATTTTGATGGGGATTGCATTGAATCTGTAGATTGCTTTTGGCAAGATAGCCATTTTTACAATGCTGATCCTGCCAATCCATGAGCATGGGAGATCTTTCCATCTTCTGAGATCTTCTTTAATTTCTTTCTTCAGAGACTTGAAGTTTTTATCATACAGATCTTTCACTTCCTTAGTTAGAGTCACACCGAGATATTTTATATTATTTGTGACTATTGAGAAGGGTGTTGTTTCCCTAATTTCTTTCTCAGCCTGTTTATTCTTTGTGTAGAGAAAGGCCATTGACTTGTTTGAGTTAATTTTATATCCAGCTACTTCACCGAAGCTGTTTATCAGGTTTAGGAGTTCTCTGGTGGAATTTTTAGGGTCACTTATATATACTATCATATCATCTGCAAAAAGTGATATTTTGACTTCCTCTTTTCCAATTTGTATCCCCTTGATCTCCTTTTGTTGTCGAATTGCTCTGGCTAATACTTCAAGTACTATGTTGAAAAGGTAGGGAGAAAGTGGGCAGCCTTGTCTAGTCCCTGATTTTAGTGGGATTGCTTCCAGCTTCTCTCCATTTACTTTGATGTTGGCTACTGGTTTGCTGTAGATTGCTTTTATCATGTTTAGGTATGGGCCTTGAATTCCTGATCTTTCCAAAACTTTTATCATGAATGGGTGTTGGATCTTGTCAAATGCATTTTCTGCATCTAACGAGATGATCATGTGGTTTTTGTCTTTGAGTTTGTTTATATATATAATGGATTACATTGATGGATTTTCGTATATAAAACCATCCCTGCATCCCTGGAATAAAACCTACTTGGTCAGGATGGATGATTGCTTTAATGTGTTCTTGGATTCGGTTAGTGAGAATTTTATTGAGGATTTTTGCATCGATATTCATAAGAGAAATTGGTCTGAAGTTCTCTATCTTTGTTGGATCTTTCTGTGGTTTAGGTATCAGAGTAATAGTGGCTTCATAAAATGAGTTGGGTAGAATACCTTCTACTTCTATTTTGTGAAATAGTTTGTGCAGAACTGGAATTAGATCTTCTTTGAAGGTCTGATAGAACTCTGCACTAAACCCTTCTGGTCCTGGGCTTTTTTTGGCTGGGAGACTATTAATAACTGCTTCTATTTCTTTAGGGGATATGGGACTGTTTAGATGGTCAACTTGATCCTGATTCAACTTTGGTACCTGGTATCTGTCCAGAAATTTGTCCATTTCATCCAGGTTTTCCAGTTTTGTTGAGTATAGCCTTTTGTAGAAGGATCTGATGGTGTTTTGGATTTCTTCAGGATCTGTTGTTATGTCTCCCTTTTCATTTCTGATTTTGTTAATTAGGATTTTGTCCCTGTGCCCTCTAGTGAGTCTAGCTAAGGGTTTATCTATCTTGTTGATTTTCTCAAAGAACCAACTCCTCGTTTGGTTAATTCTTTGAATAGTTCTTCTTGTTTCCACTTGGTTGATTTCACCCCTGAGTTTGATTATTTCCTGCCGTCTACTCCTCTTGGGTGAATTTGCTTCCTTTCTTTCTAGAGCTTTTAGATGTGTTGTCAAGCTGCTAGTATGTGCTCTCTCCCGTTTCTTCTTGGAGGCACTCAGAGCTATGAGTTTCCCTCTTAGAAATGCTTTCATTGTGTCCCATAGGTTTGGGTACGTTGTGGCTTCATTTTCGTTAAACTCTAAAAAGTCTTTAATTTCTTTCTTTATTCCTTCCTTGACCAAGGTATCATTGAGAAGAGTGTTGTTCAGTTTCCACGTGAATGTTGGCTTTCCATTATTTATGTTGTTATTGAAGATCAGTCTTAGGCCATGGTGGTCTGATAAGATACATGGGACAATTTCAATATTTTTGTATCTGTTGAGGCCTGTTTTGTGACAAATTATATGGTCAATTTTGCTGAGAAGAAGGTATATCCTTTTGTTTTAGGATAAAATGTTCTGTAGATATAAGTCAGGTCCATTTGTTTCATAACTTCTGTTAGTTTCACTGTGTCCCTGTTTAGTTTCTGTTTCCACGATCTGTCCATTGATGAAAGTGGTGTGTTGAAGTCTCCCACTATTATTGTGTGAGGTACAATGTGTGCTTTGAGCTTTACTAAAGTGTCTTTAATGAATGTGGCTGCCCTTGCATTTGGAGCGTAGATATTCAGAATTGAGAGTTCCTCTTGGAGGATTTTACCTTTGATGAGTATGAAGTGTCCCTCCTTGTCTTTTTTGATAACTTTGGGTTGGAAGTCGATTTTATCCGATATTAGAATGGCTACTCCAGCTTGTTTCTTCAGACCATTTGCTTGGAAAATTGTTTTCCAGCCTTTCACTCTGAGGTAGTGTCTGTCTTTTTCCCTGAGATGGGTTTTCTGTAAGCAGCAGAATGTTGGGTCCTGTTTGTGTAGACAGTCTGTTAGTCTATGTCTTTTTATTGGGGAATTGAGTCCATTGATATTAAGAGATATTAAGGAAAAGTAATTGTTGCTTCCTTTTATTTTTGTTGTTAGAGTTGGCATTCTGTTCTTGTGGCTGTCTTCTTTTTGGTTTGTTGAGGGATTACTTTCTTGCTTGTTCTAGGGCGTGATTTCTGTCCTTGTATTGCTTCTTTTCTGTTATTATCCTTTGAAGGGCTGGATTCATGGAAAGATATTGTGTGAATTTGGTTTTGTCGTGGAATACTTTGGTTTCTCCATCTATGGTAATTGAGAGTTTGGCCGGGTATAGTAGCCTGGGCTGGCATTTGTGTTCTCTTAGTGTCTGTATAACATCTGTCCAGGCTCTTCTGGCTTTCATAGTCTCTGGTGAAAAGTCTGGTGTAATTCTGATAGGCCTTCCTTTATATCTTACTTGACCTTTCTCCCTTACTGCTTTTAATATTCTATCTTTATTTAGTGCATTTGTTGTTCTGATCATTATATGTCGGGAGGAATTTCTTTTCTGGTCCAGTCTATTTGGAGTTCTGTAGGCTTCTTGTATGCTCATGGGCATCTCTTTCTTTATGTTTGGGAAGTTTTCTTCTATTATTTTGTTGAAGATATTAGCTGGCCCTTTAAGTTGAAAATCTTCATTCTCATCAACTCCTATTATCCGTAGGTTTGGTCTTCTCATTGTGTCCTGGATTTCCTGGATGTTTTGAGTTAGGATCTTTTTGCATTTTTATTATCTTTGATTGTTGTGCCGATGTTCTCTATGGAATCTTCTGCACCTGAGATTCTCTCTTCCATTTCTTGTATTCTACTGCTGATGCTCGCGTCTATGGTTCCAGATCTCTTTCCTAGGGTTTCTATCTCCAGCGTTGCCTCGCTTTGGGTTTTCTTTATTGTGTCTACTTCCCTTTTTAGTTCTAGTATGGTTTTGTTCATTTCCATCACCTGTTTGGATGTGTTTTCCTGTTTTTCTTTTTTTTTTTTTTTTTTTTTAAATGCAGCAACTACTCTTTTTTTTTTTTTTTTAAGATTTATTTATTTATTATATGTGAGTACACTGTAGCTGTCTTCAGACACTCCAGAAGAGGGGGTCAGATCTCCTTATGGATGGTTGTGAGCCACCATGTGGTTGCTGGGATTTGAACTCCGGACCTTCGGAAGAGCATTCGGGTGCTCTTACCCACTGAGCCATCTCTCCAGCCCCCTGTTTTTCTTTAAGGACTTCTACCTGTTTGGTTGTGTTTCCCTGCTTTTCTTTAAGGGCCTGTAACTCTTTAGCAGTGCTCTCCTGTAATTCTTTAAGTGACTTTGAAAGTCCTTCTTGATGTCCTCTATCATCATCATGAGAAATGTTTTTAAATCTGGCTCTAGATTTTCGGTTGTGTTGGGGTGCCCAGGACTAGGTGGGGTGGGAGTGCTGCGTTCTGATGACGGTGAGTGGTCTTGATTTCTGTTAGTAGGATTCTTACGTTTGCCTTTCGCCATCTGGTAATTTCTGAAGCTAGCTGTTATAGTTGTCTCTGTTAAGAGCTTGTTCTTCAGGTGACTCTGTTAGCCTCTATAAGCAGACCTGGGAGGGTAGCTCTCTCCTTAGTTTCAGTGGGCAGAGTATTCTCTGCAGGCAAGCTCTCTTCTTGCAGGGAAGGTACCCAGATATCTGGTGTTCGAACCGGACTCCTGGCAGAAGTTGTGTTCCACTCACTAGAGGTCTTAGGATCCCGTGGGGAAACCTGTGTGGGCACTTGTGGGTGTCAGCCGACTCTGCTGGCAAGGTAACCCGGTGCTCAAGTGAAGCAGAAGGGACTTGTGCCCCAGGTCAGGCCCGAGTAGTCTGCTTCCCTATTTACCGCAGTCTCAGGTTCCTCAAGATTGGATTGGGGCAGGTGCTGTGTTCCACTCACCAGAGGTCTTAGGATCCCGTGGAGAATCCTGTGTGGGCCCTTTCGGGTGTCGGGCGACTCCGCTGGCAAGGTACCCCGGTGCTTGAGTGGAGCGGAAGGGGCTTGTGCCCCAGGTCAGGCCCGGGTAGTCTGCTTCCCTATTTACCGCAGTCTCAGGAGGGTCACAATCTTGACTGAGACCTTGGTCACAGCCTTCAGACACACTTTCACACCAGAGGTGCCCAACTAGGCCTTGGTGAGATTAGCTCCCACCCACAGAAACTCTGAGATATTTGTTGCTATAATCTCAGTGTTGGGATAATTTGTTATGTGCTAATAGGTAATACCTTACTATTAAAGTATAGATAACAAAGTTGGCTAGCATCTTTGATAATTTCCTAATTTATTAAGATAAATACTATTATTAAGAAGTAACACTTGAGTCTAAGGAAGAAACAAAACCAAATATCTAAAATATGTATACCTAAGTTTAATTACAAAGAATGTTACATTTCTGCTCCTTCTTTAAGAAATTGTATTTTAAACCTGGTGTGGTGGCGAAGGCCTTTAATCCCAGCACTTGGGAGGCAGAGGCAGGCGAATTTCTGAGTTCGAGGACAGCCTGGTCTACAGAGTGAGTTCCAGGACAGCCAGGGCTACACAGAGAAACCCTGTCTCGAAAAAACTAAAAGAAAAAAGAAAGAAAGAAAGAAAGAAAGAAAGAAAGAAAGAAATTGTATTTTATAATGATTTTCAAGAATAGCATTTGTTAAAGACAAAGCACTCTAAGTTTGGAGCTTGCTTTGCCTGTGAGGGGAAGCTCATATTCACTCCAAAGCTTGAGAAAGATAGATTGAGAGTGAGAAACAATAGTGACAAACCAATAGTCAGAAAATTGCCAATATTCTTTACAATTTAGCTAGACTATAGCATTTATGAACTTATGTTTTAGTATTTCTTTTCTTTTTATATAAAGTTGATTTAAATGACCTGAATTGGGCACACACAGGATGCAAATCTTCCTAAGTAATTTTTCAGTCATTGTGGTAGTTTGAATGTTGGGCCCAGGGAGTAGCACTATTAGGAGGTCCTCTTGCCTTGTTGGAGTAGGTGTGGCCTTAAAGAAGGAAGTGTGTCACTGTTGGGGTGAGCTTTAAAACCCGCATCCTAGCTGCCTGGAAGCCAGCCTTCTCCTGTTTGCCTTCAGAACAAAGATGTAGAACTCTCAGCTCCTCCTGTACCATGTCTGCCTAGATGCTGCCATGCTCCCACCTTGATGATAACGGGCTGAACCTCTGAACTTGTAAGCCAGACCCAATGAAATGTTGTCTTTATAAGAGTTGCCTTGGTCATGGTGTCTGTTCACAGCAGTGAACATTAACTAAGACAGTAATCATGTACTAGTACACTCGGTTGATTGGTTGATGGCCTTGTCTTTGTTTTAAGGCTGCGTCTGGGTTGCTCCAGATTCTATACTGTCTGGATTCAGTCACTCACATCACTAGAAGACCTCTTCCGCTTCACCTTCTGGTACACTGCTGTGCATTTTTCTTCACCTTATCTTGGCTACACAATATGCTGACTCACTGTCAGGGCTTGATAAGTGCTGATGCATTTGAATTCGTGAAAGAAGAAATGGAACGGCTGGAGCTGGAAACAGGATGGCCTGCCAGGTGGCAATCATCATTTGTAGAAATTTCCCTCCGGTCCCTTGGTATGTGATCTGTGAGAGCTGAACTATGAACCTGAGGCTCTCTCCCGACCATACATGTAATGTCTTGGCCTGTCCCCTAGCTGTTCTGAAGGACATGTATAAACGATGAGCTTCATTTAACTAACTACCTGTGGTAATTATCTCCATGGTTCATGGTACATGCTCCTCTCCTTCCTGGGTACTGATAATTTCTTATTAGGGTTGTCGTACATGTAAGTTATGTTTACAAGTGTTTTAGGGTTTTACTGCTGTGAAGAGACACCATGACCAAGACAAGTCTTATAGAGGACAACATTTAATTGGACTGGCTTACAGGTTCAGAGGTTCAGTCCATCATCATCAAGATGAGAGTAGGGCAGCATCTAGGCAGGCATGATGCAGGCAGAGCTGAGAGTTCTACATCTGAAGGCTAATAGTGGAAGGCTGACATCCAGACAGCTAGGATGAGGGTTGTAAGCCCATGCCCACAGTGACACACCTACTCCAACAAGGCCACACCTCCTAATAGTGCCATTCCCTGAGCCAAGCATATACAAACCACCACAAAGAGAAAGTTAATTTGTTCTTAAGAAAAGAGTTGGTGTTCTTAGCAATCAAAAGACCAACTTTTTTAAAGACCAATAAAAACAATAAATGAGAGAATTTCTATACGAAGTCTTCAGGTTAAATTTGCAACAGTGGGATCGTGCACAGCACCCACCATTGCTGTAGCTGATATCTTACAGAAAGTATGATTTTGTGTTCAAATGTGAACAGATGATATGTGAAATTATTCCTTTGTCTTATTCATTGAGTTCCTTTTCATTTTCTGCATCCACTAATCTGTCAGCTGCAGGCACCATGCAAGAAAAATAGATTTCCCTTTGCCTAAGGTATTCCCTCAACCCCAGATACTTGCACTTCTTTCAAAGTTCATCTCACACAGAATCAAATGAAACCTTGTTCAAAGAGTCCCTCAGACTACAGTTCGAATCAGTAGTCTTAGCCAATTAATCAGGACACTGAAGCAAATATCACGGTGAAGGCTAATTCCGTGCATCGACTTCAGCTGTGCTGTGGTAAAACATTATTCTAGTACTAATCACACTCCTGAGACTTTTCACATGTACACTAATACGCTTGCATGCATTCTTTCCTGAAAATTTCAAGCCCACATTAGTGTTGTGTTTCTGTGAATCAGCAGATTTTAAATGCAATAAATTAATCTCCATAATGTTGATCATCTTCACAAGATAGCCGAATGCCTAAGCAGAAGGCATCTCTCTCCTCAATGAAGAGGGACCTCTTCAGTATCCCTGGGCTTCAAGCCTGGTAGCCTATTCCAGAGGTTTTGACTTTTCCAAGCTTCAACAGTAGCACAAGCCAAGTTTTTTTTTTTTTTAATTAAAAATATTTTTGAGGGGCCTGGAGAGATGGCTCAGTGGGTAAGAGCACTGACTGCTCTTCTGAAGGTTCTGAGTTCAAATCCCAGCAACCACATGGTAGATCATGACCATCTGTAATGAGATCTGATGCCCTCTTCTGGGGTGTCTGAAGACAGCTACAGTGTACTTACATATAATAAATAAATCCTTAAAAATATTTTTGAGAATTTTATACATAAGTATTGTATTTACATCATTTCCAAACCCTTCCTTTCTTTTCTCTAACTCTTCCCATTTGCCCTGACTCCCTGTCAAATCCATGACCTCTTCTTCTGTAAATATTGTCAATATATATGGAGACACACACACACACACACACACACACACACACACATATATCCTACTGAGTCTATTTAGTGTTGCTCATGTATGTGACTGGTTGGATTGGGTAACCTATCAAAGGAACTCAACCCAAGAAAAGACTGATCCTCCCTCTCAGCAGCCACTAATTAACTGTAAGCTCTTCATCTATAGGCAGGCCATGTGAGATTTCCGTGATGGAAAATGCTGCCAGGCTAACTGGTATTGTCACTGTGTTTAGGTGACCACAGTTTTGAGATCTCATGGGTGTAGCTTCCTTGTCATATACAGAAGACACTATCTGACAGCAGACATCCTGACCCCTTTGTCTCTTAAAACCTCTATGCTCTCTTTTCTTTGATATCCTCTGAGCCTTAGGTATAGGAGTTGTGTTGTATTCATATCTATCAGAGTTGGGCACTCCACCATTGATTGTTCTCTGCATTTTAACCAGTTGTGGATTTCTGTAATGGTCTCTGTACTGGCTAGTTTTGTGTCAACTTGACACAGCTGGAGTTATCACAGAGAAAGGAGCTTCAGTTGAGGAAATGCCTCCATGAGATCGAACTGTAAGGCATTTTTTCAATTAGTGATCAAGGGGGAAGGGCCCCTTGTGGGTGGGACCATCACTGGGCTGGTAGTCTTGGTTCTATAAGAGAGCAGGCTGAGCAAGCCAGCGGAAGCAAGCCAGTAAAGAACATCCCTCCATGGCCTCTGCATTAGCTCCTGCTTTCTGACCTGCTTGAGTTCCAGTCCTGACTTCCTTTGGTGATAACAGCAATGTGGAAGTGTAAGCCGAATAAACCCTTTCCTCCCCAACTTGCTTCTTGGTCATGATGTTTATGCAGGAATAGAAACCCTGACTAAGTCTTTGTCTGCTGAACAAAACAGTAGTGAGAGTGAGAACTGCAATGCTTTGTGGGTATAAGTATGAAACACAGGGCTAGAAATGATACTGCTTTAGATGGCAGTAGTAAACTCTACCCGAGGGCCTATGATCTTAGCAGCCACAGGGAGTTGGGTAGGTTTACAGTACCAGGCACAAATTCTCTCCTATTGAATGGCCTGAAGTCCAAATAAACAGCTGTTGTTTGCCTTCACAATGATAAAATTACCACTATTGCACCCTTGGGGATATCTTGCTGGCCTGGTCCTTGTTATGGTTTGTAGGCTTTAAGACTGGGTATGACTATTAATTTTTTTTTTCTTGGCAGCTTGTGTAACATCTTCAGGTACGATGAGAGCTAGTTCTCAGAGAAGCAGCTTCCAGGCTAATTCCAGCTCGATTTCTTCTTTCGCTTTTTTGGGATTCTGTGTCGGCCCCGTGATCGCATTTTGGGAGGATATAACATGTTTAATTCTACAGGTTCATATCTGGAAAATTGCTTTGCCTCAGCATGAATCATACCTTCGGTTTCACCCACACCTGAGTTCAATGACATTTAGATGATGTATGGGATTTTGTTAAGGCTGAAATGCCACTTTGGGGATGAGCTAATACAATCTGCAAGTAAAAGTAGCAAATTTTTGTGCTGGCAGAGAGCAGGGCACTATATATAAGTTAAACATTCTTATGTTAAAGCTCTAAATGTCTAGTATGTTGCATGTGACTGTGAGCATGTTCTTTAAAGAGGGAACTAGATATGATGAAGTCAAGGGGGTAAAACCTAGTCTAACATGACTGCTGTCTTTATAAGGAGAGGAGATTGAGAGACAAGGAAATGTGGGGGAGAAGACAGAAGTGTCTTAGTTATGGTTTTATTGCTGTGAGGAGACATCATGACCAAGACAACTCATATAAAGGACAACATTTAATTGAGACTGGCTTACAGGTTCAGAGATTAAGTCCAGTAAGAATGTCAGCATTCAGGCAAACATGGTGATAGAGAAAGAGATGAGAGTTTTACATCTTCACCCAAAGGAAGCCAGGAGCAAACTGTTTCCAGTCAGACTCTTAAAGCACCCCCCCCCCCAACAGTTATAGCATACCTACTCTAACAAGGTCACACCGCCTAATAGTGTCACTCCCTGGGCCAAGCACATTCAAACCACCACAACAAGGAAAGAAGATTTCTACAAGATAGATCAAAATGAAATAGATACAGCTGGTACCTTGATCTGAGCTTCTCTCTTCCATGAACAGAGAGAAAAATAATTTCAGTTATTTAAGTCACTCAATCCACAGCATTTTTTTGTGTCAGTCTTAATAAACTAAGACAGTGAGCTTTAGAGAAACCCAGGCCTTAGTATCTGCTGGCTTCAATCACTGGAAGGGCTGCTAGAGAGAGTGGGATTGCAACTTGAAAGCTGACATGTATCTGGAAGACCTATTAGTCAGAGTCTTGCCATCTCTGGGCTGAAAACTCTTCTCCTAGTCAAATGCCAAGTTCTCTCTTGAAAAATAAACAAAAGCGGTATACCAACTAGCTGACACATATGTAAGGAGTGAAGCAGAGACAGGAAGTAAGAAAAGACAAGTCATCACTCTACTTTTGCCAGTAGACATTGGACAATTTCTCTCAGGTTAGAATTCATGTTAATAATGATTGTAGTGGCTCTGCATTGAGCCAATGCAGTGTAGAAAACATTTTGAGAATTCGTTTTTCTATATAATCCCGGGTTGTTATGCACCTCGCAAAATGTTTTGCACGGAATTTGGAACATGAAAGCAGAGTAGCAACCATCTTTTTTTCTATGTTCTTGATTATAGGGCAAGGCGTGAAGCACTGTTGTAGCTCATGTATATAGCATCTGTTATTTGGCTTCTCATCTTAATAAACAGGGAGTAGCTGGTCCTCTTTTATATTCAGAACATGAGATCTCTGATATCATTTCCTTAAACCTTGATTCAGATACGTATTTAGCTCTGTGCCTACGGGAACTGTGTTAGGCATTGTTCTTCATAGAAACAGAACCAATAAGATAGATGAATCGATAGGTGTTAGATAGATGATAGATAGATAGATAGATAGATAGATAGATAGATAGATGGATGGATAGATAGATAGATAGATAAGAGAGAGAGGGGGAGAGAGAGAGGAGGTAGACAGACAGACATGATAGAGCATGTAATTATAAGGCTAAATCTCATATTCTGGTTACTATAAGCTAGAGACCTAGGAACTTGTGCTGCCCTTCCACTGTAAGGCTGAACACTTGTGAACCAGGATAATCAATTGTCTGAGTTCCAGACTGTAGTAGGAGAGTCAGATATTCCCAAGTCAAGCCGTCAGGTTGAGAACCAATTCTTTCTTCTTCCTTCTTCCTGTTTAATTCAAACAGTCAGTGGACTGGATAACACTACACCCTAGAAGAGTGTCTTATTCAAGCTACATATTCAAATGCTAACATCACTGAAAAACACTCTCACAGGTATACATATATATATATATAATGTTTAACCAGATATCTGGTATCCTTATTATCTATTCAAGTTTATGTGTGAAGTTAACCACTGGGATTGGAGCTACAGCTCAGTGGTAGAGTGTAATCCTATCACATACAAGACCCTGGGCTTAGTCCTTAGCACCTCTCTCCTTCGAACAGGAAATTAACTAATCTTAACCACAAAAGCTGGAAACTTAGCATCAGTGAGTGACATCCACAGGTTCTAGTCAGATACCAAGTGTTCAATGCATTCTGTACAGCTCCATGTTGCCGCCTCTACCACTTCTTGTCCAGATGGTCCCTTCTGAACTCTGGCTGCATGTCCAGAGAAAGGTGATGATCTTCCCTAGGCTGTTGAACCAGGTCCCACAATTGCGAAAGCCCAGATCCTTCATCAGCCCCCTTTACAAAGCATAATCTAGGGCCGTGCTTTCTGTTCACACTCTGATCGATACACTGATGCTCTTAGAGACAGGGCTAGCTTAATTTATAATCAGCCTGCAATTTGTCAGGAATTGCTACACAAGAATGACTAGAGGTCATTAAATCGAGGAACCAGAAATCCACAGTGTGTGTTTTGTTGCTCCTGTGTTGGCGCCTGCAGAGCTACTACTAATCAGTCTTCATAGTCTTTCCCATTGAACAAGGAATACCTCAGAATTTGTCTCATTATAATGTCCTAGATAATGTTCAAATTTTTATCATGTTTAGCATCTTAGTTGAAATCTGTCTCTGGTTGTAAACACAATAGACTCACATTTTATTTTTAAAGCCCTCAAATTCTAGTGTCAGATTCAAAGATCTTTGTGGCAATCACCATAATGAATTTCCTCCATAATAGTGAACTTTAAAAACCAGTTGGAGCAAAATATAAAAAGAAAAGGAATAGCTTTTTTAACATACCTTGGTTCTTGTAGACCATGGCATGCCCCTCCCAAAGGCACCTAACCACCATACCCTGTGAATGCCATCTTACTTTGGTAATGGGAACATCTGGATATATAACTGAGTTAAGAAACAGGAGATGGGGAAATCAGCTGGATTTCTCACACTAGTCCTAGATCTAGTGGCAGTATCCATAAGAAGAAAAATGGAGGGGGTCTTGAGACAGACAGGAAGAAAAGAAACAACAACAACAAAGAAGTCAATGTGACCATGGCGTTGAGGAATACCTGCTGTTTTATCTCATATTCATCCCCTGGGGTAAGGAGACATTCCTGTAGGATGACAGAGGTGGGGAACACACAGTTCCTACCACTAAACATATGAGATCAACTGCAGGTTAGGTGTCATATAAATGTCCAGTCTGGGAAAGATGTGTGACATGCAAAGTGACAGAGGGATTGCACTTGGTAACAAAATGAACAAACAGACACTGGGGGACACATTGGACTATGGAGAGAAGGTAGTATACCACACAATGGTTCCAGCAGGAGGATGTGATTGGCTTACTGTGCCTGGGGGCTTTCGACAGATCTGTCTGGGGAACATCACTGCTGAGGCAGATTAGAGAGGAATTGCAGCTCGACCACGGGAGGCTCTTTTGCTTCTGTCTAATCGATGTCAAGGCAGCATGTGAAAATGAGTCTCATTTCTAGGCATTATATCATATCTATTGCTCCCCAAACCTGCATGGGCAAAAGAACAAAATCCCCATTAGAGCTTCCAGTGTGTGGCCTTGCTGACTCCGAATCTGTGGAGTTCTGACCCGTAGTGTTATTCTGATAGAATAGCTTTCTTTTGTGTTTTAATGCTTGTTACAACAACTGCAGGAAACTCTATACTGTTGTCTCAAAACCAAGGCAGCTTCCAGCGTGTGGCCTTGCTGATGCCGAATCTGTGGAGTTCTTGCCTGTAGTGTTATTCTGATAGAATAGCTTTCTTTTGTATTTTAATACTTGTTACAACAACTGCAGGGAACTCTATACTGTTGTCTCAAAACCAAGGCAGCTATGAGCATTCCTTGTTGGGAAATCCAGTCTGGCTTGTGTGAAGATGATATACTTATGACATTGTGGAAAGAGATGGAGCCACCACTGTCTCTTAAAAAAAAAAAAAACAAAAAAACAAAGCAAACAAGCAAGCAAACAAACAAAAAACCCAGAGGCTTCCATCTGTCCACTCTTAAAATTACAGGAGTAACTATTTCTATCTCATTAGCTACAATTAATCTGTACCACTCAAAAGTCCTAAGTGTATAAAACTTGAGGGTGTTCCATGAAAAATCCTATGCTTTTGCCCTTTAAGGTGTACATTCTGATTGTTGTAATATAGTCACCACTTATCAGGTTTAAATAAGTTGTAATTGTTTATTTAGTGTGTGTGTGTGTGTGTGTGTGTGTGTGTGTGTGTGTGCGCGCGCGCACATGTGCCTGTTGCTATAGTGTGTATGTGGAGGCCAGAGAACAATTTGTGGGCTCCATTCTCTTCTATTATGGGATCCTAGGGTTCAAACTTGAGTTGTCAAGCTTGGCGGGAAGTGCGTTTCCCCACTGAGCTACCTCTCTGGCCCATCACTTATCACTGCTTTTGTTTTGTTTCTATTTTTTCTAATGAATCTTTTTGATGGTATAAAAATTTGTTATTGATGTTTCTAAGTCTCTTTGTAGGTAGAGACAGAAGACCTCTCAGGACTTATCTTTTATTTCTACTTATGCACATGTGTCTGTGTATATGGATGCATGCACATATGGATGGTTTTCTGTGGAGTCCTGAAAAGGGCATCAGGGTCCCTTTAGCTAGTGACAGGTGGATGTGAGCCATGGGTCTGTGTCCTGGAAACTGAACTCCAGTTCTCTGCGATAGCAGCAAGCATACTAACTGCTGAGACGCCTTTCCAGCTCCTAGAAGACCATTAGAAATTTCATTTGAATCAAGTATTTATAAGAGATGAGTTGTTTTCATACCATTTTAGCAGCTTGATGTTTTCATTATGCTGTGCCCAAAATTTCATAACTTATTACGTGTTTATGTGCATGGTTTCTCATTACAGTGCACTTCCTACAACTATTTAGTGATTCAGTTTATTAAATCAGGAATTAAAATGTGGCAGTCTCTTATGCACAATGTGTGTGTGTCTGTCTGTCTGTCTGTCTCTGTCTCTTACTCCCCCTGTCTCCAATTCTCTTTCAGACAGAGACTCATCGAAGTCAAGGCTGTCCTCAAAATTGCTCTGACCCTTATGACCCTGAAATGTTGGTTAATCACGCAGCTCTGCCTCTGGCATGCTGACGTCATAGCACGCACCATCATCATGCCCAGAGCACAACACTGGATGTTGAACCCAGGACTTCAGGTACTCTGGGCAAACACTCTACCAACTGAGCTACTTCTCCAGCCTCATGATGTTTATATTTTTCTATTTATGGGGTTTTTGCTTATTTTGTTTGTTTGGTTTGGTTTGAATTGTAAGTTCTTTGGGAATTTATTTCATTACACTAACTTCTGTAAAAATTGAAGCTTGGATAGAAAATAGCTTTAATCATTGCATATTTAATATCATTTCTCCATTCTTATCCATTTTTACCCATCAATTATGAAGAAAGTTCAAATTAGGAAGTTTCTAGTGTTTATTTTGTATGCTACTCCCAAGCTAATGACTCTGCTATTGCCTTTTTACTATTTTATTTTTTTATTTGCAGCTTGAAAGGGAAAATTTCATGTTTTCATACATACATATAGACCTTCCAAACTAAATTTATGAATAGTATTTACCTGTTTTTATAATTGTAATATAAAAATTATCTTAACAACTTTATTGAAAAGTGATGTACCTGCCATGCAATTTACCTGATTAAAATGAAATTTCAATTTTTGTCTGCTTTATGTCTTTAACTCATGCTTAATTCCTATTGTTGTGCCAGGAAGCATCTGTGAACCCCAAAATACGACCAAGGAGCCAACTTTGATGTAATCTGATGATTAGGGTCTCTTTATTACAAACTCAAGTTTGGGCTTACCCACCACCGGCTCACAGGACAGTTTGGTGAAGCAGCCCTGAACTCTCATCCAGACAAGTTTTTTTATAGAAAATGGAAGCAAGTGGGGGTGGGGGGTCATCCTTGCAAGTATCTAATTAAATGTCTATTGTAAGCTGACACGTAGGTGCTCTGAAGCAAGACCATATATAATCACAAATGCTCTGAAAGTACATCTGAAACAATCAGACTAATCTTTGATTAACTGTTCCTAGCAAGTAGCTAGGGAATAACTCTGGCCAAGGACAAGCCGTGGGGTCCTTCCTGAGATGTGGGTTTAACTGCAGGTCAAGTTCTCAGGCTTTTTCTCCTCTCTTAAGATGGAGACCAGTTCCAAGATGGAGTAGGTTTGGTCTCTCACTATATAGTAGCTCCATTAAATATGGCCATTTCAATGAGTAGTGCACTGGATAATCAGGACTCATATCATTGAAACATAAATAGCTATGATTTACATAATCAACAACCAAACACAGACACAATTGCATATGCCAGCAAGATTTTGCCGACAGATCCCTGATATAGATGACTCTTGTGAGGCTATGCCAGTGCCTGGCAAATACAGAAGTGGATGCTCACAGTCATTTATTGGATGGAAAACAGGGCCCCTAATGAAAGAACTAGCTGAAGGGGTCTGCAACCCTATAGGAGGAACAGCAATATGAACTAAACAGTACCCCCTGAGCTCGTGTCTCTAGCTGCATATGTAGCACAAGATGGCCTAGTCAGCCATCATTGGGAGGAGAGGCCCTTGGTCTTGCAAAAATTATATGCCCGAATACAGGGAAATGCCAGGCCCAGGAAGCAGGAGTGGGTGGGTTGGAGAGCAGGGTGGGGGGAGGGTATAAGGGATTTTGGGATACCGTTTGAATTGTAAATGAAGAAAATATCTAATAAAAAAATTGGAAAAAAAAAGCTATGGTTTAGAGTCTACAAACACGTTACCTACAGGATGGCACGGCATTCAGTGAACACAGAGACACCTGCACCTCATCAAACATTGAAGTTCATCCCGGAGCTATAGCCGTGGTTCTCAACCTGTGGGCTGTGACCCCTTTCAAGGTCGCATATCCTGCACATCATATATTTATATTCCAATTCTTAACAGTAGCAAAGTTACAGTTATGAAGTATCAACAAAAATAATTTTATGAGGAACTGTGTTAAAGGTTCGCAGCATTAGGAAGGCTGAGAGCCATTGGACTAAAGGCAGAATGCGACCTTAACTTCAAGAAAAGGTCCAGGCTGAAGTCAGAAAAGGTGACAGCTCATCACAGTGACTTTAGATGATTCCTCCATCACCAAGCCCACACCTTCAGATGCCAAGGATCAGGATGACACATGCACATGTGTTTATATACCTGTGCATGTGCATATCCACATAGAAAATCAGAAGATTCTTTTCTGGAAAAAGCTGAATTCCACAGAAACAAAGGCCTTCCCAAATTACAGTTAAAGACTTTCTAATAGAGATCTGATAAGTCATCTACTACACAGAGATTCAGTTCAGAATTTTGGTACTTCACATTTCTGTTTGAATACAATCAAGTATTGTCAAATGTTTAAGGACAGCTCTAATGTGAAATGGAGAAGCTAAAACACACAAAACTTAGGAAAAATAGCATAGCTAGTAACATGCAAAAAGGGGTTAAAAACCTTCAATGAGAGTAGAATATTACAGAAAAAAAAATCATATTAGGTGACTCGCATTGTTGGTGACCATAAGTGGCTATAAGTACAAGTTATTGTCAACAACAGTATAATTGTGCATGGCTCCTATTATAACGTAAAGGTAAACTATGTAAGATACAACTATATTGGGATGGAAAGGGCAAAGAAAGGTTGTAAGAGATATATCATCTGCATCCTAAGCGAGACCACTGGCAGCATCTAAAGTCAATAATCAGTAACACATACGCGTGCAGATGCCCACAGCCCAGTGACAGTTTGGTCAGAAATGGATTACAGCAGTAATCCCCAAGATACGATGGCGCTGGGAAAGTCTATTATCCAGCATTGCTATAGCTGTCATGATGTAACAGTGCAAGACATCGCCCACCAGTGCTCATGGTGATGCTGGCCTACATGGATGCCCTGTTGCATAAAAGCATGGCACATTCCGTCATGCATAGCTGCTGATACTTGGTGGCGATCATAAATGGGTGTGTTCCTGGCTTGCATATTTACCATCCTACATTTTCTATATTTTCTGTCATTGTTTTAATATAAGCACTTTCAGTTATTAAAACAAGTATTTACTGCGAAATGGTTTTCAGGGGTGTGCTAGTAGCAGCCTCACATACCTTTGCTTACTATGTCTCTTAATCCTATAACTTCCTCTAGTGATGCATTTAATCTCATATTGACCTTGTTCATCTATAAAACCCCCAAGTAAAGTATGAACTGCTAATATTACCAGTAAGGCCAAGGCAAGTGATTGATCAAGAAACATAAATTAAAGTTTACAAATCGGGATAAGTAATGGTTATCTCTCCCAGGCATGCATGTCCCATAACTAGCTACTCCCTCTAAATACTAGAGCAAAATAATTGAATCTATTTCCTTTTCTTTAAAAAAAGAAAGGTCCATGAAGTACCTATGTCAGATTTGAGGAACTGGTCCTTTCAACTGGAGGATAGGCAGAGTGCCCCCGCTCAGTGCTGTGGAGATTGATCACGGCCAGAGTAAAAAGTGGGATTGTGTTAGGATGGGTGTGAGAACCAGAGAGAAGGAGACAGATTAAAAGACTGCTGCTTTTCACTGTCTCCTAATACTATTTGAATTTTTAATTAGCCATGCATATTACTTTGATAAGGAATAAGAATTAATTCAAAGGAGTGAACTCCGGAAATAGGATTTTAGCTAGCATCCCTCGGCTTATTTGCAGAATTACCGTCCGTCAGTTTCAACAGGAGGCAGCAGGGCCGGGAGACCAGTCTTACACAAGTTTTAAGTAAACCAGTTACACCCTCGGATAACCCTTATGAGAGAGAGGCGATGGAAACACTGCAACTTCTGAGAAAATAAAATCCAAAGTTTGAAAACAAAGCCAGGCAACATTCCCACTACAAGGAGGAAAGGGATGTGGGCTATGACAGTCATTTTCTCAGCCTGTGCGCAGGGATGAACTCCAGGCTGTGGGGACAGTGGAGGACGACTCTCGATGCCTCTCAGAGGGATGGTGCCACCTCACTCTAGTTCCCCACTCCATTCCAGTTGGCTTTCCTCCCTTCTCACCTTCACGTGTTTGCTCCTTCCTCCCTCTTCCCCTCCCTCCCTCCCTTCTTCCTTCCTTCTGTACCGAATTTATTAATGTGTGTGTGTGTGTGTGTGTGTGTGTGTGTGTGTGTGTAGGGATGAGTTATTCATGTGTGCCATGGTGCATGTGTACAAGTCAGAGGCCAGCTCTGGGGAGTCACTTCTCTCCTTCCACCCAGTATGTCCCAGGGATTAGACTTGGGCTATCAGGCTTGGAGACAGGCATTTGTATCCACTTGAGCTGCCTCTTGGACTCCAAAAGGCTTCTTTGGTTAGCTGTAAGTCATTGCATAACTAGGTGATGGGTGGAATCCGCTTTTAGAAATTCTCTGTGTAATAGGCAAATGTAATTAAAGACACAGAGGACAAAAAAGACTACTTAGTTTTCTCCCATGGTTGGCTTTGATCTGAGTATAGGTAAAATCTACTAGGAAAAAAAAAAGATTCCATATCCACAACTTAAAGACGGATGGACAGGCATGTCTTCCCATGTGCTGGGGCTGGGCAATGGTATCAGGTCACTTTCCTGAAGGACATGCGGATCTGCCCATCCTGTTGCTCTTCTCAGGCCAACCGACCAAATGTGGTCTTAATTGGGGGTGGGGGGCACATTTTCCATCTGTTATTTTAAGTGGGAATAAAGCTTTGAGACAGCTACCCTTAGTTTTGCAAAGTAGCTTTTTAGACTTTCTGTATTGTGTTCTTGAATCTATGACTTAGTCCTTAGTCTCCCTTGCAGAAACAAATTCCCCCAGGCCTAAGTGTCACCATTTAATTAGGTCTGTAAGTCTTTACAAAAACACCTGGCCATGTTAATTTATAAGTTTTAGGCTTTCGGAATGACAAGATATGTTTTCCATGGTGTTGGACAGAACTGAGTAATTTTCACACCAGAGTGGGAGTGAGGAAGACATGCTATTTTATGTGGATGTAAAGTTTCTAATATTTACAGTAACTTTATCTTATTCTCTTTCATTCTCTCTCTCTCCCCTTTCTCCCCATCCCCCACTTCTCCTTCCTATCTTTCCCCCTCCCCCTCTCTGCTTTCTGGTTTATAAATACCAGTAGAGTCACCTTCTCCCCTCTTCTATTCCATAACTAAGGTCAGCATGCCATCAGTCCTAGTGCCCTGGTCCTTAGAGCTCCCTGGACTTGCATGCACTTGCGTGTAGTGGCAAGTCAGCTTGTAATTGGTTGAACAACCAAGCCTCTTCCTTGTTCCTTGTAGGCTTCTGTACTTGGTTTCAGAGTAGATAGCTACAGGAAACAAACAAACAAACAAACAAAACAACAACAACAAAAAACCTATAACTTCAGTAATCAAGGAGGTGGCTGTTGCTAAGCAACAGTGGAAAGCAGGTGCCTTGTGCTTGGGTTTGGCAGTGTGCTACAAATATAGAAGGCCTGCCAGTCATTCCTTGTCCTTAGGGGATCAGTTCAGTATACAGGTGCAGGGTGGATCCTACATGGAGATCCAACACTGGCATCTGACTTCCCTACTTTCCAGCCCTACTTGCAGCTCGCCACCCCTTCCTTTGATGCTTTATTCTGATAATGGAGGGCTTGTACCTGAGCACTTTATTCCCAGGAACGTCCTCCACCTACTGACATGATTTCCTTCCTAGGTCTCAGCTTCTGATTTGGTCAGTTAGATGCTCTGCCTTGCCCTGCTTAGGCATCCTAAACTCCCACCACAGACAAGTCTCTTGGGGCTATACCTCCAGCTGTTTCCTTCACTGGGTACCAGAGGTCCAAGATATTTGATAGTCTCCCTGGTCCCGGTGGATAGTATTGTCTTCTGGCTTCTTTCTGAGTCCCAGCCTACATTTTTGCCCCGAATGATTGAAGGACCTACCTCAGGGTCCATCCCTCAACTTCCTTTGCCTCTGCTATTCTCTTCCTGCATATGCTGTATGTCCATGCTTGTGATTCTCTGAAAGGTTGTGAAGTGTTATAAGTTCTATCAAAATCCTCAAGGATGATGCATTTTCCATCCATTCTGTGCTTTCCTGCCCTTGTTTGGTCTTTTGTTCTGACCATGGAGCCTCTTCCAGTGCTTGTAGCATAGCTTAGAACACGGTCCAGAACACGTGTGAATGATCAGGAGGTTTCTAATTTATAACTGGGCTTTGCTCCTCCAGAGAATCTGAAGTGGAGAAGCATGATTGCTGTGCACCTCCAGGGAGACCTGAGGTCAGTTTCCAGCATCTCCATCAGTGCTCACGGCTGCCTGAACTTTGGCTTCCGACACCCTCTCCTGGCCTCTTTGGGTATACACTCAGCACACACTCATAAACACACACACACACACACACACACACACACACACACACACACACGTGCACTTTTAAAAATAAATCTTTAAGAAAAAGCTATCCCTTTTCATTTTATCACAATTGTTTAAAAATATTTCCAAAGTTTTACTTAATAAATAACACAAAATAAAAAAAATACATATATTTTTGAAAGGGAATAAAATTATCATTAGTCCCAGGTGGCAGTATAACTAACTATTTAAAATGATTAAAAGAAAATCTATTGAGATATATTTAATTACATCTGCTAGGGCACCCAATTATAAATGTAGAGAAACCTAGTTAAGTTGCTAAGAGGAGTCTATTCTACGGCAATAATTAGGTCTACAGGAACATACTTTCCAGCATTGATGTTATAAATTGTAACTGGGCCCTCATGTCAGCCTACACAAAGCCCACTGGACACAAACACATCAGAAGGACCATTTGCCGCTTGCCAGGTTTATCTGCAAGGGTTCTGTGAGGGAAAGGAATTTGAGTTTTAATTAGTCATCCCAGGAACAAACGAAATCCCCGTGCTTTATCAGTTGGAAAAGAACCCATTCGTTTCTAATAAGGGTCTGTAGGCCCAGGAAGATTCTGTAAGGAGACAAAGAGTTAACCAGAGCTGGGCTGAGTGAAAGAGTTGGAAGCAGCATACTGACCTCGGCTGTTCCTGTGCAGAGCATGAGGCTGTGGAGCTCAGTTGGTGGGGAGCAGAAAGTTGAGGAGACAGTGTTGAGAGAGGGCTGGGATGCCACTGTGGATGTTAACAGTGGTGGGGCGGGGCGGGGCGGGGCGGGGCGGGGCGGGGCGGGGCGGGGCGGGGCAAGCACAGTGGGAAAGTGGTTGACCCGCATGCAAGGACTAAGAGTATAAACAAGAGAGATGTAAGGAATGAGAAAACCTGTGGGGTTTTTCTGCCTGGACATTCCCTATTTTTCACTTGTGTGCGTGGACAAGACATATCAGTGTGAGGCCTCGAAGGGAAATCGATGTCTCTACCTGAATTATGTAGGCTGAATTAAAGATGGGCATGTCCTCCCTAGGTGCTGAATTCTAGGACTGGAACAACTGAGTCAAAACGTAAGATTTCAGAATTGGCCGTAGAGCAGAAATTGCGGTAGAGACAGAGAGGAATCAACTAATTTGTTTGTTATTTATTTACTCGGGAAGTGAGTTGTGGGAAGCAAGGGAGTTAATACCGTGCTCACGGTGTAATTACTGCCTTGGACATCACAGAAACAACTCAGGGGAGCAGAGCATGATTTTCAGGAAGGATGATGCAGTCCATGGGGAGCCACTTGGCTGTGATGATTAATTTGACATGATGTGGAGTGGGAGACAAAGACTACATTGGCATTTGGGGTATCACCCAGGACTTGCAATTCTCCTAAGAAGGTTCTTCGTCTTTGCTGAATGATGCAGACCTAAGAGGATCTCAGTGGGTCTCTTCTGAGAAGCAGCATCTTGTTCTCTGTGTTCAGATGGAAACCTTGCCCCCCTGTCTGACTACCCAGCGTATTCTGAATGAAAGACTAAGGATGGTGCTAATAAGCAAATATTCTGAAGCCAGGCATGGTGCCTTTAATCTCAGGGCTTGGGAGGCAGAGACAGTCAGACTTCTGAGTCTGAGGCCAGCATGGTCTGCAGAGGGATATCCAGGACAGTAAGAAATACACAGGAAACTCTGTCTCAAAGAAAAAGGAAACTTTCTGAGAGGCAAGAATCTGTCACCTGTAGGGTGGGTTAAGCACCTTACACAACATTATAGAGAACTGGGTGGGTAGTTGTTAAAAAACATCCCTGGTCAAACTTTGTGATTTAATTGATGTATTCTATCTCATAAAATTGTGATCTTTTGTTATCTTAAAAGACACATTATCACCCATTTTATCCACAATAACATACTTTCCTGACAAACCCACAGAACAATAATATAATCAAGATGAATACTGTTATATCTCACAAAATTAAAGCCAAACTGTAATTAAGAAGTGGCGAGTCAAGTGGAATATAATATTGCTATGCTTGTGTGTTTTAAAAGTACCACAGATGCAATCATTTTCACTTCTCTAACATGATAACTCTGTACTTACAAAAATTGTTGTGAAAATAAAACTCTGCAGTACTCTCGACTAATGTGGCACACACACACACACACAAACACACACACCCCTCATGAAAAATTAGCTCTGTATATCAGTGAATGTCTTCCAGAGAACAAGAACTTATTGGCGATATATGTATTTAAGGAGAAATCATTGTAGAAAGATATTTATTATGAAGGCTTTGCTGAGGCTCACATGATTATGAAAGGGCTTCATCAATGCTATCTATAAAGCCCAGAAACCCCAAGCAAGAGAACCCAGTTGAGGGAATGTTGCAGTCCTAGCCTGTTGCGGTCGGCCAGCAGCTCGCAAGGAACGGTTCTACTGAGATGGCAACTCGGGCTGCAAGAGAAGAACTAGACGGGCGGAAGAAAGAACGAAGCCAAGTCAAAAGCAACTCTGATCAAAGCTCAATTTTATTAAATCAGCACGCAGTTATGAAGAAGAGGAAGAGGGGGCCGATTCCCGCCAAATAGTCTGGGGGACCAGTAGCAGGGTGACCACGTGGATGGCTCCGAACAGCAAAGCGGCAGGTTCCAGCAGTGGGCATGGCAGAACGATTGAGCAGGCAAGCTCCATCCAGGTGTAAACAGTGGAACCCTAAGGCTGGGGGAGGGGAGGCTACACTAGCCCATATCAAAGGTCCAAGTACCAGGAGCAATGATGCTCAAGGTAAGAGAATGGGATGTCCCAGCTCAGGAGAAAATCTGCCTTCCTCCATATTCTTTATCCAGGTCTTCAGTGGATGATAGGGGATGCTTCTTGTACTGATGCTATGAGGACTACGGAAAACAATCTTCTTTATTCACCCCTCATATTCAAATGCTAATCTCTTCTTCAGGCACCCACGGTGTTTTATTATCAGCACTCCACACATCAATTAGTCTAACTAATTAAAATTAATTACCATATTATGTTCTATATTTATAATCTGAAAACAAAATTAAGAGATGCTCACTCCAAATACCTGTCCCCATCCCAATTCATCTTTTCCTAATAATCCATAAGGAACACTGGAAAGTTGAGCTTTTCTAGCACCTGAGTTATGTTCAGAGACTGTGATGGTTTGAATAGCTATCGACCCCATAACCTCATGTTTGAATGCTTGGCCCATAGGAAGTGACACTATTAGGAGGAGTGGCATTGTTGGAGGAAGTGTGTCACTGTGGGTGCCAGCTTGAAGGTCTCATATATGCTCAAGCTATACCCAGTGAGGCATAGCCTCCTGCTACCTGTGAATCCAGATGTAGAACTCTCAGCTCCTCCACCACCAAGACTGCCTGTGTGCTGCCATGCTTCCCACCATGATGATAATAGACTAAACCTCTGAATCTGTAAGCCAACCCCAATTAAATGTTTTCCTTTATAAAATTTGCCTTGGTCATGGCATCTCTTCACAAGCAACAAACTCCCGAATAAGACAAAGACTTTTATGAAAACCAAACAAGCAAGCACAAAGCATACAGCAGAGGTGTCCAATATGTCAGAATTAATCCGTTTTATTGATGGCCAGTATTCAATTATTCAGGAGCAACAGAAGATGTTCCCATGACTATGAAAGACCCATTGAAAATCTATGATGGACAGGGACCCCGAATTAAGGCCACAGCCAGCATACTTGACACCAGACCAATCTTTTTTTTCCTTCCTCTCCTTCACCTCTTTGAGACAAACTGTCCTTTGAATTATTCATATAATAGTGATTGCTCTCTTCATGTCCTCTTTAACTTTAAAAATGATTACCAAGTACAAATACAGATTCCTAATATAAAATGTACTATATAAATAAAGTCAATTACCTCACATATGAACCAAAATGCACAGACCAAAGGAGCTAAAATGCACAGATTAATGGAGAATGTTATACATTTCAAATTGCACTCTGGTGCATAGTTTTGAATTTTTAAACAAGAATAATATTCCAAAGTTCCATAAAGAATTAATAAATTAAAATAACTAAAGCTCTTATATCTATGCAATTAATCACTGTATTATTATTCATTCTTTAGCGCTATTTAAATGTATATACTGAAAGTATATGTAATAACACATAACTTCATTTAAATAATTTCTAGTATTTCTTAGTATTGCTAAATACATATTGATCTCTAGGGGTGTGTGGAATAGGCAAGGTTAAAAAAATAATAAAATAACATGATTTGATAATTACAGAGCAAGCAGGAAAAAAAGGTTTTAAATAATATGTAATAAATGTGCTAATTTAGGCTCACATATGTACTGGCATCTATAAATATAGAAGATTTTTTTTTGAAAGTCAGAATGTGTTTCGTTGACACTGTTAAAAATTGCAAAACAGCCAGGTGGTGGTGGCACACGCCTTTAATCCCAGCACTTGGGAGGCAGAGGCAAGCAGATTTCTGAGTTCGAGGCCAGCCTGGTCTACAAAGTGAGTTCCAGGACAGCCAGGGCTATACAGAGAAACCCTGAAAGAAAGAAAGAAATTGCAAAATACAGTGCCTTAGCTTCATTTCTGTTACTATGATAAACATCCTGACATAAAGCAACTTAGGAGGACAGGGCTTATTTTCACTCACAATCACCTTTGCAGAGAAATCAAACTAACAGGAACTTAAAGCAGCCAGTCACATTACATAATATGTACTGTCAAGATCAGAGAGGAGTGAGTGCACACATGCCTGCTACTCAGGTCACCTTCTCTACTCCGCTATAGTCCAGGACCCAAACCTAGGGAATGGTACTACCCTCAGTTGACTGGGTCTTCCCACATCAATGAACATAATCAAGACAGTTTCCCATAAATTAGCTCACAGAGCAGCTCCGTCAAGACAATTCCTCCTTGAGAGTCTCTTCCCAAGTGATTCTAGACTGTGTTAATTAACAAAACCAATCATCATACATAGCTATACATAGTAAGAAAGCAAAGTAGGGTCAAGGGGCTGGAAGTCTCACTCAGAGAACTTACCGCATAGTCAGGAGGACCATAGTTTGGACACCAGCACTCATATAACAAGTCAGGATTATAACCCCCTGAAGTGGAAACTTAAGGGTTCGTTTGAAAGTCGGTTGCTGGGGCAAACACATGAAGAAACTTTTAGTTAAAGTGGACACAGGTGTGAAAGGCTAAGGCTGACTCGTGAAGGAACATTTCCCAGAAGCAGACACAGGAGAGAGATGTTCTGCTAAAGCAAACACATGAAAGGACACGTGAATGAATGACTCTTTGCTAACAACTCACATGTACTGGTCCACATTGCACTGCATAGTTGAGCTGCATTTGTCGGGACTCCATAGAGAAAATCTGCACCAAAAAAAAATTTCTGGTGGTGTCCTGCAGTTTCTTGTGGTTTTCCCTGACTCGGGCTGATTGGCAGAGTGATGTCAGCTGAGACAGATGCACGTGCTGAGGCAAGTGACCCATGGAGGACATGAGATGTTTGGAGAGAGTATAAAAGGACTGGAAGGATGTGACAGGGACTGAGCTAGGCTTGCTTATAGAGCTAGCTCTACAGTGCTTGTAGCTCCGAGTCTTCACTGATCTTCACCCCAGAGAGAGACACAGCTGAGAACTTCTGGCATTCCTCCTGGTCCCTCCTGCCGACTTGACTCATGCTGAGGCCAAGACCTGGCTGTCTCTGTTAGATAGTGCCACCGTTGCTGATTCCTGTTTGCTATCCTGACTCTACCAACCTTGAAGTGTTTTCAAGTGAATCAAGCTGTCATTGATAACATGTGAACTGAACTGCTGATTTCCAGATATCACAGAGGGGTTCCAAAGAACCTTTCTAAACAGGTCCACTTCCCCCACCCCCACCCCTGTATCCTTTCGTTCTCACTATCTCTGGTGGGTGGTGGGCTAAAAGGGAGGTTAAAGCATTTTAAAAAACATCCTTAAAAATAGGATTTGAAAAAAATTAAAGTTATAACCCCAACTCTGAGAGATGGCCACGGGAAGATGGGTAGGGCTGGCTGGTTTTCAGCCTGAGAAAATATAAGCCTTAAGTTTAGGGGAGACCCTTTCTCAAAGGAAGAGGCAAAGAGGAAGAGAAGAGGACGTCTGGGACCCTTTTCTGGCCTCCCTTAACATACAGATACACATACACAAATAAATAAATAAATATTAAATAAAATATTAAATACATCCTTTTTGACGTCAGCACTAATATTGTTTTAATAACAAAAAACTGCATGTTCTTATTCTTATACCCGAGGCAAGCTGTTCCCACCAGACATTTGGGGTTATTCAAAACTTATTTTGAATTGCAAAGTCTTCCCAGGACATATTTACTCGCCAGGTATAACTGAGATTAAATTTCCTACCCTTCAGACTGATATTTAGTTTCAGATTTCATTTTGAATGTTAAGGATTGTATTGTATGGTTGCTGTGCCTGTGTATATGACATGTGTGGGACTGTGCACGCAGCAGTGCGCATCTGGGATCAGAGAACTGCTTTGAAGAATTGCTTTGCTCCTTCCAAATTCACGTGGGTTCTATGAATCAAATCTAGGTCTCCAGGCCTGACAACGAGAGCTTTTTCCTACTGACCCATTTCTCTAGTCCAAATTTTCTTTGAATTTTAAGAGATGATTAGTTTTGTTTTCTCCATCTGAATGTTGTAAGTTCGTGTTAGTTAATAATGAAGCTGCCCTAACCTAAGTAATATTCCACATGCTTAAATGCTTGTATTTCTACATGAAAAAAAAAAATCTAAGCACGTCTAGACTTTTTAAACTACAAAATATCGAAAAAAAATGTCAAAGACGAAAGACATATAAAATAAGTAAATAATAGAATTTTGGGATATGTTTTATAAAAAGTTCTTCTTTCCAAAAAAAGTAAAGCCTTGTACACATGTGACAAACATTGCTTTCCTTTGTCAACTGGGTAGTCACCAAATGTGTTCCAGGCTTGGAAATTACTCAGCTTAACTCCCCCAGGTTACTGCACCCTAAGAAGGAAATGGTGTCGCACAAATGGTAATTAAAAACCTTTCTTGCTTTTTCTCCACTTTCTCTTCCAGCATTTCACTCACTTTCCATACACCTAATTACCCATGTTTATTTATAGAGGAATTCAGAGGGGCAGCTGACGTTGGCAGACAATTAAATCCTCTTAGTCTCCATTAGCTTAGAGAGCTCTGCTTCCCCTGAACTCATGGAACCCAGGAATGCCACCTAAGCTATTGCCATAGCCCTTGACTATATAGAAGACATGATGTCACCTGCACAGATGTTACCATCAATATTCCCATCAGTATTGGCGTCGTTACCAGTTCCACAGTTGTCTGGAACCGAGGAACCTCCATGGACATTTGAATATTGGTAGTTGTGCTTGGTAGCACTTCTTAACCAAAGTTAAGAACATGCATACTTTATTCCATGAAGAAAGATGACAGGAAGCAAGATTTCCCAGGATGCATGAGCATCTGCCATGGGGTGGTCTGAGCTCCAAAATGTAAAAAGCATGACCATTTCTTTTAACACTTGTAGACCAGCAGGACCCATCTCTATGCAATTTTCAGACCCACAACCTGACAGAAGTAAAGGCAAATACTTTTGACTAGATACCAGTTAAGACTAGATTTTTCCTGGCCATAGAGCATACAACTTGGTAGATTGACTATAAATCGTATCTTTGGTTACTGGGTCCTGTGAGCTATATTACAACCAACTGACTGGATTTGTAACATCCCTTCTAAGCACAGGAACCTCGATTGCTAACCTATTCTAATAGTCACTACTTCATCCTCTCTCATATTAACAATGACTAGGAATTAGGGGTTGGTATAAAGAGTACCTCACCATTCTCTTCTCACCCAGATTTAATTTTTGTTCTTAGCATATGGTGAAAAGAATATAAAGACAATGCTAGATTGAGGGTAAGTCTGCTGAAAGGTTACTAAATAAGTGAGGTTACTGTACTTAGAGGCTGTGCCAAAAATCCCATCATTTGGCTGTTATATAGTTAACCTTTACCAGGAACTGATCTTTGAGAAAGATGCATTGAGGTTGTGTGTGTGGGTGTTTTCCTGCATGTATGTATGTGCACTGTGTGCCTGCCTCATGCTCACGGAGGCCAGAGGAGACCATCCGAGGTCCCCTGAAACTAGTGCTACACACAGTAGTGAGCTGCCAAGCGAGTTCTGGAAACTGAACCTAGGTCTTTTGGGAGAGCAGCCAGTTCTCTTAACTGTGGCCCCATCTCCTTTTTGTTTTATTTTTTTGTTCATTCTTTCATGGGGTGTTGGAATGGGAGTAGGTGCTTAAAGAAATGTGAAAGTATATTGTCTTAGTTAAATATACTTATATTTGATGGTGTGACATAGCTGGATTTGATGCTCATTTTGTTCACCTTTCTGGTAACAGCAACAACATCCTAATACAATGCTATTTGTCTTCATATTCATTTATTCCTAATACATGTGTTTTCTGGTGGTCTTAGGTGACCCCTATGACAATCCTAATACAATGCCATTTGTCTTCATATTCATTTATTCCACATGTGAGCAATAAACTCTCAAGCATCTGGTTGTGGTGATGCTTTGTCCCCAAGGGGAACCCTGTAGATCACCCACACCCATTGTATCATGTGCCTCTGTAACTTAGTCCTGTACCAGATCCTCTGTTGCATGTGTTTAGGGCTGGTATGACATCTGACACTACTTTCTACCTTGGACTGTGAATTTGAAACATGGTTGGGGTAATTCCCTGTGTCTTCTTCAGGAGGGAAGTCTATTCTTAGGGCAAGGGCAAGGATCTGAAACTGATTTCCAGAATCCCATCCCAGCAAGTCTATCTGGAGTAATGGTTCTCAACATGTGGGTTTCGACCCCTTTGAGGGTGAACAACTCTTTCATAGGGGTCACCTAAGACCATCAGAAAACACAGATATTTACATTATGATTCATAACAGTAGCAAAATTACACTTATAAAATTAAAATTATACTTATGAATTAGTAATGAAATAATTTTATGGTTGGGGATTACAACATGAGGATATATATATGTATATATGTATATATATATATATATATATATATACTCGAAGCATTAGGAAGGTTGAGAACCACTTGTCACTTATCTAGGGGGGTATTTTTACTTTTGATACTAAGAATAAGAATATACATATAAATTTCATATAATTTTGTGGACATAAAATATATATTAAAAGTGACTCCTGAAAGCATATTGTTATATCCATAGAGCAAAGTTCCACTCATCAAGCTTCTTGCCATAGATTGGAACCAATGCAGAGACTCACAGCTGTGGGTCTGAACAACAATGTGCAGGCAGTGAGAGACTTTGGAGCACTTGCTCCTGGATGGGCTACCTCCATCACACCCGTCCCCTCAGGGCTCAGGGCTCTTTGCAGAACAGGAGGCAGAAAGATCCTTGGAGCCTAAAGTTATGGATGACTTCAAGGAAGCAGTGTCTTCCAGACATGGCTGGATTGGTACACAAAGGAACCCCCAGGACTGGGACAGCATGCTGAAGATCTGCACAGGTTTAAAGCAGACAAGCTCCCACCACTGAGAAGGAGAAATGCACATAAAGCCTCAGCCCTCACCAAGAAAATGTATGTAAGTAATACCTGCCGGAAATGGGAAAACCAGTTTTCTCCAATGAAGTATCACTGGCCATATCAACACATGCCCAGGAGCAGTTGACCAACACAAACGAGATTCTATTTTGTTTTGTTTCTTTTTTTTTTAAAGATTTATTTATTTATTATATCTAAGCACACTGTAGCTGTCTTCAGACACCAGAAGAGGGCGTCAGATCTCATACAGATGGTTGTGAGCCACCACGTGGTTCCTGAGATTTGAACTCACAACCTCTGGAAGAGCAGTCAGTGCTCTTAACCCTGAGCCATCTCTCCAGCCCTTTGTTTTGTTTCTTTTTTGTTGTGGGAAATATTAAAAACGAACCCACCAACTCTGGGCTCTCAACCTGCCAACTCCCCTGCAGGCAGGACTATGCTCCTGAGCTCCTGTCGCTGGCAGCTCTCTCCAGCTAGCCTCCCACAGCATCTGGCTCGCTTGTCCTGGGAGCCACTATTCCCTCTCTGCTATAAACCCCTGTAATCGGTGACCCCACACCCAGTAACCAAGTAAATCAAAACTCTTGAAGCTTATAATTAACCAAACAGATTTATGTATCAATAAATTCTCAATTTACAAGATGCCAATACAATAATTTCAAAACCAATTGATAATGATAAAAGCTTTATCCCAATTATTCTAACCTTATAATAGCATAACTACCTATGGCTGGTTAAAGCCCTGCTGGCTCACATCTGCCTCTATTTTGGCCTTCTCTCTTTGTTACTCCTGAAACGCTGTCTCTGCAACTCCTAGCTCTGCCTCCCTTTTCCCTGTCCAATCACAGGCTTCCTGCTGCCCTCGTATAATTGGACAGGGAAAATCCTGCAACACCTTTTGTTCTCTGTGTGTGTGTGCTTTTTGCTTTATTTTGGTATTTTTGTCTTACTGTTTTTTTTTTTTTTTAGTTTTTTTTTAAATTTTTGGGTTTTATTAAGTTTATATATTTATATATATATAAACTTAAGTTAATATATATATGTGTGTGTATGTGTGTGTGTGTGTGTGTGTGTATACAGAGAGAGAGAGCATGTAAAGTTGGGGGTGTAGGGAGGTGGGAGGATCTTGGGAGGTGGGAGGATCTTGGGGAGTTGAGGAGGAGAAAAAATATGATCAAAATATATTCCTGAAAAAACTTTTTTTTTTTTTTTTTTTGGTTTTTCGAGACAGGGTTTCTCTGTAGCCCTGGCTGTCCTGGAACTCACTCCGTAGACCAGGCTGGCCTCGAACTCAGAAATCCGCCTGCCTCTGCCTCCTGAGTGCTGGGATTAAAGGTGTGCGCCACCACTGCCCGGCTCTGGAAAAACTTTTAAAGAAAACATTTATATACAATACAAACACATCTATAGACATTACAATATATACTTTACAAGCATAAAGATGAATCTTATCATGAGGCGTTGGAGGTGCCAAGGAACAGAAAGTGGAGTTAAGGCAATGCTGGAATCAGGCTGCAAATGCAAGCTGGGCAGAGGGACCAGAGTCCTCCTCCTCCCATTCCTAGCTAGACAGTCTTACTGACAAAACTCTGTGTCTCAATCTGAGAAGAGGATGATCAGCTCCTACCTCAAATAACATCACACAATTTAAATGAGGTAACCTGTGACATGTTCCTGACAGCATCTGGCATGCTGGGTAATCCAGAGATGGCAATCATTAGCACCAGTCTTGTTCCTATGTGGACAAGTCAGAAGGAACAGAGAGACACCCCACTGTCCTCTGATAATGAAGGAATGTGGTACGTTCACACACAGGAATAAGGACAATCAGTGATGGGTAACTTCTAAAACATGTGGCTGATTTCCCCTTATGGGCTCAAGGTCTGCAGGGTCCGTTTGCCTCCTGTGCATATATTAGTAGTGCTCTGCAGCCTGGTATCTGATGACTGTTGCGGCTGACTTCCAAATGTTAGCTATAAAACTGACTTTAGTTTAATGTGAGAGTGACATGAATGATGTCACTCTCACTGTGGTCATTTGCAGTGGCACCTAAGTTCCTGGTCTCTAAGTTGGAGCTTCCAAACCAGGCTTTAAAAAACTAGAGTTACTAGGCTTAGTACAGCAGTTCCTGCTCCAACTTCTAAATAAGGTTGTCACACATGGGCCTACATGGTACAACATTTCTCTTCTTGTTGTAGCTTTGTCTATGACTGAATGTTACAGAGATACCACATGTGTTAGAATCTTCCAGCTGTTTGAGATGATGGCCCACTATGTTTTAATGTCTTATGAAATTTTCATGAACAATCCAAGCATAATTGTTAAGAATGCATGAATTTAAAAATCATGTAAGTGGAATAAACATTTTATGAATGGACTTTTCTGTACCTCTTTTCATGTTTAAATTAGTCTTTTGGTTTTGGCAGCTAATAGGCTTTTACCAATTTTTAATGCAAACATTATCATAACAAAAATGTTAATATGGCTACTATCTTCAACCATGTCCCATATCCTTCTTAATTCTTAGCCCCCCTCAAAAACTGAAGCAGACTTTTTATTTTTCTACATGGAGGATGGAATTGGTTGGTAGAAGGTAAAGTGTCTCATTTAAAGTCTTGGTTTATGGTGTTTTCTAACTTGAGAAGCCACAGTGATCTTGGCCCATTGTGACACTGAGCAGCATCAAATGTTGGTTACGTTCTGTGGTTCCAAACTGTTGTTAGTTTGAAGGATTTCTTGATGCTCTTACAGCTTGCCTTTGACTTCAGTCCCTTCTTTCTATTTGTCAGGGACACAGGAGCCCCTTCCTTCTTACTGTCTTGTCACCAACTATTCCAAATTGTTGGCTGTGTGTTTGGGAAAAGGCTGCATGGTCTTTCTGGCTCCACTCAGTGTCTAAGACATCCTGTTTCCTCTGCTTACACCTCACAGCTTCCCCTCATCCTCTTTCCTGCAGTGCAGCCCTCCCCAGTGATACAGCAAGGGTTGTCACATATGTCATGTGTCCTGCATGTTGGAGTGGGTTTCTGATGATGCACCTACTCATGCAAGAAACTCATCACTCGTGCCGGTAAGGAAGCTTAATACCAAGATACATTTGGGTATTATTTCTTCGGTCAATTTATTTTAAACTTAGCTATTCACTTTCCCCCTTTAAAAAAGATTATTTTATCAAACAGTATATCATGATTGCAGTTTCCTTCTGTCTACCCATCCTGGTTCCTCCCCGCCTCCTCCTTTGCTCTATTTTCAGTGCCCTATTTGAGGCAAATAAAAATTTGTTTATATCTTCCCAGGAAAAGACACACACACACACACACACACACACACACACACACACACACAAACCAAAATAAATGGCTGTGTATTTTGAGGTGCTTTAAGTTCTAAATGCATGTTTCTGTGAACATTAAATGGAAATATCTTGTCGATGAGACACTCACAGGAATGTAGGAATGTCTGTCACTGACAGGGCACTTGAGAGAGTTTAAATAGGGAAAGTATTTATTATTTTCGTGGATTCAGGAGAGTAAAGTTCAAGAATTCTTGACTCCAGACACTTAGGCAGAACATCATGGCAGTAGACACATGTGCTCGAGGAGGTTTCTTAAACTCGTGCTACACAAGAAGCCGAGCAAAGGGAAAGGACCAGAGCCACGCTGGCTTGTGAAGGCATCTTCCCATCTCCTACTTCCTCCTGAAGCTTCTAGAACTTCCCATCACAACAGTACTATCTGGGCATCTTAGGGTTTCTACTGCTGTGGAGAAACAACATGACCAAAGCAACTCTTAGAAAGGAAAATATTTCACTGGGGCTTGCTTACAGCTAAGAGTCCAGTATTATCATGGTGGGAAGCATGGCTGCATGCAGGCAGACATGGTGCTGGAGAAGGAGCTGAGAATTCTACACCTTTATTCACAGGTGGCTTGAGACTGTGTGCCACACTGGGAATAGCTTGGGCATATGAGACCTCAAACTCTCCATAGTAACACACTTCCTCCAACAAGGCTACTCCTTCTAATAGTGCCCTATCTACAAGAATTCAAACACATGGGTCTATGAGGGCACATTCCTATTTAAAGCACCAATTGGAGGACCAAATAATTGAACATATGCGTCAGTGGGAGAGATGTCGTATTCAGAGCATCCATTCACTCTCATTTTGCTGTCCCTCTGAAGAATACGGTTCTGTCAAGGGACAGAGTGAGTTAACCATATTAGCCACAAAGACCCATCATTGTGCTGTCTACCTATACTGGGCTCACTCTATTTTCTGTTCTCAGGCTCCTTTTGTTGCAAACAAATCATTTACTCTTTGTTTTTTCCATGTTTACTCACATTATGATGTCTAATTATGTGTAAGCCATACTCCCAGCACTTCTGTGATCCTTCTTTCCTCATTGCACACACACACACACACACACACACACACACACACGTATATATACATATATATATATGTATATTTCCAAATTCTACTCTGTCTACCAGTTGCTCAGTTCTATTAGTTATAGGAATCTTCATAGGGAGAAAAAGAATAAAAACAAACAAACAAACAAACAAAAACATGGCTTAGCTTTGAGAACTGCATACAATTTGGAGAGAAAGAAAAAAAAATGTTAGAACATTCCTTGGATAGAAAAGCAGATATGAAGCTATTTCTGGGGCAGGAAGAAGTCTGACTCACCATCAGTATGGCACATTAGAGGTGTGGAAAAAAAAAGCCAAGAAAGTGGAGTTACACTGATTATCTAAACCTTGGAAATAAGGACTTGTGTTAGGAAAAGGACACCATGACCAAGGTAACTCTTAAAAAGGCTGGGGCTTGCTTACAGCTTCAGAGATTTAATCCATTGTCATGATGGCGAGAAGCATGGCAGCGTCCAGGCAGACATGGTGCTGGAGGAGCTCCAAAGGCAGCAGCAGGAGAATTCTTCCAGGCTGGATGGAGCTTGGGCATAAGATCACAAAGCCCACCCCTACAGTGACACACTTCCTCCAACAAGGCCACACCCACTCCATCAAGGCCACACCTCTTAATAGTGCCACTTCCCATGCGCCAAGCATATTCAGACCTGCACAGGACCAATTAAAGGTACTGAGCAAAGTACTCATGAGTCCTCCACTCTTTCTGAAACCAAGTTGGCTTCAATGAACCCTTGTCTGTTCAGCCTACTAGCCAGCTAGTTCTTAGCTCTAGTCTCCTCTGCTTGTTTTATCATGGACATCTTGAGTTAAACCTTGTTAGCTGGAAGTTATCAGCTCTCACTGCTGTGGCACGCTATTCCCTATTGTCTTCATGAACAATTACATCAATAGCCCTCAACACTAACAGACTTGATGTCCTTTGCTTTTAATAGTATTTCCAACGTCTTCCTTTACTATCTTAGAATAAAATTCAGCTATCATAATGCTGTACCTAACTAAAAGTGTTGCGGATCAACTTGTGCCCTCCTCACACCCTAAAAATCTATATGTTAAAGGTCTAACTGCTTCTACCTCAGAGTATTTCTGGAGATAGACATTTAAAGTGTTCATTTAACTAAAACGAGGCCATCTAGATGGACTATAAGCCAATGAAATAGGAGATGCTATAGATCATACATGGTAAAAGATCATCTACAAGCAGGGGAACTAGGCCTGGCACATATCTTCCCTGAAAGCTGGAAGAGGAAGCAACCCCACTGACACCTTGACCTTCTCCAATCAGAACAAAACAATCATTGTTTTTCAAATTACTGGATGTATTGTACTTTATTATAGCAGATCTAGCAAGTGAGTACATTAGCTATGCATAATTATTTTATTGTCATATAAAGATGAAATGAATGTCATGTACAGTAAAGTACTCATTTGTATATGAAAATGTGAGAGCACAGCTATACTAAAAGCGGTAATATTTATTCATGCACTCTGTGTGCAACAGCTATAAACCATGGTGGATTGACAGTGTGCGTACAACCTGGCCTGGTGTGCAGTACTGGCAATGCAAACACGAAACCTTGAGCAGTCTTACTTCTGGCACATGGTTTTCCTGAAAGAGAAAACAACTCTTGGCAAAGTACCAATCCAAACAAAGAACCATCTTCCCTCAATTTACAAAGCAGTTGCCTTCCCGGAAAATTCAAATGTGGGTTGTGTTTATTTGTAACACAGGGCTGGGTCCTGAGCACAGATCATTATCAGCAGGTTTTTCACCTGAATTATGTCTTAGAGAGCACATAGAGGTCACAGACAAGGGTTATCTTCCTGTAGTTCCGCACAAAGTGAAGCTTTGCTGCATCTCTGGGTCGCTGTGCCCAGTTCATTAGGATACCTTGTTATCAGACCACCCGAAGCATCTTCTCTCCAATGTTATCTTCCCTTCTGGGGAAGTGCTCTTCCTACTGAGACAAACCGATATGCAAGGAGAGAAATAAAGTGGCTTAAGACCTTTGGGTGTTTGGCCAGCCACATTGCACTCCCTGTCAGAACTTCTGCCAGGGAATCCACAGATCTGGGACCACAAAGCAATGTCCAAACCAATGGTTCCATGTTCTGTTGGTGTTTTTAGTGGGATTTGGGGACTAAACCTAGAGCACTACATTGTGTTAGGCAGACAGTCCACCATTAACTTATACTCCAGGGTATTTTTAAAAAACATAATGTTTGTTTGTTTGTTTGTTTGTTTGTTTGGGGTGTATGTGTGTGTGTGTTGTATATGGATGTATCTGGGTATCTATATGATAAGGTAGTGGTGGGTGTGCTGTGGTACATGTATGAAGGTCATAGAACAATTTTGTAGAACACTTTTTTTTCCGCCTTTACAGGAGACCTGGGCATTGAATGTAGCTAATTAGGTTTGTACAGCAAGTGTTTTTTACCCTCTTCCAACCCTTCTTTCACCTTAAAAAAAAACAAAAAAAAAACTTTTTTTATTTTGAGACACAGTCTTGATAAATTGTTCAGGCAAGTAATGAGCTTTCAATCTTTCTACCCTGGCTCCCACGGTAGTTCTGTGATTGCAGGCTTGGAACATCAGGCCAAGTTAGCATTTTCTTTTAAAATGTTTTCTTATGTATTACATTATTTGTTATGTATATTATTAATTATTATTGTTGTTATAAAACAGAATGATCAAGGCAACTTATAAAAGAGAGCGTTCAGTTGGCCTTGTGGTTCCTGAGTCCACAGCGGCAGAGCAAAAGAGCAGCAGCAGGAGCAGCTGAGAACCCACATCTTGGTCACGAGCGGGGGGGGGGGGGGGGGGGGGGGAGGCAGAGATCATTATCAGGGAATGCTGTGGCCTCTTAGAATCTTAAGTGAATCCCCAGGAACCCTTCTCCAACAAGGCTGCAGGCTGCTCTTCCTAATCTTTCCTATACAGTCACCAACTAGGGACCAAGTTTTCAATGTCTAAGACTTAGGGGTGGGGGCAGGGGGTGCATTTCATTCAAACCACCACGGATGCCACCACCACCTTCCCCTCTTCCTCCTCCTCCTCCTCATCATCATCAATGGTGGTGGTGTTTGGTACTGAGCCAAGACCTTTTGGGGCTAGACAATCACTTTACTACCAACTACTACCAACTATATCCATGGCCCTCTCTAGTTTGGGGTAGGGTCTTGAGCCTATGTATCTCAGGCAGCCTTGAAATCATGATCCTTAGTGCTAGAAGTGTAGACTCAGGTTGCTATGTCCAGTTGGTATTATTCTAAGCTGGTTTGAAGGCATGGTCTTGACACTGCCACTGAATCCTGTGTGTTAAAAAGCTGCTCTCTTGGCTTAAACTTTGGCTAATCCCTGCTGGCTAGAGTCTGGCAGCTGAGTGTTTTGTATTTTGTCTGTGTCTCAGGGACATGTGGGCGACGGTTGTTCCTGTGGAGCTCGTGTTAATGAGAATCTCCTGACCAATTCTGCTCTTCTCTCTTCTCCTTCTGGACTGAACATTCGTTGTCAGAGAGTTTATGCCAGAATGCTGTGTCATCCAAGAATGGGCTCTGGCAGTGTACACTCTCCTCATGCCATCGTGAAGGGCCCCACACTCTGTCCCCACACAATGCTCCATCTTATACTGAGCAAGCAGCCACATGTCAGCAGCTTGTGTGGTCTAACATTCCCTTCTTCAATGGAGCATGCCCATTGATCAAGGAGCATGTGATGGTTTGTATATGCTTAGCTCAGGGAGTGGCACTACTAGGAAGTGTGGCCTTGTTGGAGTAGGTGTGTCACTGTGGGTGTGGGCTTTAAGACCCTCATCCTAGCTGCCTGGAAGGAAGTCTTCTCCTAGCAGATTTCGGATGAAGATGTAGAAATCTCAGCTCCTCCTGCACCATGCCTGGATGCTGCCATGTTCCCATCTTGATGATAATGGACTGAACCTCTGAACCTGTAAGCCAGTCCCAATTAAATATTGTCCTTATAAGACTTGCCTTGGTCATGGTGTCTGTTCACAGCAGTAAAACCCTAACTAAGACAGCATTATTTTGTAATTTCAACACTCTCTCCTCTGGCTTTCCCCTGAAAACGTCCTGTGTGAGGCAGAAACGTTTTTATTGCAGCAACAGTGACCAGCTACTCATCAATGGAGCATTCTGGGAGTCCTTACTAATTGACTATGTTGTGTGAACATTATAGAGTGTATTTACACAAACTAAGGTTGTTATAATGTCATTAGGCAATAAAACTGCATGGGTGTCCCCCTGCCTCCTGTATATGTGGTTCATCATTGATTGCCATGTTGTTGTGTGGTGCCTGTCTGTAGTAGAAACCAATGTGAGGGTGTGGATGCGACTCAATGGGTAAAGTGTTTGCCTAGCATTCAGGAAGCTCTACATTCGATTCCCAGCATTAGATATCTATGCAAATAATACTAGATATGTATACAAATGGCATAGCAGTGCATGCCTGCCATCCCAACACTGGAGGGGGGGAGGTGAAGACAGGAGTTATCAGAAGGCCGAGGTTACCTTTGACAACATAGTAAGTTCAAGGCCCACTGAATCCAGTCTCGAAAATAAAATTATTTAAAGGCACATTTACTGGAAAGGGACATTTGCTCTTGAGTTCAGGGATCTCAAAAGAATGAAGGTGCAAGAAAGAGCTCAAACAAAAATCCACAAAGCCCTCAACATTTAGTCAAACCCTTGTTTGTTACTCCTCTCTGCCTCATTTTTCTCTTTTTTTGCCCACTACTTTCTTTTGCCTTCCTGTGCATGTGATAGAATTGTATTCCTATGAGAGAGACCAAGCCCAGACCTAACTAAATTGGGTCCAATCTCTGGCTGAGTCTGTGGAATGCTAGAAACCAGATTGAATTCCCAGCTCTAGACAAAAAAAAAGAAACAAAACCCACGACACAATGGGTCCTGGCCGTAGATATGGCGCACTGCAGGATGTGGCGTCTAAGTGGAAACAGGTGAAGGAAGCCTTGTGAGGCTCCTCCTACCCACCCTCCTCCGCCCTGTGACAAATGTAGCTGCTGAGCAGCATGGGTGAGATTCAGGTGGAGTCTGGTTGGTTCTGAGTTGAGAATGTGACGCTGAGAATCCAGGAAGCCATGGGGGGTATCAGAACATGGTTCCAGAGAGGAGAGAATTGGGTGAGAGGACAAATGACCTATAGTCTAGCTTCGAAGGTACAAGAATGTTCAGCTTAGTACTGATCTGTATACATAGGGGAGGAAGCTGTCTGAGGCTGGGGAAAGAAACATTGAAAAGAGTAGAGAGAATGGTCTTTAAAGTTCCTGCTTCTACGCTTTTTGGCTAAGATCAAGTAAAAAGTTCCGACAGATCTGGAGGTGGTGGGGTCTGCTGCCACTGGTAAACTGCGATTCTGAATGCATGGAGTAGAATATTCAGAAAGCATTGGTTTCTGTAGGGAAAAATGTAGTCCCCAGGCCCATGCTGGCCCCGCCTAACAAGGTTTAAAAACAAATTGGAAAGAATCAAACTGCTTCCAAGTAGCTGTGTCCCAGAGCATGGCTGGGAAATATTTATAAGACTAGAAAAATATCCAGCACACAAGTTCATGATGTCTGCCTTCCAATCAAGCCCCTGGCCAAAGGAAGGAAGCAGAATTTGAAAATGAACAGGTGGGTATGGGGGACTTTTGGTATAGCATTGGAAATGTAAATGAGCTAAATACCTAATAAAAAATGGAAAGAAAAAAAAAAAGAAAAGAAAATGAACAGTGCTCTGCCCTGGAAATTCTGCAGGCACTAGCTTCCAGTGAAAGCTATTGTTATTTTTGTTCTTATCCTCCCCCCCCCCCCCGCAGTATTGTTTGACTTGCTACAACAAGGACACATCGCTAATGTTATTTCAAAAGACTGGACAAATCGCTTAGGAAAATGAGAATCAACGGAAAAAGTGGTTTCTGCACTTCAGAAGTGACCGAAAGTCTTCCCCTTTCTGCTTCACTTTCTGGAAGCTTCTCACTTTCTTTTCCACCATCTCTTGCCTTTCCTCCCTTTTCCATGTAGTTTAGGTGAACATGGGGGTGCCACTGTATGTTTTTTTAAAACACCCACAGTTAATTTTTCTAAGAGAATGTTGTTACCTGACTTTGAACACCCTGTACTCTCACTAAAGCTAATCAGAGGCCCTTTTACTAGCCTGCTCCCCAACCTGGATTAGTAGTCCACCCAGGTAAAGCCTTTGCAAGCCAGACCCCATTTGCCATGTCACTGGGCAAACAAAGTGCCATGACACTTTGGCTGTACCTGTGTAAACTGCACCCAAGCCCACCTCTGCTGTTCCCTCTACAGAGATCCTTCTGATGTGAAGACTGCTACAGGTTGTGATGAAGAGAATGAAACTGGAAGGGAGTCCGTAGAGAGCAAAGAAAACAGTCGGAGTTCCGGAGAGGGAGAAGAGGCAGAGGGCTGGGCCATCAGAGAAAGGGACCACTCAGAGACCAGACCCAGCGGTGAGAGCAGAGAGCTCCGGCACCTCGTGGACAGCGGGAGGTAGAGCGGAGAGGGCTCAGAGGCTGAGTGCCAGGCACTTGGACCCCAAATCGCAGGAGGCGCCCAGGGTTGCCTGGGCTTGGGACGAGCGCAGTCCGAGCACACATCGCACGCACCTCGGGATCCTGAGCACGGCCGCCGGCGATGAGCCAGAGCAGCCGCCTGTGCTCGGGCTACTACAGCCTCAACCGCAGCTTCGTGGAGCCTTTCCAGTGCCCGCAGCGCGGCGATGGGGCCGCGCTGCTCTATTGCTGCGGCTTCGCAGACCTCAAGTACTGCTGCAGCGAGCCGGGCAGCTACTTCCCCTACAAGCACAGCTACATGTGGAGCCTCAGGTGGGCAGGGCAAGGCAGGGCAGGGCAGGGCAGGGCAGGGCAGGGCAGGGCAGGGCAGGGCTGGGCAGGGCTGGGCAGGGCAACCTCCTTCTAGACCCGGGAAAGTGACCAGTGAAAGACACAAAGCTGGAATCAGGGAAGTCTAGCTCCGGCTGGGTTCAGGTCCTCGTGCCAAGGCGCCAGATTTCTGAATGGTTTCTGCAGAGAACCCTGGAGACAAATGAGAACCCTGTATATATCCCAGGCTACCCCAGGGACCACTGCTTGTGAGATGAGCTGGAAACTCTACTAACAAGACTGGAGGTTTTAATTCCTCTTCAGGTATTTGTTGATATGGTACATTTGAATGGAAAGGACGCTTCTTTGGAACCCAGGTTGAGGTATTGGACCAATGGAGTACTTAGAGTCACTGGGCAGCTGGGGTCTCTCTCTCTCTCTCTCTCTCTCTCTCTCTCTCTCTCCCTCTCTCTCTCTCTGTGTGTGTGTGTGTGTGTGTTTGTGTGTTGGCTTGAGTAGGTGCTACATACAACTAGGCTTTACAACTTGCTCTTCTCAGCGGTTCGGACACTGACACTGCACAACCAGACTGAAGGGTCGAGCACGGAAGGAAGAGCTTGAGTTACTCTGCTTACACACAGTGTGTCCTTTCTAGACACCCTTCCCTCGCACCTGAACCATTTGACCATGGCTTGACGTCTGGTCACTTTTCAAAGACAAGCCTTTCTTGATTCTTTTTCCTACATTGTACCCCCACCCCCACCCCCCGCTTATTTCTGTTCAGACTTTATGCTTGTTTTCACATTGAAATGCTCCCTCTAGAAGACTGCAAACTTAGAAACTTTAAATTTGATTCTTTTCTTTTGTGTACAGAATGAATGGAATCTTAATATTATAGGAAAGAACTTAAACTCCTAACATAAATTGTGTGTGTGAGCGTGTGTGAGGGTGTGTGTGTGTGTGTGTGTGTGAGAGAGAGAGAGAGAGAGAGAGAGAGAGAGAGAGAGAGAGAGTGTGTGTGTGTGTGTAGAGGAGGGGGAGGCAGGGAGAGAGAGAATTAGCTAGCATGAGTTACTATCACATCACTTTCTCATTACAATCGAGAACTAGACACACATGTCAGATCAATAGCAAACAAAGTAGGACAAAGTTGGCAGAACATTATGTCAACTTATTTTGTCCTCAATAGATTATTTGGGGGAAGAAAGTGATGGACTGTCCTGTTATCTGGGCTTTTCTAGACACGCTCAGACAGTCATTCATCTGTGAGTGCTTGAAAGTGTTGATGAGGGTAGAATTAGTGCCAACTGAGCCTGGCAATGCCCAAATCAAACTCTATTGAAAATGGTGCCCAAGATCTTCAGATCTCTAGATGCCACAGTGACAAGCAGAAAGGGCCATTGAACATTCCTGAGGTTTTCGAGAACACAAAGGAGGGATCAGCCTTCTGGGGTCTATCTTCATCAGGACAAAACAGATAGTTAGTCCAGTGTCAGGGGAAATAGGAAAATCACTTTAACTGGGGGCATCAGTTGGCTACATTGAACCAGGGGTTCCTGTGAATTGCTGAGCTCTGGAAACGCCACAGGAGGATACATTTATGAGAGCTTCATTTCTCTTCTATTCTTTGCTCTTCGATCCTAATTTAAAATACTCCAACTGCGAAACATATTACAGAAGTCAGTAGCTTTGGAACTGAGATTCCACAGCTGCTAGAGACAGGCAGCCAGAGCTACCTTGAGGCGAGGGCAGGTGCTAAGTAGGAGAATGGCTATATGGATGTGCCGACAGCTTCTCACACTTTCTAACAGTGGAATGCTAGGAAGGACAATTCTCCCTTTCCAGTGTCTGCCCCATTCATTTCTTCCCTACTCTTCTAAAACCCTAAATTCAAAGAGTCTACTTCAGTAACCTTTTCCAGGTCTTAAGAAAATGAGGCTTATTTATCAGAACCATTCATGAATGGATGCTGAATAAGTATTTGTTGACATGACCAACTTAAGGGACTCCTGGATCTCCATCGTTACATGAAGGTCTTCAGGGACAAAGCAATGCTTCTGTAATATGGGGCCGTGGCGCTGCAGCAGTTAACATACCTTTGGAGTTTCCTCCACACTGTGGAGTCTTTTAAAACCTCGTGCATTAAACATTCATGATGTATACGCTCCGTTTCATTAGGTTAGCACATTTTAATTTACTAAGTCACTTTTTACTTTGAAAATTATTTTTCAGCAACTGGGATTCTCATTTCAGGGATCTGTCCACATGCCTCATCTCTCTGCTTTATGCACAAAAATCATAGATTGCATTCGTGCATGTCTGTGTATAGGAAAGTGATCCTAACCCTCCTGGATACCGTCTTCAGAACGCAAGGTGCAAGGGCTTTTTCCTCTAATCCTATTAGAGCAAAGGACAGCCAGCATAGTAGCCTCCAGGTTCAAATATATAACTCTGTTTCGATTCTGCCATACAATTCCCCAGTCTTCCCTATATGCAGGGATGTCTGGGACAGTTAATAAATCAAGCGTGAGAATTTGGAACTTTGTATCCATGTTGTCTGCAGCTCAGGAGACAAGCTCTTGTGTGCAAGCCTGTTTTATTGCATCAGATCAATTGAGAATGGAGTAAACAGCCTGTCGCCTTCAATACTGTTCCTTCTCCCAAGGCAGTGGCACTCCTAGTGTCCCCAGTCAAACTCCCCCTTTTCCTTTTGCTAAAGTCAAGCTTGCTAGGGCCTGATCCCTGAGAGAAAGCAGAAGCCTGAAGACAAGCCAGGAAGATAATGAAGACGGAGATCATTATTTCTCAGTGATGTGCATTCCAAATTGCTACAGGCAGATCAATCATAAGTTAATTAGTATTTACTTTCATCTGTTGAATATTTTCTATAAACTAAACACTTAAAGTGTTCACAACCGGCTGAAATCTGCTCTTGAATAGCCTAACATCTAATTATGGCTGTTTACACATGACTCGAGAGACACAAGTCTGCGTACAGTTCAGCACAATGCTGCTTTTTCAAATCCCCTCTCTTGCTTGATAGTACTAAGTGCACACGTTTATAAAAACGTATACTTATACTTTAGTGTCTAGCCATATGTATAACCACATATTGAATGATTACAAAGGTGATGCAGGGGAGATGACAGTTGAGGACACATTTGACCGTTGGAGGAAGGGACATGGGCTTCTTTTCTGGTGCTAGGCAGGAAAATCTCAGACTTGAATTTCAGATGCATTCTGAAACCAGTTTTCTTTTAACTAAACTCTCTTCTCTTATGCAATGGTTGTAGCTTTGTATATCGTCAAGTCCTGCCTGGCCATGGAAGAGATAAGGTGACATGGTTCCTATCCCTGGAGCAGAGTCACCAAGGCATGGGCCTCCATGAGTGTTGATGGTTGCTAGGCATGAGGCTTGTTTGTATAATAATGAACATGACTTACATTATGTTCCTCCTTTAGGAATATTCTCCCTGCAAAGATTATTGAGGAACGTTCTTCTCTCTGCTAAATTTAATTAGTCCATGATAGTCAGAGACAGCATGAGTCCAAGAGGAAAGGGTATGTCTGATGTCCGCCACAAAAGTAGTAAATGATGAGATGTTCAAGACAACCCTTAAGGCTGTGGGAAAGAACCCTGAAAACATGAATTAAAAAATATATAAACAGAACTTCTCAACTCTGCAAAATATAAGGATGCAGGATGAATTATATGAGGAGCGTCATGGACCTAAAAAAACAGAGACAGCCACACTATGAGCCAGTTTGTCAGAAAGATACTAAGGAAAGATTTGGGGAGTGGAGATTATGGGGCAAGATCCCACACAGCTAAGTTTATTGTTTGTGCAAAAGTTGCCAGATTCCTGAGTTCAAGGTCAGCCTGGGACAGAACTAGTTTAGGCTCAGGATGGTGGGAATGATGATCTCAGAGCCAGACCCCATCCGACTAGCTTATTGTCTGTGTTTACAAAATTAGGCAGACCTCTGAATTTACTGTTACATTTTTTAAAAATGTACTTGTCTTTTTCTAAGAATCAAGGGGCTAAGGCCATAAAATGCTGATAATCAAAAGGGAAATTGGGGTGGTTGATTGAATTGATATGTAAATAAAAGACTGGGCTATGATCTTTGAGAGCTGAGCTATCTTTTTTTAATTAGATATTTTCTTTATTTACATTTCAAATGTTATCCCCTTTCCTAGTTTTTCCTCTGAAAATCCCCTATCCCCTCCCTCTGCTCCCCAACCCACCCACTCCCATTCCTGGTCCTGGCATGCCCTATCCTGGGGCATAGAACCTTCACAGGACCAAGAGCCTCTCCTCCTATTGATGACCAACTAGGCCATCCACTGCTACATATGTAGCTAGAGCCACAAGTTCCACCATGAGTTTGTCTTTGATTGGTGGTATAGTTCCAAGGAGCTCTAGGGGTATTGGTTAGCTCATATTGATGTTCCTCCTATGGGGCTTCAGTCCCCTTCAGAGAGCTGAGCTATCTTGATGAGCTGTCCGGAGAGCCAGCAGGAGCAGAACACAAGGCTGTCAGTTTGTACCACATAATTGACTTTGAGTCATTCTTTTCATGACTCCCAAACACCCTTTCCTTAGAACCCCTCTCTAAGCTGAGGCAGTTCCTTGGCAGTATATTAATAAGTGGTGTCTTTCATATATATCTCTAAAAGAAAAGTTTTATATTTCTGTTATATGTGTTTCCCGACTCTTACAGAAGGAAGTATTTTCCTGTTTATCTTTTGCTTGCAAAATTGATCTTTCTAAGGTGTGGTATTTATGATTAACTTGATTCATTGGTCTGAGATATTTACGAAGTTCTTAAAGACTCACGTGACCTTTGTCCTATCTCATAGATATCACACTGATATTAGCATACAAATTTTAAAGATTCTTAAATACTCTAAACAAAATGTATCAAGAATTCAAGATGAAAATTTCGATCATGCATAGTTTATGGTAGGACAGAATTTGATTATGAATTAATGAGAACAAGAATGAACAGCGAATTCTTTGTTCCAGTTTGAGTGCGTGGCAGTTTGGATGACATGACTTCTTTCTGTTTCCCCAGTATTGGTGCTCTGGTTGGATTGGGAATCGCTGCCCTTGTCTTACTTGCCTTTGTCATCAGTGTCTGTGTCCTCTGCTACTTATTTCTGTACACAAAACCTCAAAGATTAGACAATGGCCTTAAACTTCAGCACCTAGAGACATCTTCTACCCTAGAAGGTAAGCTGAATCTGTTATTTGTAGTTAACTACCTGTACCATAGCCAAAAGAATAACTCTAAGCTGGGCAACAGGTCACACTGTTCAAAATGAATGTTGCTTAAAGATTCACCTTACAATGTATCCTCAAAAGAATTCACATTGAATCAGTTTTTTTCTTTAAGTGACAGGATATTTTCGGGAAATAGTGTTCAATGGAAACTAGCAGAGTATAAATGCCCTCAGGGACAGAGAGTCAGTGGGCCAGAAAATCTGATTTCATATATGTAATTCCGGTTTACTTATCAATACTTAATCCTCTTGTAACATGAAAGTTTGATGTTCTTGTGGAACCAAGGAAGTCAAATACACAAAACAACAAAACTCCTAACAGGATGCTCTTGGTATCTTATTCTGGACTGGTCAGTCAATTGTCCAACTGGCACCTAGTGTGAAGAATCAAGGGGGAATCTAAAAGAATTCAGGGGTGCTCAAAAAAAAATCTGAAAAACTAATAGAATGTTCTCTGCTGTTGAGTAGCCTATAAACTAGTTAATGCTATTGGTGTATGTATATGTGTACAGTGTAACTATAAAGTAGAAAGACATTTTTAGGCATAATTTATACAGAGATTCCTCTGTGTCTCCTTATTGCCTCATTTATAAAGTAGTATACAGATATAGTTATTGTCATTATAAACTATCAAAATTTTGTGGAAGCTGATTTCCATTAGGGTATTAGGAAACACTAATCTTAAATGTTGACGTGTGTATTCAGAATATATATTAAAGAACATGTAGGTATATATATATATATATATATATATATATATATGTATATATATATATATATATATATACACACACACACACACACATAGGACCTATGTTGCCATTTTTAGAATAGCATAGAGTGTTTATTGCTCCCATTTAAAAAGAAAAGGAAAATTTTTTTAAAATTATTTTAGCTGAAGATAGATTCTGTCATGTTTATGAAGTCCCTGCCTTGTGATCTTGTCAAATATGTCACCCTCACCAAGTGCCTGAATTAGATCGAGTCTCCTCTGGGGAGAAAGAAGAATCCTCCCCAGCCATGGTACGGCAAGATTCCCTCTGGAGTTCTCTTCCCAAAGTACTGGGATCAAGGGGCCAAATTGACAGGCTCAGAGCTGAATTTAGTCCAGGCAACTTTGATCCAGTTTCTCCATGAGCACAATCATGTGATTGATTGGTGGTTATCACATAATTAGACTGTAAAGCTAAGTATTGTCTCATTTGCTTAGATGATTTTAAACCACGGTTCGATTTTTTTCGATGTCCAAGAATCACCTAAGGACCTTGTTACCGACGCAGCTTCTCTGCCCCTCGACCCTCCTCTCCTTCTGCTCCTGCCTACTGTCCACAAAGCAGTCCTAGTGAGCCTGTGTCTTAGTCAGGGTTTCTATTCTTGCACAAACTTCATGACCAAGAAGCAAGTTGGGGAGGAAAGGGTTTATTTAGCTTACACTTCCACACTGCTGTTATTACCAAAGGAAGTCAGGACTGGAACTCAAGCAGTTCAGGAAGCAGGAGCTGATGCAGAGGCCATGGAGGGATGTTTCTTACTGGCTTGCTTCCCCTGGCTTGCTCAGCCCGCTCTCTTATAGAACCCAAGACTACCAGCCCAGAGATGGCACACCCATAAGGGGATCTCCCCCCTGGATCACTAATTGAGAAAATGCCCCACAGCTGGATCTCATGGAGGCATTTCCCCAACTGAAGCTCCTTTCTCTGTGATAACTCCAGCTGTGTCAAGTTGACACAAAACTAGCCAGTACAGCCTGTTAAAATCTAAGTCACCCTTCAAATTCAAATGTTTCCCCAGCCCTCTCAACTGATAGAACTCTTTGCAGTGGCCTTTTGTGGTCTACCCTCTAGGTCTTTTTTTTTCCTAATCTCCTTTGGCAACTGACCTCGGCCCCTTTGCCATTCTTTAAGCTTCTCAGTCAGGGCCCAGGTGCACGCTACCACCATTTCCTCAGACTGCTTTGTGACTTAGAGTGTTACCACCAACATGCAATGCAGTTGACTTAACTAGTATCTAGTTACTTATCTCTCTGTTATCTATAACTTTTCTACACTCTGACTAAAACCTGAGTTCCAGTAAAGTAATTTTTTTTGTCACATTCATTCACTGTGATATGTCTGATGATTATAATGCTCAAACATTTCTGGATTAAATTAACGTGACTAGTCCTACATCTTTACTGATCTCAGGAATATATTTCGTGAAACACAGATCAGGTCTAGTCACTGCTGCAGTCATCCAGTGTGCATTGAGTGTGTCTTCTATGTAATACTCTGTGATAAATAAAAGCGGTTACTTTTTCTGGTTTAGCTCAAGGAAAATTGCAAAACTCCGTTTCATGTTTGCTCTGTGAATCCAGAAGCAGAATTACTAGCATGCCAATTCAGATTTGGCTTTTTTTTTTTTTTTGCTATTTAGTGGACAAAGACTTTTAATGCAGTTAAAAGTTAATGCAGTTAACTTAAATAAAGTTAGATGAGACTGCCTTCTTGCAATGAAATATCCCCACTTTGTTCTTCACAAAAATATATGTGCCAGGGTAGGAAAGTTAATTTAATATACCTGTCCTGAGTCTGATATGTATACACACACACACACACACACACACACATATATATATATATATACACATACATACTATATATTAGAAAACAGCATATAGAATGTAAAGTAACCAGTTCCTTATTGTTGCTTTCAAAGGAGGTATTTTGGTTCTGTGGATTGATTTTTTTTTTTTAATCACAATTCAGGGCACAAAATAAGTAATCTATATGCTGTTGGAAATGGGTTCCTCCTGAACCCTTTGAAGTGAAAATTAATCATTATTCACTTTGTTAAATATTAGTGTTCCATTTCAGTGTTTCCACCACCTAACAAGTGATACCTTATTCAAGCTACGGGAAAGACAAGCTAAAAATATTATTACATTTAAAGAGAGTGTTAAGGATTGTAGACATAGGAATTGTTTCCATGGTTAATTAGGTGTGTAATTTGTACATCTGAGGAAAGTTGATTTCACCCATTAGATCCCTTTCTTTCAACATTATCTCTTAAAAATTCATCTCACATTATTTTAATTTCTTAAAATTATTTATTTTCTGAGATTAAAATTATGTAATTTCCCCTTCCCTTTCCTCCCACTACTCCTCCTTGCTCCCTTTCAAACTCATGTCCTCTTTCTTCATTGATTGTTCTCACAATGTTGTAATACACACACACACATGCTTGCATGCACACTCCTAAATATTTAAGTATAACCAGCTCAGTCTGTATAATGTTACATGTATGTATGTTTTCAGGGCTGGACATTTGGCATTAGATAACCAATTGGTGTGTTCTTCCCTGGAGAAGATCATTTAGATTAATTTTCACAATGGAGATTGTTTTCATTACAGGCAATTTGAATGGGTAGGAGGGAGTGTGTTCTTAATCATGTTACAATGGATATAGGGTTCTGAGTCTTTTCTGTAGATGATGTCGGTGTAGGTCTAAAATAGGCTAATTACAGATTACTGCAGGGATTTTTCCTATTCCATTGTATTTCAAATTTAGTTGTTTTTGTTTTGTTTTGTTTGTTTTGTTTTGTTTTGTTTTGTTTTTCGAGACAGGGTTTCTCTGTATAGCCTTGGCTGTCCTGGAACTCACTCTGTAGACCAGGCTGGCCTCTAACTCAGAAATCCGCCTGTCTATGCCTCCCAAGTGCTGGGATTAAAGGCGTGTGCCACCACTGCCTGGCTGTATTTCAATTTTAAAGGTATACACCTTAGGGTTTTACAGCCTTTGAAACTGATCTTAGAAAGGCAGGTAGGTCTCTTCTGGCCGTGGCTGCAGATGTTAATGGCATAAACTTTGCTGCCCATGCTGTACAGAGCTCCTCTTGCTGAGCAACTGATGGACTTTTAAGTTGTATCTTGTGGCTGCTCTCTTCTTTTAACACATTTATGTTTTGGGGTTGTGCACATTTCAAATCGAAGTATTTGGAAGAGCACTGTGGCTTGTATTGCTTTTGCCTCAGACAGGAAGTTCCCAAGCAAAAGATGGCTGTGTGCAGACAGTCCTAAGGGTGAGGGCTCATCCAACGCTGTGGGAGAATAATCATGGTTAATGGTGGCACAGTCAGAGACGATGCCCGTAGGTCTCCACGTTTCAAATGTTTCCATAGTGAGGTTCTTCCGGGCATATCAGAGATGAAGTCAAGACTTCAGCATTCTCAGGACTACAGTGGGAAAGGTCTGCCGTAAGCCTTGTGAGCTTCCACACTGAATTCTCTCTCATTTTGCTTTTAAATGTGATGGGAATTTTCAACTGACTGCATAGTGTGATGTGTATTCTGCTCTGATAATGACAACTGTGACCCACATCCAAGTAAAACTGCTGCTTCAGGAAGATAAAGCAAAACCCCCAGAGGCTCTGAGCGGGTCCCAGGAGGTGGGGGATGATCAATGTCAGGGACTCAAGAGAAGTGGTGTCCTGATGAAAATTAGAAAGTCACTGTTAGAAAAATGACTAGGGAGAAATAATAAAATGGAATAGGAACAAAAAAACCACCCTCAAGCTGGAACTTGGTGCTTGACTGGGAAAGGTGGAAAGTAGAAATGAAAAGGAATAGGTAAATTGGCAGTATGACACAGCTACCTAGGTGAAAAACAAAACTGTGTATACAATACAGAGAAAGTAAATTGGAAACAAAATCACAGAATCATTTACTGTGCCCATGTGCAAATTGAGTCTTTGACTTGAAATGGTCCTGTGTTTCTTCTTAGAAGATGCTCTCTCAGTTCCTCAGAAGGAAAGGTTTTTCTCTCTGCTCATGTTCATTGTAGAAACACTGAAAATACTGAGAGACGGATGCTCTCAGCACAAGAGTGGAAGATGTCAGCACTGCGGTCTGTATCCTGCAGGGAGATCTTTCTATATATCCATATATCACATAAAGCAAATTGGGAAGCAGGGGGTGTGGCAGCCTTTGTCTGTGATCCCAGCACTCAGAAGGGTAAGGCAGGATTGGCATAAGTTTGAGGCAAGCCTAGGTTATATATATAGTGGGGATATGTCTGTCTGTCCGTCTGTCTGTCTATCATCTGTCTGTCTTATCTATCTAGCATCTGTCTGTTTGTTTAGCATCTGTCTGTCTGCCTATCTCTGTCCTTCCTGCTCCCTTCTCCCTGTCTCTTTTAAGAAAACAAAACAGAATCGCTGTCTTTCTTTGCCAATGAATGAGCTCTCTGTCATCATTTAACCCATTTCTTACTTCACACCGTGCTGTGGCTTTTACTGTTGGTATCATTTCGCTCTCAGAGAGAAGAGCTGCGAGGAGTCTATGAAGCATTTGTATATCTCTCGGCAGGTTAACTGAGTCTTTTCACTCTTGCTTCATTGGTTCTATCGCTGGTACTTTCTGCATGTTCTCTGAATGGCATGACTTTTAAACTATAAAACCCATAGCACTTCCTAAGAACAAAAGATCCTTCCTCTTGTGTGAACCCTGTCCACATGTCCAAGCTAGCCACCACAACACTCATGCAGCAACATACACTCTGGGGTATATATTAATGTTTCCCAATCTCCAGAGTTAATTTTTCTAATCATGGATCTGGCCCAGAATTACATTTTTATAGTTTTATTTCTTCTTTTCTTAATCCTAATTCTCAGCCTTTCTTTTTCTTTTATGATCCTGGCAGTTTTGAAGAGAAAAAGCCAGCTATTTTGTGCAGTGTTCCTCGATTTCTATTTGTCTGTTTTCTCTTTTACAAGAACACACAAAAGTTATAGTATCAAAGTACCCCAGGCAGCAGACATTTTAGTTGGCCTGGTTATTAGTGCTATTAACTTGATTGCAGTGAGCTATCTGAAACCATGAAAATATTCTTTTCTTCTGTAAATTCTCACCCAGCCACTGATTTTTTTTGACAACTGTTATTATGATATTTGTAAATGACAATTTCCCAACCTCTAACGGCTTTAAAATTTATTTCACTGCTCTGCTGTTTATCTTAGTCCTTTGTGTCACTGAGACAAAGTAGTTTAGACTGTAAAATTTGTAAAGAAAAGAAGTTACTTTTTACAATTCCAGAGGCTGGGAAGTCTAAGATTAAGACGGCCGTGGATTTGGCACTGGGTGAGAGATGCTGTCTGCTTCTGAAATGGTAATGCCATGATGCTGAGTCTCCTTGTGGAGCAAGGAGAGAGTGGGCAAGAAGCAGCTAGCTAGTTCCCTCCACCCTTTCTGTAGGAATGCTAACTCCACCCAGAAGGTGAGAACTCTTATGGTCTAACCACATCCTAAGCTCCTCAACTCTACTATAACTTTTCAGTTTAATTTCATTTGACTTTTAGAGGAACACATGAACTCTAACCATAGGATCGGGATTGTCTATTCATTATAATCTCAGTATGGTCTCTTGGATTTTAAAACATTATTATGACTGTTTATTCTGATCCATGAATGATCTTATAATGGTGAGTGGACAATTTTTAATTTTTAATTTTTTTATGAGTATATATGTGTTTGTGTGTGCAGTGTATGTGCATTGCATACAGAAGCCAGGAGAAGACATCTTCTGTGTCCATCCTGCTGCATCTGGGTCTGCGTTACTTCCTTGGATAATGGTGTATCACTGATGCTACAGTTAGGCAGCATGTTGGCCAGGAGGCTCAGTTCCATCCTTTCCAGTGCTGAGAGCACAAGCATATGCAGGACCTTGGCGTACATGAACACTGGGATCCAAACTCACATCCTTATGATTGCATAGGAAGCACTCCTGCTACTAAGCCATCTCTCTTTCCACTGAGCAAACTCTCTTAAACTGTATCCAATGCCCACTTGAGATTTGCTCATCACTTTGGGAGCACCTTTTTGTTCCCCTCCAGGAAACACACACACACACACACACACACACACACACACACACACTCACAATTTCACTTAGTAACAATGTTTAGAAATCAAGTATAGATTACAGTAAAAACAATCTAAGCGTATCCTTGACTAGCTTACCAATAAGTGAGACTCAGGTTGTGGTTATTTTGTTGGGCTTTGACAATTCCTGGGGTGGGGGTGGTCACCCCTAATCTACTCTTCTAAATGCAGGCCAGGCTACCTTCCCAGGTGTACCCCAGATACTTGCTGTTTCTCCTGGCCATGTGCTCATGGTTTCTCTCCCCGAATGGCAGCTTACTCCTCCCTCCCCTTCCACCTGACCCTCCTCTTTCAACCAGGTCACTTTAAACTCACCTACCTCTAATCTCTCCAGTAATTTGGCTATAACCAATTTTATTTAACCAATAGTTTTAAATCAAGGAACAAGGTTTGCACAACAAAAGCCTAGACTTTCAGGTATAGAATTTAGCATTATAATACATAGCATCCGACCTAACATCAACAGTGGATACACCATATTTAATTAAGTTACTTCCACTTACTAACTTCCACTTCCACCATTATCTTACAGATACATTGAACACATAAATATTTTGCTTAGCATAAATCCTTAGCAGAAACCCCTACTCTGAGTGCTCACACATATCAAAAGCTGTGGGTATATTTACTACCTACCCTCCAGAAAAATTACTACTCATATTTACTTATTTTTCCACAATCTTTGTGTCCTTTGGGATTATTATTTAAAAGTATCTATTTTAATAATGCCATAAAAAATAGTATTTTTTCAAATCTATCTAATCAGATGTTCTTACTATTATTTTTTTGTAGTGTACTATTTACTTTTTATACATTTTCTATGAGGGTATTCATTTTTTCATAGACTGCAGGTTTTTTCCTACTGTTTTTATATTCTTAAACCTTTCATAACTTTCTAGAAGTGAAGTAAAAAAAAATCTGCCTTTTTTATTTTCCAGATGAGTCAGTTGTCCAATATCTATTAGTTAATCTATCTTTCTATTGTCAACCTAAATAGTCGTTTGTCACAAATTGTTACTAAGGTCTGTTTTTAGACTGTGTTCTGTTCAGTTATTCATTCTGATTCTTCTTGTTGTGATAGACTTTAAAGTTACTGCTGTTACATTATTTTAACATCAAGGCCCTGTCTCCTTCTTACCATTAAGCTTCTTTTAAGAACATCTTGGCCTTTTGTGTGTAATGCTTCTTAAGTTTCCAAATGCACTTTTGAATCACACTCTTAAAATTTTTACAACAATCAAGTGATATTTTGATGGTTTTATAGTAAATTTATAGATAACTTTGGGAGCCACTTTACTAAATACTTAATACTCAGAAAAAAATGCTGAAAACTCATTAAATTGTACTGCTGACTCTACTTGGCAGTATTTTATTTCACAAAAGCTTTTAAAGAATTCATTGTGGTAGTCATAGAAAATAGAATAATTTAGATACACTATTATAAAAAGCTACTCACTCATGGAGTCTCTTGGAAAGAGACTCAATTGATGAGGAACTTCTTTGATCAGGTTGGCCTGCAGACATGTCTCTGAGAAACTGTCTTGGTTATTGATGGCTGTGGGAGGGCCCAGCCCACTGTTGGTGGCACCATTCCTAGGCAGGTCAGCCTGGGCAAGTGAGATAGTGGTGCATGAGTCAGTGAGTGAGCCAGCGAGCAGCCTTACTCCACGGATTCTGCCTTGAGTTCCTACACTGACTTCCCTCAGTGATGAAACTGTAAGTATGAACCAAATAAATCCTTTTATTCTCAAGTTGCCTTTGATCAGGTCAGTTGTTGTTTACCACAGCAACAGAAAACAAAGTAGGTCAGTAGGTCAAGGCACTGGCTGCTGAGCCTGAGGACCTGAGTTAGATCTCAGAATACACACAGTGGGAGGAGAGACACATCTCCCACAAGTTTGCCTCTAAATACACACACACACACACACACACACACACACACACACACACACACACACTCACTCACTCACAAATGTAAATTTAAAAGAATATTTAAGCTTCTCCTGGGTTCTAAAAAGGATCTTTCAATTTAAAACATCAATGAGAGAGTTCCTAAGGATGATTTAGTTAGAACGTAGAGAACCAAATTACTTAACAGACAGTACGACACGGCATTGGTGAGTGCTAAATGTGCCCTTTAGAGTACAAGGTCAAGCAGCCAAAGCTGAAGCCAGAAACAGGAAGCAAAACAGAAGTCAGTCTTTCATCCTTACATACTCACAGATTTAGTAGAGATTAGCCAGGCTTGGCTGCACATGCCTTTAATCCCTGGACACTGAGGCAGGAGGAGCCTAAATTCCAGGCCCAAGCCAGCCTAAGTCATAGTGAGACTGTTTCAAAAATCAAAACAAACACCACCACAAAACAACAACAAAACGAGTCGGGCAGTGGTGGTGCACGCCTTTAATCCTGGCACTTGGGAGGCAGAGGCAGGCAGATCTCTGAGTTTGAGGCCAACCTGGTCTTCAGAGTGAGTTCCAGGATAACCCAGGCCACACAGGGAAACCCTGTTTCAAAAAAAAAAAAAAAAAAATACCAAAAAGAGAAGAGAAAAACAACAACAACATGACTTTGAGTGTAGATTCAAAGATTGTTTCCCAAAGCTATCCAGCTAGGTCAGCAGCTGGAAGCTGCTTAGGGCTCCAGGGTGGCAGGGCAGATGCTAAGTTATATTAAGCAGGATTGATAACAGCAAGAAAGCTCCATCACAATTCTGCCTGGTGTGGTGTGGCCAGGAGACAAAGACCTGTGACTCTATTTTCCTGTTTTGAGATGGCTGTCAAGACTCAATTTCACCAATACACGGTAAGTTTGACCCCGAGGGCCAGTTCTGAAGTAAACACAAGTTTAGCTGTTATCAGAGCAAGCAGGTTAGCATAGCTGCAAAAAGAGCAGGTATAATTTTGTTTGGTAAACTGGGTTTAACTTGGCTAAAGGCCAAAAGTTTTAAGTGCCAGCCTATCATGTCCAGGATTAAAGGAAGGCTAAGATGCACATATAATGTCCAGACTAAAATAAAGTGAGGATGCTCACACGAAAGCTCAGTGCAAAGGACTGAAGGGAAGAACTGTGCTGGTGGATGTTGGCAATTTGTAGTCAACTAAAGAAACTGGAATTAATAAGAAAACCTCTCTGTGCGTAGCAAATCCTCCGCACGTCAATGGCATTACAGATTTCTTACTTAAAATCAAAGCCGTGTCGTAGCTATGTGATAGAAGGTTTTATCCCTACTTGGCTGGATAAGAAATTTGTTTCTATGATAGGAACACTAGGAAAAGCAGGTTTTCTGAGGCGAGGGCTTCTCTTAAAAATGGTCCCCACGGGACGTTAGGGGACTCTGCCCTCACTGGGGCTCTACCCATTGTCATCTATATCTCCAATTACTTTAACCTTGCTGGAGGGAATCCAGTGAAAGTGTTTTTGGGCTCCCCCCACCCCCCAATCCCAGATTCTGTATCGTTCATCAGGTGTTTACAACCAATGTTTTCTCATTTGAATAGGAAATTGCTGTGTTAGGGGTAATCACTTCGGTTTTCAAAGCCAACCTAGGAAATAGTCTTGATAAGCTAACGCCTTTGGAAGGATCTGAAAGCCAAGTAGGTAATGAGCCAGGGCTGGCAAGGCAGGGCTCTCACAGAGCTGTGGACAGACACAGAATTTTTAACACTGGAATGTATTTTCATAGCTTGTACAAGTCAGAAAGCGGTAGGCAGTTTCCATGAATTCTTCCAGCGTTTGCCACAGATGTGTATAATGGAAATGAAAGCTGCCAGAATAGAGACAACTCCAAGCATCCAAATGGCTAGGTTAGCAAATAACACCCTGAGGTTCCCCTTTGCTGTAAAGAACACAAAACACAGCTCTCTGTGCGGAAGCAGAGAGAGGTCTTGAGAGTTTAATTCAAATATTATAAGTGGAAGTATGTGAGCATCGCAGGAGTCAATAAATCAACATTGGGTTTGAAGTTTTCAGATGGCTCCCCCCCCCCATTGAAACCTTTGCATTCTAAATAAACGCTGTATAAGATACAAGCACAGTAACAACCTACAGAAGGACAATCCACTTCTTCCTTTGTTAGTTTAAGGGCTAGTGAGGGAAGACGCACATTCCCCAGCCCTGCCTTAGAATGGACTTATATGCAGTGTGTGAACTGGACTGTGGAATGAATGTGTTCTTTAAAGCCCTTCCCACTTCCTCTCTTTAAGTTTAGTATCACAACTACAAGTTCGAAAGGCCAAATACCCTTTGTGAATTCAACAATGTATAAGACAGGATACATAAGAAGGGATAAAATCATTTAAGAAACATGAACTAATTGAATGGCTAAATTAAAGAAATAATAATACTTATTTTAGGACAATATAAGTACTTAAAATATCAATTGAGTAATAATGTAAAATATTAATAAATTGATCCATTAATAAGCACAGTAGGTAGTGTTTAAAACTCTATCATGACACATATTAATTGGATATGATAACACATGGAGACAAGAAATATATTCCACTATAGGATTGAAGGAGCTGAAGAGGTTTGCAACCTCATAGGAAGAACAACAATATCAACCAACCGTACCCCACAGAGCTACCAGGGATTGAGCCAACAACTGCATATGAAGCAGAGGATGTCCTTGTCTGGTATTAACGGGATGAGAGGCCCTTGGTCCTGTGAAGGCTCATGTCCCAGTGTAGGGGAATGCCAGGATGATGAGTCAGGAGTGAGTGGATGGGTGGGTGAGCACGATCATAGAAGCAGAGGGAGGGGGATGAGATGAGGGGTTTATGGAGGGGAGTCTGGGAAAAAGGATGACATTTGAAATGTAAATAAAGAAAGTATCCAATAAAAAAACCAAATAGAAAACCTCACATCTAAATTGCTTATGGTGGCAAAGCCTTCAGTGTCTTAAAATTATTATGATTAGCTTTAATGCAGTCTACTTACTAGTTATATGTAGAGTAGGGAGTCACACTTTGAGTGACCCTGAAATTGTTAACACCTTGTGAAATGTGTGCTTTCTCACAGAGGCCTGAAGAAAGAGTATGGCAATGAAATTTGTACCCCTGTGATGGAATATCTCCTTTCACTTTCAGAATGCATGGCTCAAAATCATCCTGAATGGATTTGGTTTTCACTCATCTATATAACATTTTCAGGACGTCCTATTTTCCATACTATTATAACAATTCAAGCACAAACTTTGAAAAGACAAATTTTATGTCGTAAGTTTGATTAATTATTTCATTTGGTCTTGTGTATTTCCAGGCAACATAAACAGAAAAGCCAAAGGCCTCAATGCAGTATCAAATTCAACAAATGAGACCTTCTATGAAGCTGACGATGGGACTCAAGAGAAAACAATGGATATAACACAAATCAATATTGCCTGTTAGTTAAAATCCCTGTTTTGAAAGTTTATCTGAGAGAGGGAGCATTAAGAATAAAGAATGAAAAAAAATACAAAAAAGTTAAATAAAAATAAAGAATGCATTTTATTTGTGGATTTGTTTTGTTTGTTATGTTTTTTGTTGTTGTTGTCATTTTAAATATAGACTTTATATACATGGCCTTGCTCATCCTGGAACTCACTATGCAGACTGGGCCTCCTGAGTGCTGAGGTTTAAGGTCTGGGCCACCACATTTGTCAAGAACACATTTTAGATCAGCTGCTAACATCACTTTCCCAAAATCTGTCACTCACAAAGCAAGGCCAGCTGCAGTTTTAGTGAATTCATTTATTAGACACTCACTAAGGTGCTGTTGTTTATGGGTAGAAGTTTACTGTGTCAAGTTTCTGTACAACATGAAGCTACGCTTTTCTATCAAAATGAGTTCAGCAACGATGGAGAGACAAACCAATCACAGTGAAGCGCAATACGTGGGTTTGTTTCATTACCAACCTTTCACAATCATTTAATACAGGATGCTACTGTTAATTCCGGGAAAGCAAACCTGGTGGCGGGTCTTGTCTCAAGTCTCTTAGAAATCAATGTTTCTGAGAATTTGTGTATGTGTGCAGCAAAAATAAATTACCTTCATAAAAGTTACTTTTCAATGACAAATGTATCACTGAATTATCTGTGCAATGGGTACTTGCTGTATTTCATATAATAGACAAATCCCCTGTCAATACTTACCCTGAAGAATGTCTGTAATGAAAGATATAAAAGAAATCTGAATGTCACCAGCAGACTCAGCTGGCCCCTTGGACACACTCCCTGCTCTGGTTGCTTATCTCTGGGTTAACATCATGGAGGTTAGGTACTCCCTGTCTTGGGTTATCTCGTGCTTCTCTCTGTAACTTACAAGCAGCAGGTGCCTCATCAATTGACACAAAATATTAAAAGCAAGAAGGCAAATCAGCCTTCTTGTGGCTCAGCTGATATGCCGAGAAACATATTCCAAATGACTGACTTAGCTATCATAAGTACTCAGTGTAGTTCCATCTAATGCTACCAGAGAGCACAGTGATAGTCAACCTGTGTCGTGACCCCACTGCAGGACAAATGACCTTTCACAGTGGTTACCTAAGGCCACCCACCAGGAAACACAGATATTTACATCACAATTCATAACCGTAGCAAAATTACAGCTATGATGTAACAGTGATGTAAGGCCACCCACCAGGAAACACAGATATTTACATCACAATTCATAACAGTAGCAAAATTATAGCTATGATGTAACAATGAAAATAAGCTTATGGTTGGGGGTCACCACAACATGAGGGACTGTGGCATTAGAAAGGCTGAGAACCACACATCCAACATGAAAAGAGAGTTTCTACAGTGTATATCTCAAGAGGAATTTTTTTCATAAATATATCTATTAAGAATATAGGCATAGTTTTAAAAAGAAAATTTAATAGAAAATTCAGTAGAAAAAGGCAACAACTTAGAGCATGTTTCACTACACACACTGGCTTTGGGGAAGATTTCAGCAGCTGGGGGACATGTCTTTCAAAATGTGCTGAACATGGCTTCTTTGGTCTGATATCAAGAAGAAATGCCTCATCATTCCAGTGTGTGCAAAGCTCAGGGGTAGCAACTTTTCATCATGTCTACCATAATTATGGCTTTCTTGTAGACTAGCACTGTTTAAGGTTTGCGGTAATAGGAATGTTCTCTTATCTGCAGCATGGTATGATTGCTACCAACGCTAAGCGTATACTGGGCACCTGAAATGTGGCTGATGTAACAGAGATGATATGTTTATTTCCTGCATTTTATTTAATGATTACATTTAATACTGACCGGAGTCCCAGGTCATCACCATAATACCTGCTACTTGAGTTATATTTTCCATTCAAGTAGGACAGTTTTGCAAGGCTCAAATATTAAAATGCTAGTGTGTACATGAAGTTTAAAAGTTAGGACATTTTTAGCTATAAAAATGACTTTTTTTGAGATCAGAAAAGCAAAGAGAGTTTATTTTGTGCTGACTCAGAGCTTTTACGGAGACTTTAATCTTTTCAAGTAGTTTTTTTTTTTTTTTTTTTTTTTTTAAATTACGTATTGGCTTTTTGAAACAGGGTTTCTCTGTGTGTAGCCCTGGCTGCCTTGTAACTCATTATATAGACCAGGCTGGCCTCTAACCCACAGAGAACTTGCCCCATCTGGGGCCTCTTTTAAATGGCTGGTGGCGCATGCCTTTTAATCCCAGCACTTGAGGCAGAAGCAAGCAGATCTCTGTGATCCTGAGGCCAGCCTGATCTAGAGAGGGAGTTCGAGATTCAGGACAGCCAGAAAATGTGCCGCCCTGACACACAGGTGTTAGTATATTACTAGATCAGCTCCGGTGGGCATCTAGGTGGGGAGTGCTCAGTGGAGGCATGGGTACAGCTCTACTATCCTTGCCAAAAGGCAAGAGAAAGGAGGCACCATAAAAGGCATGGAGACAAAAAAAAAAAAAAAAAAAAGCCGGGCATGGTGGCACACGCCTTTAATCCCAGCACTCGGGAGGCAGAGGCAGGCGGATTTCTGAGTTCGAGGCCAGCCTGGTCTACGGAGTGAGTTCCAGGACAGCCAGGGCTACACAGAGAAACCCTGTCTCGAAAAACCAAAAAAAAAAAAAAAAAAAAAAAAAGGCATGGAGAAGAGGAAATTAAGGCTGGAGCCCACACGCTCCCTATCTGTGGGGAAGGCAAAATGGAGTCGCACATGGCTGTCTATATGCCATAAACAGTGTCCAAGGAGACGGACCCTGGACCTCTGCTGTGCTGAGTCTGAGTTGAAGGGAGAGGCATGAGTGAGGTCAAAAGACCCTGGCCTTAGCAACTGGGGTCACTGTCACCTCTGTTCTTAAGGCAAAGTTTGAAACCTAGGATGGTGCACAGCCTCACCTGCAGAGGCAGCTCACATCTACCGCTATTGGAGGGACGTGTCTCTCTGAAACTCTGAAACGGTGGTACTTCAAAAATTGATCAGAATATTAAAAGCAAGCCTTATTTCATTAAAGCAGTCTATACACTGGAAAATACGTTTGGGTTTCACCAATGCTAACACAGCAAGAGTTTTAAGCCTGTCAGAATAAGATGAAGCAAGTCCCCCTTTAAAAAAAGTGTGCATGTGTATAAATTCTGAGATTTATCTGACGGCACAGTAAGGCATTTTTATTTTTTATTTTGGTTCTAGGAAATACAAGCTATTGTATAATTCACAAACAACACAGCATAAGATGCTCAAACTATCTTCTATGTAGACTACTAATGACAGCATTTTCATCTTTAAAAAACTGTAGAACAGGAGCACAAAACAGATGAGACCAAACCCGAGGTTTCCTTCCTTAAAACTCTCATGGCTTAGAGAGTTAAATGTGAGCTTGCAAACATGGAGCCTCATGGAGCCTAAGGCTCCCTTCACTTGGTTGCAGGAACCTGAAACAGTGTCTCCTCAGTTTTTATGCTCTGAATTACACAGATAGACTAGCCACACCGAGCTTCTACTCTTTCAGGCACACTGTTCATTTCCAGCTCATCACCCTCTTTCTTGTCAGCACTCACTCAAGTCAAGAAGAGCCCAGACTCCTCTCATCAACGCTAAGAACATCCAATTCAGGTGTTATGTTCTCTCACTAGCTCCTCTAACTGATGCCAGCTAGTTAGGCAACGTCTGTATTTCTTTACATGAATCTTCCGAGTCCACATGGGTGTGGTTCTGGTGGCCCTCCCACCAGCCAGAATGTGAGCACTTTAGGGAAGCAGATGGGCAGTCTACAGCAGCTGGTAAGAACTCTGCCACCAACTTCAAGGCTGAGGATAACCTAGAATCTTATAACTGTAGACAGAGTTGTAAATACAGACACACACACACAGTTGCCCAGGCTGTCATTGATCAATGCCCTGGCCTCCAAGAACTAAATGGGTAAGAAGAGACGTACTTAATTTAAGGAACTAAGAAAAACAAACCCAAGAGCTTGTATGCAACAGATGATGAGAAAAAGAATGGGGAACCTAGGGATCAGGCCTGTCAGCTTAAAAACAGCAGCTTCTAAGTATTCAGGTAATTTAGCTGCAGCCAGAAATCTTGTAAATTTACAGATATGTAAATTCTGCATTGTTGGGGACAGGACATGGGGAAATAAGGGGAGGGGGGAGATGACCTCGACAGAGCTCGGGGCACTCGGTGGGCGGACTCTGGACTGCGAGTGCCCCCACACCGCCAACTGCAAGGAGTGCAAGCCAAGGGACCCCAGTCAGAGGGTATGGGGAGGGAGCAGTCTGGGGTCCCTGGGCCTCATGGAGGCCAGGGACGAAAGGTTCTAGCTCTTGGACATCAGAGGACTTCACTGGATACTGTGGAAGAGCTGAGAACAGGTGCCCCACCCCCCGCCCCCACCCGGGGTGGCAGTGGCCCAGGGCTCAAAGGAAAAAAGGTGTTGGGGGGAGGCGCTGGGTGGTTCCCTTGCAGGTGAGAGTCCTTGGTCCCCTCAGTGGCTGGAAACGCTGGGAGGCCTTCTTGCCGCTTTGCTCCTTAGGGGAAGGCCTACTTCATCGCTCCAGCATGGTGAGTCTAGATGAAAGGAGGCAGTCGATGGTTTGAAGGCATTTATTGTAGAAAGGCAGAGAGAAAAGAATAGAGAAGTAGAGGCTGACCATGCCATCTTGGTGAGAGAGGGGAAGGGAGGGAAAGAGATGGGGAGCAAGGGGACAAGAGGAAAGAAAGAGGCAAGAGCTCAAGAGAGGAGGGGCAAGCAGCCCTTTTACAGTGGGTCAGGCCTAACTGGCTGTTGCCAGGTAACTGTGGAGATGGAGTCCAGCCAGAATATCAGGAACTTGGGACATTTTCCTATGTGACTGATGGCTACGGGATTATGGAGTTGAGGCCTCGTGGTGTCAGGAGCCTACATCTGGGAGCGTAGCTCACGGTTCCATCCCTTGAGAATTTTCTACTGGGTCTCTGGAATAAGCCTTGCTCAACCAGAACCCAGACTGACTTTCACGGTCCAACACTGCATTTGGTGAAAACGGCATACAATTGGGTTGTAACAAAATGAATCGAATACCATTTACCTACTTAAGTTGATATGTTTACCAGCTATAATAATAAATGCAACCTTTACAGAATGCTGGCTGTATCTTCAGTACCTGCTAAAAAAGGACATTGTTTGAATTTCGCTGAAATATTATTGATAATCAGATACATTAAGGGCTATAGGTGCTCTGAGAAAGCACAGTATAATATTTCATAGGTGAGAGACACCAAGGCCTTGAGGGGGTAATGACTTTGCTGGGAGCTCCACGGGGGAGTAAGGGATAGAATGTGCTCAGGGTGGTTCAGGCTCAGGCTGCAGAGTTACAATATCAGCACTTTGGCCCAGTTACTACTAAACAAAGTTTTCTTTCTGTTTTTTTCATATTGCCTACAACTTCTTACTTTAGTGAAATTACTTTACTCAGATATTTCATAAGGTATACAAATATTATAGGGAAATATATTAATAATGTTAAGATATTTCTGGGGGAAATGACTAGCCATTAAAATCTTTTATTTTCTGTAGCAGATTACTGAGTGAGAAGCTGCCTGTGTGTGGCATATGTGACACTTTGGGATCATTGGCTTTGTCAGAATTGGAAGGAAAAATAACCCTTATATGTCAATTGATATTTTCTTATAATTAACTGAAGTAAAACTTATAAATATGATGAACTATTCATTTACAGTGGTCAATGCTAACACTGTTGTACACACAATGGGATGAGGCCATTTATGTAGTATTTCTTGTTAAGCTTACAATTTAGAAAATCTTAAATTTACATGCATGTGTGTATCTCTGTGAGCATCTCCATGGGTACCACACAAGTCGGATGAAGGCATCCGCCCCTCGGAGCTGGAGTAACAGGGTCCCAGGTGCTCATGAACTTCCCATTGAGGATGCTGGGAACTGAATTAAGGTCGTCCCTAAGAACAGCAAGACCGTTTAACTGTGGAGCAACTTTTCCAGCTCCCTGCTATTTTTTTTTTCCTTTCCATTTTTATTAGGTATTTAGCTCATTTACATTTCCAATGCTATACCAAAAGTCCCCCATACCCACCCACCCCCACTCCCCTACCCGCCCACTCCCCCTTTTTGGCCCTGGCGTTCCCCTGTTCTGGGGCATATAAAGTTTGTGTGTCCAATGGGCCTCTCTTTCCAGTGATGGCCGACTAGGCCATCTTTTGATACATATGCAGCTAGAGTCAAGAGCTCCGGGGTACTGGTTAGTTCATAATGTTGATCCACCTATAGGGTTGCAGATCCCTTTAGCTCCTTGGGTACTTTCTCTAGCTCCTCCATTGGGAGCCCTGTGATCCATCCATTAGCTGACTGTGGGCATCCACTTCTGTGTTTGCTAGGCCCCGGCATAGTCTCACAAGAGACAGCTACATCTGGGTCCTTTCGATAAAATCTTGCTAGTGTATGCAATGGTGTCAGCGTTTGGATGCTGATTATGGGGTGGATCCCTGGATAAGGCAGTCTCTACATGGTCCATCCTTTCATCTCAGCTCCAAACTTTGTCTCTGTAACTCCTGCTATTTTTTTTAAAAACGTGTTTTAAAAATGACTTTTATTTTTATTAATCCAAATAACCTTTTATTAATTCAGATAACTGAACTTTCACAAAAATTAGCATAGACAAAACAAATCCCTAAATATTAAAGTTCTGTGCTTTAGTTCAAACAACTGACAAAACTCTAAACAAAATTACTTTTTTTATGGGCCAGGAGAGTAGCCAGTTAGTGGAAGAGCTGAAGGTACGTACGTAGGTGTACTTCACGGGAGCAGTGTAGGGAAGGGTGTGGGCGTAGCTTCTGTGTAACCTGAGCAGAGATGAGGGTACATTAAGGGACTTCCTAGGACTACCCCTCAGTCAATCAGGGAATGTCAGTTTGGGTAAGGGAACAATTGCTAAAGCCCTCCAGCCTGCAAGGCCAAGTGTACGCATCTCATTTTATGGCCATAAATTTGCCCGCAGCCACACGTGCACTTACCAATCTGAAGATGTATGAAGTGAACCATAGCAAGGTACTCGGAGGCTTCGGGGCTGTTCGATGATAGCAGGTTGGTGATCAATGTTTTTATGGCATAATGCATTAACTTGGTGGTATTAGGGACTATTAGATGTCAAACTACTCTATACTGATAACCATGAAATTAAAAACCTCAGAGACACTTAAATCTACTGACATGTCATTGAAAATGCTTATTTATATACAAATTTCATTATTACACAAAGGCTTTCACGATGCTATCTCCAAGTCGTCAATTTTAAAAAGTACAGAATGGAAATCTTAATTTAAAAATTTTCACAGTGCTACTAAGATCTGTGACCGACGTGGAAGAGGAAATATCAACATTGATTATCCATGAGCCAGAAGTTCAGTGTGAAACTCACTCTAAAACCATTTCAGAAAAAAAATATATATATGCACACATTCATAAAAACTATCATAACACGAATATATGTAGGCATCATATACACTGGATACAATTAAAATCAGTTTTAATGAGGATTTTGCTGCTACCACACAAAAAGCTCTGTGTTTGAGGTATCACCTAAGACATGCCAATATGGCACATTTGTAAATCAACCCAGGATCTACCCTAATAATCTTGACTAGCATAGAATCTCTCTGCCAGACTTCCTAGTAACCTAAATGATTGTTTAAAAAAGGGGATGTTTTAATTGTTATAAAAACATGGGAGGCAAGTGCCAGAAACATGCATTTCATAAAACAACGGCACTGTTATAAATACTTTCATTATTATCTTCCTGTAGATCCCATTCATTTAAAAACTTACTACTTAAGATCAGTAAAGCAATTTTATCCTCAATGTTATTTTAGAAAGTCTAGAGATTTAAAAAACAACAGTGAAGACCCTCACTATCTTTATACATTACAGAGTACATAAAGCTATTCAGTATCAAGAGCAAATCACTCCTGCCGAGGCAGCTGTGCCACTGGAAGGCGGACACGACTCAGAGCTGCTAAGTAGATCATTCCTGTGACTGCAGTAAAGCCACGTGCTAATTGACTTACCGAGGGACAGCACCGGCCTAAGCCACCAAAAGAATGATGTGCTTTGTAAGTACGCATGTCTATACTTGAGGCACATCTGCTAAGTAAAGAGATGGGTTTAATACAGATGGTCAGAGAGAGAAGGGCCCCAATAGGTGAGAATGTCTTTATGGAAGAGGCTGGGACTTCCTGCAAAGTGTAATCACATAGCACTTCCAAGGAAGGCTCAACAGTTAAAAACACTGAATTCTTGAATTTTCTGAGTTAGGCCCAAGACGCTGTTACTTTTTGGTGAGTTCAGAATGGTAAGGGGAAGAACGCTTTTCCTTTTTTCTCTTCTTTTTTTCCTTTTTGTGATGCTTTCCTTTCTTTGACTTGTTCTTTTTTTCCTTTTTCTTTTCTTTTTTCTGATACTTCTGTTTCTTTTGTTTTGCGGAGTCCTCTTCAGTGGCACTGGAGTAAGACCTATGGGCAAGAACACTGCTGTGACTGGAGACATCAACTGTGTAGGATCTGCGCTGCCTCAGGTCTGGGAGAAGAGGAGTGAACACGGATACTAAAAAGTTGCCTTCTATTCTCCTTAAATGCAGCATTCAATGTTCGCTGCTTGGTCACGGAAGCTGATAAAGCTACCATCTCCTCTCTGCTTAGCACTAGAGAACTGAGGTGTTTTCCTGGGTTGCCACAGGCTTGCACACTGTGCTCCCTGCCCTGCCTATCAGAATCTCACAGGGGAGACTGAAGCAGAGGTCACTGACCTCATGCACGCAGCCCACTCGTGTATGTAATCACTTGTTATCATGTTCTCTTAACTCACAAAAGGATGCAATTATGGCTCAATATAAAAAGGATCCTAATTGTTCCTCAGTATGAATGGATAAGAGCTAAAAATTAACAAAATAAAAGCACTTCTGCAATTCCTGTCATTTTTCATAATGAGCTTGATCCTCCTGCTTGCAGAGTGATGGAAATGAGCACTTGTATTTCCAAGAGATTTTTATTAGTTACAGAAAGGGGGCTTTTAAAAAATTTTTTTATTTTTAATTATTTTTATTTTTAATTATTTTTATTTTTTTGATTTTTTTCGAGACAGGGTTTCTCTGTGTAGTCCTGGCTGTTCTGGAACTCACTTCGTAGACCAGGCTGGCCTCGAACTCAGAAATCCGCCTGCCTCTGCCTCCCAAGTGCTGGGATTAAAGGCGTGCACCACCACTGCCCAGCGAAAGGGGGCTTTTAAAATGAATACTTGCTTGTAGGCGAATGAGGATGATTGGTCATTATATTTTTCTAATATTTTAACATGAACTTGAGAGGGAACACCCCCAGAATTTTCTACCCTGATATGGGTATGCGGAGTTAGGGTGGAGATTAAAAAAGAAGTCATCTTTTCAAATCTCCTGTAAAGTACAACACTTTACCTATGTCTAAACCCAGGATATATATGTGACAACATAGAAGCTAAGCTAATTTAAAATGCAGGAGGCATCTTAAAAGTTACTGCATATGTGTAGTATTGTGTGGACTGAGCAGGTTGTATTTATATATTTAGGAGTTTTTCTTCTATCTATCTATCTATCTATCTGTCTGTCTATCTATCTATCTATCTATCTATCTATCTATCTATCATCTATCAATCAATCAATCTATCTATCTACATAAAAATATAAATAATACTTGAAAGTCTTGAAAAAAGAGGCCACAGATTTGAAAGGGAGTGGAGGGTATATGGGAGCCTTGGAGGGAAAAAGGGAAGGGAGAAATTATGCAATTATGTTGTGTGGTTTGAATATGCTTGGCTCAGGGAATAGCACTATTTGGAGATGTGGTCTTGTTGGAGTAGGTGTGATCTTGTTGGAGGAAGTGTGTCACGGTGGGTATGGACTTTAAGACCCTTGTCCTAGCTGCCTGGAAGCCAATCTTCTCCTACCTGCCTTTGGAACAAGAGGTGGAACTCGCAGCTACTCCTGCACCATGCCTGCCTGGATGCTGCCATGTTCCTGCCTTGATGATAATGGACTGAACTCTGAACCTGTTAAGCCAGGGCCAATTAAATGCTGTCCTTAGTAAGAGTTGCTTTGGTCATGGAGTCTGTTCACAGCAACGAAACCCTAACTAAGACTTATGTCTTAATTTAAAATCTTTTAAAAAGTTAGCTCAGCAATCTAAATATTAGGACTATACCCCAAACTAAGAAACGTCAGAACAGATATAGGGCAAAAGTGAATTCATAAGCCTGCAGGGTTCAGGGACCCTTGCCCCTAGGAGTGGCTTGGGTGAGCTCCTAACCCCAAGCTTCCCCTCACTTCTTTCTTTTTATCTTGCTTGTCTACTTATTCCCACATACATAGCTTCTTCTGTGCCTGTGCATTTTTTCCTTAGCTTTTGGTACTGGATTCTCAGGTTTAAGGCAAAACTAGGTTTGAGCATAGCATATATGATTAGGTAGCTATCTTCACAGGCATGCAGAAGTTTGGGTTTCAGGGCCTAAGGTCTCTGAGGCTTGGCATAGATAGGTCTGAAAACAAAATATATATATACATACACACATATAAAATATATATGTGATGTGTGTGTGTGTGCCTGAGTATATGCACACACAAGTATATCAGAACCTGGAACACAGTATAGCCTCATGTTTCCTGTAAGCAATCCGGCCTGCTTTGTTAGCATAAATAACAATACACTAGTCAGAAATCTGAGCTCTACACTCCCAGCATAGATTATTTAACTCCCAACACTTGAAAGTAAGCTAACTTTTACAATTCATAAGTTTTCTGGTGTATTAAAATATATATAGTCAAGTACATTATAAAATTATAAAATGGCAACACCTGATTTAAAAAAAAATTCTCAGAGAATAAAGTCCAGACCGGTCCTTACTATGATCAAATGCTCAAAAATATGTCTACTTATTTTAGTATAAATAAGACTATACTTAATAATCAGGGGAGGATCTATCTCTTACTGAATTTGATCAATTTCTTTAATCAGTCATTAAAAGTCTTATCAGTAAAATATTAAAAAATGGGTAGTGAGGGTTGTGAAAGATCTGAAGAAAGTCTGGGCTTAGGAAATTCTATTAAACTCCATTAATAAATAAATTAATGTATTAGTCACTGTAATGATAGGAGAATATAGATATTTAGAATCCAATTTCAAAATGAGCACAAACTATATATGAAGAATTTAGATGTGTATCCGACTAAGATGGGCTTGTGTTATGAAGGTAACATCCAGAATACAAATGTATAAAAGGGAAGGGATGTGGCCACTGCTCAGGACCTCAGTTCGCTCCAGAGAACACGTGACTAAGCGATGCCTTCATTTCTGATTCCTGGTTTCTAATGTAGAGGACTTTGCTAGTTCACTAAACTAAACATCTCATTCTCATGAAGAAGACATGAATAGTAAATTGACTGGACTCTATCAAAACTGAAATCTATATTCCCTCCTGGATTCAAAGCTTCTGGGTTTCTTTTCCAACAAGTAAACAATCCACTAAAACGTACCTTTTCCTCCTTTTCTTCAATTTAATTTTCTCCCTGCTCTTTTCCTTTTTCTTTTCCTCTTCTTCATTTATTCCTGTAAGGAAGGTAGGGAGAAAATAATCAGGTCACCACGAGTCTCTGTCCCAGAATGCTGTGTGTGTTCGTGCACAGATTGTAGTTTATAGTTAGAAGGACAAAGATAACAAGAAAACAGGTGTCCATGCAGATAGGTATATTCACATACATAAAAGTAAAGAAGTCAGCCAGGCATGATGGCGCACGCCTTTGATCCCAGCCCTTGGGAGGCAGAGGCAGGCGGATTTCTGAGTTCTAGGCCAGCCTGGTCTACAAAGTGAGTTCCAGGACAGCTAGGGCTACACAGAGAAACCCTGTCTCAAAAAACCAAAAATAAATAAATAAATAAATAAATAGAAAAAGTAAATAAATCTTTTTTCTTTAAAAGCACTCTGAAAATCTCAAACACAGTGAGTTTCATATTTATAATCCTCTCATTTTAAATAAGTAAGTAAAAGTTACATTTTACTTCTCTATAATACTCTGTTCTCTAACTGGAAGTTTACAAGCATACAACTTCATGGTAACCCCGTTATGATAACAAGGCTTTGTACACAAGACTGCACAAAATGAGAGGGGCTTCTTTCACAGCCTATTTGGAGTAGCATAAAAGCTTCTTACAGTATTATTTTTTAATGATTTTAAATGTTTATTCTTACTTATGCGACTGTGTACCTATATGCCTCATGTGTGTAAGTCCTGTGGAAGCCAGAGGAGGGTGGACGATGCCCTGGAGCTGGGCTTACAAGCAGTTGTGAGCTTCTTGAGGTGGGAGTTGAACCCAGTTCCCCCGGAACCACAGCAAGCTCTTTTAACGCTGAGCCATCTCTCCAACCCCACTTAGGTAAATCCTGGTAAGAGTATGTCCAAAAGCAGAAAAGAAATTCCTGGGGCTTATATATTGTGAGTCTTAGAACTCTTGCTTGCCTGTGCCTAGGATTCTTTGTGTACTTAACATTTCTAGTAAGCTTTCGATTGTCTAATCTCTGATATTTGACAGCGGGACTTGGATCCAATGTTTTGTGTTACCCCAGTGTAACAGGCAACAAACAAGGAAAAAGCAAAATGCTAACTATGGACTCAAAGGCCGACGTGCCTCCTGGTCTCATAACTGCTTACTAATGTTATGTCGGCGACTTCCCTCAAAGCTGAAGCTCTCACCTCTGCTGTAGCCCTCGTATGCAATAGGAAAGACGCCTCTATGATGTGCACAGTTACATAAGCGTCCCGTGAGTCAGAAGAGGACAGTGGGCAGGAACCACGGCTTACTTTTCTCCTGCAGAGCCTGCAGCTTGTTCAGCTCCTCATTTTCTTCATCACTGTCCTCACTACTGGTGCTGCTGACGTCCAACACAATGTCCCTTTTGGGATCTACCCGGAGAAAATTGCGGCACTCGAAAGTCAGATGACCAGCTAAATAAAGAAAACAAGAGAGAAGGAGGAAAACTACACCCATAGCTGTGCTTTTTGCTTTGGTACTTCACAGTAGGCAACCGAGTACCGTAACACCACCAAAGCCTCACTTGTACTCGGCTGCGGGCGGTTACTACTGTTCCCTATGGTTTTGAGTGATACACACTTCCAACAGAACTTTCTCCTTCTTCATTGCAACTTCTAATTCAAGAAACACTGTGGCCGGGCATGGTGGCGCCCACGCCTTTAATCCCAGCACTTGGGAGGCAGAGGCAGGCGAATTTCTGAGTTCGAGGCCAGCCTGGTCTACAAAGTGAGTTCCAGGACAGCCAGGGCTACACAGAGAAACCCTGTCTCAAAAAAAACAAAAAACAAAACAAAACAAAACAAAAATGAAACATTGTGGGGCACTTGTCCTGCATTTCAGAATACTGAATTGCCGTTTTCTCTTTCGATAAGCACAGATTAGTTTACATTATTTAGATCAGGGTTACTAACATACTCTCATACATGAGGACTTTTTATTTCCCTGTAGCTTTTTCGCCTCGGCTTGACTTCTAACTCGTGTGGTTATATCTTTCATCTAAGTAAAGGTGTTGTAACCTGTAGGCATCAATAAAATTAATCAGACCTCTTTAAAGAATTCAAAGATTAATATTTAAATTCTGATATCAGTTTTCCTAAATTCTTCTAGTAAGGAGGTTTCAGTAATTGTTCACTGTGACGGTTATCGCTGATTTGGTCTTGAGAGGATGGAGGCTCATCTGAAGACAAGGCTCTTGCACCCTCTGAGGGTTTAGATTAGGTGAGTTGAAGTGGGGAAGACTCGCCCTATATGTGAGCAGCCGCATTCCTTGGGCTGTGTCCTGGACTGAACAAAAAGGTCACAGGGTGGCCAACAAGATGGTTCAGTGGGTAAAGCCATTTGCTACTACTGAGTCAGAGGACATAAGTTCCATCCCTGTGACCCATATTGTGGAAGAAGAGAACAAAGTCCTCAAGATCTCCTCTGCTGTTCACATGTTGCCATGGTCCATGAGTAACCACACACACACACACACACACACACACACACACACACACATATGAAAGAGAGAGGGGGGGATTTAGTGGTGCTATTAAACCTTTTGGAAGTTCTGCCTTGGTCCCATCCCATCCCACCTTCTAGAGTAATTACAGAGCTGGGATCCCAGGTGTGGGTCACTATGCCTATGATTATGTGGTGCTATGGCCTGAACTCACAACTTACTGCATGCTAGGCAAATGGTTTACTAATTGAGATATAGCATCAGCCTATAAGACTTTTTTAATAGTAATTTCTTAGCACTAGCAAGATAGTTCTGGTCTCAATGTTAACTGTACAGTTCATTCCTAACACTTAGAAGGTAAAGATCTGGTTGCCGAGTGCTTAGTGTTCTTTTCCTTGTAATTGCTATTTTGTAGGTTCTCAAACATGAGGGGTCTTGCTAATTTCTCTAAGTGGTTAAGTGAAATTTTCCTAATTTCTATCTCACGGTGGGGGCAGGGATCCTGGCTTTATATAAGAGGCTCTGCTCCAGGCATCCAGCTACTCTCAGGCCCTAATGGCATTCAGTCAGTGTGTGACTCACTGTGTGTTCGGCATGCACCCTCTGCTTTCCCTTGAAGACCCCATGCATCCCAGCAGCCAGGTGGGTTGCCTTCCTTTTGAGCTAAGTTTCTTGGTTTGGTTCTGTTGTTATCACATTATTTCCCTTCAGTGCTATGCACTTAGTGCAGAAAAGAGGGCTTTGCACTGCAGCCTGGCTTGCCATTGGGACCAGAATTCCTGATACAATCTTACTTTAGTCAAGTTAGCTTTGTATCCAAATGTCTGGCACTGAAATCGACATGTGAGACAAATGCTTAAAAGTCCCTACAACGGGTCTGGCTTTATGTTGATGACGGTGACATGGTAAATTACTTGTGAAATTGCAATGGAGTTTGTTTTTTTGTCTGCTGCTGCTGTTTTTCTTATTGGTTTAAGTGAAAGACACTTAGGATATCATTGTGTCTCCAACCATTAGTCTACTTGTGGCTTCTTTTCTAAATAGACTCTCAGATGATAAATGGTAAAGAGTTATCAGAATGTAAGGGGCCGGGGAGTCAGCTCAGTGACAAAGCACTGGCCATGCGAATGTGAGGCTCAAAGTTTGGATCCCTATAACACTATAGCCTCTGTTAAAAAACCAAAAAGGTCAGGCGGGCATGGGAGCTACCTGTAGTCCCAGTACCTAGCATGCAGAGACAGAGGATCCCTGGGGCAAGCTGACTAAGTAGAGTAGCCAAATCATCAAACTCGGAGTTAGTAAGAGGCTGGGTTCAGTATGACATAACCCATAAGTGGGTTGTACCTTCTGTAAGTTGTCAGGGGAAAAAGGATGGTAGCTGTCTTAGTCAGGGACAAAACATCATGACCAAAAAGCAAGTTGGAGAGGAAAGGGTTTATTCAGCTTACACTTCCACACTGCTGTTCATCACGAAGTCAGGACTAGAACTCAAGCAGGTCAGAAAGCAGGAGTTGATGGAGAGGCCATGAAGGGATGTTCTTTACTGGCTTGCTTCCCCTGGTTTGCTTAGCCTGCTCTCTTATAGAACCAAGATTACCAGCCCAGAGATGGTCCCACCCACAAGGGGCCTTTCCCCCTTGATCACTAATTGAGAAAATGCCCCACAGCTGGATCTCATGGAGGCATTTCCCCAGCTGAAGCTCCTTTTCTGTGATAACTCCAGCCTGTGTCAAGTTGACACACAGAACCAGCCAGTACAGCAGCTATATAGAACTTCTCTCTCTGCCTCCTGTCAGTTGTGAGGGGAACACACACATCCTCCATCTTACTCTGCCTTAAGGGGGGACCAGAGACAAGAGAGCTGCCCACGCTAGGAGCCCAGGAGAAAGTGAGCTAAGGAGAAGCAATCCCTCCCATTCTGTTGTCACCTCAGTCATTCTGTCACAGTGACCAGAAAAGGAAAGATGCCATGACTAACTGAATTCTGAGGGCCCAGTTTCTTGCTTAGGGGGAAGACAGAAGTCAGCTGAAGCAAGTGCCACAATTAAATATTTTATGTATAAGAGTTGCCTTGGTCATGGTGTCCTATTTAAATGCTTTCTTTTATAACAGTTGTTGTGGTCTATGTAGCAGATGAGCAGTTTGGTCTTCATGGGGATCCCCCAACAACTGGAGCAGGGGCTGTCCCTGAGTCTGTTGCCTGCCTGCCTGTGGATCCCCTACCCCGGTTGGCCTCAGTGGGAGGCCAAGCAAAAGGGGAAAGTGGAATAGGGGTTGGACTTGCACAAGGGGGTCCTGGGAGGAGAGGAAGGGCTGCTAAGTAAGTAAGTAAGTAAATTTAATCATAAAAAGAGTTGCTGTGGTCATGGTGTCTCTTCACAGCAGTAAAACCCTCACGAAGGCAATATATTTTGCCACTATAGAGAGTAAAAACAAAAAAACAAAAACAAACAAACAAATAAACGAAAAAACAAACAAACAAAAAAAACCAGCACCACACAGTATGAAATCTGGTAGCTGGATTTCGAATTCCACTTTTCCTACCCTGTCCCGGAAGAACCCATACCTTAGTTTTCTAATATGCAACAATCACAGCCCACAAACATTGAGGACCTACTATGGCTGGCCAGTAATGACCTGAAGTCATTATTTAATACAAGTCATACTTAGTATTCACAGCACCCTTTATGAAGTTAGGAACTTGTGGTGGTTTGAATAGGCTTGGCCCTCACAGACTCATGTGTTTGAATGCTTGGCCATAGGGAGTGACACTATTAGGAGGTGTGACCTTGTTGAAGGAAGTATGTCACTATGGGGGTGGGATTTGAGGTCCCTCAAGCTCCTACCAGTGCAGAAGAAACCCTCTTCCTGGCTGCCTTTGGATCAAGATTTGAACTCTTGGCTCCTCCAGCACCATGTCTGCCTGCACGATGCCATCCTTCCTGCCATGATGATCATGAACTGAACTTCTGAAACTGAAAGCCAGCCCCAATTAAAGACTTTATGTGTAAGAGTTGCCTTGCTCATGTGTCTCTTCACAGCAATAAAACCCTAATCAGGACAGTTCTATAACTGTCATTTTGCAGAAAGAAAACCAAAGTACAGAATAGGTAGGCCATGTGTCAACTACTGCACATCCAATGAGTGCTGAGGTATGATCTGTTGCCAGAGTGAATATTCATAAAAATGAAGATCAGGAAACTTTTGTGGAGTTTAATTGCAGTCTGTGGTATTTATTAATAAGTTATTTTTCTAATAACAAAGTTTGTAAATCAATTTCATGGTATTCTTTGAAATCTTTGTTTAATCATTTGTATTTGTTAGAAAATAATCCTTTAATGAATTGGAATATCCTAAGAGTTCAGTGTAGTTGGCACAGATGTCAAACACCTTTAGAGGCAGCAAGTGCTTCCAGGATAACTATTTATTAGAGAGGCCTGAAGAACTGCTGGACTTATCCTCCAGGGATGTTGTTTACGGAATGCAATAACATTAGTGATACAGTCTGTAATTACACAGGCTTGGGTGGACCTTCTAGTCCTTTTTAGATTAATCATTCTGGATTTATCATTGAACAGTTTTTTGCCCATAAGCAGAAATTCTGGGACCAATCAAACCCTTATAATGAAAGAAAATAAAACTTGAGACCTGTGATTCATGTAATAGCCCAAAGAGTTGTTTGTGAGCTTTGAAGCCTGGGACTGAGAACATAGCAGAACAGGCCAGGGCATGCCTGGGCAGGCCCGTCGTTAAGACATTCCTGAGGCTGCTTGGCCATAAAGATAAAGAGAATGCAAAGTCATGTCTGACTGGCCTGGCGCCTCCCTATCTCCCGCCCTTCTGACGTGGGTTAAATGTTAACCAGATGCTCTGCTGTTACCTCCATCTGCATGTACAGTTTGCTGATGTTTAAATGAACCAATCGTGTGAAACCGCGTCAATTCCTCCCCCAGTCCCAGACCCTTTTCTATAAAAACCCCTAGCTTTTGAGCCTCTTGGCCGACAACCACTGTCTCCTGTGTGAGATACGTGTAACTTTGTCATTAAACTACCTCATGTGTTTGCATCAAAGCGGTCTCTCGTGATTCTTTGGGTGCACGATTCTTTGGGATACAAGTGGGGGTTTCCCCACTAGGTTCTTTCAATACAAAGGGATACATTCAGGAAACATTAAAAAAATCATTTCAATGCCTTTACCTCTTCATCAGTATCCAGGAAGGGAGAAATAATAGAGGTGTGTGCATATATATATATATATATATATATATATATTTTATTTTTTTATCTATGGGTGTTTAGCCTGCATGCATGTATGTATGTGTACCATGTACATGCCTGTGGAAGCCAGAAAAGGATGCCCGATCTCTGGGACTAGAGTTTCAAATGGTTATGAGTTACCACATGGGTGCTGGGAATTGAACCCCTGCCCTCTAAAAGACAAGTGTTCTAAACTGCCTAGTCACCTCTACAGCACCACCTATTATTCTTCTGTGTACATAGTCCTTTACTTTTGTAATTTCAATTATTTTAGTTCTATTTCCTCCAAACAGTCTACAGCTGACCCCTAATATTCACAGCATCTTAGCTAGTTATCACATAGAGAAGGGCTCAGGGCCACCCACAGAGCTGCTGAGGTCAGGATGCTGAGTCATCTGGTCCCCAGGAAGCAAAGGCCCAAGAAAACAATCACAGTAGACAGAAAGTTGCTTTTCAGCACACTTACGGTAGCCACATTTTCTGCAGCCTGCTCTGACATTGTCCTTGTTGCAACCTGAAATACAATTGGAGAACATTTGGGGAATACATGTAAGTGAGAATAAGGACTTTATCATATGAAAAGATAACCCTTTGTACTAAAGTTCCTAGAAAAAAATCTCTAATCTTAGCAACACCACTCTATTATTTTGATGAACAGTCAACTCTCTGAAAGTGAATTCACCCAAATCATTTGACCAATATTTCAAGAACATATTTTTTCTAATTAAATAGGAACCCAGCATTATAATTGAGAACTTAAACACTTTAGGAATTCTACAACATAGGGGAAGAGATTGTAGGATACTATGGCCTTTTTTTTTTTTTTTTTCAGAAAAAATAATCCCTCTTTTCTCAAAGAAATTGGTGAAATTTTATCCATAAAATTTGCTGTAATTCCAAGGTATCATTACAAAAGCAAAACAAAACAAAGCACTTAGATTCAGCACTTAAACTTTGAGACATGAAAACAAAGTAGTTACACATCCCAATTTGATAAATGTTTACAAATATTCACAATATTTCTGTGTGCTCAGTACATACAGAAGGTGTTGACAATATAAACACTAGGAATGAAAGAAAACTGCTCTTTTATAATTGTGACAATTACACACTTAAGAAGAGGATTTGAGTCACTTCAATGTACAGTTCAGCAGCATGGAGAATGGCTGCGATGATACACAGTTCTCAACTACTGTCCTCCTCTGGATGATCAAGAAGAGTAAGTCTGCCCACCAGACATGCATGTTTCTCAAATCTCAGCCACTCCAGTCTACTTTCCATTAGTCTGTCTGAACACACTATTCGTTTTTTGTAAGCTGGACACAGATTCTTTAAGAATCTATGCATAGGCTAGCATGCGCCAGAGTTGTATTCTTTTTTTGTGGCTGAATATTCCATTGAATGTTACAATGAATTTTATTTTCTACCAGTGGCTTCTGTGTAGCAATGAGAGGACCATGGAGCATCACTCCACTCTCTGAGGAAGGGGGTGTCACTTTCTAAATAACTTCAAATGGAGTTATCATTCTTAATGTAAGACTATATATAGTAAATGTAGAGAACAGACAGAAAACATCAGTAATTGTAAAAGGTGAAAGATTTATATGCTCTGAAGAGAAACCAGAGTATACATCTGTAATTGTAAATGAAAATAATTCTTAAGCTCTTTCTTTACTATGATAAAACTGAAACAACTAGTTATTTCTTCCTATTTCTAGTTTGGGGAAAAAATACACTCAATGAATGAGCTGCTCTTGTAAACACACCCTACAACACTGCACATTTAAACAGCTCTACTGCAGCTGACAACCTCAGAGGACAGTGTGAGAACTGTGCCCCTGACATCTGAGCCTTCTAGGAAATCCCACAGCACAGAGGTTTGTAACATTTCCCACCGTCAGCCTCTGAGTGACAGGGAGAACCTATCTGGTAGCACTTATCACCCTGTCACACCTTCCTAAGGACTCAGGAGTTGCAGTTCTTTTGTTTTTGTTTCTGTTTTTTGTTTTTTGAGACAGGGTTTCTCTGTATAGCCCTGGCTGTCCTGGAACTCACTTTGTAGACCAGGCTGGCCTAGAACTCAGAAATCCGCCTGCCTCTGCCTCCCAAGTGCTGGGATTAAAGGCATGCGCCACCACAGCCCAGCTGGGCTTTGTAGTTCTTAAGCTGCTTTCACCTCAAATTCTATTGTCACTTTCAAGTATTTACATATTTAATTCAGAAAAGGCCTCCCTGTCTAAGTTTTTGAGCACTGGGTACTGGTCCCTTCCCTTTAGACTCTGTGTCTCTACTTTGCCCCATGAGAACCCACATGCCACAGTTAGCAGAACTCACTGTGGGATACACCTGGATTAATCTAATCGAAGGTTTCTCCATTATGAAAATAACAGCACGTTGACAAAAAAGCTCAGAGAATATGGGTCAGTGTTAAGTTTGTTTCCATAGAAACCACAGATGTTGAATAAACTGCTTCTTGCACCATTATTACTTCTGCCACAGACTAAGAGTAAGGGACAGGTGTAAAGCTGCCTCACCTCAGCCTGTGCTAAAGCTGCACTCAGTTATAGCAAGAGACACTCATGCGAACTCATTCTTCACATGCTTCCTTGTTTTCAGAAAGGACAGAACATGAAATTTCCCTCAGGTTACCTTAACAGAGACAAAACTTTTTTTTTTTTTTTTTTTAATCATAAAAGAACTAACTAGATCTCCCTACAAGCTACTTCCTCAACTGCCTTTGGCCAAATTAAGATCTCAACTTCATTTATAGTTATTTGCAAGATGCCAAATGAAACATTTCTACATGGGCCTTTGAGACCAAGACAAAAAAGACCTCAAAAAAGTGATGTAATCATAGCTCACACTGTCAAGATCTAGCATCTGTAACCTCAACATTTGGGAGTCTGAGGCAGGAGGATCATGAGTTCAAGTCTCGTCAGGCCTACATACATAGATGTTAGTTTGGGCTATGTGAGACCCTGTTTGGGGGAGGGGCAGGGAGTCCATTTTCCAAAGCACTGATGGCAGTGACTGGTTGCTCTGTTTGGTTTGCTTCACCTTTTCTGAGCACCGCTAGCAAGGATTTTCTTAGATTCTCCTCGGCATCTTTCCTTTGCAGCTTAATCATTAGTTTCTGTTGTGCAGACAAGAAGTGTAGCTGGGGGCAGTGGTACTGAAAAATCCTTGTAAACCCGATTAGGGAAGCTGCGCTGTGAGGCCCCTTCTCCCAGGAGAGATCCCTTCTCCCTCTGATGTGCAGCTGTTTCATTCATGTTCCTGGTTTACTCACCACTACGCTGGCTTAGGATGGTCAGTGATGCCTGCCCCCTTTAAGTTTTCCTTTATAATCAGGACCTACAATGTGAAGGTCACTATAGAAGCATAAAATAGGACCAGGCCGTGTGTGTGTGTGTGTGTGTGTGTGTGTGTGTGTGTGTATTGGGGAAGCAGGGTAGAAGACAGAGGACAAATTCAGAATACACTTGAAAGTTTGTGAAACAATATTTGTAACTTGCAGGAAGGACAAAGGGAATACTCGAAACACATTCTGAGAGAAAAGCCAATGGCTACTGGGGAAAAGGCAGGGAAGGGGCAAAGAGTAGGCAGACAGTGTAGGGAGAAAGAAATAGGAATTACTCTAAAACATGTCGAAGATGCCCACTTTTCTTTACATGCTAAAATGCCCATTAAAAAACAGTACCAGGAATCTACTGTCCCTTATCAGAGAAGCACGGGGTGAAAAACTTGAAGAGGCCATTGAGTGGACATGCTCTGGAAGGTCAGTGGGGTGCAAATTAGCATAGCACCAAGTCAACCACAAGGCCTTAATCCAGCAGCCCCATGCCTGGGAACTCATACAGTTAGTTAGTTCACGTGCACAAATGCAAACCAACTATGTGTAAAATTAAGCACAGCAACATAGTTTGCAACTTTAAGAATAGAAAGAGTTAGCTGGGCGGTGGTAGTGCATGCTTTAATCCCAGCACTTGGGAGGCAGAGACAGAGGCAGAGGCAGGCAGATTTCTGAGTTTGAGGCCAGCCTGGTCTACAAAAGTGAGTTCCAGGACAGCCAGGGCTACACAGAGAAACCCTGTCTCGAAAAACAACAAAACAAAACATAAAGAATAGAAAGAGTTTAAATATAAGTAGAATAGTATATAAAATATAGTCTGAATGAAACGAGGCCAGTGTTCAATGAAAGGGAACAAGCTCTAACATACAGAGAGAGGAAGCTATAACAGAACTATCTGCGCTGTTGCATTTATATACAAGGAAATGGAACTTTACTTAGCTTCCTATTTCTTCTCTTCTGTAGTCTATCAGGCACACACACACACACAAATTCTTTAAACTAAACATGTTTATTTGCAGGCCTTTTAATATATGTCAATTATATTTTAGCAAAGCAGTTGCCACGGAAAAAAGCAAAACAGAAAGAAATAGAAGGATTCGAGAAGAAGGAAGCCGAAGGCAGGAGGATCCCAAGCTGTCAGGGGTTACATAGTGGAAACATTGTTTCAAAAACTGGAACAGAATGGCTAAAAGAAAGGGAAGGAGGAAACCCGAAGAGATTCTCCTGGCGGCTCCCTCAAAGTATGGAGGAAACATCAGATTCGACATAAATGCAGTTAGTTAGAAGGTACATTCCAAGCATTCTCAAGACAAAGGTTAATTTTGAGAGAGGACTGTAACTTTTACTCTGTAGGCCAGTCTGACTTCAAATGCATAGCGCTGCTCATGCCTCTGGCTCTTCAGTGCTGAGATTCTAGGCTCAAAGCCGACATTCAGCCACGGAAAACTGTCAGGTCCCAAGCCCACAAGACCTCAGCCCTGGCTCAGGCAGCACAGGCTGGACATTCAAACATTCCTCAGAACCTCACCACCACCACCCCCCCGACCCCGCCCCCGCCCTCGCAATCAACAGAAATGCAATCTACTACTCTATTAACTCCAACAAGCCACCTCTCCAGGGCCCCACACTAGTTCCCAGGCTGTTACAGCTTACCCGCCCCTCCCCCACCCCCAACACATAACCCCTTGTAACTCCAACCATTTTTGCTGCCTTCTCTGCTCCCACATTCTTGGCAGTTGGCTTCTCTCCCCACCCACCGTTTCTCTCTGTCCCTGAGGTAGCCCTGGCAACCTCCCCAGATGCTTCGGGCTATTCTTCTCTTATCCATAAAAACCTTCCCCCTTAATCATAGAGTAGTCATTTGGGTGGTTTCTTTACCGAGTCCCTCAAATACCGTATCAGCAATGAGAAGAACCTTAGTTTCCTATTTTTATTGTTTGCCTTATACTTTGTAGAAATAATCAATTTCAAAAGTAAGCAGTTAAAGTAACTAAGCTTTCTCTGTATCACTTAGCAACTGTATCACTTCTGCCACAGGGTGCCATCTTTCACTTTTAATTTGATAGAGTCAGTAAGAGTGGGCTAGATTTCCTTTGTCACAAGGTTTCCACTTGGTAATCTTATTATCACTTAACATACTTTGGGGCTCCTTCAGTAGAATAGTAATTTATTGAGGTTTTTTTTTCTTCTTCTTTTTTTTTTAACATAGACATGCAGATGCCTGTATAAAACATAATTCTGTCCTGTGAAAGTCAAAGGCAAAAAACTCTCAAGTGTTTAATCCCTTCGAATGGCTTATAGTAATAGTTGTGGATATACTCTCCTCAGGATCTTACATGGAGTAATGAAACTGAAATACAGAACAAACAAACAAACAAACAAACAAACTAGAAATTAGAAATTCCTCACAAATTTAAAAAGTAGGCTAACTGAATTTCTTAAAAGAGGTCCTATTGTTTAGATTAAAATGTCTTCTTAATCATTTGAACTCCAAGAGACAGATAAGCCAGTTAGAATCCCTTAAACTACTGATATGAAATAGCTAACTTAGGCAAACACATAAAATTCTTCCATTTGCCTCACAAAATAATCTATGAAAAAAAAAAGCCAACCTGGGTATGTGATGCCCACCAATCAGAGACTGCAGCTGGAGCAGTTAGCTTGAGGCCCACCTGCTGTCTTGTGAGTTTCAGGAAGATTTGAGCTACACTGAGCAAGAGTTACAACAGGCACAGGTTAGAAAGATCTTGAAGTCTCCTTCAAAAACATGTTGAACTGTCTCCAACTGAGATAAGCACAGCAGCCTGTGGTGGTCTTTCCCTAACTCAAGATCCCCAACTTCCCTCTTTGGTCTGCCCCAAATCAATGAGATCTTAACTGGGGAGCCCAGGTACCCATAAGTCCTGGGAATATAATCTATTGTCTGAGGAAGCAGAATCAAGACTTCCAGCACTGGATTGTGGTTATCATAAATGAGCTATAAATCCTGTAAATGGGTGTAACTCTGAACTGGTATTGGAAAAGCCATAAACATGAATGAAGTCCCTCACTATAAGAAGCTACATTGTACTAGACTCCCTGGGTTAGTGTACACATGGCTGTACTGCAGGACAGACTGTGCTGGCCAACATGAGAAACAACATATAGTTTTGCTCATAAGCATAAAAAAGAGACAGACAGCTGAAAATTTAAGGCAGGTATGCAATGGCCTCCAAGTAAGAAAGCCAATAATGAAGAGATGACAAAGACACACAGCACAGGTGGAAAAACACCTGAGAGGTCAGAAAAGAGCTGAAGAAGTCAAGTGTTTGGGGTTTTTTGTTTGTTTGTTTTTTGTTGTTGTTGTTGTTGTGTGTGGTTGTGTGTGTGATTGGAGAATACATAAGAATGGCAGGAAAAGGTAGAAAGGTCATGATCAGGTTACACACATCATTCTTGCAGAGAAGGGAACTGGAATATTTGAGAAGCTTGAAGAAATTCAAGATACTGTCCCCCTAGTTATGGGGACAAGGAAAGAGCCTATGAAAGGTTAAGTGGCTTAAAGAGAATTACAAAATCCACAGATTGCTGCCCCTCAGGAATGACAGAATGAGACATGATTCATGAACACTATTTTAGCAGCCACGTGTGAGAGGAAAGACGTTACCTACAGTTTGACTGAGGAATGAGGAAAATTGGCTGTGGTGTGACTTCCCACTTCTGTTATTACAAAGATGCTTTGGCAATATGCTGAAGGGATGTGAGACAGGGATGCTGACCCTGCCATTTCATCCTCTGCCCTGGCTACACAGACAGAACAAGGTCAGCATCTGCACCATCCTTCTCGGCAACACATGCTGCTACTTGAACCAGGTCAACTCTTGATGGAGAATGGAGACTTACTAATACAACTTCAACAGCTGGGCTAGGCTGAACAACTGTGAATGAGCAAAGAAATGTTCCAAAGAAAGTAAACTTCACTGAATCCTATGTTCAATGCCATTTGTCAAATGACTAAGTGTCTAAGATTTTTTTTTCCCGAAGATCTTCAGTATCTCATTGTTACCTACATAATAGTTTAAGCTGGCATTCAATGTGGTGGAAACACGTGACCACTGAAGCAGACAAGGCTGGTGGCTTCTGAAAAGCAGCCTCATTACTCTATAGTTATACCTTATAATAACCAGGAGCACAATCACCCCAAGCTGAATCCATCACACCTAAAATAAAAGAGCATGACACAATACTTGTCCTTCTTGATGATCACCTCAATGGAGCCCCATTTTCCTTCCGTGCAGCATCTGGATCGATCATCCAAGAAATTATCTTAACATCTTCTGTATCTGCACTTTCTAAAGCAGTTGCATTGTGCGTTTGTGCCACCTGTCAAGCCTATTATCTTGATTTTTTTGGGGGGGGTGGGTTTAAGCAGTTTATGTAAGTCATTCCATCTGGCTTAATGACACAATTTATTATTATGCTTTGAAACATTATTTTGAATTGAAAGGTTAACATTTTTTTTAACACTGGTCTCAAGTTTAAGAGCATCTCAAACAAAGCTAGAAGAAAAATCACTTTTTGTCCCTTTTCTTCAGGAGCAAATTATCATTCCTAAAGTTTTACGGTGTGTCTCCTGGTGTGTTCATACTCTACCAGTGCTCCAGCGCCTGCCCAAATGATGGGCAGTGACAGCAGGCCAACTCTGGGTGCAACTGTGTGATGCAGAGGTCACCAGAGCCTCACGAAATGCTTAGGCAAGTACTGTGCAGGCTCGTGGTTCTCAGCTCTTTCCTTTACATGCTATTATTCCTAGACTCCAGTCAGGTCTTCCCTTCACACATTACCCACTGTGTCTGCACAGTCCCTCACACTTTATCCTTTTAGTCCTATAATAAGTGTTGGTTTTGACTCTGACTTCTTGTCCAGTATTCTGTTTATTCCCATGCTATCTATGGGCCATTTCCATCCCGGGCCAGATAGACCTCAACACAAGTTCCAGACTGACCTTACCACCATCTCTCAACTCTGATCTTGAGGGATGTCTTCCCAGTTATGAGGCCTCCTCAAATGAGCTAATGTCAAAAACCAGGTTAATCTCATTTCCTACCCACACCAAAGCAATTAATTCTTAGTGATTCTACCACCACCACCACCCCCCCCTCCAAATTAGCTGCTTCTCTCTTAATGAGTCTACATCCTCAATGGTAACATAACTGACCAGAATCACCCTTAAGTACCAACAACGCCTCTACATTAACTAACTCTCCTCTAGGTCACAGTATCCTAAAATGTAATTTTTCTTAAAGCTGTTAAGTGTTTTCCTACTGTCTATTAACATCCTAACACTTTGTTTTTGCTTGTAAGGTCCTTCAGTCGCAGGGAATCTATTGTGCCATGGATATGTTGGAGAATGCATTTGCATTCATGGTGGCCAAGAGCTTGGATAATCTCCATTAGCTTTTGTAATAGGCAAGTTACTTGATTTCTCCGTCTGTGAAGTGAGACTAACAACAGCTATCTCATAGCAGTGGTTATTAAAGGGAGGAAAAAAATATACAATGTTTGACATAGTATCAGATACATGGGTTACATAGTAAAAGTTAGATACTTTGAATTATCGCTTTAGTTAATTTCTCTTTTCTCTCAGGTTAGCTGATCGTTAGCCACGGCAGGGCTCTTTCATTCCCTCTTTTAGTTCCTCTTCCTTTCTGTATCTGCTCCCTCTCCCTGCAGGTCCCCTGCACTCTCACCTTTCTTTAGCTTTCATCTGGAACATCCTTTTGTACACTCTGGATCCTGTTAGGTGTCCTGTTTTTGCTCGCCCCAGCGTTAGTTCTACTTTCTGTAAATCCCCCCCCCCCCGAATTCTAGGAGAGCAAGGGTTTCTACCATGCTGACTGCCACACACTCAATAAATGTAGTCACCTCTCTTTTCACAGCTCCTGGAGTGCTCCTCTGCAGAAGTTAGGAAGCAGCCCCACCCCGCAACAGTAATCTCTAGAATAAAGTTCAGAAAAGGCTGCCACGGAACAAAGACAGGGGTCAAACAGTAGCGGGAAGGGGCAGTGTTAAGCAAAGTTGGGGCTTCACAAATAGTTTGAGGGTCTTTCCTACAGTACTATGCACTGTGAATCTCCGAGATGCGAGGCGGGTATATCTCTTAAAAACACCTGCTTGATAATAGGGTTTTACAGAAACACATTCTGACAAAGTCGGCTTGGGGAAGTTCTTAGCGGCTCCCCAGTAAACTGGAGCAACAAAAACATCCCCGGAGCTCAGTTTGCCGTTTCTAGGTTAGAAACCTCTGAACACAAAAGTGGAACCTACAAAGAATCTTAGATCTAATTCGAGAAAGCACTGTCTTGAAACTGATAGGGAAACTGAGGCCCGGAAGGGCACAGCAGCGGGCCTGCAGCCACATAGAAATTACAGGCTGGAAGTGCTAGAACAAGCCTCAGGTGCTCTTCTTGGCGACTTTCAGTATAATGTGTATAGCCACCTGGATTCGGCAAAATGCTCACATTTCGAATTTTATTTTGAAATCGTGTGAAAGTTACAGTCTTCTGGGCAAGTTGTCCCCTTAGGCCTACAGTTCTCATTGTCACCAAGTCCCTTGTCCCTCTTACAATACACTTTCCCTCTAATCCTGTGCAGTTTGGGCTTGTCCAAGAATGACAGAGATGATCTTTCCCTATCTTTCTCACCCCGCTTTGAACTTGTAGTATAAGCTTTTTCATGTAAGCCGACCAAATCTAAATTTTTAGGCCTTCGCCTGATTCCCCAAGTGCTCGCTGCCACCCACCCCCGTGCTCTGGGCTTCCCTGCTCGTCTCATTCCTCTGGAGTGAGAGAGCCCTGCGGTTGACCTTCACCTGGGACTGCCATGATGCAAGGTGAGTGGGATCGTCGGAGTCCTGGGCTTTCGAGATCACGTTAGGTTCAGGTCCGTTGCGAGGACAGCGCATTCCCAAAGGGATCTCTCCCACCCGGCCACTACAACTTCACCGGGCAGGGGAAGGCCCGATGCACATCTAGGGTTGGCGGAACTAAGTGGCTGTGGATGCAGTTTCCAGGGGTGTCCTACCGCGGAGCACACGCGGTCGGAACCATTTCGGCCCGCTTCGGGAGGTGAGTGCTATCTGCAATCGCCTGACCTGGACGCAGCCCCGGGATTTACGGATTGGCCCTTTAGCTCGTATTATAAACCTCGCTACAAATTCTCTAAAGTTGTAGAGGTCCTATAGTCTTTTCTAGTTTCCTGAAGGACAGGGAAGTCCCCCCTCCCGGGGTTAGCGGTGCTCCGGTCCGGGAGCAACATGGCGGCGTCCATGATGGGCTAGTTTGGGGAGTAACTAGTGATTAGTACGGCTGTCTTGTCCGACTCTGACCGAGTGAAGTTTTCCCCCAAATACTCAGGTTAAAGAATTGTGTGCTAACAGGTGGGCCTCGCCGGAGACCCGCCATTCGCTTGCGGCCACACTAAGGAGCGGAGTCCTGAGCACTGAGCAAGATGAGTAACATCTACATCCAGGAGCCGCCCACTAATGGGAAGGTGAGAGCCTTACCTCCTGGACACGGTGACTGGGGGCGGGCAGGGAGGGGCAGCTATCGGGGATTTTAGAGGTGGAAAGACCAAAGGACTCTTCTCCACACCCTGCATATGGCCAGTGTTGCATTTATATTCTTTACGGTGACGTGTCTCAGCATATTTTTGAAAGAGTTCTTGGGCAACCTCCCTATTCGCTAGTCTTCTGACCCCTTAACTTCCTTGATCCAACTCACGTGAGCGCCTTCTAGTGTCTATTGTTTTTAAGACTTATCTCAAGATTGTACACTTTTGCTTGTTGTTTAACTTGGAGATCGTGCATTCTCTACAGTCATTATTGAAGGCCTCTTTGGCACCACGCACTCTACTAGGTGCTGATGATACAAAGGTTGGTATTCTACCTTTATATGTGTGTCTGTATTATAGACACACACACACACACACACACACACACACACACACACACGTATATATATACTAATTCCCTATCTCAGGATTACAGACGTGCATGAACACACCTGCCTTTGCTTGGGAGGTATTGAAGAAGAGATTATATTGCCATGACAGTGATGGAGGGAAAACAGGAAATGATGGGGAAAACATCTTGGAGGAGATATCTTTTGAGATAATTGTCAGTTAGAAGCAGGGGAGGAGTGAGGAATGTTATTTCATAGGAATGGGAGTAGATTCCCTGATAGATTTCATGCTGAGCTATATATTTCTAGAGGACAATATTAATTTTAATGAATAAATGCGTGTAGAGATGAAATAGACTGACCATTCCACAATGCAGAACCTTCACGCTTCATTTCTCTAGTTTGCTATTTTACCTGTTCAAATGTAACAAAGAAGCCTATCAAATAGCAGATCTCAGTGATGCCCTGGGTCTCAGCAATTACCCAGTATTTAACAGTATCTTACCTTGGTTTCTTTCCTATATAGAATGCAAACACTATAGAGTTGAAGATGAGCATCTAGAGCAGTGGTTCTCAACCTGTGGCTCATGACCCCTTGGGTTGAATAACCCATTTACAGGGGTCGAATATCAGATACCCCGCATATTAGATATTTATATTAGGATTCATAACAGCAAGATTACAGTTATAAAATAGCTGGAAATAGTTTTACGGTTGAGGGTAAATACAACATGAGGAACTGTATTACAGGGTCACAGGATTAGGAAGGTTGAGAACCACTGGCCTAGAACATTGCTTTACGTAGAGTTCGTACACTACGAAAGAATAGCTAGGCACATGACTTAATGCTGTTTCTTTAGCTTCTGAGAGGTATTAAGCATAGGTGAGGGTGGAGTTAAACTGTTATTCCTCATGGGCACATTTAGTTGTTTGACTCTAATGACTTCTTTTTTAAGAACTAAAACAGGGTTTCATATGAGTCCTTAGCTGTGCTGGAAACAGTTGTTTACTGTAGGAAATGATTTGATATATCCACAGAGTAAAAGCACTTCTGAACAGGAGCTCATTCATACAACAAGTATTTTTAAAACTTTGTGTGTGTGTGTGTGTGTGTGTGTGTGTGTGTATGTGTGTCTATGTCTGTTTGTGTCTGTGTCTTGTTCCATGCTGGTCCCACTGCACACATTCGAAGGTTCAGAGAATAACTTTAGTTGATGGCCCTTATCTTCTCTCAGCTTAATTAAAGGCAGCGTCTTTTTGTTGTGTGATGCTGCCTGTGCCAGCCTCGCTGGCTTGTGAGCTTCTGGAGAACCTCTTGTCTCCTTGGCTCACCATAGAGCACTGGGATTAAAGACACATGTTACAGAACTCACATTTTAAAAAAGAATGAAAGAAAAAAGAAATCACACAAAGTCCAGGTACTTGTCGGTAATTTTTTAATGTTATGATCTAAGTTTTAATTGTTAGTTACATGGTACCTAGATTAACTAAGCCTGCTTTCACAAATGTCATTTTAAAGATAGCAGTAATAATGTAGAAACTTGGCCAGGAGTAGTGGTGCTTATCTTAATCACAGCATCTGGCAGGCAGAGACAGGTAGATCTCTGAGTACAGGGCCACCCTGGTCTACAAAGCAAGTTCCAGGGCAGCCAGGATTATACAAAGAAACCCTGTTTTGAAAACAAACAAATGTAACAACTTGGTAGGTGTGGCCATACACTCCTTTAATACCAGTACTCCAAGGCAGAGGAAGATGGATCTCTGTGTGTTCAAGGTCAGGCTGGTCTACAAAGCCCCATTGAGACCCTGTTTCAAAAAAAACAAACAAACAAACAAACAAACAAAAATACCAACCAAAAAATCAAAAAACCAAACCAAAACAAACAACAACAACAACAACAAAAAACAATGTAAGAAAAAAAAAATGGTAGCATTGAAGCATAGAAAGCGTGAGAAATCTGTCAAGTCGAAGTTAGGAAGGTTGTTGGGAATACATGTTTCCATTTATTATTGGTAAAATGAGCTTTGTATTAAATATTTGTTCTGTCTTGAAATATTTGTCATTAAGATTATAAAGCCATTGTTTATGCTCTACTGAGGTTTTACAACCATTTTAAGCCTAAATATACAGAACTGGAAGACAGACCTCTCTAATTTCAATGAAAACATATTTGGTGAAAGAAATCTGATACAAAGGGGCACTTTTTTTTGTTTTGTTTTTTTCTGGTTTTTTCGAGACAGGGTTTCTTGTATCCCCTGGCTGTCTTGGAACTCACTCTGTAGACCAGGCTGGCCTTGAACTCAGAAATCCGCCTGCCTCTGTCTCCCAAGTCCTGGGGTTAAAGGCGTGCACCACAACACCTGGCTAAAGGGGCACATTTTGTATGATTCCATTCATATGAAATGTTCAGATGGCAATGTCCACACAGACAGAAAAGAAATTAGTAGTTGCCAAAGGTGAGGATAGCAGGAGTAGAGGGACTGAAATGGGTCAAGGCTTTATTATAGGGAAATGAGATGTTTTGGAAATAGTGGCAGTGGCTGCCAAATTCTAAAATCCAGGGAACTCTTTAACAGGGTGACATTGATATGTAGATTATATCTCAATAAGTATTATTTACATATAGATTATATCTCAATAAATATTGCTATGTTTTTATAAAATTAAAATCAGAACTACTTCTAAATATGGTCTTTGTAACTTCACAAAATTTTTTAAAAGGTTGCTAAGAAGAAAAGCCTAAGTCCCCCCTAATAGTAAAATGTGTTTTATTTCAAGCATATAAGGAAGGGACAGTGAAGTAGGTCAGCACTTATGGAAAGTCAAGAAATAGTGCTCAGTATCATTTCAGGTTCATTCCAGCTTCAGTTTCACCCACAAAAAGTAAACAAATAAAAACAATTAAATAAAAAAATGTAATAAAGGAAGAGAAATGAAGTCAGGATCTCACTATGTAGCCTTACCTGACTTGCTCCGCAGACCATGCAGGCCATACAGAGAGATGTGCCTGCCTCTGCCCCCTGAGTGTTAGCACTAAAGGTGCATACTACCATACTTAGATTTTTCATACTTCTTTATAGGTTAATGAAACTGTTAAAAAAAAAAACTACCATAATGTAGATATTTTCGCTTCTCTCATTTTCATAATTCTTGCAGAGTGGTTGTAAAAGATCTGTGTGTTCCCCAAAAATGTCCCTAAAGATGCAATGCATTCATTAGTGTTGCATAATTTATAATAGCCTTTCCTAGGCTTCTGAAATACAGTAGCAAAAATGTACAAGCTGGTGGGAGACAAGAGGGAGTTACCCCTCTCATCTTGCTGTTGTTGAAAAGCATTCTCACTGGGCAATGATGGCACACCCCTTTAAGCCCAGCATTCAGGAGATAGAGGCAGACTGATCTGTGCTTGTTCTACAGAGTGAGTTCTAGGACAACTAGGGCTACACAGAGAAACCCTGTCTCAAAAAACAAAACAAAACAAAACGAAATGAAAAGCCTTCTCATCCACATTACACCTTCTAGGGCGTCCTTACAAGACAGGGCTCTCCTGAATGATTTTTAAACCTCCCCCATTATCAAAACTAACTTGTGACAAGGCAAAGGAAGTTTAGAAAAAAAAATGTGATTTATATATAGAGATTCCTCATGAGGATCAATTTGGTTTTAGTTACTCTGCTGTCTTTCTTTGCAAGAATATTCTGTGTGGTGGCCATAGATTATTAATACTACTTAACATTTGTACAGTAGGGGTGGGAAAGAAAAATTGATACTGAAGAGTCCAACTGTGCCATGAAGTTCAAACTTAGTGTCTAACAATCTTTTTTGTTATTTGTAGTTATTGAGCCAGTTGATGTATAAGCTACTTAACCCTCTGGGCTCAGCGGAGGTTCTGGTTGTTACCAAGGAGTAACTGCTGCCATGAACCAGTAAAAAGGACACTATTAAATGATCCTACCTATTATAGAGGTGATGACTTTTCAAACATAACCATTTTAGCAAGTCACAACCAGAATTAGATTAAGAATATTCCTGTGTGCTAGGACTTTAGCTAAGTTGGTAGAGTACATGCCTGTCATACACAAAGCACTGTGTTTAGCCCCCAGCGTGGCATGAACAAGGCATGGGGACTCATTGCCTGTCATCTGAGTACTTTGGGAGATCGAAGCAGGAAGTTCAGGAGCCGGGGTTAGCTTGAGACCAGACTGGACTATAAGGTTATCAGACTTTAACTGAAAAGCCAGAGACAAAACATCCAGGGGCTGGGGAGATAGCTCAGCTGATAAAGTGCTTCATGTGTAAACCTGAAGACCTGAGTCTGGATTCCCAATGTCCCCATGAAAAGTTGGGCATGGCTGCATGAATCTGAACCCCAGACTGAAGGCCATGGAGTGGCAGAGGCAGGGGAACCTCTCACCCTGCTCACCAGCCCGTCCAGTTGAGTTGGTGAGCTCCAGGTTCAGTAGAAGAACTATCAAGAAAGACACCCAGTGTTGGCCAGTGGCCTCTGTGCACCTGTACACATGTATACAGAGAATAAATGCTTATCCAAATTAGGGATAGCATGATTTTAATGTGAAAGTAGAGTTCAAAGATATTATCAACTGAATGATTGTAAAGTTGTTTATTAATGTCATAATTCAGTGGGTTCATTAACTTCTTAATTTCATAATTTGCGAACCAATTTTATTAGAAATAATGCAATTAAGTTTGTACTCTTGGTTTTTAAATGAATGGAGTTTGTTTTCTGTGATTAGAAAAGGTAAGTGCTTTTTTGAAAATAGTGTATTGAATCGCCTGATGATGACTGGGCTGTAATGAGTATTTGTTCAGTATAATAACAAGCCCAAGTTGAGTTTGTAATATTTCTGAAATTGAAAATGCTACTTGTTAGTGTTGCAAGTTGAATAACCAATCAAGAGAAAAAAAAAAAAACCCTAATATGATGTCATGATCTTTCTATAGGTTTTACTGAAAACTACGGCTGGAGATATTGACATAGAGTTGTGGTCAAAAGAAGCTCCTAAAGCATGCAGAAATTTCATTCAGCTTTGTTTGGAAGGTCAGTGTAACCTTCATTGAAATTTTGGAAATAAGATTGCCTTAGTTGGGCATTGTTGGGCATGTGTGTTGGGCACACTGGGCTGCTCCTGTAATTCCTGCACTTGGGAGGTAGATGTAGAAACATTTTGAGTTTCAGAGCATCCTAGGCAACACAGTAAGACTCTCTAGATAAAACCCTGCAGGGATGAGCTTTCTAAAGAATGAAAAGAATAAACTACAGTGTTTTTTGCATTGCTTCAGGTGTTATGCAGAGGTAGTAAGTAATCGAATGGACCTGAGCAGTGAGTAACACCTTTCCTCCAGATAAACTATAAATTGCTACATTTTTAACAGAGACAACTTAGACCTGATGTTGATCTCTGCGAAATGCTGCTCACTCGTCTTTCCTTCTTTAAATGTGGAGATTCATTCCCAAAGCATGCCTTTCATTCTGTGTTACCCTTTCCACTCTGTGCTGTCTCTAACCAAGTGGTTATTATTTTCAGAACTATACTCATTTTTTCCCTTCTTGTGCCTAATTGATCTAATGGTGTAATTTTTCTCTCTCCTGGAAACTTGTGTTAACTACCACTAAACCAAATTTCAGCTTCTTCCCTAGGTCGTCTGGACTTCCATCTCCATGACTGTAGTTGCCTCCTGCCTGTTCTTCTCTGTTATTTCTTTGCCTTCTGTCCATACACATGATATTGGAATCTTTAAGGACCTGGCTTCTAGCTTTCCACTCTTTTTCATTCCACTAATCATGTGCTTCCAGTCAGCCATTCCCTCTATTTCCTGAACATTCTATTTCCTTTTCCACAATCCTCATATTAGCTAGCTTGCTTGTTTGCTTCCTTCCTTCCTTCCTTCCTTCCTTCCTTCCTTCCTTCCTTCCTTCCTTCCTCCCTTCCTTCCTTCCTTCCTTCCCCCCTCTCTCTCTTTCTCTCTCTTTCTTTCTTCCTTCCTTCCTTCCTTTCTTTCTTTCTTTCTTTCTTTCTTTCTTTCTTTCTTTCTTTCTTCCTTTCTTTCCATGTTTTTCACTCTCTTTTTATGGAAGTAAAGCCAATTTTTATCACTTTGTTCAAAGTCTGCTTTCCATAAAGCTTACCACCTGGCCTGATTCATTATCACTCTGTGTCATAACATGATAATTTTTCTTTATAAGAAGCTTTGCAAAATTTTATATTCACTTAGTATTTTTTATTCTTGAATAATTGTTTATGCAGCTTTACATTTCATACAGTTTTCACAGTTTCTTGTTGGCGTATAGAATGTACTACATACGACTTTAAATGTCTCCAGTGGTGGCAAGTCATTGTCTTCCAGTTAGACCTGATTTTTAGAGACAGTGTTCTTTGTGGTGTCAGAAACAAAGTATTTAAGAATCCAGAGTGTCCTGTCATATGATATGGACAAAGCTCTCCAAATAGAAGAAATTAGATAAATCTATCATGACAGGGGAAAGTGTAAGGACATAATGATAAAAGAATCCAGTCCCTCAGATGAGACGAAGAAAACAGGTCTGCAAAGACCATTATTAGTAATTGCTGTGGCAGGCAGGAAGGAAATAAAATCAGACAGGTAGTTTAGTTAGAATAACTGTCAACAAAGCTAAGAAACACATGAGACAAAGAAAAGTCTGACTTCTGGTAATAAGTTTAAAGAAGCTCAAATTTTACAGGAAAGTGAAATCACAAAAACACTAGAAAGGATGAATGGTAAATTGCAATCCGTGGAGCAGGTGAATAAATAGACAGAAAGAATCTGGACAGAATACAGCAATGAAATAAGCATGAGGTTCAGTTGGGGGCTGACAAAGCTTACCTGCATCAAAACGAAAAAAAATATCCTCCCATTTTTATAAGTAGAAGAAATGAATGGAAATTTTACAGACATAGAGATAACCAGAGCAATATTTGTAATGATTAAACAGGTAAGAATTGAATGAAATTATTGCTAACTAACTGAAAACCTGAGAAGACCGGTGGAGAGATGGCTTGGCACTTCAGCTCTTACGTCTGCTGAAGACTTAATATTTAGGACTGGCTGCCCTGTCAGAGGTCTGGGGTCCAATTCCAAGCACCCGCATGGCGGTACACAGTCAGCAGCAGCTCTACTTCTGGAAGATCCTGTGCTGCCTCTGGCCTTCATGGTCACCAAGCATGAATGTGGTGTGCAGACATACATGCAGGCAAAACATGCATACACTTGTAAAAAGATAGGTATTTCTTAGGTGAGTCAAATAATGTAGATAACTCTATTTAATCTTTAGGAAGAATGATTTGAAGAAGTTACAATATTTCTGAGTCTTATAATGCACCTTTCAGTATAGCAATAGCAGCAACAATGTGTAGTTTTCAGAATAAAAGCAAATGATTGAAAGCATGGATGGGAGGGGCTGAAATGTAAATGAAGTAAATACCTAATAAAAAGTTGGAAAAAAAAAAGAAAGGTGGTCATATCCTTTGAAAAACCCAAATATCTGTAATTATAGATTTAATCTTGGACTTAAAATATAAAATTGTTACAAAGGAAGGAAAAGAAAGCAAAAGGCAACAGTTTCAGTTTTCTTAGGGGATGTCCTATGCTTCTGTCCTACTTAACTAGTGTTTTCCTTCTCAATGATTCTGGTCTCATACCAGGCATTCTAAGGGAGACCACTGATGCTGCATATTTGTGACTAGAAATTATATTTTTATATATAAATAATTTCTGAAAAATCACTTAGATATTTAATTAGAATAAAGTACGTTATTTCACTTATTGAACGTAAAGGAGACTGCACAGACAGTGCTAGAACTTCTATCTGCAGGTTTATATTTTTTGTACATTATTAAGTTAATTTTCTATCAGGAGAAATGGAAGAGGCAAAAATGAGCTATCTCCTACCTAGGCTTCTGAGCCCCAGCAGTGCTAGCCTTTGGGATTGGATATTTTTTGTTGCAGAAACAATCCTTTGGGCTTCAGGATGCTTAGCAGTATTCTTGCCATCTTGTACAAGATGCCAGTAGTATTTCCCAGTTTTCCCAGTTTTGATAGCCAAAAATATTTGAAAATGTTGATAAATGCCCCCAGGGTGCAGAATTGCTTCTTCTCTTTCCTCCAGTTGAAAGACATTGGTGTGTATTAAACTTCTTATTTTTAATTTAAAAACAGTAATTTATAATTGATAATTATGGAGATTAAAGACAAACAAACCAATCCCCCAAAACTAAACCACCATTGTCTCTGTAGAAACATATAGTGTTTGAAAATTGATTGTTTTCTAAGAAGTGGAGAGGAAAGGTTTTGGTTTAAAAGCCAATTTAGCATTCTGGAAATTAAATCTTGTGGCTCTGTTTGTATATTAACTGTGATAATTAAAGTGATACTAACTTTTAGAACTTGATATATTATTTTTCAGCCTACTATGACAACACCATTTTTCATAGAGTTGTACCTGGCTTTATAGTCCAAGGTGGAGATCCCACAGGCACTGGGACTGGTGGAGAATCTATCTATGGAGCCCCATTCAAGGTCAGATCAATTTACTTGCAACGCTTCTTCAAAAGTGATCGTGTCCCACAAGAATGTCTCATGTAATATACAAAGTCAGTGGAGTTAAAGTTTTTCAGAGATCAGAGCAAATACTACCTACCGAGCAGTCTTTCTGATTTATTTTATGGGAAGCCTTTGTGCTGAAGGCCTAGAAGGCAAAAGTCAAGGTATTTGTCTATCTGGCTCCTGGTGAGATGTACTGTATTCAGATCTTAAGGCTAATATATTAAAGAAAAATAGTCTCTGATGCTTAAAAGGCACTTATTGTGCTAGATGGGTGTGTCATAGATGATTCCAATGTTCAGTCTGAGGGGAAGTTCTGAGTAGCTCTCAGAATACAGAAAGCAACTGAGAAACAGTGGAGCCCTGCACTGTTACACTCTGCTAAGACAGACTCATGCCGTCTCTGAGAAGAATCAACTTAGAATGGTTTAGGACTTTTAAAAACACAGTGAAATCACATTAATGCACTTATAGAAGATTCTCAGAATTGAAAAACAAGAAGAAACCCATCACTTCATAACATGTGCAACAATAGCTGGTGGCTTTACAGTGGTTCAAAGGTGGGTTTCTTGGGAACACTGGACTGTTTTAAAGGGTTGGAGGACTCTGAGGTGAGTAGGAAAATGAGACTTAGACTCTGACTCCCTTTGAGCAGCATCCTTCCTCTGTAAGTAGACTTCCAGAAGATAGTTACGGGGCTGAATATATTTAGAACATACAAGCTGCAGAATTCAGGTTTAAGAGCATTGAACAGATAGTAAATTTGGATTTGATTGTACTTCAAAATCAGTTAAATAAAGCTTCAGTATTTTTGATTAGAAATTGTCTGAGTCTTGCTGGTCTGCTGCGTAGCTGATTGAATATGAAGGGTGTTATGACTTGAGAACAGTCACTAAATCTCTTTCATTCTTGCAGGATGAATTTCACTCACGGTTGCGTTTTAATAGGAGAGGACTGGTTGCCATGGCAAATGCTGGTCCACATGATAATGGCAGCCAGTTTTTCTTTACTCTGGGCCGAGCAGATGAACTTAACAATAAGCACACCATCTTTGGAAAGGTTAGTGGAAAGGCTTGGTTTTGATTTTATATTATTCTTCAAGCTTCAATGATACCTTCAGTTAACTTATATAATAGTGGCCTTTAAAATGTTGTACTTGTATGAGGGAGTATGTTGCTACTATGAAGAACTGTAAAGGGATTTCTGAGCTGTGTGTGCTTCAGGTCAGTCATTTGTCATGGTCTCAATATTAAAGTCATAGTAGTGGTATTAGCTACTTATGGCCACTTAGCCAGTGTTGTTTTACACATTTTCTTTCTTTCTTTCCTTTTTTTGGGGGGTGGGTTGGGGAGCAGGGCAGGATTTCTCTGTGTAGTTCCTGGCTGTCCTGGAACTTGTTTTGTAGACCAGGCTGGTCTTGAACTCAGAGACCCTCCTGCCACCACCTCCTGAGTGGTAGGCATGCACCACCATGCCTGGCTGCTTTACAGGAAAACAAAACAAAACAAAACAAAACAGCCAAAAATATTTTTTAGCTTAAAGTTTACCAGTGATGAACTTTCTTAAATATAAAGTGGAAGTTGCCTTAGTATTTATAGTTTTACCAGAAGTATCACTGTGGATAGTGTCCATTTAATCCTGCCCACATTTAACAGCAAATGAGAGAGGGGGCCTTCTTACAGAATTTTCAGTCGTTCTCTTTAAAGAGGGGTCTTGAGTGCATCTTCCTCTCATCTTCTTCTCATCTCAGCTTCTCTGTATTTAAATCTTAGACCTAGTAGACATGAACAGCTTTTTAGCTCCCTCTGCTGGTTCAGTAAGAATTGTTTCCTTACATCCTATGCAAAAGAGGGTTTTGATGCTAAAAGGAGGGAAGCAATTTAGTAAGGTTGGACAACTGAACCTCTGAAGTCGAGTCATCCCAAACCATAGAGATGTAAGCTTGTCGCTTGTTTCTTAAAAGCACACACTAGGAAGTAGACATTGTCCTGTTCTTGGCTGCACTCTTAACCCAGGGTTTTCTGGTAATCATGAACTTTTCCTGCCTCTTTGTTTTTTCTTTTAAAGCCAGATGAGATTTGGCTTCCAATCTTGTCCTGTGTTTTACAGTCTCTGTTATATAATCTAGGCGTGAGAGACGATGTATATCATACCAGTTATAAGTAGAGATGCTCCCACTGTTGAGACTGTAACTTCTTTGACTTTCTATCCTCATATTTGTACAAGAAGGAAAGTGTAATTCTTACTTCTAGGGTATTTGTGTAAATTAAATTAGACAATAATCTGCACAGTATTTATCATATTGTTAATACTTAAGATGCTTTAAGTCCAAGTTTGTTTGTGATATTTAAATGAACTGTTACTCAGTAAGAAGGTTGACACTGTATGTCTAGTATTAGTATCTGACATTCTATACACTGGAAACATCAAAAATGGTTTAATAAGAGATTGAGCCCCACCAAAATTGAGTGCAGCTGTGCCTTCCAGCCTTGAATCAAGTGTGCTTCACCATCATTGTTAACTGCTTATTCTTAGTTAAATGTAAAGTTCTCTTCTAATTATTTTAAAACACCTTTTTCAGAAGTCTACTGTTTATTTAAAATATTTTCAAAATTCCTTTGTTTATTTAAAAGATGAACACAGATGTTTGCCATCACATTTTATGTCTTTGTGTGATAGGTTACAGGAGATACAGTGTACAACATGCTACGCCTGACAGAAGTAGATATTGATGATGAAGAAAGACCCCGAAATCCACATAGAATCAAGAGTTGTGAGGTAGGAGCATGGCTGTGTGGCGCCATTTAAGAGGCATCCTTAAACTATTAGGTAAAGGCTTTATACTAAACACCATGGCTCATTTCTGTCTATTTAATAAAGCACAGTTTCTGATGCAGATTTTTTTAAATTAAAGGCGTTGGATTCTAATATGAAACTTTAGATGATAATCTAAAGAATGAAAAGCTCAAGTCATATGAATTAGGTTGTGAATTAAAGGAATTAGGTGTCTTTGCTCAAAGACTAGAATTCTAGGTAAATTAAGAGTTACCTTTATTGAGGAAGTGACGTAATCCTTAGGAGCATTTGATTCAGAGTCCAAATGTCTGTCTGGGGCCTTACAGTTTTCCTTCCATAAAATAGGTATCAGGGAGAAAATAGGTATACTCATCTTTGACTTGAAAAGAACATAATGTTGTGGGGCACTCAGCGAGGCTGCTGAAAGTGTGTTTATGTCGGGGAGAAGTAGATGCTGATATTAGAAAACTTCAGGGGCATTTTTCACTTTTTTATAAAATAAAAAATATCCTGGAATAATACCTTCAAAACACTTCTTTTCACAGGTTTTGTTTAATCCTTTTGATGACATCACTCCAAGAGAAATTAAAAAGCCCAAGAATGAGAAGCCAGAAGAAGAAGTCAAGAAATTGAAACCCAAAGGCACAAAGTAATCACAATAGGGAGGTTTACCTTCACTTTACTTGGGACACTGACTTAGTCAGTCGGTCTTTGCAGTGGTTGTTCACTAAGGAAGGGGATGTCATTTTGAACCTGAGTGCTGACCGAATTATGAGCATGTTTGTGTTAAAGTGAACAGTTTTTACATTTAATGACATTATATAACTTAAGCTAAAAAATACCATCTTATATGGCCAGATAACATGTATTAATAAATAAACACTTAGTACTCACTATAGTTTATAACCCATAGCTGGGTTATTGAGAAATATTTACTCATTTTTAAGTTAGTATATCCTTAGTATAAAGACTCTGGGAAGGCGAGAACTCTAGAAAGGATACTTTTCATGTGTGTGATAGGAGTGCATACTTATGTCATCTACTTTGGTGCTATTCAGTATAATCTTTTATAAATATTTTTAAACATAACTATCTCCTTCACTGTTTTGTTTTTCTTAAAGATATTGTCTTAAAATAGAAATTTATTATTAATAAAGTTTAGTAGTTTATACCAATATTGTTTACATTAATTTTTTTGTTTTATTAAAAATAATAGAGTTAGATTTCAACTTACCATTTTGCTGAATTGCAGCATCCTATTTCAGTGTTAGCTTCAGACAGTTCTATGTATGAGCCTGCCACACCCATTTCTGAAGTTTATCAGTCTTTCTGAGCTTTGCTTGCCCATGGCAAATATAGAGGCAGTTGTAATGAGCACAATACCTGCTTATCAGGAAGGTGAGCTGAGAGGGGTACATATAAGACACAGAAGCATAGATGCTTAGTGTGTACTGGGCTCCAACAAGGTCAATACATTAAGCTGCATTAATAAACTGACCGATAGGAGCCTGGTACTTCAACAAACAGTACCTGTCTTGTGGCAAAATCACTTTCTGTGTCAGTATGATTTTCTTTGATTCCATGATTGATTTCTTATTCTAATTCATTGATGCTAAAAAGGTCATTGTCACCGTGTTAGGATACAGTGTTTCCATGTTACCGTCTAGCCTGATGACAAGTCTGAGTTCCTTATGTATTTCCTATTGTTTTCATTCAGAGCAAGTGTGTTAGGGATGTTATATGGTCATTGCTTGCATGTAGATTTTTTAAAAAATTACTCAGTTGTTGCCAAATGTTTTACTTTTTCTAAAACTCAAGAGAGTAGTTTAATAACTTAGAGTTTCTCTTACCTGAGTTTCTGTTGTTGTTTAGTTTGAAAGATCTGAGACATTTTCTACCCATCAACTTTTTGTGTTTCTTAGTTTTAAAATATTAAAATGTATTTCTCAGATATTAAAGTAAGTTAATCATCTGTAGTGCTCTCAGTTCTCTCTCTCTCTCTCTCCTCTCTCTCTCCCTCTCTCTCTCTCTCTCTCTCTCTCTCTCTATATATATATATATATTCCTTTTTAAAGAATTATTTATTTATTTTATGTATGAGTACACTGTAGCTGTCTTCAGACACAGCAGAACTCAGGACCTCTGTAAGAGCAGTCAGTGTTCGTAACTGCTGAGCCATCTGGGGTCTATATTTATTAATGTTTATTTTCTTTTTTCTTTCTTTTTTTCCCAAGATTTATTTATTTTATTTATATGAGTACATTGGAGCTGTCTTTAGACACACCAGAAGAGATCCCATTACAGATGGTTGTGAGCCACCAGGTGGTTGCTGGGCATTGAACTCAGGACCTTTGAAAGAGCGGTCAGTGCTCTTAACTGCTGAGCATTTCTCTAATCCCTAATGTTTATTTTCTTCCCAGCTTTGATGGCTATCAAAAGCTTATTTCTGTCATGTGTCAGCGAGTTCATTATGCTAATACCCAGAGTAAATCTCTGGTCATTAGTTGTGGGTACTAGGTGAAGTGTTAGCAGTCTGAGGCCAAGCCCTTTGCTCCAAGATCCTGAAACCCTCCTACTGAAGACTAATACTGTGTAAATAGAGTGTATTTCATCTTAGAAACTTGTGCTATTGCTTAAAAGTGAGGTATTTATGATTTTTGTCTAACTTTTCTCTTGAATCTTCTTTCTTCTTTGATAGAAATTTTAGTTTACTTTCTTTTGGAGAAGAAGCTGAGGAGGAGGAGGAAGAGGTGAACCGAGTCAGTCAGGTAGGCTCCCCTTTGCCCGTCGCATGTCTGTCTCCTGCTCTCCTGGCGCAGCACGTGTGCCTTCTCGCCGGCGTGGCATGGCGACTCTGCATCTGAATGCTCGCAGGGCCGTTTGTGCAGATTCTGAGTTGATTGCCCCTCAAAGAAGCATAGCTTGTATTTATTTATTTCTAATCTTGTATATTTTTGTCAGTTGAAACCAGTCTTAAAGTATTTTGAATGGGATTCAAATTTATAAATAGAATTTAGTTACTATTTGTCTTTTATTTTGCTATATAATAGTGTTTATCATTATTATAATAACAATCAATGACTCAGTTACTTAATATTCATTTTAAATGTTATTTCCATATATTGTGTTTGCTTTATTAATTCTCAATTCCTAATATAGCCCTTAGAGATAGATATTGGTACCCTTCTTTATATAAATACTTGGATTTATTCATAAGGAAAGCAAGGTACACAATAATGCCTGTGGATTAGAATTATAATTGTCCAAAGTCACATACCTAGCGAGAAGTTACAGCTGGAATTAGCCATGTGTCTTAACTGTAGATTCTTGTATATTACCCCGTGACCTTTTATTTTACCAACCCCTTCCAGAGACTTATGAGTCTCATCATAAGACATCTAGAAACTTTACAGGAACATTTTGCCTACATTTGGAGCAAATTGTGATATTTGTATCCAAGGAAAATACTTGTAGAGTCTTTTGGTTCCAAATGTGTGAGCTGCATTTTTTCCCTGGAGGTGAATGAGCACTGAGACTATCACCATCACATTCTCTTGGTGTTCCTAGCAGAGAACTAGCAGCATCACCCACTGGGCTCTGTGTGGATAACTGTTAGCAGTTTTCCTGGTCCACCTCTAGATGCTAGAGATATATTTGTTTAACACCCCAAATGCCATCCATTCTGGATGTCTTTTACAGTGTTTGTAGATCTGTTCTGAGTGTAATCTAATGTCTGTTGCTCATGTTATCCTGCAATTCTTTTACAGACAGCTTTTTCTTTTGCTTTATTACAAAGGAAAGGATGTGACTCCTCTCGCTGTATAGCACTCCAGCATTGGACTTCATATTCTTTGCTTTAATAGCTGAATAAAGTTCTGGCCTGGGAACTCATTGGGAGTAGATTCTGTTCCCTTCCGAATTGACTTTAGAGTAGCAGGAACTTAGACTCAGTGTCACCGAGCCCTCTTCCCACTGATGCTGTGATCTTCAGTGATGGCTTTCGTGCTCAGGTTTTCTTTGTGTAACGTAAAAGTAGTATGTACCTGCTAAGGTTGTGAATAGAGATCCTTTGATACATTATACAGTCCTGAAAGATGCCATTAAAGGTTCTATCTTAAAATAGAGCAGGATATTACCTATTACAATTAGTATTTTATTCTTGAGCTTAAGATTTGAATGGTTTGTATTGTGATCACAGGTATTAGATAGAGGCTGCCACTCTCTTGTGCAAGCAACATGGAGCGCTGCCGAGAAACCTTGCCAGTGTCCTTCCTAAGGCGCGGCCTGAGTGGGCTTGGGGAACATGTGCTGCCTCTACTGGAAACTTGCGGCTCTCTCGGCCCGCTGATGTGTTCTGTCTGCTGTATAATAGACAAGCGAGCGGTTAAGTTTGAGAAAACAAAACCACAAAAACAGTTTGAAATTTACTGTCTTAGAGGACAGAAGTTGCTCAGAAATCAGGAGAAAAGCCACATTTAATTTTATTTGTGTTTACTTTGTTTATGTACAGTTATTTTCAGACCATAATCTTGACTCAAATTCATTTCCCTTCTTTTTGGTAAAATGATATCTTGATAAGAAAAAAGAATAGGCTAAATATTAGAAGTGGTTTTAAAATTTAGTCTTATTTCTAAGTGTTGAAATAATTAGAGCCAAAGCCAAGTGAGTCCTTCTTTAGTGACAGAACAATTTGAAGTTTCAGTGCTTGCATGAAATTAAATATGTCTAAAAGGCTTAAAAATAATTGTTTCATTATTCACTTGCTTATCAGGTTTCTGTTTTCAATGACTCCTCAGTGGTAATCATTATTCCAGAACTAGATTGCAAGTTAATAATTGTTAAGGTCTGAACTGAGGCTTTACTGTATGTGGGAGAAGAAACCCGAGTCCCCTCTGGTTTGTGGATTATCAGTGTGAGGTTACACACACTCTTTGACCTCACTCCTGTATGCCTGACAAGGTGTCTCTCCCACGTGGATTAGCTTCTCTTCATTGTTTCAGTATCTGTGCTCTGCCTGATGAAAACCTCTTTGAAATCATAGAATTTTATAGCTCTAAGGGATCTAGTCCAACTTCCTTTCTTTATGGCTGCGGAAACTGAGACCCAGGTTAAGTGACTTGCCAGACTTACCTATTTCCTTTCAGATTGGATTGCATGATAGACCGGTGCTGTAATAACCATATCTCAGGCTCAGAAAAGCCCTCTGTTGACGTTCTCATGATATTCTTACGGCGCAGGAAGAAATGCAATCTAGGAGATAACACTGTCAGGTGGATTCAGAGCAAATTGAATACTTTTGCCCAAAGGGTGCTTTCTTGTCAATTTGTGTCTGATTTTTTTTTAAATTTATTTAACTCTAAGTGGAAACATAATAGGAATACTTGAAACTCTGTACATTAGTCCAATAAGTCCCAAATCTGTAGGACAAGACAGACAGAATGGTTTGTGTATCTTAAACTGCACTCTGGACACCGAGGCATGGTCTTCATGTTGCTTCTTGGTCTGGGAATTCTTACACACATTTGCTCTTAAGGCCTTCACTTGCTTGGATGAAGTCCATTCACGTTATGGAAGATCATCGCAAAGACTACTGACCTAAGTTAATCATCTACAAACAATACACCATCTAGACTAGTGTTGCCTATAACGCTGGGCAACACGGCCTGGAGAGGTCACCACACGAATGAACTGTCATACGGTTAGAGGCTGGACCAGTGTTATCCCTGTCAGCATGCCCCTTAGCTCTTTCTGTCTTCTTCTTTCCCTCCTGTGCTCTGTCTGGTTTCTTTTATTTTGCTGCATCTGTATTTTTAGTGTGACGTTCCAGGTCCATGCCAGTTAGTGTTCATTTCTAAATATGCTCGTGGTTGTTTTGACTTCCTTGCAAAGTTTCTTATGTAGAACTCACTAAGTGTATTTAGTCTTGTTTTCAGCATCTAAACCCTTTAGCCAAATAATGATCTTAAAGTAGGTCATTTGGGAAGAATCTGCATTAAAGAGAGTCATACTTCCATCCCAGTGTCTCAGACTCTACTCATTTTCCGTTCTTCCCAGTGACTTTCTCTGCCTCGGTAGTTGACTATAGTGGGAAGGGATGCTCAGAACCTGCTGTGTTGATCTTCTATCTCCATGCCAACTCAATTTGAAAAGTTAAGGAAAACCTAGAGTGGGAATGGTCATTCAGCTTAATTTATATCTTCTTCCTGTTTTCAAGTCTTACGTTAAATCACTGTGGAACAAATTTATTCTTTTTTCTTTTAGCTGTCTAAAATGAGTTTTCATTTGAGAGCTCAATAAGAACTTCTTTTCTGCTTTCTTTTTCCCTTTTTTTTTTTGTCCTTTTTAAAATTTTAACTTTTAGACACAGGGTCTTGCTAAATAGCCCTGACTAGCCTCAAATATGTAATCTTTCTGTTTTAAGTTTTGAAGGTTAGGATTACAGCATGCAACACTGCACCTGGGAAGAACTTTTTTTTAAGTAATATACTTAAGTTGGCATATAGAAATTATATATATTGTGTAGAACATGTGTATATACAGTAGGATATCTGAGTTAAGCTAGTTAGCATACACCCATTTCACATACCACATACATGCTGTTGTAAGAACATTTAAAATCTTTCTGTAGGCTGGAGAGATGGCTAAGTGGTTAAGAGCACTTGCCCAGAAGAACCAACTTTGGCTCCCAGCAGCGACATGGCAATTCACTGTTGTCTGTAACTACGTCCAGGTGATCTGACCTCAAGGGCGTCTAGGCATGAATGTGATAAACATACATACAAACAGGCAAAACATTCATACGTGTCAAATAGATAATTAAAAATATAAATAAAAGTAAAATCTGTGATTTTCAGGAGTATAAGAACTCACTTAATATTAATTAACATTACTAATAAATGATATACAACTGCAATGAACCTTAATCACAATCTTGTTCCTGCTATTTGTCAGTGTAATTTTCATTGTCTTGTCAATTAAGAGGCTGACACAGAGGGATAGAGGCCAACCCTGGATGTGGTGTATCACTGTATGTTAAAGGATAGGAGTGAGTTTTATCTCAATTCTTGTTTTTATCTGTGGGTCGTACAAGTTAGTCAGTTGTATGTGAATCATAGACACTCAGATCTGACAAGCCACAAACTTACTTTTAACAGTGTCACTTTTTCTTGGGAAAAATCCTAAAAAAGTATTTTTGAGCCATGAGTGGTGTTGTATGCCTAAAATCCCAGCACGAGAGATGCTGACATAGAAAGATCATGAGTTCTAGGTTAGTCTGGGCTGCATAGAGAACTCAAGGCCATCTTAGGCTAGAACTAGATGGAGATACCGTGTCTTATAAACCAAACAAATAAAGCTTAATAGTTAAAGTAAATAAGTAAAAATCCTATTTTCTGTTAATAGAAGGATTTCTGTTTCCAAAGCTTTGATTATATTCAGAAACTCGTCTTTTACTAATCATACTATGTCCTTACTAAATTTCATGGAAATGTGTTAGCTTATCTTTTTGGAAGACCTTTCGTTCCCTACTCACAGCTGTATTGTTTGTTCCTTCCCAGAGCATGAAGGGGAGAAGTAAGAGCAGCCATGACCTGCTCAAGGACGACCCGCATCTAAGCTCTGTCCCAGCAGTGGAAAGGTCAGTGCAGTGCTGCTATGGCCCTGAGCTCCTGCCTTTAGGCTTCTTCTCATTCACTTGGTTTGTTAACAATCAGAGCTCATAAATTAATTTCCTTAAGCCCAAACAAAGCAATAAAGCATTTTGATAAGTGACTAGTTGTAGGCTAGTCTGATTACCAGAAACTGTTTGTTGTAATAATTTTATGTTTAATTCCATAGTGCCTTGCTGACTGTCTTTCGAGTTGTTTTGTTTGGTATCATGACTGACCATGTGAGTGGCACATCTGCTGTACAAATTCTCACAATGTTCAGACTTGACAGAAATCTGTCTTAATTGTCTTTATTGTCTCTGAGAGGTAGGAGGTGAATCAGTGTTAAATGTATTAATTACAATGAATTATTGGCCTGTGTCTCACACAGAGATAAAATACTGTTGTACTGAGGCCAATTCATCTCTAAAAAATCGTATTTCAAATTACTGTTGTTCTCTTAGTATCCTTTAACATGTAGGACTTGGTCTCTTTAACCAGCATCTTTTAAGCTATAGGAAAATTGCTTTCTGTAGATTGAACAGCCTTGGTAGTAGTTGTTTGAATTAAAAAAAAAAAAAATCTAAGGAACTCTTGTATCTGCTAATAGAGTAGTATTTTCCTCCCTCTGTTTATAAAAGGTGGCTTCATTTGAGCATGTTCCTGTCTGTTGTACAGTGCCATTCTGAGAACGCTGTGGTGAAAAAAAGAACAGTAATTCCAGAAAACTAGCCTACACTTTAGATAATTAAAGCCTTTTATTAGTTTCACTTTGAAGCTAAAATGTATTTGTTTTACTTATTTTTGTAGTGAAAAAGATGATGCAACAGGAGATTTAGAAGATGTGAGTATTCATTTTAGTATTACTACAGATAAAACAATTTATAAATAGGTCAAAGTTCTACAAACAAATTACTTTTTTAAACAAAACATAGAAGTATAATTGCAATTTTAAAAATGAAAATCATTTTTTACTATTAGAATATTTACTTCCAAATAGATTTATATATTTCCCTACAGAATTGCAATCTTATATGTGAATATCTGCTCTGCTTTTTCTCTGTCACATAATGTTATGTGACTACCTTAAGCTCAAATGCTATAACTTCATTATGTTAAGTTTAAGTGTGATGCGTGAGCATCCTGCATGCTATATATGAAGTACATAGAGGATTAGTTGTAACAGTACATTCCTTTGTTACACATATTCCAGAAGATTCTCTTTTAAGGTTGTAGCTGTATTACTGGCTAGCAATGTTAAGAACAGAAAGGAAGGCCAGTGAGATAGCTCAGTAGTAAAGGTGATTGCTCTGAAGCCTAAGATGGAGCTCAATTTCCCCACCCACAGAGGAAAAGGAGACAACTGACTCCTCTACATTCAAGCTGAGGCAAGTATGCATTCACACACACACACACACACACACACAATATATATATATATATATACATATATATGCATAATATTTTTGTACACTGTGTAAAGTTTACCCTGGTGTTATTTAAATGGTGATTTTTCTGCCCTCATATCTTATTTCAATCTGGACATGGCATTGTAATACTTATACCAAGAATCTCCTGTCTCAAGTTTGTGAAAACAGTTCTTACAATTTATTATGTGAATAAATGCTGATCACCCAATAGTTGGGCAGAATAGAGAATGAGGTGGGATATCCACTCACTATCTACTAGGGAGAGGGAGCTTCAGGTGCAGCTGAAGGACAGGAATGGAGCCGTGCAGAAGGAGTCCTGAGAGTTAAATCAATAATCATACGCAAGTATCATGGGCTGGGGCTAGAAGGGAGCCAGATTAGCATAGAAGTTTAAAGTACATCATTTAACTACTCAGTTATTGAGATGCAGTTTTAAATAAATTTGGTTTCCCTGTGAAGTTATTGGGGAATTAACATACAGTATAATTCACTGTTTATATTAAGAATAATTCATTTACCAATATATAGTAAAAAATTTTAAAAACCACAAGGAAAATTTTCTGTGTTATATGAATGTTAATTTTTTCAAATTTTATAAATACTATGTTAGTATAAAGCCTATTAATGCAGGCATTGCACAGTTATAGTATGTACAGAGATTTCCTATTTCAGTGTCAAAGAACAGGTTCTCTGATTAGCTACAGTAGAGAGAGTGAATATTTGATTTTGTGAGAAAAACATTCCTGAAAGAGAGGAAACTGTTGTATTTTATAGAAGACTCGACATTAACTCGGTGGAGAGTACCTCATACTCTAAAGCTGGGCACAGATTAGGTCTTGTTCAGGAAATGCAAGCTGAGCTTTAACGTCTAGAGAAACTTGCTGTGAGAGCAGTGAGCAGAGGACATAAAGGAGCTGCCAGTGCCAGTGTGTCCTGGTGGGACAGGTGACCAGGACAGTGACAGGGAGAGTGAGATGGGAAGTGAAGGGTGGAGGGGTTGGCAGGCTTACACAGTGCCATAGCCACGGTCAGGAGTTGGTCTTACCTTAAATATAATGAGTAGCAGTTGGAGGGTATCTATCGGTTAGAGAGAAAGGTGCTGTGGTCAATTATGCATTTTAGAAATAGTATCATTGGCAACATTACAGATGACCCATGAGAGGAAGTAGGGTAAAGGGAGCTATGGGGAAGTTGCTGAAGGAGGAATGCTTGAGGAGGGAGATGAGGAAGGAGTCTGAGATCACCATACGTTTCTGGCTTAGTGGCCTTGTTAGCAAGGTACAAGAGAGAACAGGCTTGAGGGTGTGTGGTAGATGAAAATTCATTAACAATTTGTATATTTTGAGATGAGTTATCTTGAAGCATCTGGTTACAATAGTATGGGCTGGGATATGGCTTTGCTTTTCAGTCTATGGGTAGAGTAAGGTCATTTAAAGCTCTAACTACTTTTAGATGCCAAAGCTTAGGAATGATTTAGTCTATGGATCCTTTCCCCAGAAAGTGTCCTACACTCACAAACAGAATCTTATGACTTTGCAAAGGATTTGTTTTATATCTGCTGAGGCCCAAACATGACAGGTCTGTGCTTAAGAATAACTTGAGTATCTTGCCAAAGGTGTGAAGTTTTTATCCATAGAGATTATTGGTTCATGAAATCTGCAACAAGACTTGTACTTATAAGTAATCAAGTAATAATCTGATTGATTCTGTACTGACACTTTCTACATAGGAAAATCAATGTATAAATGTATATTCATATGTGGGTTTTTGTTTTTGTTTTTTGTTGTTGTTTTTGTTTGTTTGAGATCGGATCTCAACTGTCTAGTTCTGACTGGCCTGAACTAGACTTGCTCTGTGACCAGGCTGGCTTCCAACTCTGGGAGAAAGGATTGCCTCTACCTCTGCTTCCCAAACGCTAGGGTTAAAGGCAGGTGCCATTATGCCTGGGTGGACTTGATGGTTTGTTTGTTTTTAAAGATTTATTTATTATTATAAATAAGTACACTATAGCTGTCTTCAGACACCACCCAGAAGAGGACATCAGATTTCATTACAGGTGGTTGTGAGCCACCATGTGTTTACTGGGATTTGAACTCAGGACCTTCTGAACAGCATTGCGTTCTTACTCACTGAGCCATCTTGCCAGCTCCCGGATTTTATGTTTTTAACAAATAACTATCCAGGAAATCTGAGAGCCAGTCTTTGCAAATCACTGTTGTAGGGTTCCTAATTCTCAAGTCAGGACTGTCTCCCTGTGGCTCAGCAGCCCAAAGAACCACAGGAGGTAAAGCACACCGTTGCTGTAGTTCTTCTTTCTCCCCTCTCTCCTCCAGCATTGCTGGGAGATATTTTAAAACTAAAGCGAAAATAGTAAGCCAGCTGGCCAGAGCTTTTGCTGTCACGGTGTATTTTCCTTAATTGTCTGAGAAACAAAAACCATAGTAAGTGCTATGGAAATATGAGGGAAGGGGAATATGAGGTGGGAAGGTTTTATTTATTAGTAGTATTTTTTTTAATTCTGTGTTAATAATACAGTCAAGAAATATGTCACTAAGGGGATAGGACAGGAAGAAAGTAGGCATTTGGATATCTAGAATAAGAGTGTTTCAGGTTAAAGAAAATGACTCAAAGGAGAAAATGTCACGGAGAAGGTAGCTAGTTCAGGTGCAAAGCTTTCTGAAGATTAGTGATTAGTGTCTTAGATTATAGGAGCCTAAGGGGGTTTTGTTTGGTTTGGTTTTGCTGTTGTGAGGAGCACTCTGGTAGTGTTATCCCAAGGTGCTTAAATCTCAGCTTCTTTAGTGCAGTGCCCTGCCTCCCCTCACCCCTCACCCTTCACCCTACCCCACCTCTTCTTGAATCAATTCCTGGTTGATGTTGTGTTGGTCAGCTGCCTCCAGAACCACAATTCTGCTGGATTTTGTGTATAGACACAAAACCCTGGGTGCTACAAAGGGGGCGCTACACAGAAGAGCTGGGAGTGAGGGGGCTAAGTATCCTTGGGATCCCATCTTATTTGCCTAGAGCAGAATTCAGGGGTCATCCCGAAGGGAGAAAAGTCTACAGCACCTTACTGACTCAAAACTAAACAAACCTGGCCTAGAACTCAGCAAGCATTTCAGATGAGTCTCTGGACACAATGGCCAGACGCTACTCACTTTCAGCTTTTACAGGATGGTGAGGATGACAGTGCAGAGCGTGACGAATACATGGAAGATGATGAGAAGAACTTGATGAGAGAAAGAATTGCAAAACGGTTAAAGAAAGATGCAAGTGCCAGTGTGAAGTCAGCCGGAGACGGGGAGAAGAAGCCGGCAAGCCGAAGGTGAGTCAGGACGGTGCTCTGGGCATCTGTGCTCTCTTCTTACGCCTCTCTTTTCCAGCTGGGACCGGTATTCTGTTCACTAAACTGTAAACTCACAATTGCATAATGCTTGTTAACTGCTCCAGCTGTGAAAACCAGCGTCTTTATGACCTAAAGAGACCAGAATCAGAGTAAATTTAATGTACAGTAAACAGTATATTAGCTGCATGTACGAAATTGTGTTTACTAATACCAATGAGAACATTGAGTGATTTATATGGGAGACATCCTCAAAAATTTACGTGAGTAAAATTTTTCCAAATGGTGAGTAAAGTGGGCTGAACCCATTCTTAGATGTCTTTTCAAGTCCGATTGACTAAATCCTCACACCTGTCATTGGCATTCTGGAATAAGTTTCAGTAACGGCAGGAAGTTCTGTGTGGTGTTAAAAGTTTGTTGGATTTTGTGCCTTAACATTTTGCTCTTTTGAAATTTGACTCAGTTTAAAGCCCCCCTTCTTCCCTACATGACTCTTTTTTACAAATCTAGGGTATACATCTTAAAAATCACTGTATTACAAAGACATGGGACGTCTTTTCTTCAGTCGATGCATGCAGTACAATAGAACTTCATAAGTAACTTTGTGTGCGTGTTTCCCAGCCTCGTGGGGGAAGCTTAAACATCGAGGCAATTCCTTCCTTCGCAGACTTCCCTGAATATTTGCTTTGTTAACCAAAATGAAAAGTGAGCCGCAGAGCTTCTCCTGAGGACGTCCTTGTTGTGCTCAGCAGCGAGCTTACAGGCTGCTTCATTTCTCGTCTGGGCAGCAAGTTTTCCTGCAATTCAAATAATTATTGTTGAACAGGTTTTAATCTTTTCCCTCTTTTTTAAGGTATATATATTTAAATTTTTTATTTATTTTAGATTAGGCTTAAAATACAACTTTTTCTTTTTTTTCGTTTTTAAAAACATTTAGTGGGCAAAGCTAACACTAATATATGGTATATCTAAGTATGTATGTTTGGATATTTCTTAAATTCTGAACTCTATCTTGTTGGCTTCAATACAATTTAAAATAATTATATGCCATGTAACTAAGTTATAATTTAATACAACTGAATTTTCTATAAGAACTAATTAAGGCATAGTTTTAATGCACTTCTCATAAGTGACTAAAAATGGTTTGCTTCATATGAAAAAACATTGCATTTTTCAATATTGTGTTCATCCTTACCATAAAGGGTTGTCTTTCAAAAATTGTCATTTGTGTGTGGTCATGCTGTGCAGACGTGACATGAGTGGATAGTGTAGGCATATGACCTTGACCATAAGGATGCTGGGAGCACTGAGATGTTAGTAGGTGAGGAATGAATTGATTATAGTTAATAAGGAGACTGATTGATAGGTGGTAATCTGTGGCAGCTTAAAAAAAAAAAACTGATGAAAGTTCTAATTAAGAAAGCAATTCCTAGGCTGGAGAGATGACTAAGCGGTTAAGAGCACTGACTACTCTCCCAAAGGTCCTGAGTTCAATTCCTAGCAACTACCTGGTGGCTCACAACCATCTGTAATAGGATCTGATGCTCTCTTCTGGTGTGTCTGAAGACAGCTACAATGTACTCATATAAATAAAATAAATAAATCTTAAAAAAAAAAGCAATTCCTATTGGTCATGGTTTGTAGAAGCTATAGTCAAAGAGCAGAGTGCTAACCAATTTGGTTTGTACTGATTTCATCATAGAGTCTACGTTACCTCCCCAAAAGCTTAGTCAGCACACAACATCATACTGGGGTGTGGACATGCAGCATCGCACAGTGGAAGGCCACTCACACTTGGTGAGGAGAGAGAAGACTGATGGACATTTGTCATTGTCTGAGCATGGGAGGTGGTGGCTGCCTTAACAGGTTCTGTCACTCCTAAAGGGAGCCTTCCATAAGGGTGAAGTGTGAATCCAGAGCACGTCCCTTCTGTCACTGGAAACTTAGTGCGTTACAAGTTTACTTTTGACACATTGTAACATACATTAAATTCTAAACTATTATGTTTATGAGTACTTTGTACATTCGCAGTATTAGGGGAAAACCCCTTTTTTAAAAGTACTTGTAAGCCTGCTAAGGAAAGTGAATTTAGGACAATTAATTCTCTAAAAGTGGTTATAGATTTTAGTAAGGATGTCACATGGTAGAAGGAAAAAACTGATGCCCGTAAGTTGTCTTCTGACTTCTGTATTTTAGAGGTCCTTTTAAATAAGTACATTTTAAATAGATATGTTTATTTTTAAGTTTCGAGTGAATATAAACATTGTGGATATTAATTGATTTTTGTCTTTTAAGTAAAGTAATTGGTAAATATTCTTAGAAAATATGAAGCAAACATTTATTTCTAACCACTTCTGTATTCACTCAAAGGTTTATTGTCCATATCCTTCACTCCTCTCTCAGAAGAGGGTCTATGACTAAATAAGCTAACCAGAATTTTATAGGCTCATAGAAAGCATAAACTCTCATTTCTTCTCATGTGTACCCACGGCTGGATAAAAGTTTAAAATGTCTATTTCCTCTCCTGTCAACCCACGGCTGTGGATTATCTCTGGAAATTTAGCCTAAAGCTTAATGTAATGAGTTGTGTTCACCTGTAGGTGGCACTCAGAGGCTACAATTTAGTCATGCTTCCTATTTCTAGCATCTGTGTACTGATTCAAAATAAACACTAATGTCAGATGGAACAAGTAGACTAGTCAAATATCATTTGTTATGATGGTTGCAGTCACTAGGAAATTACTGCCTTTTATTGTGTAATTTCTGCTATGCAGTAATAGTACCAAGTAGTAAGACACAAATATTAAAGTTGAGGAATTAAACTTTAAATTATGGAAAATATAAACATATTAACATAAAGTCAAAAGTGATACCTTCATAACTCCTGAAGGTTGGATAGAAAATAAGCTGTCACTAAATTCAGTCCCTTTCATATTCCTTGGTTGAGTTTATAATGTTTGACTAGGATGTCTCATAGAAATTTGAATTATTTCCCCTGTAGGAATTCTAGACCTCTCACAAAAACATTCTAAGTCTCAGACTTACAGATTGTGTGAGTCTTATCATATATGTTCTACTTTTGATTGATAATCACACGTAGGAAGTGTAAGTTTTACATGGTACATAAATTTTGTTTTATTAGCAATTTTTTAAAAAGTAGCCTGGTAATTACATTTCAAAAAAAATAAAGATAACACATTTTTAAAATGACAGTATAATTTGTTTTTGTTTTTGTTTTTGTTTTTGTTTTGTTTTGTTTTGTTTTGTTTTGAGACAGGGTTTCTCTGTGTAGCCCTGGCTGTCCTGGAGCTCACTTTGTAGACCGGGCTTGCCTCGAACTCAGAAATCCACCTGCCTCTGCTTCCCGAGTGCTGGGATTAAAGGCTTGCGTCACCACCGCCCAGCTGACAGTATAATTTTTAAAGCATAGTAAAATTTAAAAATTTAAAAGCTCAACTCACATGTGCAGTTTGGCCCCCAAAGTGTGGCCTCCAAATGTCTCCCCCATGTCATCAAGACCTTAGAGGCCGAGATGGAGCTGAGCAGTCGGAGGTGCTGCCTCCTTTACACCGGTGCTGTGGACTGAAGCAGGCAGTAAAAAGAGGGAAAGAGACAAATGCATAGCTTAAATTCTCAATAATTAGTCTACATATAAGACTTGCAATTATTTCTTTGGTCTGAAGTAATAGAGGTCTAAATGTGTTTCCAGCAAACATTTTAGTTGGACAGAAGATAATAAGGTCTAACTCAGTCCTGCTTTTAATACTATCTGCATGCTTTTACTTGAACTCGATGCTGGGTTTTTATGTGTATTTCATAAGTAGCCATTCTATTCTTAACTTTAATTTCAAATATTTGTTCCTCTTACCTCTAGCCACTATGTAAGAGCTATTATGAAACATAAAGATACAGGAGAAGTGCTTTCTATCTGCAGATGTCTAATTGGTGTTGTTTGGATGCATCGCCAAAGTGCAGCAGTATTGAGAGATGGGTTCTTAAAGGAGTGATTGTTAGGGCTTGAGGACCTTGGTGCGATTACTCAAGGGTGGGTTAGGTATCTTGGCAGTGGATACGGATAAAAGAGTTTGCCTGCCTGGTCCTCCCTCACACACTCATGCACATACATCAAGCAAGAAGCTCTTGCGTCTTCTGTCAGTCACCTGACACACACGAAAGGCCCTCACCAGCTACATGCTGCTTCACCTTGGACTTCTCACACTTAAGAACTGACTGTCCAGCTTCAAATATTCTGTTCTTAGCAAACACAAATTGTGAAAGATTAAGAATTGTAGAAAGTAAATATGACGCATTCACATGTGTGCGAAGTGTCATAGGCAGTAAGTGATGTGTATTTTACACAAAAAAATCAAATATCAACTTAGGAAAAGCAAAAGAGGGCCAGAGGTGTGGTCCATGCCTGCAGCCCTGCATTCAAGAGGGCGAGGTTGGAAACTTATGAGTTTGAGGTAGCCTGGGCTACATAGTGACAAATACTATGGTTTTATACATGTCATCTTCATTCTAGTAAGATGAGGCATCTTCTGGAGCCACTATTTAAACACTAGCACTTGTGCATCAAGCTCAGCTCTTCAGATTAATGCTGCTGGTCTCCCCAAGCTGACTAGATGGGTTGTTTTACTGTCTTTATCTGTTATGGTGAAAATTCTGGCATAGTATTGGTTGTAATGTAAACCATATCATACTTTAATATTTCTGGCAAGTTTCCTTTTATTCTGTTTGGGTCTTTATTGCAAGAATTTTGGATATTCCCAATAAAACTGTTCCTTGAGCTGTTTGAAATAATATACTACTTTAAAAAGTGCCAGGTCAGTTCACTGAGAACTGGTTAGTCCATGCAAGGGGTCACCTTCAAACCACACTCTACGCCTTATACCGAACCCAAGCAAATGCTGCAGAAATGTGACAACTCTACTGTCTTTACCATTACTTTCCATATGACAGACAGGAAGCTGTGAAATGCACATTGTGGGAAGAGTGTCCTGTCAAAACAGACAAGAGGCATTTGCATGTCTTTAGAGTATGTTTATTCATATTACCCATGAGAGTTGCAGTCTATTGATCTTGTACCATCTGTTGTTTATGGGGAATAGACTTGCATATCTGAAATGTATTATTGAAATTTTACGGGAAAGCATTCTTTAAGTCATTCAGCATTTGATGACGTATTCTATCCAGGAATATGTGTTTCCACTGAAGAAGATTCAAACACTGGTTGCTTTCTTGTCATCCCTAACTGCTCATTGTGAACCCACCTGTTGATTAAACATGCAAGTGCATTTAAAGTTTAAAGGAGGATGAGAAGGGCCACCAGCAAGTCAAATGTCTTTGTTTTGTACTAAGCTTGTCACATTGTACAAGGGCCTGAGGGAAATGATACCTTGTGATTCTGTCTAGGCCTGTCTTCTCTCCATCAACACCTAACTCTTGAGACCTTTACCACCCTTCAGGTATCTCTTGGATTTTGCATGTTCATTGAGGATATTTGTAGTTTCTGTAGCCAATGAGTTGTTTTGGTTTCCCACACTTATTGTGCCTTTCCAGTATGGCTAGGCACTTTGCCAAGTATTTTTTCTCCACAATAAACCTACAAGGTATATACAAAGATACAAGATATACTTTGTAGTATTTTCCTTGTTTTTACAAATGAAACAAAGAATCCCAGAACACTGAGTTCTAGAAGGTAAAGTGCCTTGACTTTTGTCTATGGCGATCTAGCAGCAAAGCCAGGGCCCAGGCTGTAATGACCTGTTCCACCTCTCCAGAGCCTAGAGAGTAGGACTCAGTCAGTGTGTCCAGCTAAAGATGCCTGGCATGGCATTTTCTTTCTAGTAGAGAGCATCAGGTTCAGTCAAAAGTCCATTTCTAGAAATAAGATGGAGAAATGATTGAGGACATTGAGACATTAACCTCTGGCCACCTACACAGGCCAACACACTCAAATACAACACAGGCATACACACACACACACACACACACACACACAAACACACACAAATGCATGTAACGTGAGGAGGGTGGAGGGAGACATGGAAATGAATAAATAATTTAGATAATCTCCTCAGATAAATAAATATTTGTATGCATAAATATATACACAGAGAAATTTTTCAGTAGCTTAAAACAAACAGCTATCTTGCTCTGGGTCAGCTCCATATTGGCTTTATCTAGGACCTGGAATGCAGCTTCCTAAGAGCTAACTTAACATGGCAGAGGAGAGCGATGATAGACTCATCTAGACTGCAAGGTTTCTGCCTTGAGGTGGCCATCTCGTCCCATATATTACTTGATCATCTCAGTGGCTAGAACAGGAGCTGTAGTTAAGCTTGGTGGCCTCTGAGTGAAGCTTAGAAGTTTGACGGCAGGAATAGGAATGACTGGAATAGCAATGGAATCTACCACAGTCTGCGTTGATGGGAATTGCCAGGGACACTGTGATTATGTAATACATTTCATCATCATCTTTCTGCCTTCCACCTTTGTCTTACTCTAGAGCAAGGAGACATAACAAAAGACTGTATAGTCGTCATTAGCAAAATCTGGAAAGGGATATGAATTTCTAGTTACAGAAGACTTTCCAAAGCCAGTGGTTCTACACTTCACTTTCTTCTCAGTCTTTATGTAGGAGGAAGGGAAGGTAACACTGGATGTCTCCCATAGCTCTCAAAAGTGCTGGAGAAACCACAGAACATTAAATGATAACTTCCTCATGAGATATCTTTAGGATCATTTCCTTGTAAGGAAATGAGTTCAGACAAAGGAGTTCTATATGAAGGAACAGGGTTCTTACACAGAATCCTGATGAAAATATTGCTATAGCTCTTCATGAAAAGCAGGGGCAGAAAGTCTATCTTCTCTTCCTCTGTAGCGCTAGACCCTGTTGTTCTCTGTTAGTTTTGTTCTCTTATGTAAATCTATTTCTCCATAGGACAGTAGTTGGGCCCCCTATTGTACATCAGCTCTTCAGAGAAAAACTGTCTTTATTTTTGTCCCAAATATGATCACCTAGGTGACAGAATCTTATTGGCCAGGCTTTGGTCTGATGTTCACTTATGATGGCATTGATACTAGAGAAGGAGGTAGGTTCCATGCGATTTGTGGTATATCCAAGTCAGCTAGCCCATTATCTGTCCTCCCCTTTACTTAGTATAAGGTTTCCAGTGTTAAGCTGAACTCATATAAAAGACAGTTACCATTCTCCTTTGTAGCTGCGAGTGGCTATATAACCATATTCTGATTAGTGAGGTAAGGGAGAAGTATGTCAGACTGTGGAACAATTTAACAATGAATTTTACTAGGCCAGGAGTAGACTAATATTTAGTAGTGGTAGTGGTTGTGGTAGTAGTCTTAGCCGTAGTCGTAGTAATAGTAATGTTTTACTAGGCTTCGTGGTTAAGAGCACTTGCTGTTCTTGCAGAGGACCTGTGTTTGCTTCCCAGCACCCACATGGCAGCTCATATCCATCTGTAACCCCACTTCCAGAGGATCTAATGCCATCTTTTGATTTCAGCTAGGCACTCATATGGTACACATGTGTACATAGAAGCAAACACTTATATACATAAAATAAAAAATTTTATATACATAAAATAAAAAATAATTTCTTTTTAAAATCATTTTATTAATTCTTTGAGAATTTTTATATGTATGTATACAGTATATTTTGATCATATACAGCCCCTATTTCTACACTCAAATGCCCTCTAGACTCCACCTTCCATGCCCACACCTCATCTCTGCCAACGTAACAGCTTCCAAGTTAATGTTTTCTCTCTCTCTTTTTTTTTTTTTACATCCCACTGAGTCTAGTTTAGTGCTGCTCAGGTATATACATGGGTATGGGCCTGTCTACTGGCGTATGAGCAATCTACCAGTGGCCACATCCTCCAAGAAAAATTGCCTTCTTCCTCCCAGAAGCCATGAAATGCAAATAGCGGGGCCTTATGAACCCCTTCTTATCCATACTGGAATTTTGACTGGCTTGATCTTATGCAGGTGGACACAGCTGGTGATAGACAACCTTGCCATGTCCAGAAGACAGCATCTCATAGCACTCTTACATTCTTTTTTGTTTCATGATACAAATGATAAATTATATTTATACATAAGTAAGTAAGTATCAATAGTTAACACAAATCCAAAACTAACCACCAACCTTGGGACTGAGAAACATCTGGACAACTCCCTTCAGCATGTTCATCAAGAAAACATGGCAGCACTTGTGCAACACACATGGCAGTGGTTAGTGGCCTTATGATCAAGGTAGCAGGTAATGGATGTGCTATGGATGGCCTGTGGAAGGAAGGAGCCTAGTGGCCATTGGGGTGAGGCTTCAGTTAGAACTCTTGTCTTCTACAGCAGAATCACTCATCCAACTCTTGCATTCTTTCTGCTTTCTCTTCCACAATGTTTCTTGAGCTTGGGGAGTGGATTGACATGAATATTCCATATGGGGCTGAGTATTCAGTGTTTTATTCTTGGAACTTTGATCAGTTACAATTTTCTATGTTAACCTCTGCTGACTGTATAAAGACCTTTATCTAGACCAAGTTTCAGAGCAGCATATATTTACAGGCAGATAAACAGAATAATTAAAAGTCAGTTTGACAACATGAACATTTTTACCAAAATAACAATAGGTTCCTGCGCAATGTCTATGATTTCACCAGCCATGGATTTTTGACCATGATTGTAATACCAGTTAGAAATTTTCTCATTTGTAATGGGCTTCAAATCCTATCAAAGGCCATTAGTTACCCCTACAACAGTCATGTCAGTATTGCCCTGGCAGGCACATCTTGCCTGGCAAATCACTGCTGTAGCATGAAGGATCCAGACCATTGATGCCTTTTCTCCCTGGGGGCCTGCATAGCACTTTCTGGCACTATGAAAGCTAGCCAGTAAGGAGAAAGTTTCTCAGTTCAAGATTAATTGCTTTATATTGTGCTACTAAAATGTATGATGTCTTCAGCAGTAGGCTCTTAGCATGTTGTTATGAATAGGCAACCAAAAGCAATGATAGTAGTTCATGTTGTTGTAGAGACCTGTGGGGCCTTTTTGACTAATAACTTGAAGGGAACTAATTCATGCCTGGCACTGAGTTTTTTCATTTAATAACCCTTGTCTTCTAGGAACACCATTGTCCATACGTGAAAGTTACTTCCATTCAAGCTCTTTTTTTATTTTTTAAGTAGATTTTGCCATTAGCTTTCAAAGTAGTGGGGCTTCGTAAGAATTATTAATATATCCTTAGTTTTTGCCACATCGTATCTCAGCCCTCCTCCGCCCCACCCCTATCTTTACATAAACGTTTAGCCTGCCACACTTGTTTCATGTCCCATGTGTTCTAAGGTTCCCTCTGATTACATTTTTCATTGAGTTGCAGTGTGTTTCTATAAGACCTTTTCATCGACCTTGAACAGTTTTTATGTTTTGTTTTTAAAAAAGAAAGAAGATGCTTTCTTTTTGATCCCTTCTTCTTTGAGCTGGTCTGGTATACTGATTTGTTGACTGGAGAAAGGACCTGGACTCTTAAGATATTAGGAACTATAGTTCCAACTTGAATTTCCCACCTATGAACTTTTTTGACATGAGCTAAAATATTGGATTATATCAACCATATTACTTAGGGTTTCTGTTCCATGAAGCAGAAACTCATAGGATGTGATACAGTAAGACTGCTTCCTTACTATGGTAAGGAAGATCCTCCAGGGTGGGAATGGGGGCCAGGAGGAGATGGTACTTGCTTCTTATTGGTGAATAACTGCTTCATTATTTCTGATAGCTGCCTTAGTTGATGTTCTTAATTTATGTGCAAACTCATAGTGAACTTTTTACCATGTGATCACACACTCTGAAAGTTGTATAAGTGCTGAGAACAAAGAGCAGAGACAGGCCTTCCTCCCCTTTTCTTCCCTAGACTTCAACTTAGAGCCATGTGAAGGCTACAGAGGCTTCTTTACCTAGTCTCCCACTGTTTTACTATGAGGTGCTAAACTGGTGACTGCAGCTTCTCACCTCAGAGCAACCCAGGCAGGCAGATCAGCTGAGGAAGCAAAGTACCTTACACTTAGGATGGGTAGCTAATGGTGTATGGCCTAGTTTCTGAATGGAGACAAAATGGGATAAAAAGGATCCTTCATAATAATGACCAGCTCTGAAGAAAACCTTCATAGAATTCTCTAGTGTGATCTCATCATTTGCTCTCTTTGATGTGTTAGAATTACTGTTCTTCCAAAACCCTGGCTACCACTACTTGGATGAAAGTAAACTTCTGCCTCAGTCCTTTCATTGTATGTGTTCAAGTATGTTGCTATAAAAGCTATTTACCATTACATGTACCTATGTAAGGCTTAAACCTTAAGTAAGATTTTGAAGCATATTAGTGGGTTCCCAGATTTTTAAAGGTTAATTTTGTATATGATTTTTTTCTACTTGATATTTCTTAAAGCTCTGTAATTCATTTTCCTGTTTTAACTTCCTGTCTGTGTAGTTAACTTTAAAATATGTAGTATTAACTTAGCTGCTTTTCATGAATTATCTTGTCCAAACAATCTCAAGATGTAATTGACAGGCTTCTGTTCTGACTGAAAAGTTCTTTTTTCCTGACTGAAGGCGACCATTAACTTGTTTAAAATTTTCTTTTTGTGTTTTTCTATTTGCTTTAGAAATTCATTAGGTTAATAATATATATGTATTCAACAGATGATAGGAAGTTAGACTTATTTTTTGCTGTGCGTTTGTTTTTCTTGGTTCTGTAAACAGTAAGCAATTTTCCTAATTTTGAACATTATGCTATATCTCCCCATTTCCTTTCTTCACGTTGTGTTCAGTTTTTAGTTCTATTAATCATTACAAATTATTACAAGTTTTCCAGATATGCTTATTTGTTCAAAGTATTTACAGTTACCTGAAATATCTTATAAACCAGCTTTGTGCAAGGCTTCAGCATGTTTAGTCACATACTGTGTTGGCCTGACACAAGGCTGGAGTGTTAGAAGTCCTTTTATTTTTTTATCCTGTTAGAGTTTGGTCTGGCTTAGTTTTAAGTGAAGTTTGTATGTACTTGCCTTCTTACCTACAGAAATGTCAGTAGCAGATCTGTGAAAGTATATTTACTGTGATGTATGGTGGGGCTTCCATCTCCTTCGTACTAGAGAATGGCCTAGGATTTGAAGACTAAGAAAACATTTTATGCATCAGCCTTACTTACTTGGTCTTATCTTCATTGTTATATTCATAGGTAGAGTTTATTAATGTTCCAGTGAAGTTTTAAAAGTAATGTTGTTTCTTTCCTTTCTTTCTTTCCTTTTTTGTTTGGTTGTTTGCCTGTGCTATATATTATGATAAGACTTTTGGAATAAAATATGCTTCCATTTTACCAGATGGATAAAGGTCTTTACTCAGTGTTTTCAGTAGCTAATTAGTAATGAAACTATGCTTGTTGTTTAACTATTCTGAATTATTGGAAGCATGGGTGAATATGGTAAATAATGTTAAAAGCAGCGTGGGATGCTGATTATTCAGTCTTTTCTAGTAGTGTAACTCAGGGGTTGATAGAAGACACTGGCCTCCTGAAGAGACCAAGAGAAAATGCCCCTCTTTTGCCTCCTTAGTTTTATTTCTATGGTGTACCAGTTGACTATAACAGTTATCAGTGGGGCCAAAGAACAAAACATCCACTAAAGGACATGAGCCTGCACAAGTATAACACAGCCTAAGGGTAGCTAAGCTGTTCAGCATGTACATATGGCTGTAATAGGAAATGATATTTAAATAACATAAATTCACGGGATGCAGGTCATTCCAAATCTCTTGCTAAACTACTTCTAAGTTAGGAGTACTGGCACCTGCATATACTAGCTGCTCTTGAGGCCAAGGCATGAGTATCCCAAGTCCAGCCTGTCTGGGCTGCAGAGTGGTTTCATGGCCAACCTGGGGCCACCAGTGAAATCTTGTCCCCAAAAGAGTTTTTTGAATGGGCTGAGGATGTAGCTCCATGAGAGAACACTTATATTGTGCCCTGGATTCCATCTGCACACTGCAAAAGGAATAAAACTCATTAATCTAAGGGTCCTTTTGTAACGGTGGAAGATTTTTTCAGAAACAGTGTTTAAAAAAACAGTTTTTTTTTTTTAAATAAAAGCAACATAGAGGGCATATTTGCATTTGAAAAATTGTCTGCTTTTTTCAAAACAAAAGTTTTAACTAATATTCTAGGATGTTGGATAATTTATAACGTGTAGATCTTTACTGAAATTGCTGTAGATTAGTGTAAGTACTGAAGACTTGACTTGTCCTTTTGTAACGGTGGAAGATTTCTATTTTCCTGACAGTGGTTTCTGGGCCTCCACATAGCACTTCCTGCTCAATGGCAATCCATCTGATTTTCACCATGCTTTACTGATTGCGGCATTTCCATCTGGTTAGAGATAGGATTCTTTTGTATATTATTACACCTGAACTAGAGGAGCTTAACTACCATGTTATATTTCACCTGGATATAGTTTACCAGGTGGGATGTTGGAATTGGGTATGCAGGATGCAGATAATAAGTGCATAGGGGAGAATTTGATACCGTGATAACTGAAGAACTTTGTGTACATGAATACACGTGTCTTCAGTAGAAAGTGTTAGAGAAGTATAGTAGTGCAGGTCATGATGGGCCTGCCTTCAATTCTATGCTTGGAACCTGAGCTCCGTCCATTAGATGGCAGAGAACTTCAAGATTAAATTGAAAATTGACACAATTAAGTTTGTTTTTTAGAAAGATCCCTTGTAATAGGAGGGAGCTGAGAGGCTAAGGTGACATGTATGTCATGTCATGTTCATTCATCATGTTTGATGAAAACCTGTGCTAAGGCAGCACCTTGTTGCCATGTACTTTACATTTAATATGCTCCCCTCCCCCCACCCACTGTCATGTGGTAGATACAAAGATACTACCCTCGCCCACAAAAAAGTGCCCAGCTGAACCTAAGAGATAGCCATCTAAGCACAGTGAACTCTGGGTGAAACAGGACTTCAGAACCCAGTAGCTTCATGTGGGAGGGTGAGATTAATTTTAATTTTATAGATCAGGAAGTCTGCATGATTAATCCTGGTCCTTGAAGAAGATGTAAGGTTTGAATAAAAGGAAGTGGGTGGGAAAGGAAATTTTTTAACAGAGGAAACCAAGAAAAGTACAGAGTGTTCTTGAGGAATAATCTGTTGTGACTAACAGAGTGGATGCAGTTGGAAATGAAGCTGGCAAGATAGACTGGGACTAGGTCACAGGGGGAATTTTAGGGTAGTCAAGTAGAAATATAACCTACTTAACTTCATTTCTATATTCATCAATGTTAGTAGAAGAAATGTAGATCAAACTTCTTCAAATTGAATAAATAAATTTGAAACATTCAAAGTTGGAAGAATATTGGATTTTTGAGTAGGAGTAATATAAATAGAAAAGTTTGATTAAAATTACTATGTTATGCTACTTTTTATTTCTATAATTTGAAACTCAGTAACAGAGCACATTAGTGAATGGGGTAGTGTGGCCTCAAGGACAAGTATAAATCTAATGACTAGATGACTAGATGATTTCTTTCTAGTTCTATCTTAAATATCAGTTGAATGGTGAGATATTCAGTTTAGGAGCAACTGTGATCCTGTGAAGATCCCAGGGTTGTTAACTGTAAATAAGATCAGAGTAAATCAGTATTTTTTTAGATTATGTCTTTATCTTTAGGTAAGATTAGTTTCTTCTCTTCTTGCCTCAGTAGGGTTTTAGTTTTAGTCAAATAAAAAATACATAGAAAACTACTTTGAAAACCTGATGGCACTGATGACTTGTATTGATAAATTTAGATGGCCTTTGATTCCCTACAGTCCAATTCTCTCGGTTATAATTACAGAGCAGATCACTGAATAGTATTGAAGGGACTGTATATACTGAAAGTATATAATACCAAGGGTGTTAAAGAGATGGACCCAGCTCCTAGAGTGAAGAGACAAGTTGAGCCTATGTACTGGATTAATGGCTACTGTTGCTCATAGCCATTCTGTGGTCCCACTTCACACATCTCTCTCGGCCCCAGAGAGCAGAGTTGTGTCAGATGCACTTATAGATTATGTCATACACATGAATATCATAAATAAGTATCAGATGGTATAGACTCAAGTTTTTTAAATTCATAGGAAATCTCAAGGAAGTTTCAGGCTAGGTGAGGTTTATTTTCCTGAAAGGATATTTAAGCAGTCAGAACCCAGAATGGAATAAGTAGAGAATACGTAGAAAATTTTGGTCGAAAAAAGAAGGAAAGCCTCTTATTTGAAAATGGGATTGCTAGAATATGACATTTTGCTTGACTCAGTATTTACTATTTTTATTTCACTTGTTTAATTTTGAATTCATATAAAATAAAAGTATTATTCTTGAGGACATCTTATTTATAATAAAAATTTTATTACAGCTTCATAAAACTAAAAAATAGCTCATGTTCAAACATGATGATGGCCATGTTCACTCAAGGAAACAAATTTAAAAGATAACATTCTAGCTTTAACTAGCTAGTATGTGCAACTGTTTTCTTTGAGAGAGATGAATGTCCTTGTTTAGAATTGGGTGACATTCATTGCTTTGGAAAATCCTCCACTTCTTAAAAAATCGATGTGTTTTTAAACATAGCACTGACAGACACATTTCAAGTCTTTCTAAGGAAAATACATAGAAAATGTGATTTTAAAAAAATGAAATTTTAGCAATAAAGTTGTCCTATTCTACTCTTGTGATTTTGCTAGAATATTTACACATTTTTGAAGTTTGATGTGCCAAGAGTTTTAAGAAAGTGGTTTAAATTTTTTCTCCATATGATTATTTTTATGGACAATATTACTTGATATTTGGCATTGACAGAATGATAAGTGATTAATAAAGCAAATACTTGGGTGGTAGTAGATTGGGAATTGGGATTTTAACTTGGTATGTGATGACTGAGATCAAACTTGGAACTGCCTCTCAGGACTTTGGCTCTGAGAGAGCCAGGAAGAATGGATGTCTCATTTCTTATCTTTACCTGCAGAAGGGAGTTTGTTTTGTTCTGTTTTGGTTTATTTTTATTTTATTAGTAAGTATTTTAGTGGAGGTTCTGATTGATAAAGGGGTGCTTTATATATTAGCCTATTTATGAACTTAAATAAATATATATATGGTTATATGACTATATTATTATGGGCTGGAGAGAGAGCCCACTGGTTTTTTTCTTTGTCACCCCACCCCTCTCTCTGCTCTTAAGTGGTCTTTCTTTCTTGTGCTGTTCTCATGTGAGTTGGGCATATCCTATCTTTGAGTCATTCTAGTCATTATGTAAGATCTTTCTCTGATTCATCACTTTGTGTGCCTCTCAGTTACATTTTCACTTTCAAACATGGCTGGTTCCTTTTATAAACTAACCTTACCTTTATTGTTAGGGTTTAAAGGTATGTACTAAGGGCATGCGAGATCATATAAACTTAGAAGATCTTTGAATGGGATCTCTTGCCAGAGAGGCCATGTTGCTGGATTAAAATTCCTCTACAGCCCAGGCTGTACAGTTGTCTCCTGTCCCTAATGTTAACTGTGTGTATGTACTTATTGTCCTGTGTGTGTGACTTTGGTTCAAAAATCTCTAACTTTTGGTTTTGGGACTCTTTAGAATTGTAGAAATTATTAAAGACTCCAAAGAGCTTTAATTATTTGGGTTATGCTATCAATAATTCCTTTACTATGAATTAAAGTAGAAAAGTTAAAATATATATTAAGTACTTTTGAAATAACAATAATAAAACTCCATTATAGATCTTTATCTAAATAGCATTCATTTCAGACCAAAAAAAAGAAAAAAAAATCCCAAACAGAAAACATCTAGAAGAGCTGTAGTATTTTTACATTTTTGCCAGACTCCTTAATTACTGGCTTAAAAGAAGACAGATGGAATCCCAAATCTGCCTTTTCATTCAATCTAGTGTATGTGCTGAGTTGTTTTTAACTTGTAGGAGGAAAATCTGGCTTCAAAAAATACCTAGTTTGAGGAAGGGAGGGCATTTTAGCATCCTTTTTAGATAATTGTGGTAATTATCTTTTGATGCCGTACCAAAATCCAACAGGTAATAATTTTTTGTCCTATGGGTAATGTGAAATCTGAAACCAAATCAATAAACTCTTCATAATGTGTTTTCCATTAAAACCCATTGTTTATTTTACACTTTGAATGAATCATTTGTCCATTCGTGGCTTCATAACATTCTGCATTGGTCATTTGGAAAGTATTGATTCATCAGGTTACACTTATCTTCCAAGCATTGATACATTTTGTCATACAAAAATCACATTTACACAGAATCATTGCTCATCTCCAGAGAAGTCTTCCAGTGTTTGGTCAGTTTCATAGCAGGGCTTCCTTTTTTTTTTTTTTTTTTTGGTTTGGTTTGGTTTTTTTTTTTTTTTCTTTTCCATTTTTTTATTAGGTATTTAGCTCATTTACATTTCCAATGCTATACCAAAAGTCCCCCATATCCACCCACCCCCACTCCCCTACCCACCCACTCCCCCTTTTTGGCCCTGGCGTTCCCCTGTACTGGGGCATATAAAGTTTGCGTGTCCAATGGGCCTCTCTTTCCAGTGATGGCCGACTAGGCCATCTTTTGATACATATGCAGCTAGAGTCAAGAGCTCCGGGGTACTGGTTAGTTCATAATGTTGTTCCACCTATAGGGTTGCAGATCCCTTTAGCTCCTTGGGTACTTTCTCTAGCTCCTCCATTGGGAGCCCTGTGATCCAACCATTAGCTGACTGTGAGCATCCACTTCTGTGTTTGCTAGGCCCCGGCATAGTCTCACAAGAGACAGCTACATCTGGGTCCTTTCGATAAAATCTTGCTAGTGTATGCAATGGTGTCAGCCTTTGGATGCTGATTATGGGGTGGATCCCTGGATATGGCAGTCTCTACATGGTCCATCCTTTCATCTCAGCTCCAAACTTTGTCTCTGTAACTCCTTCCAAGGGTGTTTTGTTCCCACTTCTAAGGAGGGGCATAGTGTCCACACTTCAGTCTTCATTTTTCTTGAGTTTCATGTGTTTCGGAAATTGTATCTTGTATCTTGGGTATCCTAGGTTTTGGGCTAATATCCACTTATCAGTGAGTACATATTGTGTGAGTTCCTTTGTGAATGTGTTACCTCACTCAGGATGATGCCCTCCAGGTCCATCCATTTGGCTAGGAATTTCATAAATTCATTCTTTTTAATAGCTGAGTAGTACTCCATTGTGTAGATGTACCACATTTTCTGTATCCATTCCTCTGTTGAGGGGCATCTGAGTTCTTTCCAGCTTCTGGCTATTATAAATAAGGCTGCTATGAACATAGTGGAGCATGTGTCCTTCTTACCAGTTGGGGCCTCTTCTGGATAATTGCCCAGGAGAGGTATTGCTGGATCCTCCAGTAGTACTATGTCCAATTTTCTGAGGAACCGCCAGACTGATTTCCAGAGTGGTTGTACAAGCCTGCAATCCCACCAACAATGGAGGAGTGTTCCTCTTTCTCCACATCCACGCCAGCATCTGCTGTCACCTGAATTTTTGATCTTAGCCATTCTGACTGGTGTGAGGTAGAATCTGGTTTCCCTTTTTTAATGCTAATTTTTTATCAAGAACTCATATTATCATTGCTAATAAGATTTTCTAGTCTTCCTTGAGATAAGAAACTCATTTTGTTGCCTAGTCAGAATTATCAAAACTTCAGAACTTGTGAGTTGTTCTTTCAAATGTCAGGTATATACATGTAAAGACTCTTACCATTTTAGCTCGCAATTGAAATAATTGCAGAAGTGTTTTTCCTCAAAACAACCATCATGCTTTTGCGTTCAGGATGCGTGGGATCTCCCGAAGAATCTTATGGTAAAAGGTTGAGTTTTCAAAAGTTAAAATAATTTTACTGTTTTCATTAGGATATGTCTTAGCTGAAACACACCTTTAGTTGTAATCACTGCTGAGTGCCTGACAAGATGCAGAGACCAAAGGCCTTTACTATACAGTTTGCTGTCACTGGCTGAGTACATAGGACAGTTCAGGGATTTATCTACTGTTGGTGTTATACAAGCACTGCAAATGTCAAAACAGCGAGAAGGCAAATCAGGGCATAATGTTATTACCATAATTGCTTGATCTTGTGGATTCTTTTGAAATACTTTTGAGCTTTCATGGAATCAATGAACTGTACTTCTTAACTGCTTCTCTATGGATTATGAATATAGAATACAGACCCTAGATCAAAGAAATCTGGCTTAAGCTAGCTCTGAATCTTAGAGATTTAGAAGTAGGTATCTAAAAGGTTTAGAAGTAGGTCTCTAAAAAGGGTTTCTCATTTTTAAAGTGACTTACAATAGAATTAAATAATAAGATTTGTCTGCAACAACTGGATACCATGGTCCATGTCTATGGTCTCGTCTTTTCTAAAGTCTGAGAAAGGTGGAAAATTTTAGACCATGAGTTTGGTGCATAGTAAAACAATTTTCTTTTAAATTAAAGGAGAAAGAACATTGAAAAGGAAGACTAAAGAAATTATGATGGTTAATTTTTTTTCCATTTTTTATTAGGTATTTAGCTCATTTACATTTCCAATGCTATACCAAAAGTCCCCCATATCCACCCACCCCCACTCCCCTGCCCACCCACTCCCCCTTTTTGGCCCTGGTGTTCCCCTGTACTGGGGCATATAAAGTTTGCAAGTCCAATGGGCCTCTCTTTCCAGTGATGGCCGACTAGGCCATCTTTTGATATATATGCAGCTAGAGTCAAGAGCTCCGAGGTACTGGTTAGTTCATAATGTTGTTCCACCTATAGGGTTGCAGATCCCTTTAGCTCCTTGGCTACTTTCTCTAGCTCCTCCATTGGGAGCCCTGTGATCCATCCATTAGCTGACTGTGAGCATCCACTTCTGTGTTTGCTAGGCCCCGGCATAGTCTCACAAGAGACAGCTACATCTGGGTCCTTTCGATAAAATCTTGCTAGTGTATGCAATGGTGTCAGCCTTTGGATGCTGATTATGGGGTGGATCCCTGGATATGGCAGTCTCTACATGGTCCATCCTTTCATCTCAGCTCCAAACTTTGTCTCTGTAACTCCTTCCATGGGTGTTTTGTTCCCAAATCTAAGGAGGGGCATAGTGTCCACACTTCAGTCTTCATTCTTCTTGAGTTTCATGTGTTTAGCAAATTATATTTTATATCTTGGGTATCCTAGGTTTGGGGCTAATATCCACTTATCAGTGAGTACATATTGTGTGAGTTTCTTTGTGAATGTGTTACCTCACTCAGGATGATGCCCTCCAGGTCCATCCATTTGACTAGGAATTTCATAAATTCATTCTTTTTAATAGCTGAGTAGTACTCCATTGTGTAGATGTACCACATTTTCTGTATCCATTCCTCTGTTGAGGGGCATCTAGGTTCTTTCCAGCTTCTGGCTATTATAAATAAGGCTGCTATGAACATAGTGGAGCATGTGTCCTTCTTACCGGTTGGGGCTTCTTGTGGATATATGCCCAGGAGAGGTATTGCTGGATCCTCCGGTAGTACTATGTCCAATTTTCTGAGGAACCGCCAGACTGATTTCCAGAGTGGTTGTACAAGCCTGCACTTCCACCAACAATGGAGGAGTGTTCCTCTTTCTCCACATCCACGCCAGCATCTGCTGTCACCTGAATTTTTGATCTTAGCCATTCTGACTGGTGTGAGGTGGAATCTCAGGGTTGTTTTGATTTGCATTTCCCTGATGATTAAGGATGTTGAACATTTTTTCAGGTGCTTCTCTGCCATTCGGTATTCCTCAGGTGAGAATTCTTTGTTCAGTTCTGAGCCCCATTTTTTAATGGGGTTATTTGATTTTCTGAAGTCCACCTTCTTGAGTTCTTTATATATGTTGGATATTAGTCCCCTATCTGATTTAGGATAGGTAAAGATCCTTTCCCAATCTGTTGGTGGTCTTTTTGTCTTATTGACAGTGTCTTTTGCCTTGCAGAAACTTTGGAGTTTCATTAGGTCCCATTTGTCAATTCTCGATCTTACAGCACAAGCCATTGCTGTTCTGTTCAGGAATTTTTCCCCTGTGCCCATATCTTCAAGGCTTTTCCCCACTTTCTCCTCTATAAGTTTCAGTGTCTCTGGTTTTATGTGAAGTTCTTTGATCCATTTAGATTTGACCTTAGTACAAGGAGATAAGTATGGATCGATTCGCATTCTTCTACATGATAACAACCAGTTGTGCCAGCACCAATTGTTGAAAATGCTGTCTTTCTTCCACTGGATGGTTTTAGCTCCCTTGTCGAAGATCAAGTGACCATAGGTGTGTGGGTTCATTTCTGGGTCTTCAATTCTATTCCATTGGTCTACTTGTCTGTCTCTATACCAGTACCATGCAGTTTTTATCACAATTGCTCTGTAGTAAAGCTTTAGGTCTGGCATGGTGATTCCGCCAGAAGTTCTTTTATCCTTGAGAAGACTTTTTGCTATCCTAGGTTTTTTGTTATTCCAGACAAATTTGCAAATTGCTCCTTCCAATTCGTTGAAGAATTGAGTTGGAATTTTGATGGGGATTGCATTGAATCTGTAGATTGCTTTTGGCAAGATAGCCATTTTTACAATGTTGATCCTGCCAATCCATGAGCATGGGAGATCTTTCCATCTTCTGAGATCTTCCTTAATTTCTTTCTTCAGAGATTTGAAGTTTTTATCATACAGATCTTTCACTTCCTTAGTTAGAGTCACGCCAAGATATTTTATATTATTTGTGACTATTGAGAAGGGTGTTGTTTCCCTAATTTCTTTCTCAGCCTGTTTATTCTTTGTGTAGAGAAAGGCCATTGACTTGTTTGAGTTAATTTTATATCCAGCTACTTCACCGAAGCTGTTTATCAGGTTTAGGAGTTCTCTGGTAGAATTTTTAGGGTCACTTATATATACTATCATATCATCTGCAAAAAGTGATATTTTGACTTCCTCTTTTCCAATTTGTATCCCCTTGATCTCCTTTTGTTGTCGAATTGCTCTGGCTAATACTTCAAGTACTATGTTGAAAAGGTAGGGAGAAAGTGGGCAGCCTTGTCTAGTCCCTGATTTTAGTGGGATTGCTTCCAGCTTCTCTCCATTTACTTTGATGTTGGCTACTGGTTTGCTGTAGATTGCTTTTATCATGTTTAGGTATGGGCCTTGAATTCCTGATCTTTCCAAAACTTTTATCATGAATGGGTGTTGGATCTTGTCAAATGCTTTTTCTGCATCTAACGAGATGATCATGTGGTTTATGTCTTTGAGTTTGTTTATATAATGGATTACATTGATGGATTTTCGTATATTAAACCATCCCTGCATCCCTGGAATAAAACCTACTTGGTCAGGATGGATGATTGCTTTAATGTGTTCTTGGATTCGGTTAGCGAGAATTTTATTGAGGATTTTTGCTTCGATATTCATAAGAGAAATTGGTCTGAAGTTCTCTATCTTTGTTGGGTCTTTCTGTGGTTTAGGTATCAGAGTAATAGTGGCTTCATAAAATGAGTTGGGTAGAGTACCTTCTACTTCTATATTGTGAAATAGTTTGTGCAGAACTGGAATTAGATCTTCTTTGAAGGTCTGATAGAACTCTGCACTAAACCCGTCTGGTCCTGGGCTTTTTTTGGCTGGGAGACTATTAATAACTGCTTCTATTTCTTTAGGGGATATGGGACTGTTTAGAAGGTCAACTTGATCCTGATTCAACTTTGGTACCTGGTATCTGTCCAGAAATTTGTCCATTTCGTCCAGGTTTTCCAGTTTTGTTGAGTATAGCCTTTTGTAGAAGGATCTGATGGTGTTTTGGATTTCTTCAGGATCTGTTGTTATGTCTCCCTTTTCATTTCTGATTTTGTTAATTAGGATTTTGTCCCTGTGCCCTTTAGTGAGTCTAGCTAAGGGTTTATCTATCTTGTTGATTTTCTCAAAGAACCAACTCCTCGTTTGGTTAATTCTTTGAATAGTTCTTCTTGTTTCCACTTGGTTGATTTCACCCCTGAGTTTGATTATTTCCTGCCGTCTACTCCTCTTGGGTGAATTTGCTTCCTTTTTTTTCTAGGGCTTTTAGATGTGTTGTCAAGCTGCTAGTATGTGCTGTCTCCCGTTTCTTCTTGGAGGCACTCAGAGCTATGAGTTTCCCTCTTAGAAATGCTTGCATTGTGTCCCATAGGTTTGGGTACGTTGTGGCTTCATTTTCATTAAACTCTAAAAAGTCTTTAATTTCTTTCTTTATTTCTTCCTTGACCAAGGTATCATTGAGAAGAGTGTTATTCAGTTTCCACGTGAATGTTGGCTTTCCATTATTTATGTTGTTATTGAAGATCAGTCTTAGGCCATGGTGGTCTGATAGGATACATGGGACAATTTCAGTATTTTTGTATCTATTGAGGCCTGTTTTGTGACCAATTATATGGTCAGTTTTGGAGAAGGTCCCGTGAGGTGCTGAGAAGAAGGTATATCCTTTTGTTTTAGGATAAAATGTTCTGTAGATATCTGTCAGGTCCATTTGTTTCATAACTTCTGTTAGTTTCACTGTGTCCCTCTTTAGTTTCTGTTTCCACGATCTGTCCTTTGAAGAAAGTGGTGTGTTGAAGTCTCCCAATATTATTGTGTGAGGTGCAATGTATGCTTTGAGCTTTACTAAAGTGTCTCTAATGAATGTGGCTGCCCTTGCATTTGGTACGTAGATATTCAGAATTGAGAGTTCCTCTTGGAGGATTTTACCTTTGATGAGTATGAAGTGTCCCTCCTTGTCTTTTTTGATAACTTTGGGTTGGAAGTCGATTTTATCCGATATTAAAATGGCTACTCCAGCTTGTTTCTTCAGTCCATTTGCTTGGAAAATTGTTTTCCAGCCTTTCACTCTGAGGTAGTGTCTGTCTTTTTCCCTGAGATGGGTTTCCTGTAAGCAGCAGAATGTTGGGTCCTGTTTGTGTAGCCAGTCTGTTAGTCTATGTCTTTTTATTGGGGAATTGAGTCCATTGATATTAAGAGATATTAAGGAAAAGTAATTGTTGCTTCCTTTTATTTTTGTTGTTAGAGTTGGCATTCTGTTCTTGTGGCTGTCTTCTTTTTGGTTTGTTGAATGATTACTTTCTTGGTTGTTCTAGGGCGTGATTTCCGTCCTTGTATTGCTTCTTTTCTGTTATTATCCTTTGAAGGGCTGGATTCGTGGAAAGATATTGTGTGAATTTGGTTTTGTCGTGGAATACTTTGGTTTCTCCATCTATGGTAATTGAGAGTTTGGCCGGTTATAGTAGCCTGGGCTGGCATTTGTGTTCTCTTAGTGTCTGTATAACATCTGTCCAGGCTCTTCTGGCTTTCATAGTCTCTGGTGAAAAGTCTGGTGTAATTCTGATAGGCCTTCCTTTATATGTTACTTGACCTTTCTCCCTTACTGCTTTTAATATTCTATCTTTATTTAGTGCATTTGTTGTTCTGATTATTATGTGTCGGGAGGAATTTCTTTTCTGGTCCAGTCTATTTGGAGTTCTGTAGGCTTCTTGTATGATCATGGGCATCTCTTTTTTTATGTTTGGGAAGTTTTCTTCTATTATTTTGTTGAAGATATTAGCTGGCCCTTTAAGTTGAAAATCTTCATTCTCATCAATTCCTATTATCCGTAGGTTTGGTCTTCTCATTGTGTCCTGGATTACCTGGATGTTTTGAGTTAGGATCCTTTTGCATTTTGTATTTTCTTTGACTGTTGTGTCGATGTTCTCTATGGGATCTTCTGCACCTGAGATTCTCTCTTCCATTTCTTGTATTCTGTTGCTGATGCTCACATCTATGGTTCCAGATCTCTTTCCTAGGGTTTCTATCTCCAGCGTTGCCTCGCTTTGGGTTTTCTTTATTGTGTCTACTTCCCCTTTTAGTTCTAGTATGGTTTTGTTCATTTTCATCACCTGTTTGGATGTGTTTTCCTGTTTTTCTTTAATGATTTCTACCTGTTTGGCCGTGTTTTCCTGCTTTTCTTTAAGGGCCTGTAACTCTTTAGCAGTGCTCTCCTGTAATTCTTTAAGTGACTTATGAAAGTCCTTCTTGATGTCCTCTATCATCATCATGAGAAATGTTTTTAAATCTGGGTCTAGATTTTCGGTTGTGTTGGGGTGCCCAGGACTAGGTGGGGTGGGAGCGCTGAGTTCTAATGATGGTGAGTGGTCTTGATTTCTGTTAGTAGAATTCTTACGTTTGCCTTTCGCCATCTGGTAATCTCTGAAGCTAGCTGTTTTAGTTGTCACTGTTAAGAGCTTGTTCTTCAGGTGACTCTGTTAGTCTCTATAAGCAGACCTGGAGGGTGGCACTCTCCTTAGTTTCAGTGGGCAGAGTATTCTCTGCAGGCAAGCTCTCTTCTTGCAGGGCAGGTACCCAGATATCTGGTGTTCGAACCAGACTCCTGGCAGAAGTTGTGTTCCACTTACTAGAGGTCTTAGGATCTCGTGTGGAATCCTGTGTGGGCCCTTGCGGGTGTCAGGCGACTCCGCTGGTAAGGTAGCCCGGGGCTCGAGTGGAGCTGAAGGGGCTTGTGCCCCAGATCAGGCCCGGGTAGCCTGCTTCCCTATGTACCGCAGTCTCAGGTTCCGTGCGATTGGATTGGGGCAGGCGCTGTGTTCCACTCACCAGAGGTCTTAGGATCCCGTGGGGAGTCCCGTGTGGGCCCTTGCGGGTGTTGGGCACGACTCTGCTGGCAAGGTAGCCCGGGGCTCGAGTCGAGGGGAAGGGACTTGTGCCCCAGATCAGGCCCGGGTAGCCTGCTTCCCTATGTACCGCAGTCTCAGGTACCGCGCCTATGATGGTTAATCTTGACAGCTTGATTTGATTGACAAATCTTTGGGGATAAGTAAAATATATAGCTGAGTACCTCGGTGGGTGCGTTGTCTGAGACACTTACCTAATGAATGGTTCAGAATACTGATTAATTTTGGTTCTTTTTTGAGACATGTTCTCATATATCCCAGGCTAGCCTCAAGTTCACTCTGTGGTATGGGATACCTTGAACCCATAATCTTTCTGTTACCTCCTAAATGCAGAATTATAGGTGTGACTCATCATGGCCAGCCCGGATTAAAACTTCCCATAGAATGTATGAGTTGATGAGACTATGGAAGGTAGTCTGTTTAGAGAAAGTAGCTCACAGAGGGCATGTCCTTGGGGGCTGTCTCTTCCTCTGGCTCCTTCTTCCAAATTTTGTCATTACAGAGTTCCTGACATAGTGGACTGAAGTCACTGAAATCCTAGATAAAATATCTCTTTTCTTCCTTAAGTCTTATCTATCAGGTGCATGTTCACAGCAATGATAAAATTAATCAACATAGAAACTCAACAAACAAGTGCAGTGGAAAAATCTAATTGAACTTGGAGTCAAGGCAGGAAAAAGTTGTAAAAGGATTGTTATGGAGGTAAATGAGTTAATGTATAGAAAGCTCCTACCCACAGCTTTTATGTATATTCTATAATAAACTATTAATGCTTTTGGTTACACACATACATAACTATTTGTGTAATCTTCTAATTTTGAATATTTAAAAACTAAAGCTTTCAAATCAGATCATACTTAAATAGAACAGTGTGATAACACCTATTTTAATTTGGAGGTACTAAGATTTCTCCTTATATCTTACATAGACTACATCAGATAACAGAAGGCACACTTGAATTGCTTAGACAGAGGAGTCAGAGTCATCGTCTCCTCTATAACTGGACCTTTGTAGTCATTCTTCCTACAGCTTAAAGGCCCTTAAAAAGCTAAGTGTAGTGTGATATAGGAAGAGTTAGTTTATTTTGTATTTCAGTGATCCTTGATGGCACAACTTGGCTACTCCTCAGTTACCTCTTGATATTGTTGCTGTAGTCTGTACTTTTATTCCTTGTAGTCTTACAAGCTGGATGCCTTTGCAAGCTGATTCCTGGGGCATGCTCAGATTGAGCTCTCACTTTCCTGTGGCTTACAATGCTGAGCTTCTGAATATAATGGAAATGAGTGTGTCCTACGTTAAAGTCAGTATTTGCTCAGGACACACAGCTATCCATTGCTTAAACCTGTTTGCCAGGAGTTCTGATTGAAACTGAAGGTAAGGGGGGACCCTAGAGGAGCTTTTGTGCTATTGGTTAGTAACACTGTATGGAATTACTGTTAGGACAATAAACAACAATTGCTTAAATATGTATATCACTAAACATAATGGAGAGGAAATCAGTTGTGAATTTTGAGCACACATGACTTCAGAAGTAGTTCCTTATTTTTATGAAATGATCTATCTTTGGTATCCAAGCTTTACTTAGTATTTTGAAATGTTTGTACATTTATTGATGTTTATCCGTTTGCACAGCCATATGATGAGTAGAACTTTGTTTTCTGTCCTTTTTGCAGCCTAGTTGCATGTTCTGACTCCAACTTTAAGCGAGCCCTTCTACAGTGCACTGACCCTGTCTTCTCCTGCTGTACCACTGTTCTTTGTCATAAATGTGCTCCTTTCCAAAACCAAGAGTACTGTGTGTGATATGATCCAGTTGTTTAGGTCCACATAAGAGACTTGGAGTCGTCGTGTATTTGACTTGACCTTGTGTTTAAAGGCTGGCACTTTAGCAAGTGTCGGTGCAGTGGTGCCTTTACGGAGGACCCTGGGAGTCTCCTGAGCGCTCATTTATCTCTTTCTGTACTGAAGTCTGTTCGTCCTTTTTTTTTAACTGAAAAAAAACTAAATTGTTTCTTTGTAGACCAAGGACACATGTATATCTTATATGTAGGGGCCAAGGGACTCCTTTTCACATGCTTAGCCCATGTAGTTTCTTCAAGCTTGTGTGCACCTAAGCTTTTAATCCTTTCCCCTGAGCCATCTCCAAAGGTAAGGTTTGCATTTGGTGAAGCAGGAATCATCTCTAAACACTGTCCTTGAATCCAGTTATAGAACAGGAAGAGGGTTTGCAGTTCTGGGAGCTCCCTGGCTCCCAGCTCCAAAGCTGAAAGTTTCTGGAGCCTGCATAGGTACTCTCTTAGTAGCATAGAGACACATCTATTGTGATCCAGATGAGCAGAGTGGAAGTGGAGAACATTATTAAAAATTATAGGGGTGTTTTATGTATGAGTGTTAGATTTATTTGTATAGTTTTATTTTTTTTACTATATATAAAGCACACTGGTGAACTATACTAAACTACCAACAATGGAATATTTCTCCCTAAATTTTTCACTGTTTTTTGATGTACTAGCTTTGTATATATATAGTACTATTTAAATATTCTAGTTGTAAATTTTAGTTTCCAAAAAATTCCTGAACAAATTGCCATTTTTTTCTATTTAAAATAAAAGTCTAAACCACACTCATACAGAATTATAGACTAGGTCAGAGTTCTCCCTTCTTAAATAAATGTCCGTAAAACAGATGTAGTCCTGGCTACTCATGATGTCTCAGGCACTCAAACTCTGTAGATTGCTGAACATTTGGCAAAGATAATTATATACCTTGGCTCAGGGTGTGGAAACAGCAAAGGTTTTTACTTTTCATTATGTAAATTAGCAGTGGAAATAGCTATATTGCTCTATGATGTTATCTTACTAAATATAGATAATGTGCATTCATTTCTGTGAAAGGAAATAGTTTGCCACAACTAATGGTTAGATATTTGTTATAACAAATTATTCATCATTGGAATATCCCATATCTTTCAGTAGTTTTTTTTTTTTTTCTGTAAACTTCTTTAGGGTTATAAATTGATCAACTTCTATGGCTTTATTTTATAAGCCATTTTTCTGATTTTTATGAACCCCCTCCTCCTCCACCTCCTTCTTCTCTCCTCCTCTTCCTCCCCATCCTTCTCCTCCTCCTCCTCTTCCTCCCCATCCTTCTCCTCCTCCTCCTCTTTTTCTTTTTTTTTAAGTGTTTGTATCTTTGGTTGGGTGCCTGTGGAGGTCAGAGGCTTCATATCCTCTAGAGCAAGAGTTATAAGAGGCTGTAAAGTGTGTGATCTGGGTGATGAGAATTTGACTCTCACCCCCGGCAAAATCACAATAATAGTACAGGGCTCTTAAACACTGAGCCATCCCTCTAGCCCCTATTTTATTCTTGAATAAAGAAAAAAGATAAAGATTTTATGGTACTATTTATGCTGTTTTTGTGCTCATGTGTTTTTTGAACTTGTTTCTTGACACTTCTGATATGTGGATAATAAAAACCAAATGAGATTTAAAGCTTATTTGGCTAATTTTGGTGATAAAATAGACATCTCACATAGTACAGGAAAGATATTCAGAGGTGGGTGGAATGGCATTTTAAGGAAAGCCCTCACTTGATAGCTCTTCCTGTGTCGTAGCCCAGGCTGGCCTTTTGCTCTTGGCATTACTTCTGCCTGAGTCGCTAACATTCTGGTATTAGAGGAATAAGCCACAATGCTCGGCTAAGTAAAAATCTGAAGAAGCTACAAGCTACCATATAAGTTATACGACACACCCAGTTCTACAAATATGTGAATTTTGTATTCAAATAAGCAGATAGTTCATTAAAGCCACGAGACTGCACTGTATTTTCCTTACAACATTCATTAAAGAACAGGCGTTGTATCACTTAGTGAACTTCTGCTAATAGCTTACAGGTAAGTTTATTCTACGGAGGCTTTCTTCTCAAGCTTCTTGATGTAACCTGATGCTCTTTAGTGGCTCTAGGAGACAATGGAAGGGAAAAGGGAGAGGTGAGTCTCAAGGCATTCGGTACAAACAGCACTGCCTGCCTGTAGTTCTGTGAGCTCTGTATCCTATTTTTAGGCCCTACTTTACAGTTATGTTTTTACTTTCATTCAATTGCTAATCAACAGTTTCCTCTGTGAAGATGTTTTTGCCATTCTTGGAACCAAGTAGAATTTTCCCTTTAATAATAGTACTGTTTGTAGAGGTCCCAGGCATATGACCTTTAAAAAAGAGAAAAGAAGCAAATCATGTTCCTAAGTTAGTGTGTGGTTAGAGGAAGTTGGCCCATTCACATCAAGCCTAATTTGATGTGAGTTAGTACAACCTTTGACAAAAGTTTGTGGTTCACAGCTCTGTCTGGAGGGAGACAATACATCATATTGTGTAAGTCACCCAACAGAGGAACAGTATTGTCAGTAACAGCTCTTGAGTCGTCATTCCTGAATCTGGTGATATAAAGACCGCTTCCTTTTCAGTACCTTTAGATTTGTTTGCTGAAGGTGGAGCCCATCATGGAGAACAACGCTAAGTTTAGTAAGGCTTCTGTGATGTTTCTATTTCAGAAGACTTGTATTTATCTGAGTTACAGGACCGTTTATATAAACGAGAAAGTAAGAGTTTCCATATACTGGGAGAGCTTTTGAAAGGGTGCCCTTTATGCTTGCCACTTCATCCCCACCCAGTGTTACAAACAAACATTCATGTCTGCAGTAGGCCATTTGTGGGTGTGTGTAACTGTGCTTCAAGACATTCAATCTCAGGCCTTTTCCAGTCCCAATGAGGATGGTTCAAAAATGAGTGCTCACTCCATTGTCATTTAGCAAGTTCAGCTTTTAAGGCTTATGAATGTATTTTTTAATAATAGTAAATATAGCAGAGGGTGGGCACTTCGTATAAAATGACAATACTGTGACCACTATCAAATTTAATTGTAGTTTTGTTTCTTGAGATTAGGATTTAGAAATGATACATTCTTGAATAGCCTACTTAATTACCCTGGTTTCACGTGTGCAGGTGTAAACACACATGCACACACACATACACACACACACACACAGAGGCCAGACTCAGGTCTCCTTGCACTATGTGGCTCCTGGGGACTGAGCTCAGGTTGGCTGGCTTGGCGGTGAGTGCCTTTTACCTGCTGAGCCGTCTCTCCAGCCTTTTTAATAGAACCATGTGTCCAGTGAAATGTTTACAACGTGACCTCACTGCTTACTTTGGCTACCAAAGTGTCAAATTTGATCTTCAAACTAATTAAGATTTAAATTCCTTTTAATGGATAACACAGAAAAATTATTAATGAATTTACCATACTTAATAATTTGTATTGGGGCAAAAGAGAAGGCTCAATGAGTAAAAAGCCCTTGGCAAATACATGTGAATCTCAGAACTTGGGTAGTCAGCACCCATGAAAGTATGTGATGGGTGTAATGACTCTCCTGCAATCCCAGTACTTGGGAATCTCAAAACTCGGATCCCCAGAAGTTGGCTAGTGAGATATTGAATGAGCTCTGGGTTAATTCAAGAGCCCTGCCTCAATATATAAATTGGAGAACACTCAAGGAAGACTGTAGATGTCAACCTCCAATCTCCACACCCACATACATATACATGCACACAACACATACTGCTATTAATAGCAGAATGGTTTGTCTTTGTAGCCAAGTATTTCAGGCTAAAAAAATATACTTTGCTGTTGTAGTTTCCATTTAAAAAAGAGAACAGAAACCTCGCCTGATAGCAGTCTTTCTTATATACAGTTTTATCACTTACTGTAATGTGGAATTGTGCTAAACTTCTTCCAACATATGATAGCTGGGGTACTCATTAGCTTACAAACTATTTTCCTTTAGAATTTTTTTAAGGTTGAAATTTTAATACTATTTAGCTGAGGAGGCAATTTTTTTTTTAATGTTTGGGGTATCATTTCTTTAAAAAAATGAGCAATCCTTTAAAAATAAAATAAAGTAATAGCAACAACAACAAAATTACTGATATAACAGTCTCCTTAGAGGTTTCTGGATACATTCATGTAGCTAAGCAAGAGTGTCTGGGCAATTAGTATTGTTATGTGTTTGACCCATTACTCATGGCTAGCAAGCTTATTCAATAAAAGTGATCAGATTGGTTTTATCATCTTTTTCTAACATTGTATAGGGTTTTGGGTAGGTTATGTATAAATATGAGAATACACATTTTGTACGCCTTTAGATTTATTTTCCAATTAATCAAGACCCAGTGTGTTCTCATTACTAACATCAGGGAGAAAGAGATGAAGTCTATCTCAGCATAGTTTCTTTCAGCTTCAGTGAACTTAATACATACACTTACTATACAGTGGCTAATAAATATATATAAGTAAAACAAGGCTACTGAGTCAGGAAAGTTCATTTCCTCTATCACTGACTTTTATATTCACTGTTCCAAAAGAGTTAACGGTTTGTAGGCTCTTCCCTTTCATCACAATTCCAGAAGAACTTGAACTAACAATCTGTGGATATCCTTTTAAGGGAATGTTTATAATTGTCAGGCTTTCTTAGTTCTTGAACCAAACTCAGCCTCAGCAAGAACACTTTCTTATGCAGAGGGAGAAAGCAGAATTAATCCTCAGGTACTCTTCCCTTTAACACATGATGTTGACAGCCCGTTTGCTACAGGTATTAAAGCTGACCTGTATAATTCTGAGTTTTAGACTAAGCAGTGAGATCTTGTGTTTTTGCATCAAAAGGAAAAAGAACTGAAACAAGATAATCTAGCTGTACTGAATTTGTAAAATCAATTATGTTTGAGCTGAGAATGATTTTTGTACTCAAGTCTAAATTGATCATATTTGCCTAGGGAACGTACAAAAAGTGACAAGCCATACTATGAAAACCTGACCCCAGAGAAACCATTGTTTTGTAATATATATTTTTCCATCATATTGAATCATTTTTCAGTTTTTAAATTGAATCCCCTTTGTGAATTCCTAGCCTCTGTGTCTGTCATAGAGTAGGTACTCAGGAAATGTTTATTAATGAGAGAATAAGTGAAGTCCTAGTACCTTTAGAGTAGCCCTTAAGTGTGCTAGCTATATAGATATAAAGATGAGAAATTTAAGTCCTGTTCCTTAAATATTTGTTAGGGAGAAAGAAGGAATAAAAGGTATATTCTGAGAATGTAGTTGACTAGGCCCAGAAGTTCATGGGTAGGCATATAGATAGAAACAGTACTAAAAGAATTGAAGGCACGGATAGTTGACATCTGTCAACAGAGAAAGCTTAATAGAATGGGTTAAACGTTGATAAGCATGGATACAAGGAGCTCATTTCTTTTAGAGGGGACTTGAGAAAGTATCAAAGCAAGAGCGCATGGGAGCTGGCAGCGGAAGGAACAGGAAGGGTCTGTCTATCTCACTAGGCAAACACTGGGAACAGGAGTGTGATCTTGAGGCAGATGATTTCAAATTTCTTTGTGAGTTTATTTAAGATTACTGAATACCACTTTGATAATATAGATTTTTGAAAGGAGGAACTAGAAACAGAGGGTCAGTTAAGAATAAACTAACCAGTACCCCCAGAGCTCATGTCTCTAGCTGCATATGTAGCAGAAGATGGCCTAGTTGGCCATCATTGGGAAGAGAGGCCCCTAGGTCTTGCAAACTTTGTATGCCCCAATACAGGGGAATGCCAGGGCCAAGAAGTGAAAGTGGGTGGGTAGGGGAGCAGGGTGGGGGGAGGGTATAGGGAACTTTCAGGATAGCATTTGAAATGTAAATAAAGAAAATATCCAATAATAAAAAAAAGAATCTTTGGTGATTGTGTTAAAGAAAGGTTAAAGCACTTGCAGAAACACAGAAGAATTGGCTGTGAAAGAAGACATGTCAATTGATTGATTCAAAGAGAATAAATAAAGATGATGACCCATGCTTCTTATAATGGCACCCTAACTGCTTGAGCAGATCATCTGTGGACAAGATGCTTCAAGTTAGAAATTGCCTTAGATCTTGTCCTTCACAGTTCCTTTTGGAAAAAAACTTACTGCAGATGGCCTTTCAGCTAGCTACAGATGGCTGCTCAGCCAGGGGATAGAATTCTGCAGGCTTGTCCTCAACAGAGCCAAATCTCTGACCTGTGGCTTAAAAATCAGAAATCCAAGTGTCCGTATGTCAGAAAACAGTAGTTGATTGCTAAGTATAGAACATAGCTTCAAAGGAGCTGGGATGCTAAGGAGAGCCAGCAACAGAACCCAGGTATGGGAGGAACAACTGCTGCATCCAACAGTCTTCTTGTGATAACTCACTGATGAAGACCCTTTCAAAGTTTGCTGATCACTGGCTCTCACTAGTGTACTACCTATGAATTTCCTGCTTAGTCTCCCAGTTGCCTTTACTGTGTTGTCCTCTGATCCCCAAGAATGGTGCTCTAGTTATGTCACATCCCCTTCAGTAGATCTCATCAAGACAGTCTACAGTTTCTGACCACAGCAGGTAAAAAGGCCTAATATAGCTTTCAAACTTGTAAATTTCTCCCAAGTTCCTTTACCAGTAAAGATTTGATAGTAGTCTTCAGATCCTACTAGAACAATCATTGACACAGAATGGCTCATCCCCTCAATGCTTTGAGGCTTAATCTTTCCAGGACCAAAACAATGTGAGACTTTTCAAGGACCACCCGCAGTATAAATAATGACACAGAGGCTACTAATTAAGTTTAAAGCTAGATCAGTCTTCCAGCTAGCTCATCTAACTTAACATACAACCTGACCGATCATATGGCTAACTCTAGATATCCCCACCCCTGCAGTTCTTGTCTGTTTCTGCTATATCCATCTTGATTCTGATTCTCTCCATCTTCTCTCTGAGTCACTCTCTACCCAGAAGTTCCGCCCCCCCTTCCTGCCTTAGCTATTGACTGTCAGCTCTTTATTACAACCAATCAGTAGCGAGACAACCTCTGACCCATTTGTAGATTGCCTTTTTTTAAGCAGGTGCAGAAGGACAGATATTTACAAAGTAGAAAATCTGGTGATGGGCAGTAGAAATGACAGTACCTGAATCCTGCCAGTTCTCTGCTGGCACAGAATTAACAAATGAAAATTATAGAGGCATACCTTCACACAATGTGAAGAAAATGAAAATTATAGAGGCATACCTTCACACAATGTGAAGAAAATGAAAATTATAGAGGCATACCTTCACACAATGTGAAGAAAAGTCCCCCCCATGTAGGGTTATTTATTTATTAATTGGTTTTGTTTAATTTTAATAAAGCAATGTTCCTTGAAAAACTCTAGCTACTTGGTTAACAGTTGCATGTCAGTAAGGAAGAAGGTAGGAATCACTTGCCCAATATTATCTTTACTTATTTAGTAAGAACCTTGAGGGTTTTGAAAGATTTTTAACTCTTTTGCTATTTGTATTTACTTTGAGATTCTGAAAACACCACTGTGATGGTGTAATCAGGAAAATCAGACAGTTTTCCTCTGGCATCTAAATTCATCACAGAGAAGATAAAGAGCCTAGCAGTTTCTATATTAAAAACAAATGCAACTAAGAATTTGATGCATATATATATATATAGAATAAATTTTTATCGTCATTATTTTTAGAGACAGCCTCATCTCAAACTTGCTGTGTAGCCAAGGCTGTCTTGCCCTTCTGATCTTACCGCTTCAACCTCTCAAATGTTAGGATTATGGGTGGTCTTTACCATGCCTGACTTAGTATCTCAATTCTAATTAAATTGTGTTTAGAGTATATTTACAATATTAAAATATTCAAATCAAGTTTAACAATTAATTCTATTTGTGGCTTAACTCCCAAAAGAAATTGGTAGTCCCTTTAATTTCAACCCCAGTAGAACTTAAAACTATGTACAATTTTTCATTTATCTGCATTTATTGGAAATTATGTAATGGCAGAAAAAGCCTTATGTTCTATGAAGAATGTTTTTCTTTTTTAAAAAAAGGACTGATAGGTTCTGTTCTGTTTAATTTGAGGAAGATGTTGTAGAACATTATTCCTGAGATATGAACAGCCACCAAATAAGGAACCGACAACAAACCAAACTACAGATTCCACTATAATCCAGTTTGGAGAGCCAATGAATTTTACTAGGGTTACTTACAGGAATATGGGTGAGATGTTACAGGAGCACAAAAGACTCAAAAACACCTGCATCACCAAAACCCACAGAGCATGGCTACAGCTCATGTAAGCCGGAAACTTGGAGTACTTTGCACACACCAGGCAGCTCATCAAATCTAAAAGTATTCCTTTTATGTGGCTCAAGTTGTACTTAGTGTATTCCAGGCAGCTTGGCCTGCTTCTTCCAGGCAGCTCAGCTTGCCTGAGGATGTCTTAGAGCATTCTGTTTCTTAAGGCGTTTTCCTTCCAACATGGAAGGCTTAATCTCGGAGGAAAAAACTGTGTAACAGAACAACAAAGGCACTTCAAGAAATAACTGTATCCTATATGTTCCTAAACAGGAACAGAAATTTGATTGTTTTTTGAATCAGAGTTTTGATATGGATTCATGGCTAGCCTTGAACTTATCATATTACCTCATCTGGCCTATGCTGGAGTTACAGGAGTGTGCCATCCTATCCCACCATAATTTGTTTAGTACTGAAAAAATCAAAATAGAAATACAGTTGTAGTCTCTTAATCACTGAAATGGATATTAAAATTAAAATACATCATAAATTTGACAAATATTAAACTTACTCATGTGGTTGAACTTAAATGATGGGTAAAAGATACAAAGAGAAACCTTTACTTATTTCAGATGAAGGTTTATTATAGTTAAATACCAAGTATAAGGAACTTCATTGGATGGTCATTCGTTCAGGACTTTGTTGAAATTTTAATGACCTTTAATTTATTGGACTCATTTTCTTTCCTTTTCCAGGTGAATTCCAACCCATTTAAAAGCTAGTAGAGCTTCTAGTAAGTGCTTGGAACCAGACTTTTCAGCAACATTAAAAAGAACTTTAGTACATAATGTAGCCTATCAGTGGGAAGTTAGAGAGCACAGTACAGTTACCTAGATTGCTCTCCCTAGGTCCTGGAATACAGTTCTAGTGCCGAGACACAAGAGATTTAGAGAGAGAGAGAGAGAGAGAGAGAGAGAGAGAGAGAGAGAGAGAGAGAGAGAGAGAGAGAGAGAGAGAGAGAGATTTTCATAGGGGTGAAATATAAGTAATTGAAGTAATTGATTAGAGTGCTTCAGTAATGTGGTGTTTGATAGTTAGTGCTTAGTATTAGTTCATGTTTATATATGTGCAAATTACCCCAGAGATCACAGTGACTGAAAACATTCTAATCACTTCAGGCTGCTAAGTGCTTAATAGATGAAATCCCTAACACAAATAAAAATGAGGTTGATGGTTAATCAGAACACATGCTTCTGTTCTAATCTTTAGTCCGGAGTATTTTATTTAACATCTAGATTTATGAGAGTTATTCCAGGAAAAACAAGAGAGCCAGACAATGTTTCAAAGTCTGATTCCAGCTGATTGAAGAAGTAGGGACATTCTAAAAGAAGCTGCTGGAAAGAGCAAGTTACAAGGGGTTAGCAGGGCATGAGGGGCAATGAGTGGAGGAGGAGCAACAGGAACAAGAAAATGACGTGCAGAAATGCCGTAGTGACACTGTGCATGTGTTAGTTAAAACAGAAATCAGGTCACTCTTGAGCCTTTCATATTTGCACTTTCTGATAGAAAGTCTAAAATTATAAGTAACGTGTCATACCTTTGTGTCTACTCAGATTGTATTGAGCCATGAGGGATTCTGGCTGGTCTGTGTCATGGCAGTCCTCCTGCCTCAGCCTTTCAACTCTGTTATAGAAGAAAACAATTTAAAATGCTGTTATCCTATTGCTTATCATTTAAAGCATTAGGCTAAAAGATTCACTGCAAGGAAACGAGAGACTTTAAAATTACTGTATTTTCTGTGATGCCTTTTACAATAAGAAGTTGTTCAAGCCAAAGAACTTGGTTATTCTTGTCCTCTCTGGTGCTCATAGGACAGAACCAAGAGTAGCCAGTGAAAGGAACTAAGTGGGAAGTTTGGACTCAACAGTAATGAAAACTTTATAGCAGGCAGACAAGGTCCAGAGTGGGACAGAGTAGCTCTGCAGCTGCCATACCACAGAGCAGTGCCTGTGTTTCTATGGGAGTCACTGTGCTACAAGTGGTGAAGGACAAAAACGGTTTTGCTGTTGTTCTTTTTATTTAAATTAGGTATTTATTTCATTTACATTTCCAATGCTATCCCAAAAGTCCCCCACATGCTCCCCCACCCACTCCCCCACCCACCCACTCCCACTTCTTGGCCCTGGCGTTCCCCTGTACTGAGGCATATAAAGTTTGTACGACCAATGGGCCTCTCTTTCCACTGATGGCCGACTAGGCTATCTTCTGATTCATATGCAGCTAGAGACAAGAGCTCCGGGGTACTGAGTAGTTCATATTGTTGTTCCACCTATAGGGTTGCAGATCCCTTCAGCTCCTTGGTTACTTTCTCTAGCTCCTCCACTGGGGGCCCTGTGATCCATCCAATAGCTGACTGTGAGCATCCACTTCTGTGTTTGCCAGGCCCCGGCATAGTCTCACAAGAGACAGCTATATCTGGGTCCTTGCAGCAAAATCTTGCTAGTGTATGCAATGGTGTCAGCGTTTGGAAGCTGATTATGGGATGGATCCCTGGATATGGCAGTCTCTAGATGGTCCATCCTTTCGTCTCAGCTCCAAACTGTGTCTCTGTAACTCCTTCCATGGGTGCTGTTGTTCTTACAAGAATGGGTTTTAGAACTCTTTTGTGCTTGAGTCCTTAGCTTCCATATCTCTCTGAGGAAGCATCATGAAACTTATACCTTACTTCTACATGTCATCAACACTCTGTTTGCCTAGTCACTGCTGAACAAAGTATTGACATAATCTTTTTCTCCTTCCACTCAGAGTTTTACCTTAAGAAATTTTTTATTTCAACTGTAGACAAAGTACAAGTCAGGTATAATTAACCAGCCTAACCATTTATGTGTGTAAACTGATACTGCTGAATATATTCACACTGTACCTCCTCCTTGTAGGCCTGGAGTCTGGTCTGCTTCTATGGTTTTACTTTCTCCATACAGCTGCATTCTTTCCGTAGACTCCCAGTCTTGTGCTGGCTCAGTTAACAAACACTCTTCAAGGCTCATCCATGGTACGGGATAAGGTTTCCTTACCTTTAAGTGTGGGTATCATTCCATTGTGTGCATATGCCATATTTTCTTATCTGTAAGAATATTTAGGTTGCTTCCACTCTTGCCTGCTGTGAATGTTAACACAAACACAAATATATAAATATCTCCTTTTGAGGCTATATTCAGTGGGATTGCTGGTTCATATTGAACATATATTTTTAATTTTTTGAGAACGTGCTGTACTGTTAGCCATAGCAACTGCTGCATTTGACATCCCCACTGGCGTACAGCCTACCAGGTTCTCCAGAAAGTCACGTGCATTGTTTTCCCCTGTGGGTTTGTTTGTTTTGTTACTTGCTCTCTCTGTTTCAGTACCATGTGTCCCAGTGGATAGGAGAGGTATCGCCCTAAGACTTCAGGGTCTTGGGCATTTCCCTACACATAGCAGCTGCTCTTCAGAAGCTTGTAGAGGAGAACTAGGACATTTTATTTTCATAGAGTGTTGCTTAATACAGTTGGTCTTTGTCAGAGATTCTTAATAGAGTCAATGTTCTGTACTTTAGTATAAAATAAAGGAAACACTTCTTAAAAATAGCCATGTCTGCAGCTATTTATTTCAGTTTTAGCACTGAGGTTTATTTATAGGTGTCCTTCTAATAGATATCCATCACAGCCCTTGCTTAGAATCTAAGCTATTTTTGACTTTAGTAGTCTGCTCTCATGGTTCTACAAGTTTATTATAGCACCTATAAAGGATAGGCATTCTTATTCCTCCATAAGAAATCCACTTAGTACACCTCCAAGTCAAAGGTTTGTTCAGAATGATTCTTGCCAACAGAAAGCTGGATTAATTCATCCAGTGTCATGTTATTTATCTAGCTTGATTTCTTCCTTCCTTCTTTCTTTGCTTTTCTTTCTTTCTTTCTTTCATCCTTTTTCACTCTTGTAGTGCCTAAAGACTGGTGTAAAATCATTAATGTCATGAGCCAAGTTTATAGTTAGTATTGTCATGTTTAAATGTTTGCTATCTGGAATGAAACTTGGTAACCTCAACATTAATGTTCTAACAATGAGCAATTCTAAGCCTCTTGAAAAAGATTTACTGCTGTCATATTAATTCATAGTTGTTTCAGTATTTGAGATTGGTAATATACTTATGTTGTAATAAAGCACTTGTGGCCTATACTGTTAAAAGTAAATCTGAAATATTAAAAGAAATATTCTAAAGCACTTAATGTTTTAGGGGTTTTATTTGATAATTTTATTTATGTCTATAGCATATTTAATCATATTCTCTCTCCATTTTCCTCTTATCCATTTCCCACTCTGTCTTACCCTTCCTCCTCCCAGATCATGTGTCCTTCTCCTACTTTTAATGTCTCTTTTAAAAATAACCCACTGAGTTCACTTAGAATTGCTTATATGTGCACGGGTGCAGTATTATTAACTGGCTTGTAGACAACTTACCAGTAGCTACACCCTGAAGAAAATCAACTCTCCTTCCTTGGTAGTCATGACCTGCCCACTTTTTAAAGGTTTACTTAAAACAGTTTCTATACATACATTCTGAAAACTTTGAAGCCCTTCTGAAATACTTTTCTTTAAGAAATATGTTTCTTGCAGCTAGAGAGATTAAGAGCACTCCTCTTCCAGAGGTCCTGAGTTCAATTTCCAGCAACCACATACATGGTGGCTCACGACTATCTGTAATGGAATCCAATGCTCTCTTCTGGTGTGTCTGAAGACAGCTACAGTGTACACATATACCTAAAATAAATAAACCTTAAATGTAACAGGTTCTTAGATTATATCCAAATTCTGTTTAGTCCTGTCTTAGTTAGGGTTTTACTGCTGTGAACAGACACCATGACCAAGGCAAGTCTTATAAAAACAACATTTAATTGGGGGTAGCTTACAGGTTCAGAGGTTCAGTCCATTATCATCAAGGTGGGAGCATGGCAGTATCCAGGCAGGCATAGCGAGGAAGGAGCTGAGAGTTCTATGTCTTCATCTAAAGGCTGCTAGTGGAAGACTGACTTCCAGGCAGCTAGGGTGAGGATCTTATACCCACACCCACAGTGACACACCCATTCCAACCAGGTCACACCTATTCCAACAAGGCCACACCTTCAGATGGTGCCACTCCATGGTCCAAGGATATACAAACCATCACAAGTCCTTAAACAAGGATTATTGCTGGGGTTTTTGTTTTTTCATTATCTTTTCGTAAACTAACCATTTGAAATAGGATCTCATATAGCCCATAATGGCCTTTCGAGTGCTATAACTAGAGGCCTGATCACATGTCAGTCCATGATAGTGTGTTGTGATGTCCTGTGTAGTGATGTGGTACTGTGGTAGTGTGATTTCAGACCTGTACACATGCCCTTGTACACATCTGTGTTACTGTGGGGTAGTGTTACGATTGGTGTGGTATTGTTATGATCTCAACATGGTATTGCTGTGATATGGTATAATAAGTTGTGATTACAGGCGACACTGTTAAGTTATTGTTATATTGTGTTGTGGTATGGTATACTATAATGTATTATTGTAGTTACAGGCCTGCACCATCTCTATTGTGGTGTTGTGCTGTGCTGTGCTTTCTTGTGGTGGTGTGATTTTAGACCTATACCACCATCTGTGTTTTTGTGTGCCACTCTATTCCACGGTGGGCTTGGGGGATAAGAACTTGATGACTTGTTACAAAAAGTAACTCCAGAAAGAATTTAGAGATTTAGATCATTTGGGGATGTTCATTGTTAGAAAAGATCATTTAATAGATGGTAGTTTTAAATGGTAGAAATTGAGTTAAATAATAGCAAATATTTTGAGAAATATTCAGGAGCATCAGAAATTAACTTATTCTTAGTTGTCTTTCCACAGCCTTTCCAAATAAGGAAGTCTATTATAGCCATGAAAGTCAGATCTGTTTTCAATTTTATTATTTCTACAAATGATCTTCATACAATAATACCTTGTAATATACCAGATGTTCCTAGATAAAGTGGTTAGCTCAAGTTAAAAGTGTAATATTGGTGATTAATGTTTGTAAGATAGGAAAGCCTGCAAAGAATAGTAATACGTTAGTAGCAAAGAGGAAAATATTGGTTGACAATGTGTTTTCCAGCCCATTCACCCTCAAAAGGTACCAGACGGGAGACGTGTAAGCTTGTGTGTGATTTAAGGTTTGAGTGAGTTAGCAGCTGGGCAGTATATTGTTTTGAAGAATAAAGTCTAGGCATCACTATTTATTACCAGGTTAAATTTCAGTATCCAGTCCATCCATCACCGCCTAATAAAGACGCACTTCCTTTTCAGCACAGTTTCCTCGCTGACCGGTATTCAACACTGTCCAAACAAGACAAAGACAGATGTCTTTGTATGGGTAGGATAGGAGTGGCCAGGATGTCTACGTGCTGTCTACTAGGTTTAAACAATCTAACGGTACATAGTCTATAAAATAAGACCCAGCCAGGGACCTACACTACATGATTTAAGAATAATGGCTAGACTGGACCTGTTAGTAGCTGTTGACAAACTGGGGCAGATATTGTGTGCCCCTTCCTTATAATACCCAGTTTAATGACTTTGAAATTCAGGAGTTGAGAGAATACTCAGTATTATAACTACATCAATAGAGTAGTTATACTGAAACACTGGATGTCATGTACAGTGCAGGTGGGGGTATGGGTGTTAAAACCAGAAATCAACTCCATCAAGTCGGATCATGAAAAGATTGGAGCACACCCTAGTGTGGGCCAGTGACCAGGCTCTTCATCAGAGCTTGCCTCAGGCTGCCTTTTCTTCTGGATTTACTAGGTGAGCGTTAGGATTCTGATTGCGCTGTCTATCATTCCAGTATCAATTGTACTGTAAAGAAGCAGAAGATTTCAGCAGAATGGAGACAATAAGTAGCTGTATATTAGGAAGAACTCTCTATAACTATGCATTTGATAAAGACTGGGGGCCAGAGATGTACTGTCCAAAGAGTTGGTAAAAACTTAAATATTCAGGGGAAGAAACCAAGTAAGTTGCTGATAATCCATAAAAATGTTTGTTGTATTCCATAAAACAAGATTTAGCCACTATGATACTGTCTTAAATACTTTTATGCCAACTTGTCATTTGAGAAGCAGGCTATGGACTTAAGAAAATAGTGCCATAAAATTTTCCAGTAAGCAAGTCTGTAGGGCATTTTCTTAGTGATTAGTGTGGGGGTCGGGGAGAGAGCCCATTGTGGGTGGTTCTACTTCAGGACTGATGGATGCTATAAGAAAGCAGGCTAAGCAAGCTGTGGGAGAAAGCCAGTAAAAGCACTTAAAGTTCCTGCTTGAGTTCCTGCCTCGATTTTCCTCAATTCTAGACTGATGTGGAAGTGTAGACAAAGTACCACTCTTCCCTCTGCAACTTGCTTATGGTCATAGTGTTTCATCACAGCACTAGAAACCCTAAGACAAATACCCAATAGATTAGCTTTTAAACAAGGAAGGAAAGAAGGAGGGGGAGAAAAGGAATTGAAAAAAAAATGTAAGCAAAATGTAGAAAACCGGAACTGCTAAGTACAAGTTGCCAGTGTGACTGTAACACATGATGAAAAGTAGGATAGTATTGTGTGACAGTAAGCGTGCATATAGCCTATGACCCGTTATGTCCAGGTACTTAGCCTTTGCTCCCCCTCCCCCAAGATTTGTTGCATTTATACCCTAAGAGCTCTTAATGACTAAACACTATATATAGAAGCCACCTAAATTTACATCAACAGTTTGGTGGGTAACAAATTGTGTGGAAAATAAACATCAGGAATACTAGATATCAGCCCCCCCCCCAAAAAAAAACCAAACAAGCAAACAAAAAGAACCAGCAGAGTAGTAATATATACTATAACAGTTTCTGTGCTCTCAAAAATAGTTTGTGTTGAATGATGAACTCTAGACTAATGAGAGCATACCGTATAACTCCATGCATACAGATTGTTAGGACAAAAAAACCCAGGCTCTGCTGATAACATTACAGCTGCTGTGACAGGATAGGGCATTGACAAGAAGGAATGACACTGGTCATGTTGACATGGAATGCTCAAGGTTATTATGTTATAGGTGTGTATGTGTGTGTGTGTGTGTGTGTGTCTGTCTGTCTGTCACAACTCTTTGAACTATATACATTTGTGATAGTCCTCATTGTACTATACCTAAAGTATACTTAAAAGAAAAGCAGTTTAAATGTATTTTTAAGAGTGAAGCCTGACTAGAATTCACAATAGAATGGAAAAATTAACTGAAGTCATAAATAGTGCTCATTATCAAGAATGGCAAAGTTATTACACATAAGCAGACCATGTGTAAATAAGTCTAGACTGTATTTGTAGAAAAGCCAGGCATGGTCTCACGCACCAATAATTCTGGCACTTGGAAGGCCGAAGCAGGAGGGTCATCACAAACTTTAGGTGAGCCAGCTGTATATAGTAAGTTCCCAGCCAACTGCACTAGAGAGTAAGACCTTGTTTTACACACACACACACTACAAAAATAAAAGTATATGGAAACAACAGGAAGGCACATACTAAAAGATGAATCAGATGATGTCTTCGGATCTGTTTCCATTAGAAGTTTGTTAGTATGATGGGTGTTACTATGTCTCACAGGCTCTATGAGGTCCCTTATGTTCATTTTCTTTTTCCTAGAGGTTTTCTAGAGCATGTGAAAATTTGTACAATGTTATTCTCTTTTGAGCCTGTATCATTGTTTTATCATTATTGAATAACAAGTGTTCACTTGGCTTGTCTGTATACTCTCTTCCATGTGAACTCATGAAACTTCTCACCAACACTAAGCACAGTTACCATTACTAGAATCCTTTTTAAGGCGAGGCACTGTAGTCATAAGCAGAATAACAATAACAATAACAACAGTAGCAACAATGAGAGCCACCATTTCAATTCTGTACTCTCAATTCAGTGTGCTGCTGTGCCACACCAGTACATTCTTAACTCAACAAGTCATTGCAAGCAAATCACTTTTTTTATTTATACTTGCTGAATTATTATTAATGAAATACTGTATTTAACACAACAGCACTAAAATGTTAAATATATCTAAACATTCAATATGAATAAAATGCAAGTATCATTAATATTTATTATAGTAAGCCACCCACCAGAAGTCATCTTTCTAAAGAAAGTTTCTGCTTGCCTGTGCTATTGAGGTCGAGCGTCTACATCACCCCGCGGACGCTCATAGATTTGGGTTCAGAGCACTCCAACCTTGTTTCACAGTTGACATCAGATAAAGTTAAAATGTCAACCTCACTCCAGGTTTTCAGTTTTACTTTGTTGTTTTGACTGCTTTCACGACAGGCTCAATTCAACATACGGGTCTCATTTAAGATCAGTTGTGGTATTTCATGTCTATCATGGCATCGATCTTTGTTGTGTAAAACTTTCCATCAATTTTTGGGTAGGAATTTTACATATACAGTAGTATTTTTTAACTGTTGTAAAATGAACACTAGTATTTTCTCATAATTTCAGATAATTTAGTCTAACTTCTTGTGATTTAAAATTATTTAAAAAATAAGTTTCTTCAGGTATTCATTATTGACAGCTTCTCAGTGCGTATAGCTTGTTATCAAAATATAAAGAATTCCACATCATAGTACATGGTCCTATTTCAGTTATCTATTTTATAAAAAGCAATCCCTGAGCTCTGTGTCAGGAGCTGGGTTGGAATACAAGTAGATGACTGGATCTTAATGCAGTGCGTGGGACCTCAGCTGAGGTTGGTCAAGTGCCTAGGAGCCCAGGGCTATCTTAAGTGGGAGCTTATGTGCCAGGCCTTCATTCTGCCTGTGGACTCTCCTCCACCCTCCTCTTTTTGTAGCCTTTCTGTGTGTTAGCTTTGGTGCATTATGGTCTTGGGTGCAAAGAGGGCACACTCCAAAAATGTAAGCACAGTTGTTCTAGGGATAACCAAGACTCCTCTTGTGTCCTTTGTATTGGTTTGTTTGCTTTGATGTTTATTGGCCAAAGATGGTATTTACAGTCTTCTTTTAGGGCATCATGGTCAAAGCTGAGGTTAGTACACAACAGACCCCACCTGCCGTTATGCTGGCATTTGTTACTCCCATAAATTATTTGTATCTCAGAATTTAGTTCATTAAGATGTTATCATAATTGCTTCTAAAGGATAAAGGAATATTCTTTGATGGTTTGTTTTACATGTATTTATTGTGGTGAGACAATGAGTTGAAGCTGTGCTATGATGCAGGATTGGGGCCAAATGGCAGCTTGAGGGAGTTGGCACATGGGTCCCAGGGGTTGAACTTTGCTTGTCAGGCTTGGCAGCAAGCCCCTTTACCCACTGAGCTACCTTGCTAGCCCCTGAAAAGGAGTGTCAAGCTATTTGAAAGCCAAAATCTTTTGAATATGCTGATGTCCCTCTTTTCCTTGTGTACCTTGCTTTGAAGAATTAAAAATCCATAGTAGACTAATTTCTATGTGCAAATGCATAATATACTAGATATCAAGTCAGTCTGGTCTATTCAAATTCTTGGTATCGTTAGCAGAAACCCACTTGGTTAACCAAAAATGAACACATCAAGCTGGAGAGGAGCCGGAGAAAGAATGTGCATTCTCTCTGCTTGGGATCTTCATGTAGACTGTGCCTTCTGGAGCATCATGACCTCCACAGTTGCTGTCATAGCCCTTATGGCTGCTCTCTATGGTGTTACTAGATTCCATTTCATTATGGCCGGTTCAAACAAGCTTTTAAAAATCTTTTATTACTAATAAACTTGGGAGAGTCCTGGAAATAAACAAGAATAGTATCAACAGGGAAGGGTCTCATATCTAAACTAAAGCCATGATATGTAACTATAGAACTATAATATTCATCTGTTGACATGGACATGTATAGGTATCATCATATATGCTTTAGCTGTCATGTGGATAAGATCTTTCCAGGTCATTGGTTTCTGAAGTAGAAGCAGGGTTCTACACTCTGCCTGTCTTAGAATATTTCCAAAATGCAAGAATACTGCTAGATGTTGCCTGCCAAGACAACCGAGGGAGCATTAGGAATCCCTCAGGTTTGGGAACTCCTATGAGTCCCTTAGTGAGTTTAACATACCTTTGGTAGTAATGTATTTTATGGAATAATTAAGACTGTGTGCCTCAGGTGGCTAATCTTTGACTCATAGTGTACTTTTATCATTAATTAATACATTTCTTATTTTTATTTGTTCTTTACAGTTAATAACTGTGATATACATACACACTTAGGGAGTATAATGTGATGTTTTGATATCTTGAAGATGATTAAATAAAGTAATTAACATATCAGTTCTTCATGTATGTACTTTTTGTGTTGAGATACTTAAAATTTATTGGTATAAAATGTTTAAAAAAGTCATCAAATATATAAGAATATTCTTGTGTTTGGTCAAAGAGACTAACTATACTTAATATTTACAGCAGGAGAGAATGTGCCATTGTTAATCTTTAAAGGTTACCCTTTAAGAGTCTGTGTCTTAACTAACATAGTTCACTTGTGTAGTAAACCCAGACAGCCCTGTTCTCCATCACTTTCTAAGAACTGAGTGTTTCATTAAAGAAATGGTTGGAAGTGCTACACTATTACCATTATGCAGTTTCTGTACAAATCTATAAGGAAATACACAGAGAAAAGGACGTTATCATGCATTGTAGCATAGAAGTCATAGCCTTTTCTGATGTGTGCATGAGTGCATGTGTGCTACATAAACAAGGACTTTGGGGAAAGATTTAAATGGAAATGCTATCAAATAGGGGAAGGTTAATAATTGGGTCAGAGGTTATTTTGTTTTTGAGGTTACTTTGAGAGAAAACTTGCTTGCGTTGATTAAGAGGAAAACAGTTTTATTTAGGATTGTAGCTTTTATCGTTTTGGTTATAAGCCTGGTTTTTGATGACCAAGCCATCTCTCCAGCCCTAGGATTAAACTTTTTATTTAGGCTGCTATTTTTCCTTTGTAATACTGAATTCTTTATTTGTGAAACTATGCATTTTTTCTGAGTGTTCTGACTCTGAACAGCTGACAAATAAGTAAGAAACACTGTAATACTGGGGGCAATTTTCATCTTTTCAGGGCTACACTTATTTTACAATCTTCCAGTCACATCTGTTTGTTATATATTGTGCCTATAAGAAAATGGATCCAGATTTAAAATGTTTAGAATTTAGACTAGACTACCTCATTATAACCAAAGCATATGAAAGAGTCAGTGAAAATGATCACAGTGTACATAACAGATTTTAAGTTATGGAACTTGAGACCGGCACTGTCTGTCAGAGAGCTTTCTTAGTTTGAGCCTCAGCTTCCTCATCTATAAAACAGATGATAAGCCCATCTCTTTGCTAAGTGTATGTACACTTAGCTGATCATCAGAAAGTCTTGTGATTCAAAGACCATGTTCAGTAATTCTATCTTTAAGTCATCACATTATCTTTTAGGACCCCCAGAAGAACAATTCCAAATAGTCATTGCCAAGAAAAAGATCACTGGCTGATTTTGTTTTTCCTAAATATGTTATATGCTCCTTAACAGGGGAAAAATGAGAAGAGTATTAGGTTCAAGAATAATCATATTGATAGCTTATTTACCTAAGGCTTATAGTATATCAAAGGTATGCAGAGTACTTTTCAGTCTCCTTGGGTCGATTGTTTTATTATGAAGACTATTAATGTAGGCACCAACTTAAAATTGGGAATTTCCCTCCAAAGCCTTGCTTTAGGTGTATTCTATGAAGAATTTGAATCTGTTTATTTTCATTTCACTCTACTCAAAGTATTTTGACTTCCCTGTGACTTCTTTAACCTGTTGGTTATTTAGGAATATTATTTTCCACTACTTACAAATTTGTCAAATATTTCATTGTTCTTAGTTTCAAATCTCATTTCTTGTTGTCTTAGAACATACATTGTTTGATTTTTAACCCTTCTAAGTATATTTAGGTTTGTTTGTGGACTAATATTTGGGATTGTTTCCTATGTATTGAAGAGATTGAATTTCACACGTGAATGAAGTATTCCATAGAGAACCTATGCCTTTGATTGCTCACTACATGGCATGGATAGGAAGAGAAGGGGCAAATTGTATAACACTAAAGTCAAGATTTGTGTAAAGCCCCTCCCTGTGGTCATTCCTCTTTCTTCCATATTAGGAAGTAACCCAGGGGAGTGTGCAAACTTCCCCTGTATCACATAGCTAGTGAGGTTTGAACTACAGTGCAGACTTGTCTCTGGGGTTTCAAAGTATACAGAACTTACCGATGAGAAAGCATACATAGTATTTGCTTTTGCTATTGTTACTGTAGTTGTTATAAATACATTGTGCAGCTTTAATTCACAAGCACTTTTGCAATGTGAATTTACACTTTAAGAGGCCTGCTTTTCTAAATTATTGGTATACTTTTAGTGTGGCTGTTGAAAGAAGATAAAATCTTAATGATGGCAATTAGTATTTTATCATTAATTTGCTCCTAACATCAGAGGGAGTAAAGCCAATCAGAATTTGAACCACATAGAAGACATGGGTCTAAGTTTATACACAAACTCAATGGTCCTAGCAAAGAAAGCCTAGTGAAGCATTTTGACAGATATGCAGTTGATGGTTAAGAAGGTATTCTGCAGACCAGTGAAGCATGAGAGTGCAATCTCAGCCATAATATTCTAGCACTTCTTGGTACGTTTGCCCTCAGGTGTAGAGTTGGACCCAGGCTTTACTGCATGGTGTAGCAGAACTGACTTCCTCTCAGCAAATGGAGCATAGGCTCCATAAAAGAAGAGGAGAATGGAAGGGTGTTCCTAGGCCTCCAGAATGTGTTTGTTGATCTGCTTTTGTGTGTTCGTTACATTACGTTGAATACTCATTACCAAATTACCAGTTTCATGCCCTTTTGAACTAATTTATTATTATAAATATGCCACATATTCATTCTCAATGCTGAGTAAAATACCAACCCCAAAGCAGCCACAGAGTATGAAAATTCATGAAGTTATGGAAACTGCAGAAGACTGCCCTCCTCACCCAAAACATTCTTTCTATCCCCTTTAACCTATGTATTAGAAAAACCATCTGAAAACTCCTTCTGTTACATGTGCAGTGAAGGACCATTCCTCTGAATCCCAGAGAATCTAAATTTGTTTAATAATGACTTTGAGAGAAAAGCTTGACCAACCCATTTCTTGGTTGTCTCCTAAATTTTTAGTATGCCCAATTATCAATATATTGAATTTTGATCAAATGTAAAGTAGCTAAATAATTCTGGTAGTGCTTTGTACAGTTTTTTACCTAGAAGAATATTAATAAAACTATGCATTACTTCTGTAACATTTCTTTGAACCAGGGGTCCTCAAAGTCACCAGACTGTCTGCGCCGGTTCTCCAGGGTGCGCGTTAGAGAGAGAGTCTCAGTCCTCACTCTGAAGCTGTAGGAGGAGCTGAGTCAGCATTAGGAGCTGTAGGAGGAGCTGAGTCAGCATTAGGAGCTGTAGGAGGAGCTGGAGTCAGCATTATGAGTTTTAGCAAAGCACCAGGTGGCTCTGGTATTTGCTATAACATTTAGAAATGCCATTTAAAGAATAATCAACCAAAAATACACCTTTGTCTATTTTTTTCCTATGCTGTCTTTAGTGATATATATTCAGTATAGCTTTTGTTTTAGCGTTGACAGTGTAATGTGTATAAAAGTGTTAGTTTTATTCTACCTGGTCTATTCTTTGTGACTCTAGTTATTGTATACGCTTTTCTATCTAATGTGTTACTTATTAGCCATTTCTTACCAATTTATCTTTCTGTACTCCATTGTTTCTAATTATCCACACTATATCTGTAAAGTATCATCTCTCTAGATCATGTGATATATGTTTTGTATGCATACTTGGAGTATGCACATATGTGCACCTGTACACATGCAGATCAAGAACATCACACATGTATCCCTTAATCACTGTCCACATCATTATTGTTACTATTATTTTACTATTGTTATTTTTGAGACAAGTTCTCACATTGAACCTGAAGTTCACTGTTTTAGCTAAGACTTGCTGGCCAGTGAACTCCCAGGATCTGTGTATATCTGCCTCCCAGTGGTGGGTCTACATGGTCATGGCTGCTCTTAAATGGGTGCTAGGGATTTGAACTCAGGGACTTCTGCTTTTACTCCAAGTGCTCTTACCCACTGAGCTATCTCCCCAGCCTCATCATTTTAGATTTTGATATGGCTGTCAATGTCATAAGTTTATATGATATGCTTAGCACAGTTCTTAGGAGAAATTTTGGACTAGAGGAATAAAAAAGCAGACATGGAATTCTAATTATATTACTTCGTTGATTATAATTTTATTGAACTTTTTCTATAAAAGTTTGTTTATTCATAAAATTAAGACAAATATTGAATCTTGCCACATGTCCTACTGGTCTATTAAAGATATGTAAGGGCCCATGAAGACCAATATGCAGTGTATTTTATAAACTGGTAGTTTTATTCATGAGGCATGAATCAAGCCTAAATTAAGAGCTCATATAAATAAATATAAATAAAGCATCTTTCCCATTTAGACTGATGGAATTCACTTTGGATTTCACATTAGTTAAATTAAAATATGTTTTATTAGGTGCAAGTAGTTTCCAAAGTGCTTTTCCTGGCCCTTCTTGTCCTCATTCTCTGGGGGGGGCAGGGGGGGGAGGGCTGTTCTAGCAGGTCAGACAAGGTTTGGATGCTGCCTGTCTGCCAGGTAGTAGAGGAGTGGGAAGACCAGGGCCAGGTTGTCTATCATGGAAAAGAAGACCCAGAGCCTGCAGCAACCTTGGCATGAGTCAGCCCTTCTGTAAGGCCACTGAGGTTACAGCTTGTCTCAGCTAAGCCCCTTCAGCTTTTTGGAAACAATCTGAAAATTCATTTAGAGCAAAGATTTAAGTGTAAGTTAGTGTTTTTATAAAAGTCAGACAGTTCAAAATGATGGGCTCTACAGGTGCCCTAGAGCCTGCTGTGTCCACAAACTGCCACATTATTTACAGTGTGTCTGTATAGCATTAGAAAAGAAGAAAAGCAGGTTTAATTTGTTTCCTCCTCTTCCTCTTCCTTCTCTTCTCCCTCTTCCTTTTTTTTTTCTAGGTTTATGGTTTTGTTGTTTATTCTTGGAAGACATAATTATATGAATTCCTCTTCTCCTCTCCCCTATTTCTACCTTTTCTCTCCTCTGTCTCCTCCCCATGGCTATCAGGAAGGACAATTTTAAAAGTAAAATAGAGGTACAAGTTTATATTAAATCTCCAAAATTACCCTCTTAGTAGCTTAGTACATACTGGCTTCGTTGACTCATGCAGAAGCTGAGGCATCCCAGGCATGGGTCAGTCAATTCCAAAATGTTTCCACTAAAACTGGAGCATTCTTATTCTTTTCCCTCCCTCCCTTTCTTTCAGCTGGTCTGGACCGGTAGTTTTATCAATCATACAGCCCGTTTCTAAGGTGGTGGCTAGTAGACCTTCAATGGAAATCTTAGAGACCTACACTGAAAGCCTCTGTACACTGTAGTTATAGACTTGTTACTTAGTACAAATCAGAACATACTGTATGATAAAATTCATTTATTCTATGAGTGAGGCATGTTACATCTTTTGTTCTGTTCTTGACTTAATGAATTTATTTGAAAAATATGTGATAGATAGTGAAACCATGGTAGAAATTAAATATACAGTCATTAAGTGTCTTGAATACCAGAATGTTTTTAGTTGAGTAAATTTTTTTTCTAGTTGCATCAAGTATTTTAACCCTAGAGAAGGGTACAGAAGGAATGCATTGTGAGAACTAAAATATTCCCACCAAAAACTTCTTTCCAAACAAAAGCGAGTTTATCTTTGTCATCAGACTTTATAATTTATAAAATCATTAAGTCATATATTACATTCTGCAGAGCTAACCACTGGTTTCATTTTGATACCTTTATTTTTGTTTTTGTGTGTAGGCACATATAATATATGTATGTGGATAAATGAATCATATAAATGGAATAACACTCTGGTTTTCTTATATTATGTCTAAGGTATGGCCTAATTATTGGAAACTTCTCATTGTACACAGTATTGTACACTCCGTGCACCCTTAGTATGTGCAGATTCTTGAACACTTTAGAATTATTAGGATCAATATCTGGAACTTATTATTGATATGTATTACTAGAAGTTAAGGGAACCAAGCTATTTATATATAGTGTTAAGTGTGTGTGTGTGTGTTTGTGTGTGTGTGTGTGTGTGTGTGTGTGTGTGTGTGTGTATGTAGTGTTAAGTGTAATTTTTAGAAAATCTACTTAATAATGAAAATCAAAACACTGAATGATCTAAAACAATAATTACATTTAGCTAAATACAACTGCTTAGTCAGTGTGGCATAGTCATTGAGTACTCAGCATTGTCAGCTCTTCTTCTGTTGTTTGAGTTGCAAAGTGAAATAGCAGTTCTGTTTGACTGCAAGCCATACCAAAACAGTGAACCAACATTGAAATATGACACAACAGGGCTAATGAAGGGCCTTGGGTACCATACTGGAGTTGAGAGAAATTTTTGTGGAGAACATGCTCAAGAAGTCAAGATTAAAGAGTGGCGTGTCTGAGCTGTGGAGAAAGAGGAGTGCTGGGAGGAGGGCCTTAGGCACCATGATTGTGATAGGTTCCAGGCACTAGTGTGGGTTTTAAATATGTGCGGTAGGGTCTGGAGAGATAGCTCTTATAAAAGACCTGAGTTCAGTTCCCAGCACCCAGGTCAGGTGGCTCAAAACTGCCAACCCAACACCTTTTCTGGCCTCCTAGGGCACTGCACACATATGAGGCACATACAGACATGAAATAAAATTTAAAAAAAAATAAATGCATAGACTACATATGAAGGATGAAGCAAGAAGTCGAGATGAGGATAAAGGGGAGACCACGAAGAACCATGTAGTTTGGACTTTGAGAATTAAGGGGTGCAAGAGCAAAGATGTGAAATTAAACCTGATAAAGATTTGATTAAAAAGTGGCCATGTTCTGGTTTGCATACAAAGTCACAGATCTGTGTGGTGGCCATAATTCAGAGAGGCAGATGAACTGGGAGAGACCAAGCCTTCCAGTTAGATGTTGACAACTTAGACAGTTGTCACTATCAGATGAAGAACAGCACACAAGGGCAGTACAGACTGGAAAACTCCTACCTACCCAAAGTAGTGAACGTGAGACTAGAAACACAAAACAAAGTAAATATCACCCTCTTCCTCCTCGTTATCACTGTGTAGTGATCATCAGGAAGGCTTGCATAGAGATGTATTTGATAACAGACCTGAAGCAGACTTGGGTTTGACCATGTTCCTGGGCAGCTCAGAAGAAGCGCATACCTTGCTGCTTACCACACCTAAAACTGGCTTTCAGGCAAATGAGGGGCTCCGTGTTTGTTCCTCCATTGAGAGAAGGGGAGGACCAACATCACCAAATTTAAAATGTAGAGTCTTGGTGATTTAAGAGGATTTCCTACACACAAGTAAGTCAGTCACTTTGCACAGCTGTTGAGCTTTGTGGTCTTTTATAAGCCATTTTGTATAATTTTAATCCATGCTGATAAAAGACCAGGTGGTCAGCAAAAATTAAACAAAATAAAATTCCACCTCATCCTTTTCCCTTACTTAGCCCATCCCAGGTGTGCTGTGTTTCAAAATGTTTGTCCACACATTCATTCTTTTACATAATGTGAAAAGCATTTTAGTGTCAGTAAAGAACTCTGGGAGAAATGGAAAATCTTCAGTCATTTCTAAAGGTTACTATTTCCAGTGAATATAGACCTCACGATATGACTTCATCTTTTTTATGTGTACGTTGTTTTGTCTAATGTTGTGTTCTCTGGTTTTATTATGTGTGCTATGTTTGGAATGTATTTTTATTTTCACAAAATCTCCCTGTTCTTATGTCTCTACATTTTCCTTCAGTAGTTCCAGGATTAGTCTACTCATACTGTTTCTGGTTTGTGCTTGTGTTTATTAAGCACTAACTACATACTGAGTAACTTCTTCAAGATTCTGTAGTAAATTTAGCTTGTTAGATTTTCTTTTACAAACGACTTCAGCTTTTTCCATTAATATGTCTAGTGGACTGGAAAGATGGCTCAGTGTATAAGCATTTGCATGCAAGGGTGAGGAATCTCAGAACCCAAGTACAAGGTGGGCAGCTATGGTGGCCATCTGTAATCCCAGCACCCAGGAGACAGAGACAGGTGACTGATTCCCAGAGCAAGTTGGCCAGGTAGACCAGCCAGGATTGGTGAGCTCACACCCCATGGAAGTGAGTCCGCCTGAATAAATCAAGTAGAGAGATGAAGAGTGTTTCCATTCTGGCCATGTTCGTGGCCAGGAATGTCCCTTTGGAAAGGATTTCCAAATTATCCTTTGTCAAAACTTCTTTCCCAACTATACACTGTTACATGCTTTTTTATTCTCGCAGGACCTTCCTTAAGCCAGAGTTCAAGGTGCAGTAACTATAGAGCTACCTCTCAAATAAGACAGAGAAATCATAATGGGAGAATTCACTATTCAAAAATTAAAACTGAGCACTTTCTTGGTTGTTAAATCTTAGCATCCTTTAGTAAGTATTTGAGAAGTGGGAAAAAGTCTTTCCTCTAACTGTTATCTAACGGTAAACATTATTCCATTTTAGATCTGACAGTTTGGGGGATGACAGGGAATAGTGGGGTGTCTGGTGTTAAAAATGTAGTCAAGTCAAAAATTTGTCTCAAAGTTTACCTGACTGCAGGCCGACACTCTAAGCCTTTCATTTTAAAACCAGCTGTTCATGCTTCCTGCTTGTGCCTATGCTAGTTGAATAAGTCAGATTCCCTCAAGGACTTGCCAGCCCCTATCACTCTCTATACACATCAGTCTTATTCCAAACACTGATTAAGATGGGTTGTTTTGTTTGCTTGGAAGTGTGTGTGTGTGTGTGTGTGTGTGTGTGTGTGTGTGTGTGTGTGTACAAATTAATGTGTGCATACAAGTGAAAACACAATGAGGAATGTGTGTGGAAGCTAGAGGTCTTGCATCTGATGTCTTTGTCAAGCACTCTGCGCCTTGATTTTTTGGTACAGTCTCTTGTTGAACTTGGGGCTAAAGTATTTGACTAGACTGGCTGGCCAGCGAGCCCCAGGAATCCTCCTGTCTCTGAATGCTTAATGCTGAGGTTTCAGATGGACACTAATACTCTTGCCTTTTACTTGAGTTCTTCTTCACCAGCCTCTCATGTTTATGCCACAAGTGTTGTGCCAGCTGAGCTATTCCCCTATCTCTGAAGACAGTATTTTTAAATGCCTTAAGAGAGAAATCTCTTATTCTTGGAATGCAAAGGCCATCAGGAAAACCAGGGTTCTCTTACAATCTAGATTATGTAATTATATATCATAGATAGGACGGGAAGTATTTTAATCTTTTAAGTGTAAAAATTAAGTAATAGTATAATATTTCTTCAATTAAAAATATTAAAACTAAATCAGTCTTTCCTTCAATAAATCAGCTTCTTTCTTAAGTTCACATTTAAATTGTATTGACCAATAGAGCCATCATAAGCTAAGAGAAAACAGAAAGGGTCACAGAGGAGAGTTTACCAGTATAAAATGTAATTCCTATATTTTATATTATAAAGTTTCAGTAAGGATGTCAGATAGAAACTGTATATTTTTTTACCAGAAAAGATGAAAAAGCTTACATTGATATGTTAAATAATCCAATAGTAATATGAACATTTAATTATATGAAAAAAGAATATGAAGTATTTAAGTAAAATTTCATCAGGGAAATGCAAATCAAAACAACCCTGAGATTCTACCTCACACCAGTCAGAATGGCTAAGATCAAAAATTCAGGTGACAGCAAATGCTGGTGAGGATGTGGAGAAAGAGGGACACTACTCCTTTGTTGGTGGGATTGCAAGCTGATACAACCACTCTGGAAATCAGTCTGGCGGTTCCTCAGAAAACTGGACATAGTACTACTGGAAGATCCAGTAATTCCTCTCCTGCGCATATACCCAGAAGATGTTCCAACTGATAATAAGGACACATGCTCCACTATGTTCATAGCAGCCTTATTTATAATAGCCAGAAGCTGGAAAGAACCCAGATGTCCCTCAACAGAGGAATGGATACAGAAAATATGGTACATTTATACAATGGAGTATGACTCAGCTATTAAAAAGAATGAATTTATGAAATTCTTAGGCAAATGGATATGTATCTGGAGGATATCATCCTAAGTGAGGTAATCCAATCACAAAAGAACACACATGTTATGCACTCACTAATAAGTGGATATTAGCCCAAAAACTTAGAATGTCCAAGATACAATTTGCAAAACACATGAAACTCAAGAAGGAGGAAGACCACAGTGTAGATACTTCATTCCTTCTTAGAATGGGGAACAAAATACCCATGGAAGGAGTTACAGAGACAAAGTTCGGAGCTAAGATGGAAGGAAAGATCATCCAGAGACTTCCCCACCTGGGGATCCATCCCATATACAACCACCAAACCCAGGCACTATTGCATATGCCAGAAAGATTTTGCTGACAGGACCCTGAAATAGCTCTCTCTCTTGTGAGTCTATGCCAATGCCTGGCAAATACAAAAGTGGATGCTCACAGTCATCTACTGAATGGAACAGAAGGCCCCCAATGAAGGAGCTAGAGAAAGTACCCAAGGAGCTAAAGGGGTCTGCAACCCTATAGGAAGAACAATGATATGAACTAACCAGTACCTCCCCAGAACTGTGTCTCTAGCTGCATATGTATCAGAGGATGGCCTAGTCGGCCATCACTGGGAGGAGAGGCCCTTGGTATTGCAAAGATCATATGCCGCAGTACAGGGGAATACCAGGACCAGGAAGTTGGAGTGGGTGGGTTGGGGAGCAGGGCGGGTGGAGGGTCTAGGGGGCTTTGGGGATAGCATTTGAAATGTAAATGAAGAAAATATCTAATAAAAAATAAATTTAAAAAAAGTTTATTGAAGCTGGGCGGTGGTGGCGCACGCCTTTAATCCTAGCACTTGGGAGGCAGAGACAGGCGGATTTCTGAGTTCGAGGCCAGCCTGGTCTTCAAAGTGAGTTCCAGGACAGCCAGGACTACACAGAGAAACCCTGTCTTGAAAAAAAACAAAAAAACAAAAAAAAATTTATTGAAGAAGAAAAGATGATAAGAAAGAAAGGGAAGAAGGGACCTGATCTCGCGCTCTCTCTCTCTCTCTCTCTCTCTCTCTCTCTCTCACACACACACACACACACACACACACACACACACACACACACACATTTAATCCCAGTATTTGGGAAGCAGAGGTAGGCAGATCTCTGACTTGGAGGCCATCCTGGTCTACAGAGAAAGTTCCAGGATAGCCAGGGCTACACAGAGAAACCCTATCTTGGGGGAAAAAAAGAAGGAAGAAGGAGAGGGTGGGGAGAAAGAAGGAAAGAGATAAAAATGAGACTACAAGGAATGTGGGTCAACAATATTTAAGTAAAAAAAATTCTCTGAACAAGAAGGAAGGAAAGAGGGGACGTTAGTCACTGCTAAGAATGATCACAAGATTTCAGATTTCAGATGAATACATTGTCTTACTGGAAATCTTATTTGTGTTCTAGATTGTGTTAGTGTTTATAAAGTTGGGTCCTGGAAGATACATATTTCTAAAGATAATTTTCAGCCATAAAAAATTTACTTCTGGAAAGTCAAATAACATATTTGTTTTTTAAAATACTGTTCAAAACTAAAAGACAGTACTTAACGCACTATTTGGACAGAATAGCCATGTCTACTGTTATTTGAGGCGTTTTACATTTCTGTTGCAGCATTTACCCTTGTTCAGTTTTTTTTTGTTGTTGTTGTTGGTTTTTAAAGTAAGATTTGAAAAAAATCTTTCAAAGACTGGTAGCATTTTATATCAAATGTCCAGTTTCTGTTTAAAAATCCATGTGATCTTTCATATCAAGAAGTATAAAGACTACAAATGCATTTAAATCCCTTCTTTCTGAATTGTTGTATGCTTAAGAAAGGAGGAGCCTTCTATTTCTGTACACGTGTATAGCAGATTGTAGAGAACACATGGAACACTGTCTCTCAGATTGAATTTATGTTCTGATAGAGTGCTTTAGAATGCCTTTGCCTATGTTTTCTATTAGATGCTCTCACAAGATGTATAAATGTATATACAATTCTTTTTTGCCTTGTATAGTCCTATTTTAATAGGATTATAGTGAAAGAAAAGCAGTTTGGTTTCAAGTGCTTAATGATGAGTGTTAAAATATGGGAGTCTTCTGATGTTTAGCTCTCTGAAATCGATATATTTTATTTTCATGACTAATGATATTTAACTCAAGTAGTGAATCAAACAAAAGAAACTTACCATTAAGATTTTGAAATTTATATGCCCATTAAAAATATACAAAGATTTGAGGTTTTTGTTTGTTTGATTGGCTGGTTGGTTGGCTGGTTAGACTCTCACTTTGTCAATAACTGGTTCTAGACACTGTGAACACTGACAGTAGTAGTGTCCTATAAGAGATGAAAGCCACCATCACCACAGGAACAGCTTTGTGTTCCTTCTAGGCCAAGTGTCATGTGGGGTCTGCTGATTTCCATTAAATCGTTGTCTTTCAGTTCTATTCTTCTTCTCAAGATTAGGGGCAGAGACCTAGCTTGGCTCCTTGGTTCTCTCCTGTCTTACCACCAGCAACACATAGAACCAAGATTGGAATCACAGTGAGATGTCCCTGATTTTCTTTCCAAGTCTGTGCATAAGCAACAGTACATTATGGTATTTATGAGTTATGGCAAATCTATATCTCTGCTCCAGCTGATGCTACCATAAGGGTAAAAACTGTGCCATAGTCTTAATACCTATTAAAGGCTTGCATTGTAGTGATTCAATGATTTTTATCAACAGCCAAGTTATTGTCTCATTATGGACAAATTGATATGATGTGGTTAAAGAAGCACACTGAAAGTCATAAAATTGTACTGTTTGGCTGCTAGCTATTTCCATGTGTTATGAATTCTTATGTTGAGAAATAGCAGGCGTTTCAAGTGTTAACTCCATGACTTAAGAACAGCAGTCTATAGTGAACTCATCAACTTCCTTTATGAAGACTCCAAGCATATTTATTCATTATCTTATATAAGAAACTAATGTGTTTCTTTTTTTGACTACAGTTCTCTTAAAGGCAAATCAAAGAATCAGGGCTGGATAATTTTTTTGCCTTTAAAGGTAAATATTAGTGATGATCACTGTTTGAGTTCAGCAACTTCTATTATAATACCTATCATTCCACAAGAAAAAAAAAAGGAGCGTGTATAAATTCATCTACCCTCCAAGGAACATTCATGGTACCTGAAGAAAATGAGGGAAGTAGCAGGGGAAATTAAAGCTAGGCAAATCTACAAGAACTTTTCCTAGTATGGGCAGCTCACAGTTGAGAAGGGAGTGCATTAAGAGCTGGGTGTCTGAGCCAGTGTGTAGTTCTGCCCTGACTCATATTGTTTCTAACTTGTGTCTGTGTCCAAGATGAATATTAAATTATTTGACATCTCACTATATTTTAGATGTGAGAACTGAGATGAAATAATTTAATTCATAACGGGCTTTACTGTCCTAATGCCAAAAGATTTTAAATAAAATAACCTGAATACAGTAATTATTTATACTTAAATTTTTGATAATATACCTCAGAATTATTAATGTATATTTTATCCAGAGTTTTCTTGTGTTGATAAAACTAAATTGAAGGATTAATTGCTTTCTTGTGTCCAGACAATAACTTAAGCCTAGATCGCTGATAAATAACCCTGCCTAAATACATGCAAATGTTTTGTCTAAGATTTAGAATTCTAGCATGGATATTGGGTTTCACGCCTTTCTGTTTGTGTCCCGTGGAGCCTAATTAAGGTCGCTTACATGAGCAGGAGCCGTGGGTTATTTGCTTGTGCTGGAGCAGTTTACCAGCTGCTAAATAAACCACTGAAGAATATGCCTCGCCCTACTCAGTAACCCTTAGCTGACTCTCAACTTTTCAGATGGGCTGGGACCTGGTGGGTCCCTCCCCATTCATGATCAATGTTGATGGCCCGTCTTTGTTAACTATCGCAAATGTCAATATCATGGTTGCAACAACGTTTTTATCTCGAAGACAGCATTTTAAAGCACTCTTAACCATCCTCATCTTCTGCAATGTTCCTTGAACCTTTGAGGTAAATTATAGATGTCTCAACACCTTGGCCAGTTCTGAATCTCAACTTAATTGCTGCCTACCGCAACCAGAAGTTTCTCTGATCAAAACCAGAAGTTTCTCTGATCACCTATGAGTATAAATGTAAATATTTCAAGGAGAACTGGACAGAGTGACAATTTAACAAATGAACAGTAGTAGGTTTCTCCTAAAGCAGTAGGTTCTTCATGTTGTGGGGACTCCCAGCCAGAAAATTAATTTTGTTGCTACCTCATAACTGTAATTTTGCTACTATTTGAGTTGTAATGTAAATATCCATCCAGTTGTAATGTAAATTCTCATGGACTTATTAGGGCCTGAGGCTTTCTAGCTATTATATTTTTTTCTTTTCTTCCTTTCTTTGTTTTAGTTGATACTAGATTCTTCTCTCATACAATATATCTGAACCAGTTTCCCCTCATCCACTTCTCAATCTACCCCAACCTTGACTCTCCCCAAGATCCACTCACCCTCTGTTTCCTCCTCAGAAAAGAGCAGGCCTCCAAGGGATGACAACCAAATAGAATGAAAGGTGAAAGCACTAATAAGGGGAGTGGACAAGGCAACTCGACAGGAGGAAGAGAGTCTCAAGAGCAAGGGAAAGAGTCAGATACATAAACTTCCACTGTTAGGGTCTCACAAAACAGCAACCTAACAGCCATAAGTGCAGAGGACCTGGAGCAGGCCAATGCAGGCCCTATGTCACTATGAGTCCATATGAGTCCTGCTTGGTTGGTTGGGGAGCATGTTCATATGGTCTCCTTCATCCTCTATGACTCCTACAGGTTTTCCTCACCCTCTTCCACAGGGTTACCCATCTCAAAGGAGAGAAACCCAATGGAGACCTCCAGTTAGCTATGAGTTTATTACCAGGTTTACTATTCCACGAATGAATTCCCTCCTGTGAACAGGCCCCAAATTCAGCCAAAGAGCAGTTAACTACCCTCACAAGGGTCACACCACTGTTAAGTCAATGGGCACAACTTGTCTGGAAGGTTTGTATTCATAGCTGGGAAAAACCATGTCTTATTTTTCTCCTAGCAGCCTGTATAGCTTCTCATAGCACTGAGAGCCAGCTAGGAGGGAGGGAGCTTACACTTCTGTTCCAGCTTGATTTGTCTGTGCCTACAGCCAAAGTATGTGGTACCTTCAGCAGTGGACTATTATCTAGTTATGGTGGATAACCAAGACAAATGCAGAAGTCTGCATTGCTTGGGGGCCTCTGGAATATCTCTAAGCAACAACTCAAAGGAAGGTATCTCACACCTGGGACTGAGATTTCTATTTAATATCTTGTAGCTTCTGGGAGGAATGTTATCTCCCGATTCAAGGTATCTCCTTCGTATTTTATAGATAGTGTACAGCACAGTTGGGTTTTTCGTATATACCCTTAGCATTTTACTAACTGAATATAGTTGCTTTTATATATATTCTTAGCATTTTGCTAACTGAACATAGTTGCAGTTTTATATATATCCTTAGCATTTTGCCAATTGAGGTACCTCTCCAGCCCTTACATTAACTTTAAAAGAAAAAGAAAAACCAGTGGCAGAGTAGATCTTGTTATGATACTCAGTTTCACTTTATAATTTCTTTTAAAACTCTTACTCCATTTAGTTGCTCCTATAATTTAACAGTCATGAATTGGTTGTGACATATTTTGATTACAGATGTAATTTCCTTCTGAGTACATGGTAGTGTAGTTTTTCATGTTAATCCTTATTTTTTTTTTTTTTGCACTGACCTTGTCATATAGTATGTTCTGAATAGAGCCACAGCTTGAGTGCCACTTTTTCCATGAAGTCTGAAAAGATGAAGATTTTAGTAAAGAGCAATAGTAAAATAGCAGTATTTTAAGTCCCAGAGATGGCATGAACAAAGGGCATGTGTGCCAAAGCTTAAATTTAGCCAAGGTAATGACGACTAGTATATTTTGACTGAAATTTAGAGTAATTGTATAGTCTACATGGAAGATAAAGTAGGAAAATGTGTTTTGAAGCTAGCTCATGAGAGGACTTGAACGCTTGAGAAAGAAGTGTGCTTAATTTATGGAGATGAATGCACAATTCAGTAGACTTTACATTCAGCTCAGGTGAATTTGACCTCTGTGTAGAGTTAAGCTCAAAGTAGACAGATAGACAGACACTGTGCTGTGAAAGGAAAGGTGGAGTGAAGTCAGGAACTGATGCCAAAGTGATCCTGACACCAGCATTCTAGTGGCTTTGTCAGAACTAGGAAAGAGAGGAATGGAACTGTGTGTTTGTTGTGAGACAGGATCTCTTTGAATACCCCAGGCTGACCTAGAAACTCACTATGTAAAGCAGACCACCTGGAACTCAAGCTTATAAAGGAGCACTTGCTGCTGCCTCCTGAATGCTAATATTAACAGTGTGTACCTCCTTGCCTGGCTCACAGCCAGCTTCTTTAGACGTGTTCTAGGGGCAGAACTCAGTTGTCCAGCTGTACATCTAGCACCCTTATCTACTGAATCAATTAACCTTTCTCGTTCTTTCTTTTTACTCTCTACTTCCTGTCCAGATTTAAAGTTACCATTTGGACGCCTCTTCATACTGGCTCCACATGGCACACTCCTAACTATTGTTTAGGGTCTAGTTTACATGGCTCTTCTGCAAAGTCATCTCTCACTTAGCCTGCACAAATCTTTCTGTTGCTGAACTTCTAAGTGCTTCAGTCATTTCTTTGTAGACAAGGTTTATGCCCTTTGCAATGCAAGCTCCTTGAAGAGTTTGTGTTGGTGTTGGTATGCTGTGTCATAAAGAACAGAGACTAGAATTTATAGATTTTTGGTTTTACTTTCTAGTTCCCTCAGTAAATGGTGGTGTCTACTTTCCATAAACCTCAGCCTCTACCTACACAGTGCCTGTGTTACATGCTATTAAGAAGATTGTCATCAGTGAAGTAACTGAATTGAAGAATTTATTGGCATTATGTTCCCATCCTTTCTTTCTTACCTTGATTTCTGTGCCTGTATCCAGAATGCTACATGTAAATATTAGATATTGTTAAATAAATTAGTAATCTCTAGTAAGAAGGCGAGGTACTGTAGATTTATTAGATTAAAATATATACATAGGGCAGTACAGAATTATTTATTGGTTAATAGTGTTGTATTCAAACTGTATTAAAATTCAGATGACTATATAATTAAAAACATACCCACTAGAAAAAAATCTTACATTAGACTTAATAACAGCAGAAGCCATTTATAAAAACACTTTCTCTTATTATCTAAACAGAAACTAGGTAGGCCTTGAGGAGGCCGAGCAGTTGCTTTTTTGGACCCTAAAGTAGGCCCATGGTTTTGGCAGTAATCCTGATATATATTTCAAGATTATAATTTTCATCTTTGTTTTAACAGATTTAAACATATTTCTTGCCAGTGGATAGGGGTTATGTTCTAGAGAATGTAAGATTGGGATCCCTAAAATTAGACTGTGATCTAAATAGTAATTTTTAAAGTTATACTTTATTCCAAGAGTTATGGACTCCCAAAGCATTGACAAATGTGATATTTTACTAGTCTAAAAGATTTTTACAACATTGAAAGTCCTCAATCACTTGAAAAATTCAACATAGTGAGAAATTTATAATATTTTGTATAGATCTATGCTTTTCTGTCTCACTTTGTCTTTTAGTCATTTTTGTTCAGTTTATGCTACATTACTTCAACAGAGTATCCAAATCTATTAGATTTTTATTATCTTGCACTTTCAAATTACAGATAAAATTATTCTCTATAGATACCAAGGGTGGCTTTTATTTAAATAATTATAAAATTTTCCTACATGATAAACAGTCCTAAGCAAGGGTGATATTTTACATATCTGACCGACATGATAAGTACTTTTGAAGATTTATTGTGTACTCAGTATCTTACAACCATTCTTAACTATGTAGTAGGAGAACTGAGTCTCAGAGAAGTTAAGTAACTGATCTAAGTCACTCTTCAACTGATAAGTGATGGAGTTGACTTTTGATCCAGACTGCTTAATCCAAGTTAATTTTCTTAATTAACTATGTTCTTTTCTAGTGCAATAGTATCTTATGTGAGAAAAACTTCCTTAGCCTCATTCTTTATGTACTTCAAATTATCCTCATAGCTGATTTGACTGACCTGTAGAAATGCAGCATTTGCTCTTCAACCTGCAGAATAATCTTAGTCTTCAAGTAACATTCTCTAAGTGACTGAATCACGTGCCCAACTAGAAACCAGCAGAATAAAAGACAGGAATGTCTAGTGGCTAGAGGAGACTATACAGTTTAGTCACAGTGACTGAACTAGAGATTTCTAGGATTGTGTCCACAAACTTCAAGAAGAAGGAAGTAATTGTGTTATCATAGGTGTATATAAGAGCCTGAAGTTGGCATTGATAGTGAGTGCCAAGAGGAAGTATTGTGTGTGTGAGATGTGTACTTTAACACTGATCCAATGAAAACAGAGCAGTCCTGAAAAAGTTCGAAGTCTTTTCCTGAGATAGATAATCTACCATTAGCTACATGAAAAATAGACTTGTTCACAAAACAGGGAAGACATCCTATTTGTATTTGAGAGTGTGTGGTTATATTGAGACATCTGATGGGCTGTCCATCTAGGTAAGAGCCCTGAAATGTGGTTAGGCAGAAGTTCAGTTCTCCTTAAGAGTAAAGTAGATAACAGATTGAGAAGACTTAATACAACAGATGTAAGAAATATCTTGTATATAAGGTAATATTTTCTTTTTATATATTGAAACAAAAATATCTTTAATTTAAATAATTAAATTATTTATAAATAAAGATTTTCTTTTTACTTTTTAGGGGGTTGGAGAAAGTTTCAAGACAGGGTGTGTGTGTGTGTGTGTGTGTGTGTGTGTGTGTGTAGCCTTAACAGTCCTGAAATTAGTCCTGGACTGTAGACCAGGCCAGCCCTGAACCAGTCCCAGAGATACCCCTGCCTCTGCCTCCCAAGGGCTGGGATAAAAGGCGTGCATCACCACTGCCCTGCTCATTTTCACAATTTTTTAACTGCTTATATGTTATATCTTATATTTATTTTGTGAGGCATTCTCCATACTCTATATGGAAATGTGTACTAGTTAGAGAGGTAGGACCAAACTCAAGGCAAAGCATTCACACTAGATTTGCAAGTAACCTATCTAGGAATGGTGTTTGATATCATGAGAATAAAGTGCCACTACATACAGATAAGGAAACTCCAACAAATTTAAGTTAAGAAGAGAAAAAATAACCAAGACAAGGACAATTGGGAAATCTTGACTCCAGAATGCTGACAAGTCTGGTTCCGGTAGAATTTCAGGAAGGAAGTAATTAACATCTTTGAATGACAGCAAGACCATCTGGAAAGAAGAGCTAAACACAGGTCATTGAATTTGGTTGGTATAGAAACAGTTCGGGAGACGTAAGAGGGATAGATTGCCAGAGATTGCAAAGCAGACTGTATATATAAACTGCTCTTTCCAGGATGGAATCCATTTGTAAAGATAATAATCACTTGATTCCATCAGACTATAGAGAAATTTGAGTTTGTTTGTTTGCTGAATGAATGGGTTAGTGAGTAAGAATGCCTAAAATTGTCAAAGAGGAAAGATAGTTTCTACCGTAGAATGCTAAACATTGGCTCCAAAACCTCAGTGCACACTGAAATCATAAGGGCATTTGTTACAAGGGCAAAGCCCCAGATGGCAGCTCACATCTAAGGTTACTCTTCAATGGAAGTGTGTCTTTTATCCCTGAAGGGATGCGGGACAACCTGAATCGTAGTCACAGTTACTTCAAGCAGCAATGTCATATCTGCAATGGCCTTGCAGATGATACAAGAAACTTAGGAGTTCTGATGATGTTAGTAGTAAAGTGACTATCAGTATAGTATCCAGAAATAATACCATGCTAATGGGATTATAGTCCATGGGTAGACCATGAAGTATAGCTAAGGAAGTGGTTTTGGTGATTTTAAGAATACTGCAAGCTCTGTTAGAAACAAAGGACTGAAAATATTTAAGACGTAGTGAACTTGGATTAGAGAGGATAGTTTAAGGGTCTTAAAAGCCAAGAAACACAAAATGGGGTTGTTTGTGTAGAAAATCAAAAGAACTGAAGCTTGCATATTTATGAGGCCTTTCACTTTGATAAACCTACGACTTGTTAGTAAGGACTACAGTGGAAATCAGGACCAAGAGGAAGCTTTACACAAAGCAGTGTTCTGCCTTTTGACATGGTGACATAACATGATCATATACAAAGTTCATACTCAAGAACTGTGAAATTAAGTTACAAAAAGAAATTGCAAAAATACCCTAATGTTTTAAGAGGCTTTGAAACTTTGTGTTTGGCTACATTCATAGCTGTCCTTGTGGGACTGTGAGCTGATTGGATGTGCCTGTAAGAATGGATTAGTGTAGAACTATCTAGGCTTAAGTTTGGCTTGAATAACATTGGAGATTAGGATGTGGTGTCTGCTTGATCTTCCAGTCTTCTGTAAGCATCCTTGATCCAGTCTGGCTTTCCTGTAAATAGATTGAATACTTGTCTTTTAAGGATATAACATGTCTAGAATTTGTATTAGCTACCTAGATATATACTATATAACTTAATATATTAGATTAAATAAATATTAAATCTATAAGCATTATAGATTTAGTAATAAAGGCAAACAGCCTAACAGCTTTGGCAAGACCCCACCATAGCTATATTAACCTGATGGTAAACATCAGTGTTGAAAGCATGTTTAAAAGACAGATAAGATAGTATATATAAGTGACCCTAAAAATTCTACCAGAGAACTCCTAAACCTGATAAACAGCTTCGGTGAAGTAGCTGGATATAAAATAAACTCAAACAAGTCAATGGCCTTTCTCTATACAAAGAATAAACAGGCTGAGAAAGAAATTAGGGAAACAACACCCTTCTCAATAGTCACAAATAATATAAAATATCTTGGCGTGACTCTAACTAAGGAGGTGAAAGATCTGTATGATAAAAACTTCAAATCTCTGAAGAAAGAAATTAAAGAAGATCTCAGAAGATGGAAAGATCTCCCATGCTCATGGATTGGCAGGATCAACATTGTAAAAATGGCTATCTTGCCAAAAGCAATCTACAGATTCAATGCAATCCCCATCAAAATTCCAACTCAATTCTTCAACGAATTGGAAGGAGCAATTTGCAAATTTGTCTGGAATAACAAAAAACCTAGGATAGCAAAAAGTCTTCTCAAGGATAAAAGAACTTCTGGCGGAATCACCATGCCAGACCTAAAGCTTTACTACAGAGCAATTGTGATAAAAACTGCATGGTACTGGTATAGAGACAGACAAGTAGACCAATGGAATAGAATTGAAGATCCAGAAATGAACCCACACACCTATGGTCACTTGATCTTCGACAAGGGAGCTAAAACCATCCAGTGGAAGAAAGACAGCATTTTCAACAATTGGTGCTGGCACAACTGGTTGTTATCATGTAGAAGAATGCGAATCGATCCATACTTATCTCCTTGTACTAAGGTCAAATCTAAGTGGATCAAGGAACTTCACATAAAACCAGAGACACTGAAACTTATAGAGGAGAAAGTGGGGAAAAGCCTTGAAGATATGGGCACAGGGGAAAAATTCCTGAACAGAACAGCAATGGCTTGTGCTGTAAGAATGAGAATCGACAAATGGGACCTAATGAAACTCCAAAGTTTCTGCAAGGCAAAAGACACCGTCAATAAGACAAAAAGACCACCAACAGATTGGGAAAGGATCTTTACCTATCCTAAATCAGATAGGGGACTAATATCCAACATATATAAAGAACTCAAGAAGGTGGACTTCAGAAAATCAAATAACCCCATTAAAAAATGGGGCTCAGAACTGAACAAAGAATTCTCACCTGAGGAATACCGAATGGCAGAGAAGCACTTGAAAAAATGTTCAACATCCTTAATCATCAGGGAAATGCAAATCAAAACAACCCTGAGATTCCACCTCACACCAGTCAGAATGGCTAAGATCAAAAATTCAGGTGACAGCAGATGCTGGCGAGGATGTGGAGAAAGAGGAACACTCCTCCATTGTTGGTGGGAGTGCAGGCTTGTACAACCACTCTGGAAATCAGTCTGGCGGTTCCTCAGAAAACTGGACATAGTACTACCGGAGGATCCAGCAATACCTCTCCTGGGCATATATCCAGAAGATGCCCCAACAGGTAAGAAGGACACATGCTCCACTATGTTCATAGCAGCCTTATTTATAATAGCCAGAAGCTGGAAAGAACCTAGATGCCCCTCAACAGAGGAATGGATACAGAAAATGTGGTACATCTACACAATGGAGTACTACTCAGCTATTAAAAAGAATGAATTTATGAAATTCCTAGCCAAATGGATGGACCTGGAGGGCATCATCCTGAGTGAGGTAACACATTCACAAAGAAACTCACACAATATGTATTCACTGATAAGTGGATATTAGCCCCAAACCTAGGATACCCAAGATATAAGATATAATTTGCTAAACACATGAAACTCAAGGAGAATGAAGACTGAAGTGTGGACACTATGCCCCTCCTTAGATTTGGGAACAAAACACCCATGGAAGGAGTTACAGAGACGGAGTTTGGAGCTGAGATGAAAGGATGGACCATGTAGAGACTGCCATAGCCAGGGATCCACCCCATAATCAGCATCCAAACGCTGACACCATTGCATACACTAGCAAGATTTTATTGAAAGGACGCAGATGTAGCTGTCTCTTGTGAGACTATGCCGGGGACCAGCAAACACAGAAGTGGATGCTCACAGTCAGCTAATGGATGGATCATAGGGCTCCCAATGGAGGAGCTAGAGAAAGTAGCCAAGGAGCTAAAGGGATCTGCAACCCTATAGGTGGAACAACATTATGAGCTAACCAGTACCCCGGAGCTCTTGACTCTAGCTGCATATATATCAAAAGATGGCCTAGTCGGCCATCACTGGAAAGAGAGGCCCATTGGACTTGCAAACTTTATATGCCCCAGTACAGGGGAATACCAGGGCCAAAAAGGGGGAGTGGGTGGGCAGGGGAGTGGGGGTGGGTGGATATGGGGGACTTTTGGTATAGCATTGGAAATGTAAATGAGTTAAATACCTAATAAAAAATGGAAAAAAAAAAAAAAAGACAGATTAGGTCTTGAAACAGGAAGCTAAATTCCTTTTAACGCCAGCCTCCTCCAACTGTCCTAAGGACTCCCTTCCTTTTTTTTTTTTTTAATATTTTACATTACGTTATCCCCTTTCCTGGTTTACCCCCAACTCCAGAAATCTCCTATCTTATCCCCTTTACCCCTGGCCTATGAGGGTGTTCCCCCACCCACCCACTTGCTACCTCTTAAAGGTTCTTCCCATCCCTACACTATGATTAAGGACAAAAATCCGCCCCATGGACACTGAGGAAATAGTAAACCACAGCCAAACTAAGGTGCATGGTATGAGCAGTTAAAATATTTTGACAGGAAGAAAGTTTGAATCTTCTGCCCTAAAATTGTGTTGCAGAAACAAGTCACTTCACATTCGCTGTTACATATGACACCACATGTTAATTTTTAGAATACTTTAGCATGGAAGGTTTCATAAAGAGGAAATTACATACCAAATGTGGCATTTGATAAGTTTTTAAGAATTGGGTCTTCTTAGAATTGGGAAGAAAACACCCATGGAAGGAGTTTCAGAGAAAGTTTGGAGCTGAGACTAAAGGATGGACCATCTAGAGACTGCCATACCCGGGGATCCATCCCATAATCAGCCTCCAAACGCTGACACCATTGCACACGCCAGCAAGATTTTGCTGAAAGGACCATGATATAACTGTCTCTTGTGAGACTATGCCGGGCCTGGCAAATACAGAAGTGGATGCTCACAGTCAGCTATTGGATGGAACACAGGGTCCCCAATGGAGGAGCTAGAGAAAGTACCCAAGGAGCTCAAGGGGTCTGCAACCCTATAGGTGGAACAACAATATGAACTAACCAGTACCCCCCAGAGCTCGTGTCTCTAGCTGCATATGTAGCAGAAGAAGGTCTAGTCGGCCATCATTAGGAAGAGAGGCCCCTTGGTCTTGCAAACTTTATATGCCTCAGTACAGGGGAACACCAGGGCCAAGAAGTGGGAGTGGGTGGGCAGGGGTGTGGGGGAAGGAGGGTATAGGGGACTTTTGGGATACCATTTGAAATGTAAATGAAGAAAATATCTAATTAAAAAAAAAAAAAAAGAATTGGATCAGGGATTTGATACAACACGGTCTCACTTTGTATCCCAGACTGACCTAGAACTCACCATATAGCCTAGACATGACTTAACTCACAATAGTCCTTCTTCAGCCTCCCAAGGGCTGAGAAAATTTAAATAAGCCAAAGAACTAAAAACTTTGAATAATCAAATAAATTTTAAATAATTTTAGCTATGCAACTATCATGTAATAATTGCTTAATAAATGGTAATTACTGGTAAAACTTTGATAATTAAACAAGTTTGAAGTCGATCTATTTTATGTATATCCAGATTTGATGACCAGTACTTACTCAAAATCTTTTGTGTGTGCCAGGTATACTAGCACATGCCGGAGGAGGAAGTAGGGGCAAGGCCTCTTTGAGTTATATAGCATTCCCCATGTCAACCTGGGATACCTACAAAGGCCCTATGTTCAAAAAATGCATTTTTGAAATTTTGATTTGACACAAGAGCCCTTGAGACTAGTGTTAACTTTACTAGTAAATTCAGAAAATGAGCCAGTTTTCACTAGCTGTACGTACTGGCTGGTCTTACATCAATTTGACACACAACTACAGTTATCCAAAGGAGGGAACCTTAATTGAGAAAATGCCAATGTAAGATCTGGCTGAACGCATTTTACTAATTAAATATTGATAAGGGAGAACCCAGCCCATTGTGGGTAGTTCCATACCTGGGCCATAGGTTCTTTTAGAAAGTAGACTGAGCAAGCCATGAAACAAGCCAGTGAGCAGCACTCTTCCGATAGCTCCTGCCCTCTTTGAGCCCCTGTGCTGACTCCGTTTATGATGAGCAGCTACATGGAAGTGTAAATCAAATAAGCCTGCTCGTCCTCAAGTGGCTTTCTGCTCATAGGGTTTCATCCCAGCAATAGAAACCCTGACTAAGACACTGTATTAGGCCTTTGTTGCTGTGAGAAAACCGTGACCAAAGCAGCATATAGAAGGGTTTATTTGGGCCTTATGGTTCCAGGGATGTGAGAGTCTGTCATTGTCACACTGCACAAGTTCAGCAGGACAGCCGAGAGCTCACATCTCAAAGCAGCAAGCAGGAAGCCAAGAGAGAAAACTCAACATGGCATAAGTCTTTGAACGTATTGAACAAGAGTCCGTCCCCAATGACACTATTTCCTCCAGCAAGGCCACACTTCCTCAGCCAAACAGTACCACCAACCTGAGACCCATTATTCAAATGCATGAGACTATAGAGGATATCTTAGTCAAACTACCACTTACTTTATTCTATTCCATATATTTGAGAGGGAAAATATTTATAGATCTTTACACTGTTATTGTGGAAAATGACTATTTATGTAATACTATCTACAAATGCATGTATATAGCAGAAACTTAATTTATTGACTATTTTTCTTTGATTTAGTTCATCTAAAAACAAACAGCTCTGATTTTGCTGAACCAGTTTTTCTGTCAGTATATTGTAAACTTCCATATCTTCTTTTCTTTATAGTGAAGAGCTCAGGAAAGAAGCAAGGCAGTTAAAACGAGAACTCTTAGCAGCGAAACAGAAGAAAGAAACTGCCATAAAAGTGGAGGAAGGAAGGGAAGGTAAGGGCTTTGTCGGGCTCGCATCATCCTTTATTAATGTGTGTGTGGGACGAGGGGGCAGAAGTCAGCTTCACATAGATGACTGTCATCAGCTGCCCACTTCCTGTTCTGACACAGTGCCCTTACATGGACCTGCAACTAACTGGTTATCTAAACAAGCCCAAGAGGGCCTTGTGTTTCTGCCTCCCTTTTCCTGGGCTACAGATACATTCCAGCATGCCCAGCTTTTCTGTGGGTACCTGAGATCAAACTCAGCATTTCAGCAAATTAGCCATCACCTCACTCTTTCCACTCTCCTGACACCTCTGTTTTCTCCCTTGTTAATGCATCCTCCTGCTTTCCTCTTCTTCCTTGAGGATTGTCGGCTTTGGTTTTTGTTTTGTTTTGTTTTGATAAACTTGCTGTGGGCAGTTAACAAAAAATAAGTTTTCATGTAAGGAGATAATTTTTCTAAAAAAAATAAGTTGGATGCCAACAGGACCACGATTATTGCTTTTAAATAAGCTTAATGAGTACTTAAAAACCAGGTAAGAGTTAGTGTTGCTTTAATACATAACTGAATTAAAGTGCACGGGAACTTTTCTTTTTTTTATATTACACAGTCTTTAACACATTTAAGGATGTTAACCTATGCTAGGACTCATACAAACGTTTGTGTGTTGGTTTGAATTTTATTAAATCCCTATTGGATTTCGTTGTTGTTACTTTGATGTTATGTGTGTATTTGTGCATATCTGCATGTGCACTGAGGTGCATACAAGGAGGGAGCTTTGTAGAGGACAGAGGACAAGTTCAGATATTAGTTTCAGCTTTCCAGTTTCTTTGAGATGCGCTATCTCAATGCTCACCACGATGCACTCCATGCTAGCAGGCCTTGAAGCTTCCAGGGATTCTCTTATCTCTGTATCTCACCTCACCATAGGAAGACTGAAAGCACCGCTTTAACTGGCTTTACGTGGATTCTGGGAATGCTAACTGGAGTCCTTATACTTATGTAACAAGCTCTTTACAATCTCACCCCTTGCATTTTTGTTTGGTTTTATTCTACAGTAAGGCATAGAAAGTCTAATATATTTATAATTCTCATCAAAACACTACTGAACTGGGGTTTTTTTTTTTTTATTAGATATTTTCTTCACTTACATTTCAAATGCTATCCTGAAAGTCCCCTAAACCCCCCCCCCCCGCCCTGCTCCCCAACCCACCCGCTCCCGCTTCCTGTCCCTGGCATTCACCTGTACTGGGGCATATAATCTTCATAAGACCAAGGGCCTCTCCTCCCATTGATGGCCAACTAGGCCATCCTCTGATACATATGAAACTAGAGACACAAGCTCTGGGGAGTAGTGGTTAGTTCATATTGTTGTTCGTCCTATAGGGTTGCAGACCCCTTTAGCTCCTTGGGTACTTTCTCTAGCTCCTTCATTGGGGGCCCTTGTTTCATCCAATAGATGACTGTGAGCATCCACTTCTGTATTTGCCAGTGAGTGCATATCAAGTGACTTCTTTTGTGACTGGGTTACCTCACTCAGGATGATATCCTCCAGATCCATCCATTTGTCCAAGAATTTCATAAATCCGTTGTTTTTAATAACTGAGTAATACTCCATTGTGTAAATGTACCACATTTTGTGTACCCATTCCTCTGTTGAGGGATAGCTGGGTTCTTTCCAGCTTCTGGCTATTATAAATAAGGCTGCTATGAACATAGTGGAGTATGTCCCCTTATTACCATTGGAACATCTTCTGGGTATATGCCCAGGAGAGGAATTGCTGGATCTTCCGGTAGTACTATGTCCAGTTTTCTGAGTAGCTGCCAGACTTGCAATCCCACCAACAATGGAGGAGTGTTCCTCTTTCTCCACATCCTTACCAGCATCTGTTGTCACCTGAATTTTTGATCTTAGCCATTCTGACTGGTGTGAGATGGAATCTCAGGGATGTTTTGATTTGCATTTCCCTGATAATTAAGGATGTTGAACATTTTTTCAGGTGCTTCTCAGCCATTCAGTATTCCTCAGGTGAGAATTCTTTCTTTAGCTCTGAGCCCCATTTTTTTTAATGGGGTTATTTGATTTTCTGGCGTCCAGCTTCTTGAGTTCTTTATATATATTGGATATTAGTCCCCTATCTGATTTAGGATTGGTAAAGATCCTTTCCCAATCTGTTGGTGGCCTTTTTGTCTTATTGACAGTGTCTTTTTTCTTACAGAAGCTTTGCAATTTTATGAGGTCCCATTTGTCAATTCTTGATCTTACAGCACCAGCCATTGGTGTTCTATTCAGGAGTTTTTCTCCTGTACCCAAATCTTCGAGGCTTTTCCCCACTTTCTCCTCTATAAGTTTTAGTGTCTCTGGTTTTATGTGGAGTTCCTTGATCCACTTAGACTCGAGCTTTGTACAAGGAGATAGGAATTGATCGATTCGCGTTGTTCTACATGCTAACCACCAGTTGAGCCAGCACCATTTGTTGAAAATGCTGTCTTTTTTTCACTGGATGGTTTTAGCTCCTTTGTCAAAGATCAAGTGACCATAGGTGTGTGGGTTCATTTCTGGGTCTTTAATTCTATTCCATTGATCTACCTGTCTGTCGCTGTACCAGTACCATACAGTTTTTAATCACTATTTTTCTGTAGTACAGCTTGAGGTCAGGGATGGTGATTTCCCCGCCAGAGGTTCTTTTATTGTTGAGAATAGTTTTCCCTATCTTGGGTTTTGGGTTATTCCAAATGAATTTGAGAATTGCTCTTTCTAACTTTATGAAGAATTGAGTTGGAAGTTTGATGAAGATTGCATTGAATTGGTAGATTGTTTAAGCAAGATGGGCATTTTTACTATATTAATCCTGCCAATCCATGATCATGAGAAATCTTTCAGTCTATATGTAAATGAGAACAAACCATGTTGAAGTCTTTTGTGTCATTATTAGATATTTGTATTAGCAATTATTTTCTTTTTAATTTTCTATGTACCATATACAAATAATTGGATTTGTCCTAAATCTGAATGGTAAAACTAGCTTCAAAAACGTGAGGTTGGTTGTCATTGTGTTTTCTAGGCTTTCAGGACGATCTGCTTTTTAAAATTGTTTTATTTTAAAGTAATTTTAAAGCATATTTACTTTCTTTCTAATGACCTTGAACCTTTTTTTTTCTGTTTGTTTGTTTATATTGGGGGAGGGGGCCCAAGGGCATGTTTGTGAGGGTCAGATGTTACCTTTTGTTTGAGGCTAGGTCTGTCTTCCTGTTTCCTAATGATATGTGTTCTAGGCTAACTGGCCCACAGGCTTCCCATCTGATTGTCCTGGCTATGCCTCCCTTTGTTGGAGGAGTGCTAGGGCTATAAATGCAGCAGCTGGCGCTTTCTATGGATTCCAGGGTGGAACTTAGACAATCGGGGTGGACAATAAGCACCTTCACCTGCTGAGGCATCTCGAAGCCCAATTTTGAAAAAAGTTATACATGCCGCATGTCATAATTCTGAGTTTCCATGTAGTTATAACATTAAGATCAAGCAGAGTACAGTGGTGTAAGCCAATTAGTGCTTGACCATGCTGATTTCTACCTAACTGTAGCCCTTGCTGGAATTTGACTTTCAGTTCTTCTAGGATCCTTTTTCTGTCTAAGGTACCACATTGCCTTTAGGTTTCCGCTGTCCTCAACTCTGACTGTTGCCTAGTCCTTCCATATCTTCCATCACCTTTAACGCAGTGCTTCTCAACCTGTAGGCCTCAACCCCTCTCACAGTCACATAGCAGATGTCCTGCATATCAGGTGTTGTGGTAAACCACAACAGGGACTGTATTAAAGGGTTGCAGCATCAGGAAGTTGAGAACATTGCTTTAAAGAGTCTTGGTAAAATATTTTATAAAAATATTTGTGAACTTGAGTTTGGTTTCTCATAACATGATTTGGAAACCTCAACACAGAAATTGCATTGTTCACGCATTGTTAGCAGTACAAAGTGTCTGCTGCCTCGCCTGGTGTCACCATGCTTGGTGTTACTGTGCTGCACTATGCAGTCATTCTTTATCCCTTACAATTTACAAATACTTGCAGACAGACACTATTAGACTACTAAAATATCCTACTTTTCATCAGCACTACTTTTAGCATCTACTGGTAGGTGGTAGATCTTTCCTCTAGTTATTTACCATGATATTGTAATAGAGGCATTCTGTTTTCATTGATTTCTGCTACTTTTATTACTTGGAATAAAAATAATCTTTTTAGAAGTACAGAGGAAGAAAAAGAAAGATCTAAATCTCTACTCTTTATTTCATTCAGTATGGGCTTATGAAGATCCATATTATTATTCATTTCAGAATCACAGATTTATCATTTAATTTTATTGTTTTTTCCACATATGCATGTGCGTGTATGTGCTCACTCCATGTGTACAGGGATGCACAGAGGCCTAAGGGGTAATAGGATGCCCTGAAGTTGGAGTTACAGGCAGTTGTATGCTGTGTGGGCTCTCAGAACTGCATACTGAGTAGGGGTTCTCAGGAAGGGCAGAAAGCACCGCTGAGACATCTCTCCAGCTCCAGGAATCACAGCCCTGCAATATCTTTCCTAGTAGTGTTTAAATGGTTTAGTGGCTATTTTATTTTTCCCTTTTTAAAAGAGTTATTTATGTATTTCATGTTTATGGGTGTTTTGTCTGTATGTATGTCTGCGCTGCAGAAGAGGACATTTGATCCCATGGGACTGTAGTATAGTACAAACAATTTAAGCTTATCCTCGACTAGTTTACAATAAATGAGACTCAGACTGTGGTTATTTCATTTTTACCCCCAGTTACCTGGGGGTAAACTCCTAATCTACTTTTCTGGCCCAGCTCTCTCCCCAGTGATGTCCCCCAATACTTGCTGCTTCTCCTGGCCATGTGCTCATGGTATGTTTCCTCTCCTGGCACCTTCTCTCTCCTCCTCCTCATTTTTCCCTTCTCCTTCTCCTGCCAAGCTCAACCCAGTAACTCAAAAAAAAAAAAAAAAAACCTATCTCTAACCCCTCCAGTAATTGGCTGTAGCCATTTTTATTTAACCAATAGTTTTAAATTAAAGAACAAGGTTTGTACAACAGAAGCTGTAAACTTGAGAATTCATTCTTAGGCCTGAGGATACAGAATTTAGCATTACAATAGCAACAAACCAAACCTCAGTACAGTACAGTACAGTACAGTACAGCAGCAACAAACCAGACCTTAGCATTTTAGTTCTGTGGACTCTGGTGATGCAAGAGCATCAAGCCACAAACCCTATTTTATTACAATTATGTGTGTTGTGTGTCTGGTTTGATGCAGCCTTTTCTAGATCCTATTTATTGTATAAATTATGGATTACCTTTTCTTGGAATTGTATTTCCTCTAAGTCTATTTTGAACTTTTAAAATTGGCAAGCATTGGTGATATGGTGATAAAAATGAATTATTATAAAAATATAAATTTCACAACATACCACTTTATATTTGAAAAAACTGTTGCTTTGACATTTTTAAGCAATAGAACTTCTTCTTGGGATTATAAATGGTACCAGAAGCCATCTTACAACATAAAGTTATAGAAACACAGTAGACTTTGAGTATGTTTTAGTGCATGTCAGAATTCAGCCTGTCTTCCTAGTCAACAGATATTCCAAGGTTAATTCTGGGAACAAATCCAGAGGTTCCTGTGTGTGTTTCTGTATAGTAAGGTCTGCACATGAAAAGAAGTTGGAAAGTGTTATTTGACCTTGACTTTGTAGTGTTATACATCAGTTGAGCTGAATATTCCTGTGAACCTATTCAGGAAAGATTGGGCTGTGTAGCTGTATATCTGGCTTTTATAAAGCATTTTATTTCAGTCCAATACTAACTTATTTGAGCATTCTGGAAACTAGATGATTTCTTCTTTTGAATGTGTTAGCAATATATAACATTTTAATTCAGTAATAAACTAACTTAGAGTCAGGTAAACAATATTCCAAAGCCTTCAGATAATTTTGAATGGCAAATTTTTATCTAATATAGATCTGTCTTCCCTATGAATTTTCATGTACTATACCTGCTGATCTGAAGAGACCAAAAATGCATAACTTTGATAATTCTAATTTAATAGTAATTCTGGTTGTAATAGTACATTCCTTATATACTAGCACTATAAGACTATTTGGGGACTAGTGAGGTAGCTCAGCAGGTAATGGCACTTACTGTGCAAGCCTGGGTTTTTAATTTTTTTTTTTTTTGAGTTTTTCGAGACAGGGTTTCTCTGTATAGCTCTGGCTGTCCTGGAACTCACTTTGTAGACTAGGATGGCCTCGAACTCAGAAATCCGCCTGCCTCTGCCTCCCGGGTGCTGGGATTAAAGGCGTGCACCACCATGCCCAGCTTGGATTTTTTATTTTTATCCAGTTTCCTGGGCCAGATTCATACTCAGAACTTAAAATGACTTACCCTTAGTCAATTTAAATCTGTTCTATCACACTACACAAATTACTTTGAAATATGGCCTCATTGTATCTTGTTTGTTTATAGAGATAAATTTTGCTGTACCTTGAGTCATATAGTATTATCAGTTAAGAGACAGAAGTACACTTAAGAGGAAACACATAATTTTGCCACTTGTCTTCTACTTACTTTTAATTTTTATTATATTCGTGTGTGTGTGTGTGTGTGTGTGTGTGTGTGTGTGTATACATTTATGCCTATGGGTACACACATGCCACAGAACATGCATGTTGGTCAGAGGACTTGCAGGAATTGATTCCCTGTTTGTACTGTGTGAATCCTAGAAAACAAATCCCATGTCATTGGGCTTGCTTGTAGGCATCTCAGTAGTTTCCTATTTACCTTAGAAAGACTGCAGACAGTACCTAAATGGTAAATAAACTAAATCAAATGCCAAGGAATACAGCTAGTAGTACAGTCATCCAATTAAACATTTCATATTAGTGTGAGATTGAACCTTGCAAAGCTCAAAATTATTCCTTCTCTTAGTTGATTACAGAATCTGCAGTCGATTCTAAGAGTCACCCTAGTTTAGGTAAACAAGGAACATGGTGTTTGGTTTAGATACCCGCAATGTCAAGAGACGTATTGCAGGACACCCTTGTTTACAGTCTGGGGCCTTGTTAGTCCTATTGTGAACCATCCTGGCTTGTGCACAGGAGTGCTGAAGGAGGTAATAAATTTAAAATAAGATTTATAATTAATTAGTGAGAAAGTTGGTTTCCTGTGTTGGCTCGTTCTAATCTTTTTCATTAAATTGTGTCTAAATCCTCTCTGGGTTCTTTAAGTTTCATCGCCTCAGAAGTAGTAACAAACTGAACATAGTCACACAGAGATAAAGGTTTGGACAAATACTTTAATGGACCTTAAGGAGATAAGGTGTCAGATCCCCCTTAAAGTTCTGAGCAGACAGTACCTGCTCTGTGATAGTTGCTAGAAGTGAGAGGAGAGGGGCAATGTGAGCCTATACGTAAAGGGAGGATTTCAGATCCTCTTACGAGGTACACCTCCAGCACAGTACAGTGCACCTTTCAGTGCGCCAGGCCAGGTCAGGTTGTTTCTACTATCTCTTACTTCGGAATTAGAGGAGGGGCCCCGAGCTTGACTGAATTATGAACGTGTGTGTGTGTGTGTGTGTGTGTGTGTGTATTTAACTATTTCCTGTTTATCCAATATATAATGTTAAAGTAGCTTAATCTTGGGTTTTATGGGAAAGAAAACCCCACATGGAATGTTTGCTCTCTATTAATCTAACAGCACACATAGTGAGTTCACATTGAGCAAAGTGGTCCTTTTCCCAGGCTTTTAACTTTCCTCAGGCACTACCCAGTCAAAAATTCTAGAAGTCTTGTCCTCATATAGGTGTTAATGTTAACTTTATTGAGTAAAATGTGAAGTATATTTGTGTTTGCTTCATAGAAACCCTTTCAGGCCAGGAATCATCTGTTTCTTCTCACTTAAGGTTCAGAACAGTTTAAAAAGTAATGAAGGTATGGGCACTTATATCTAAAGGGTGAAAACACCTACCTTCGTTAGGTTTTCTGTTACTGTGACAAAATACCATTACCAAACTTTGGAAGGAAAGAGTTTATTTCATCTTATACTTCCACATCCCAGTCCATCATCACAGAAAGTCATGGGCATGAGCTGAAGGCAGGAAAGTAGAGCCGAGGACACAGAGGAGCACGGTTTGCTTCCTTGTTCCTCATGAATTGCTCATCCTGCCTTCTTCTAGCGCAGAAGCACCAACCAATCAGTGGCACCCACTGCACTGAGTTGAGCCCTCCCACATCGATCTTCATCAAGAAAAGGCTACATGGGTGGAGAGTGGGGATTTTCTTAGTTGAAGTTTTCTTTTCTAAAAGGATTTTAACATGTGTCAAGCTGACATGAGATTATCTAACATAGTGTGTGGTGTATATCTCAGGTATTATTCAAGGACTAAATTAGCAAAAAGAAAGCCAAAAGCCGGGCAGTGGTGACACACACCTTTAATCCCAACACTTAGGAGGCAGAGGCAGGTGGATTTCTGAGTTCAAGGCCAGCCTGGTCTAAAGAGTGAGTTCCAGGACAGCCAGGGCTACACAGAGAAACCCTGTCTTGAAAAACCAAAAAAACAAACAAACAAAAAGCAGGGCCCATCACTCTATGTTTTTGTCTGTAGTTCTGTTACTAAAAGTCATACTTGAAGCATGTGGTCATACTTGAAGCATGCTTCAAGTGCATGGAAGTCATACTTGAAACATACGGTATGCTTCAAGTGCATGGAGGAAGTAGCATGTTCAGTAACGGTCTTCAGCAGATGTCAGTCTGTATATACCTTATGGTTATAGAAAGAGTTGGATCTTTTGGTAATATAAGTCAGAGACTCTCTTTAACTTGTGAGTCTGGTTGCAGGCCTTTTCTTGATATTCCTAGAATGAATGAGTGCTTTTCATTTGGATTTTAAAAGTTGGGTGGTATCTTAGTCAGGGTTTCAATTCCTGGACAAAACATCATGACCAAGAAGCAAGTTGGGGAGGAAAGGGTTTATTCAGCTTACATTTCCACATTGCTGTTCATCACTGTAAGAAGTCAGGACTGGAACTCAAGCAGGTCAGGGAGCAGGAGCTGATACAGAGGCCATGGAGGGATGTTCTTTACTGGCTTGCTTCCCCTGGCTTGCTCAACCTGCTGTCTTATAGAGCCAAGATTACCAGCCCAGAGATGGTCCCACCCACAAGGGGCCCTTCCCCCTTGATCACTAATTGAGAAAATGCCTTAGAGCTGGATCTCATGGAGGCATTTCCTCAACTGAAGCTCCTTTCTCTGTGGTAACTCCAGCTGTGTCAAGTTGACACAAAACTAGCCAGTACAGGTGGTAACTTTTTTTGTGAAAAGTTTAGAAAGGAAATGAATGAATGAATGAATGAATGAATGAATATATAAATAAATGCATAAGTGAGCAAAAACTTTAAAGCATCATGGTAAGTGTAGGGCCCGTAACTGTAATGCCCACAGCTGGGAAGGCCAGGAGTTTCAGATCATTCTACGCTTCATAGTGAGACCTTGCTTCAGACAAAGAGAGTGCATAGAGGGATGGATGGAGGGATGGGTGGGTGGGTGGATGAATGGGTGGATTTTGAATGAATGGACAGATAGTTAGATAGATAGATAGAAAGAAAGAAAGAAAGAAAGAAAGAAAGAAAGAAAGAAAGAAAGAAAGAGAGAAAGAGAGAGAGAGAGAGAGAGAGAGAGAGAGAGAGAGAGAGAGAGAGAAAGAAAGACAAACAGAAAGAAAGATATTAAGTAACATATCCTTTGCAAAATACTGGAATTGTGGGTAGGTAGGTAGGTAGGTCGGTAGGTCGGTAGGTGAGTAGACAGAAAGACAGACAGACAGACAGACAGATAGATATTAAGTAACATCCTTTACAAAATACTGGAATTGTGCAAAAGCATAAAAATAGAAAAGATCATCCTCTTAGTCCTGTTGACCAACACACCCATGGCTAATATATAATACTTGTTTCCCAGACTTTGTCTTTAGACGTAAACATCGTTATTTTTGCCCTAGCAATGTGATTTTATTATAATTTATAGTGTGCTTTTTAAAATATCTTCTATTGAAACTGACCAACAAATCCTAAATTATCAGTTCTTTCAGCCAGCATAAAGCATAGAGCATGGTAAATATAGGGACCATATGTATAAAGATAAAAGTAAAAAACACTCCTCGTGACTCTCAGGTCTAGGGTATAAAATATGTGTAGCATCAATAGCCAAGGACTCCATTCTTGAGAGTTATCTCTACTGCTCATACTAAAGACAAAAACCATTTAAGCCATCCTTAACTGATTTAGTAGTATGCCACATATTCCTTTCTCTAATGACGTATGATAATTCAGAAAGGAAACATTGCAGACAGTTTGCTGTTTAGATCCTAAATTGAAATAATTAGATTTTCCCACATAGAAAGTAAAAGAAATGATGGGGGCTATGTGTACATTCTTATGTTGCTTGATAGATTTGTTTTAGAATTTAGATTCTCTCAGAGGAAAAACTAATATCATTAAAAGTGGTTATAAACAGTGTTCCCATTTGGAAATACAGTTTTAACTTTCCCAGACTGCTGTCGAGATCTTAATTTAAGATGTTTTCCTTTTGTGTTACATTGCCAAAAATGACAAACGTGTCCAGTAATTCATTTGAGTGCTGAGCACCTTCAGCAGCCTGCAACACTCAGCCACACTGAAAAAAGACTCTTCCACAGCTCCACTCTGGGTACCTGCTACATTAGAACTGATTAATCTACACAGTTACATTAAAGCAGCTTAACCTACACAGTATTAAAGGGACTTTCTTACATGGTTGATGCAATAGTTGTATTTTCAGGATTCCTCACAAAAACTCCTGGCGGGTGTTGTAATTGCAGCTCTTAAGTCTGAGTATTTTTTTCTTAAAAATCAGATAATTAATCACTAAATTATATTATTGGTTACATCAGCCAACTGGAAATGTCACAACAGACAAAAGAATAGTGAAATTCTGAGAACTAATATCTAAATACCCAGGAAATCATTTAGAAATGACTTTGGTGGCACAAGAACATTGTATACTTTTTTGCCTGTAATTTTTAGAAGTGGCCATAGCAGAGTGGAAGCCTACTTCTTTTTTTTTTTAAATATTTTTTATTAGGTATTTTCTTCATTTACATTTCCAATGCTATCCCAAAAGTCCCCCATACACTCCCCCCCACTCCCCTACCCACCCACTCCCACCTTTTGGCCCTGGCATTCCCCTGTACTGGGGCATATAAACTTTGCATTACCAATGGGCCTCTCTTTCCAGTGATGGCCGACTAGGCCATCTTTTGATACATATGCAGCTAGAGACAAGAGCTCCGGGATACTGGTTAGTTCATATTGTTGTTCCACCTATAGGGTTGCAGTTCCCTTTAGCTCCTTGGGTACTTTCTCTAGCTCCTCCATTGGGTGCCCTGTGATCCATCCAATAGCTGACTGTGAGCATCCACTTCTGTGTTTGCTAGGCCCCTGCATAGTCTCACAAGAGACAGCTATATCAGGGTCCCTTCAGCAAAATCTTGCTAGTGTATGCAATGGTGTCAGCATTTGGAGGCTGATTATGGGATGGATCCCTGGATATGGCAGTCTCTAGATGGTCCATCATTTTGTCTCAGCTCCAAACTTTGTCTCTGTAACTCCTTCCATGGGTGTTTTGTTCCCAATTCTAAGAAGGGACAAAGTATCCACACTTTGGTCTTCGTTCTTCTTGAGTTTCGTGTGTTTCGAAAATTGTATCTTATATCTTGGGTATTCTAAGTTTCTGGGCTAATATCCACTTATCAGTGAGAACATATCATTTATAGAGGAGAAAGTGGAGGAAAGCCTTGAAGATATGGGCACAGGGGAAAAATTCCTGAATAGAACAGCAATAGCTTGTGCTGTGAGATCGAAAATTGACAAATGGGACCTCATAAAATTGCAAAGCTTCTGTAAGGCAAAAGACACTGTCAATAAGACAAAAAGGCCACCAACAGATTGGGAAAGGATCTTTACCTATCCTAAGTCAGATAGGGGACTAATATCCAATATATATAAAGAACTCAAGAAGGTGGACGCCAGAAAATCAAATAACCCCATTAAAAAATGGGGCTCAGAGCTAAACAAAGAATTCTCACCTGAGGAATACTGAATGGCTGAGAAGCACCTGAAAAAATGTTCAACATCCTTAATTATCAGGGAAATGCAAATCAAAACATCCCTGAGATTCCATCTCACACCAGTCAGAATGGCTAAGATCAAAAATTCAGGTGACAACAGATGCTGGTGAGGATGTGGAGAAAGAGGAACACTCCTCCATTGTTGGTGGGATTGCAAGCTTGTACAACCACTCTGGAAATCAGTCTGGCGGTTCCTCAGAAAATTGCACATAGTACTACCGGAGGATCCAGCAATACCTCTCCTGGGCATATATCCAGAAGATGTTCCAACTGGTAAGAAGGACACATGCTCCACTATGTTCATAGCAGCCTTATTTATAATAGCCAGAAGCTGGAAAGAACCCAGATGCCCCTCAACAGAGGAATGGATACAAAAAAATGTGGTACATTTACACAATGGAGTACTACTCAGCTATTAAAAAGAATGAATTTATGAAATTCTGTGGGAAGCCAATAAATGCCATTACAAGATGGCGCTGGTCTCAATAAGCTAACACCCATGAATATGGGTAAACAACCAATGTGGGCATGTGCAGTAGAGTTTTTTGCTGAGGCACTGCCTGGCCTGAGGCATGTAAATGAGGTACTGAAAGCATAACCAATTGGGTGTAGACACGCCTATCCTAGGCCTATATAAGTAACACTGGTTTTTGGGCTCGGGGGTCTTTCGCTATCAAGCTCTCCCAATAAACGTGTGCAAAAGAATCCTGTTGTGACGTCCTTCTTGCTGGCGAGTCGGGCGTCTACAAAATTCCTAGGCAAATGGTTGGACCTGGAGGGCATCATCCTGAATGAGGTAACCCAATCACAAAAGAACTCACATGATATGTTCTCACTGAGAAGTGGCCATTAGCCCGGAAGCCTGCTTCTGACTGTGCAGCTGAACATTTAAAGTGTGATTGTAAGGTAGCCTCAAGGAATGTACTGAGTACCAGAAGCTCTGATCACGAGCAAGCTCTGGCTACAGCACTGCACGTCTGTAATCACCGTAGTTGGGTCCTGATCAGATCATCAGCCAGACTTGCCCATGAGAAACTCAAAGGCTAGCCATTGCCAGGACTCAGAGAACAGAGTGGGAGCATTAACACCAGAGCCCTGGTCCCCAGACCACGGCTCCTTTCACTATTCAAAATTCCAGTGTGATCCAACATTAGACAATTTATTATGAAATTCCACTGTGATTTTGACTAGAAGAATTGTTTCTAGAACCCCTTCAGCAAACTTGAGTGCTTTCTAACACATTGTTATCATAAACAGGCAACCTTCTAAAGATTGAATATATAATTTTGGAATGATGACAAAAAAATAACAAGTTATGGAAAACATCAGTTTCTGGCAACATGGCCAACTAGAAAGTTTACATTGATCTTCCCATGGAAGAACACCAACAACAAAACTGTGAATAGAATGTAAGAACAGCTTCTCATGAGCTCTGGTGGCTGGCAAAAAGATCAGTAATGCTTAACCAGGGAATAAGTAAAGGTGTGAACTGAGAGAATTATGGGAAGTACTTATCTGGCCTTAGCCCAAAGGACATTTGCTGGTGACTTGATCATTGATTTTGGAATTCTCTCAAAATCCAAGGTCTTCTGAAAGCAGGAAAAAAAAATCTAACAAAAGACTAGCCAAAATTACCTCAGCCTATAGGGCTGGGGGGACAAAAAAAAAAAATGGGTTACCTTGTGCTCAGCAGACTTACTATTCCAGATCATGGCACATAATATTAGATGGCAAGAATGGGAGTGTCCAAAATTCTAGGAAAAATGCAACCTTCCAACAAGGTGAGAGCCCACAGTCTTCTAGCCAACAATCTATTGCGAACAGTCTTAAGTCCTAAGTGACTCTAAAAGTCTAATGGAAGCAAACTTAAATGCTTAATGGGGGGTGGGGGGGAGCTGTCGACTTACTTTCATCCCCAATCCTCAAACAGAAAGAGAGGGGAAGGGGGAGGGAGGGACCCAGAATTAACACATACAGATGCAGTTAAGTCACCCTGAGTGAAAGCTAAAAGACCCAGCAAACATCCAGCCCATGTGCACAAAAGCTCAGACTTTATTAAGACAATAAATGTGGAGCATGCCCCGCCCACTTTGGGGGTGGTGGTGGTTTTATTTGTTTTCATGACAGGATTTCTCTTGTGTAGCCCCAACTGTCCTGGAACTCACTCTGTATGTAGATCAGACTGACCTCAAACTCAGAGATCTGCTGTTTTTCTGCTCCTGTGTGCTGGCATTAAAGGCATGTGCATCGTCTACTTCTAAAATTACTTGAAAATATTAAAATAAACAAGCCAGCTAGAAAGTAGAAGAGCTCTTCTGAGAGTGAAAATGTAATACCTAACAGAGCTGACAGCAAATTAAACACTGCTAAAAAGAATATTAGCAAATTGAGTGATAAAATTGAAATTTTATAATTCAGCCCCCAAAGAAAGAGGATACTTGGAAATGAAGAGCTAATAAATGTCTACTCAAATTCCTTATCAAAGAGAGGGGAAGGTGAGCAAGAGGTTTCTAACTAATCAAACAGATCTTGGCACAAGGTAAAGGAGCCTTGGAGGCCTCAAAAGATACAAAGCAGTAAAGCCAGACCTAGATTTATTATAATGCTTAATATTGACAGAAAAATCTATTGCCTTTAGAAAAGTAAGAGCTGACTTCTGAGTGAAGGAATAAAGCAGAGTATGGGGTTGAATGCATTAGGGACGGTGTACTTCAGGTAAACAGAAATCAAAAGGCCGTCCTGTGAAAGAAGGCTAAACTGTGGACTACAGGCATCAATATCATCAGGCCACAAACCCTAAGAGTATAGTAAGGACTTACCTGTAAGACTGATGCCAATAGTGGCACAAATGTTAGGGGAGTAAGAGACTACTCTTTCATGGATGTTAGGACCATTCCATGACAAAGAACCCATATCTGACACTGTTATTGAGACAGGAACCTAATGCTACATAAGTCATAGGCCCAGGGGAAAACCTACTACCTGTATCTTGCTAAACGAACATAGCAATAAAATTACTCCTAATGATATACTGTTACACTCACAGATTAGTGTATTGCTTAGCCCTCATCAGCGAAGTTTCATGCAGTAGATGTCAATTAGCACAGAGACCCACAAGTGCACTGTCTTCAAAGAATGAGAGACTTTGGAATATGTAGCTGAATAGGATGTCTTTACCATACCCCTCCCCTCGTGGCTCAGGGATTTTTGCTGAAGAGGGAACAGAAGATTGTAAGAGTCAGAAGTGGTGGAAACGGTTTTCTTACAGACACACAGTAGAACTGTACATATGAACTGATGGAGTGCACTCAAGAGTCCGCAGAGATCCCGGGATCCCTGTGCGTTAGATGCCGTTGTCTTTTCTATTTCTACCTTCACTTTCCACACTCAACTGAGCAGCCTTTTGTTGGACTCAGACCATTGTCACGCGATCCACTTCAGTGGTCTCTATATCAGTAACAGAAACTACGATTTCATAAATGTAAATGCTAGGCCCAAGGCACACACTGTAGAGCATCTGGATGTCTGGATATTTCTGTTGCACCAGCCCAAACTGGAGAACATAGGTTCTTTTCATTCTCTTTACCTGCTGCTCTAGAAAAGTTTTAAGAATTCCATTCTCATTAAGAAATAACATAGCTCAAGCGCCACTTTCATATATCCTTGGCTGTACTTTAGTACAGGATTTTCCATGTTAGCTTAACTATTAGAAATATATATTACATACATTATACACACACACACACACTATATATTATATATATTATAGTGAAGAATTAAAAACATTAGTAAATGCTATAATTTACATTGGTGGCAAGTGCCATTCTCAGATCTCAGTTTTCAAAAAAAGTCAGTTAAGAACACAACCTTTGAAATGAGTAAAATCTAGGTTTGAGTCGTGATGACCTTGAATACTGTGCATATCTATATTTAAGCCATCAGATACGAGTCCACAGATGGAATAAATGGAGCAGAGCCCTGAATTCAAGGCAGCTCGGGATCTTAGATGTAGGAACTCTTATAGTACTTCAGGACATGTCCTGACCTGTTAACTAGGATCACAGTTCCCAGGAGCAGGACAGGGAAAGGTAAATGTTCATTACTGAGCCAGGCGGACTTATGCTGGCCTCGCTTTACCTGTTTCCTCAGCTATGTGAGTTCATTGCTTATCAGGATTCAGTGTAGACAGTACACAGCCTTTGAAGTATATGGTGACTTTTGTGGTAGTGGGTTTATATTGACCTGCTGTTACCATGTTAAAAGTATTCTTCATATTAAAGGTCTTGAGTGGTATTTTGGGAGGTTGATAGGTGTAGTATCCACTTTTTTGATATGAGCTGCTAATGAAATAGTCAAAGTTCCCATTTACTTGTAAGACTATGTTCTCATTCTTCTAACCTTTGAACTGCATGAACCTGGGGCTCAGAGATTAGTTTTGTGATGTTCATTTCTCTTCTCTCTACCTCCATGTTCCTCCATTTTCTATAAGTTCCCCCATGAAGATTCTGACTGTAGGAGACCAACTGAGGCACCGCAGTCCTTAGATATTAGTTGGGATGTGTCTTTGTCCAGTTTTTTTTTTTTTGAAAACTTTTTTATTAGATATTTTCTTCATTTACTGAACTGTAAAAGGCAGCAGTTCTTAATTTGTGGGTCAAAACCCCTAGCGGGGCATATATTAGATATCCTGCATATCAGCTGTTTACATTACCATTCATAACAGTAGCAAAACTATAGTTACAAAGTAGCAACAAAATAACTTTATAGGTAGGGGATATTACAACAGGGATGTTGATGTCTTCTTCTTGCTTCTGTGGGCACCTACACAAATGTGGACATTCAGACATATATATGTGAGTAAATAATAAAGTGTGTTTTTAAACCTTCAAAATGTTTCTCAAATGAATTTTCATTTTAGCTTCTCTGTAAAGGGAGGAGGAAGAGGTATAGTCAAACTATGTTTACCACACCTAGACTGGTGGCTCACACCTTTAATTCCAGCACTCTGAAAGCAGAGGCAGGCAGATCTCTGTGAGTTTACGGCCAGTCTGGTCAACATAGCAAGTTTCAGGCCAACCAGGAATACACAGTAAGACCCTCACTCCCAGTGTGTTACATCAGTAATTATGTGACATGCTCAATGGGATGACAGAGGGAAAATAACACTATTGTCTCCACAGGAAGCACCATTGAACAACTTGTTCAGACAGTAAAATGATGATTACCAGAGCCTAGGGCAAGGAGAAGCTGTTGATCAAAGGGTCTAAGGGTATAAAAATCACTTAGAAGGGACGAATAAGGTGGAGAGATGTGGTTAAGAGCACTGACTGCTTTGCCAGATGACAGATATAGGCAGCTCACAACCTCGGTAACTCCAGTTGCATGGATTCAGTGTCCTCTTTTAGCCTCCATGTGCATATATACATACACACACACACACACACACATATGTATGTATGTATATGTGTGTATATATGTATATGTGTGTGTGTGTGTGTGTGTGTGTGTATGCAGGCAAAACACCTGTATACATACAAATGACATGTTTTTCAAAGAAAGGAATAACAAGAGATTTATTATACAACATAGTGACTATAATTAGCAACATAGTTAATGTATTTGAAAATCTCAAGGAAAGTAGACTTTAAGTATTATATTCTTACCATGGGTAGTAAGATAATAATTATCTACTTTAGTCATTCTATAGTGTGTATGTGTGTGTGTGTGTGTGTGTGTGTGTGTGTGTGTATTTCAATTTTTATATATATTTCAGAATATTATATTGTACTTTATAAATATATTCAGTTTCTTATTCAGGTTTTTTTTGGTTGCTTGGTTGGTTTTGGTTTTTCAAAGTGGTTTCTCTGTGTAGCTCTAGCTGTTCTGGAACTCACCTCAAACTCAGAGATCCACCTGCCTCTGCCTTCACTAGTGCTGGGATTATAAGCATATGCAACCACAGACAGCTCCTTTCATAAATGGATGCCTGTTGCCACGAAGTTGTATTGATTATGTCTTACACTCCTGTCCACTGTTTTGTCCTCACTCCACCACCTCTCAGTAACTGTATCCTGCTCATATACAAAGCCATTCTTTAAGATTGTTGAAAATTAATGGTGTGGAGGAAATATCAGATTATTTCATAGCAGTTCTTAAAACAGTGAGACAATATCTGTTGAAGGATATTAATGTCCATAGAGAAATGCAAGGCATAAATGTAAGTTATTTTATTGTGTTGCTTCCATGTATTTTCCGTACAATTTAAAACATTGTTGTAGCCATTAACGATATAAACACATATATATGTTTCTGTTTGTACATGTATATGTGTGTGGTTGCTCCATCAAATTAACAGTTAGGCCTTGGTGCTTCTTTTTGTCATTTGGGCTCATAAATATTGGCCAGAGTAAAATTAAAAGTAAGTCTAGAACAGTGTCTTAGAATTAAGCAGTGTATCTTCAATTTTTAAAGCTTTGTATTTAAAGAGTTACATAGAGCCCCGCTTCCAGGAAGAGGTGTGTTCACTAGACTGTAGTACCAGTTTATATGATTATTGAGAAAGTCCCTTGTGTTCTCATCCTGTCCTTTCCAAAATATTTATAGATTCTTGGAGATCTACAATAATGCATACTAAAGATCCTTTCTTCCATTTCTTCACCATACAAATCCAGTATTCTCTCCAGACTGTCTTGGTGAGCCCATGGTTTTATCCTACACTTTCTGATTTGTGTCAGGTTTCTTGGAGTTTTATTGACTGAAATACCATCCACCGTTTTTGCTTGTCTCTTCTTCATGTCTTACATCAAATACTTTCACATCTTTTGGACCTTTCCCCAACTGATGTTAGACTATCAAAATAATCCCACCAAAGGTATAATTACTACTTCTACCAGTGACCTCTCACTAATCTTTTTTTCCAGCCAGAAGCTCCACACATGTTTTAGAAGCATCTGCATGAATCGCAGTGAACATCTGATGGTTCTTATGGTATTCTCCTCTGTATTAATCTTCAGCATGAGTCTATTTGTATGCTGAAGGGCCACAAAAAAATTAATTAAAATTGCAGCCAGCCTAATTTCAACAAATACACATTATTTAGAAACTTTGAACCTGTTTTATTCAAAATGAATTATTTATTTTGTTGTTGTTGAAGGGGTTTTTTGTTGTTTTGTTTTTGTTTTCTAAAGACAGGGTCTTTCTACATAGTTATGGTTGTCTTGGAACTCAATCTGTAAACCAGACTGGCTTCAAACTCAAAAATCCACCTACCTTTGCCTCCCCAGTGCTGGGATTAAAGGTGTGTGCCACCATGATTGACTTATTAGTAAAGAATTTAATAAACTTTTGACACTACTTTATCTTACTTTTATTACTGATCTAATAAACCAAATATATTTATTTCTCAGAAATAATTGATAATATTTGTTTCTAATCATAAAATTCATTTATATCAGACTTGTTATTTTTGTTATAGGTCTTAAGAGTCTACATTTGATCCTCTACTAATTAATCCATATTTTAACTTTCTACAGTCTAATCATTTTTCCAGTATAATTTCTAAAACAAACACACTGTTGAAGTATCTGTCCTCTAAGGATTGTATTCCAGTGGGACACTGAGTGAGTATGAACCTGTTGGTAAAGAACTAAATATGCAGTATAATGCCAGGTATTGACAATTCTACTAGCTTTTAGTTGCCAGAAAAATGGTTGATTTTTCAGAATGTCTGTGTGTAAGGGGAATTACTAGGCTACAGATTGCAAATAAGGGAAAAGAAAAAGCATTACTTGACTTGAGACTCAACTTCAAAGAATGCCTGTCCAGGACGTTCTTGCTTCTCAGGCTTGGAGCTGGATTTAGTTTATCATGAACTCTTGGGCTCTTGGTGTTTCTTTAGCTTATGAAATGCAGAAAACATACAAAAGAGAGTACGTACAGAACCTTTGCTGGTTTTGTTTTGTGTTGTGTTGGTTTTTTGAGTTGTGCCCCAAAACTTGCTTCATAGACCAGGTTGGCCTCAAACTCAGAGATCTGCCTCCCTCCACAGCCCAGGTGCTGGGATTAAAGGCGTGTGCAGGGCTTTGCATTTTTAACCCAATTTACCTTAATATATTTTATATTTGTCTTGGACTTTTGTAAAACTGAGCATGAATGTACTATAATCCTCCTGTTTATTCTCTAGTTTCCTTCTTCTGCCTCCCACAGAAAGCTCGCACAATGCAGAAGTGAGTGTGCTTTCTTTCTGTGTGTGTTTCAAAAGTAATAGCATCCTGTACAGCTTCAAGTGATGAAGTGCTTGGTTTCTAGTGTGCTGTTTCTCCCTTGGCCTTATCCTTTAACATCCGCTCATGCCTTCATACTCAGCACATACTCGTTCATCTTGAAGGACAAGCACATGCCAGGTGTCCTCCATGTGGTAGATTTTGAGGGTCTTTCCTTGTCGTTCCTGTTTCAGGTGCGTACCTCCCGAGCACTAAATGGGCTTTCTCTGGATGTGTCTGGTGTGACTGGTAGACTTATCAGAATTAGGAAGTTAGTGACACTTGTAGTCAACGTATTTCCTTAACCTTTTGTTTTTTGATGTGCTTTGCAGTTGTCTTTGTTTTCCTACCTGGGGTCTAAGCCATGAGAGTCAAATATGTCTCACAGTATGTCTCACTACTCATCAGACTTTTGTTTCCTTTCATTTTAGGATCCCATTTTCTTTCTTTTGTGTTTACTTGCTAGGTCAGGATAAACTCGTGGCATCTGATCCTGTTCACTGTAGTTTGTTGGTTGGTGGCTTTTCGCATCATCAGGGAGCCCAAGCCGCCCCTGTGTTCATTTCACACATTCCTGATAGTGTTTGAGTACTTGTATATTTTTTAACAAGCTGTTCTAGGTGCAGATTGTCCTTTGCCTTCCTAGGGCCTGAAATCATCCTGTTTTCCTAAGGATCTATTTTACCACCAAGAAATAATGTTTAGCAACCATGGTCTGTGCACTGGGTGACTATGGATTTTGCTGGAAGGCCCTTACAGTTTCCAAAGCAGGGAGAGGCCCTGATAGTCAATTTCAGACCTACTCTACATGCTATGTTCTTGTCTTCCTACTTCTTCTAGCTGTGTTCTCCAACAGGGTAGACCTTCAGTTCTTTGCTGCTTTATTATATAGGCAAATACATTACTTAAAAGTTAATACATGTATGTTTTCTGTAGAATATTTTTTGTCATAAGAGAAATGACTTTTGTTTTTACTTAGTATCACCATTATAACTAACTTCCACTCCTTTTCATTTCATGATCATATTTTACTGTAAAGAAGTGAGGAACCGTTATACTTTGATTGCTAGTAGTGTTTGATTACATTAATTAATGTTCGTGAGGCCTGCTTGCTCCTCTGCCGCACTACCAGTCGTGACAGAGAAGCATCACAGTACACCACCATCTTAGACAGCTATGTTTGGCATCGCTAACTCTGATTTGTGATTCGGCGATCTTGAGTATGCCGTGTTTAAGCCTTAGTTTCCTTACCTGTAAGAAGGAAGTAGTAGTAAATAAACAAGCTCATTGCCATCTATTAAATTGTATGTCTGTGTCTGTATCTGTATGTGTCACCACTGATAACTAATTTCTTAACATAGCAGTCAGTAAATTGAAAACATTATGAGAATATTAAAGCACTTATTCTCCTATCAGACAGACAACTCATTGCTAATTGGTTAGTCTGTGTAATTGATTGTTTAAGATTCAAGCACTTTCTTCTTCACTTTTGTGTAGCTTTGTGAGGTATTGGGCGTCAAACCCAAGGCCTGGTATTTGCTAAGCTCCTGCTCTACTATTAAGCCACACCCCTCTCCTGAAGCACTTTCAAGGGCAGGACATGGTATATTTTAGGCTAGTAAAGAATTTGCCATAAATGGTTAATATTTAAACATATATATGTATGTATGTGTAACATCTAAATATATATATATAATAGTAATAAATAATATGTAATACTTGTAAAGCATATGAATCTGTAAATTAGGAATCATGTTTTGTATGCAACAAAAGTGTGATGAATGCATGTGTTCTTTGCTGGCAGAATGTGCTTGGTCAGCCTGTTTTTAGCCTTCATGCTTACAACACAGAATGAAAACATTGGCTCTCCACAGCCAACCAAATATTTGTTTTGCTACTACTTACTCATTACTGTAGACTAAATAATTTTTCTTGCCTTCAGCAGCATAAATATAGTTTTAGTCCAGACTTTGGTCATCTCAGGCTTAATTTTATGTCTGCTCATGCAATGTCCCATGTGTGTTTCATAATAAAATTGTAAATATTTTATGTTCTATTGAACGGTGAATGAGTCATTGGGCTCAGGTATACAGAAATAATTCTAAAAGAAAAAGATAATGGTATCTGCTAAAGTAAAGAGGGAGCTGCTGTCACAAGATGTAGAACTACACTCTTCTAAAGGAAAAAGCAGAGCCCAAACTCTGAAATGTTTAAAGCAGGCTATCTTGTATACTTCTCAGTATAAACTGGAGATAGCTGTGGTAAAATCATCTATCAGTATGATGATACTTCTTGTTTAAAAGGTCGAGACAAAGAGCGAAGGATGAAATTGATGAATAAAACAACTGTTATACCATATCTCATGTGCTTTTATATGTCTTACTAAGAAAAAAACCCTAAATTTATAAAGTTTTAGGTTTGTATTCAAGTGAATATTATAAAGGAATTGAAGTTGTCAGAATTCTTAACAGAGAAAAAGTGTTTTGTGATTAACTTTTAGAGTGGCAAGCTGCTTGTCATTATACTATGCCATGAAGTATATCACATTTCAAAGTCAAGGGTGGGTAGGTAGTCCTCCCTCTATTGCTATTATCCTGTACAACTACCACTTTTTGTCTTTCCCTCTGCCCTCCTGAACCTTTGATCCTGTGTTTACTAAGCTGTCAATTTCCTCCTGGTCATAAATATTTGTTGCAGTTCTACATGACTTTCTTTGGCATATAGTTGTTCAGAACAAAATTTGTGATACATTTGATCTGAACCGTCACTGGGAGACATTAGGATTTCCTAACTCTAAACAACTGGAAGAAAACTGCTGCTGTAGCTACCAACTCACCTGGTCCATGCTATTTGCTGGCCTGCCCTCTGGCAGCTCCACTGCACAGCTCATGATGCTGGGCCAGCTCCTCTGCTTGGGCGTTGCATCTGCCCCATCGCCTACTTGCAGATGTCATTGTAGTGCTTCTTTCTCTCCTCAGTTTCTTTTGAAATCTGTCAGACTCTATCAGTGCTTTAAAAAACAAGCATTGGTGGATTTCTAAAACTCCAAGGCCCCTCCATGAGTCAACTGCACTCTGAGGATCTGTACCCTGCTATCTTACCATGATCTCATTTCCTTAGGTCTCCTGTGCAGCAGCCTTTTTGCAAACCAGAGCCTTAGGGAAGGCTCATTCCTTCCCTCTCAGGTCTTCCCTTCTCACAGCATCAACTTGTTTAGACTCACGTGCCCTTCCTGGCAAGTCCCAGCTGCCCTTCCCTAAGACACTCTTCTCTTTATTATCTGTCATGCTTTTATGTTATGTGTGTGACTTTTTTTTACCTTCTCCTCAAGATTTTTTTGTCTGCCTTCTTCATTGTTGTTTCTGAACACCTGTAACAATATCTTACCTTCTCTCAAAACCTTTGAAAAGTAAGTTGCATAAATGAATGTTTAACTAGAGTGACTCTAGGCAATTACAGTGTTTCCTTAGATACTTGGTATTCCATTGACTAAGACAAATCAGAATTAGATATAGCAAAGGAGAAGGTAGAATTATTATTACTCAGGCAGGCCCCTGCTTTTAACACATACCCATACTTTAAAAAAAGAACTTGACCCTTTTTAGTTCTTTCCCTTCATGTATCTGTGATAGAAAGAACTGTGGGGGAGCCAGAACAACTGAGGTTTACATAGAGGAGGGAGGTATGTCCAGAGAGGTCTACTGATCTCCCCAGTATCACCAGTCCCTGATGGGTCCTACATTGCCCAAGAATATATGCAACTATACATCAAAATCCAGTGCAAAAATATTTTGTAAAATACAGTAAAATCCTTTTGAGTCAAGAAACTAGGCCTTTCCCCCAGAAAAAAAAAAAAAAATGATTGGTTTATGTCTGTAACTTGAAAAGATATGAGCTGTGTATTTGAGGCTTTAATTTTTCTGTTTTGTGAACTAGATTCTTATATAATAACCAAGAAGTTATTTTCTAATCTTATTTACTAGCAACATATACTTTTTACAGAATTAAATGGAGACTATGTCTTTTGTGGCCAGCTCCCCCGATGTTTTTCCCACATCATCGTCTTCTCAGCCAGCAGTCACTGCTTTCACCACCCATTCAAGTAAAGGACACAGTTAAATACTCAAATCAAACTTAATGAAGGCATTATTTTGTGAGATCATAAATTGACTGATTAACATAAAAGCAATATGATTGCTACTTTTTTGGTTAGCTTATAGAAAGACAACAGATAGTTACAGCATGCTAAACTCCTTTACAGTCTGTGTGTGTGTGTGTGTGTGTGTGTGTGTGTGTGTGTGTAATTCCTTGTCTGATGCTTCAGAATGCATTCTGGGTTCTTAAGGCTCCTTTCAGTGTCTGTTAGGGACCTACTGATCATCGCACTATGGACAAAGAGATCCACAAGATTGGTGGGGAACAGTGATGGCCCCTCAGACTCACTATTCAGTGAAGAAAGCACAGTGGGCATCCTCTTGTACAAACATGAAGTCAGAGATTGGAACAGATGAAAGAGTTGGGTTCTACTCTGAGACTGAACGAAGACATGTGTGTTGGGAAAGAAAGAGGTTTATTGATGAAACTGTTTCCACTTGCCCTTAGTTAGCTTAATAAAACTGTCTTGGGTTAGACTTTTTTTCTGCAATTAGGCAAGCAATTTGATTTCCATCTGCTTTTTATATTTGCAGCATAAGCTGAATGTGGTTTCTGATTGGCATAGTAAGTGGTCAGGCCTGTCGCAGGCTAGGACTTAATTATTTTTGTCTCTGTTACTTAATCTGCCTGATGCAAAAAGACTGAGCAGCACCTTGCTCATCTCAGCTGCGGGCACACACCCAGGCAGCCATTTCTTTCTCTAAGACACAGTTTTCGTGTGCATATTTGAGTGACTTCTTGTACACACATTGGCCATTTATTCAACATTGTTAGAGTCTGGTTTTTTGTTTTTTGTTTTTTTTTAACTTAGAAATGTTTCTGGTATCTGCAGCAGTGATAGTGTTCCAACCTTGTTTCCATGTATCTTCTTGCTGCTGCTTCCTAAAAAGGAAACGTTCCCTCCAGCCAGCCTGTTCCACCTTGTTTCTCATCAGGAGGTTTGGCACAAGTCCAAGTTCTGTCAACACTGTTCCATCAGATAAATAGCTGTTGGTAACACAGACGATGAGGGCAGTGCATGCTAACCAACACCAATGAGCAGCCTAACAGCATTCCTACTACTCTGTCTTAGCCTGCATTGCATTGCTCGGCTGAAGGCCAGTCTAATTCACCTGAACCTTGTGCTGAGGGTCATTCTTGCCCCTGCAAGTAAGAGCATCTGTCTGATAACAGTGGAATCATTTGGATAAGAAATGCAGTCTCTTCTAGTTTTCCTTACAAAATGGTTAGTAAGCTTCTGTTCACGATCTTTACAGAAACGTCTTTGCAGTATGCTCCAAAGCGGAATCAGAACGCAGCAGCGTATCTCCAGGCTTATCATTTGTGCTCGTTCACTGTTAATAGAACTAGACCTTTCCCTTCAGAAGATGCTCTGTAACTGAATCCTGGCTCAGCAGTGATCTTCCAGAAAGCACAAAGCACTCCCTCCAGCTTCCCCCTGTACAAGAGAATTTAGTGTTACATATAAGGTCACAACTGTCATTAGATTTAGAAATCTAACATGATGTCCATTCTGAACATCAGACCACTGCACTGAATCACCTTCTGTGTTATATGATCAGTTTAGCTAAGTCTAATCAGAAAAGCCTTAGTAAAAATTCTTCCATCTCTAAAGCTATGGGCCTCATCAGGTCAGCCAAGTTTTCCTAGGTACAGTTTCCAGACATTCATTTTCTTAAATGCTTTTAATTTGTTAACAAAGTGTAAATTAGAGGGTAGAACTAAGTTTAATTATAGGCAGTAATTTACTGGTGGAACATGAAAGCAGTAGTTTGTCTCAGTCGTCTTTTGTTGTTGTTATTCAATGAAATGGCATAGGCCAGAAAATGCTAGAGTGTATCATATATAGTAAGGTAAATATTGTTTGTGACTTTTCAAAAATTTTTATTGTTAAACAATATAAAGTTGATATCTTTGCTGATAAAAAATAGTATGTCTGTAATTTTATAACACTTAACCTTATACTAGTTTTATATATTATATAGATACTAAATATATAAAAATATATTTGCCATATGCGTCTAGTCAAAAGAATTCAGATGCCACTGGGTTAGAATAAATGTGTAATAGCTCTGTGGTCAACCTAGAAGAATTTACAAGGCACTTCCCTCATCTCTGAAGGAGCTAGCCTCAGCTGGGCAAAACAGTTCTAACTCAAATGAAGTGAGTATCCTGTGACCTATGTCTTAAGATATGAACATCTAACATTCATCATTACACAGTACATTCTTAGTGAGCAGTGTTTTAAGAGCCAAATTTGGTTTGCATATGCACCAGAGGCATACAGATCAGGAGGGGTAAATGTCAAGGATTGTTCTCATTGGGCTAGGCAGAAAAGTATAAAGTCAGCAACAATCCAAAGAGACTTAATTCCATGCCAGGGGTGGGGGGAATACACACACACACACACACACACACACACACACCCCAGTTGTGTATAGTTCTTATGAAATGAGTTCAGGAATTTTTTTTTTTTTTCTGAGACAGGGTTTCTCTGTATAGCCCTGGCTGTCCTGGAACTCACTCTGTAGACCACTGGCCTCAAACTCAGAAATCTACTTGCCTCTGCCTCCCAAGTGCTGGGACTAAAGGCGTGCGCCACCACGCCCAGCCAGAAAATAATTTTATAACCAACTTCAGTTTGGGGTCAGGGACATTTTATTGGGAGAGATTTAAATATCTTACTTTCTAAGTCCATTGCTTTCTGAATGAATTAGATGTCTGAATTAGACTGTAAAATCCTTGGATATCCAGGGGCACATATGCTCTTCGTGTTTGTCTTTTGCATACTTCCCTGTAAGTTTCTAGCCAGAGCTGTATGTCCTACCATGGCCATGTCAGCCACACTGTTTCTGTTGGGCTATTTTAACAATCTGCTAACAGGTTGCCAACAGATTGCTGTTGCTGCCAGTTTATTCTGTGTGTGGCTTTTTTTAAACACAAACATGACCAGGTGTCAATCTCTTTCATAAAGTTCTTTAATGATATCTCATTTCCAAGTGGATGAAGCCCTTTCACCGAATACAAGCCTTACATGGCCTGTACTTTGACTCCCACACAGATCTCATCACTCGCCCAGGACCCTATGCTCCATAAAAAGTAAATTGTTTAACACACAAACCTATTTCATCGCTTGACCTTTGGCCTTATAGCTCTCTCTTCTTGGAAAGACATCTGTATTTAATGAATGCCAATATTCAAGATTTTATTTGAGATCGATCATTTCTCTAAAATGTCTTGCCTTATGCCTCCTAGTCACTAGTCTGTTGATACTCAAAATTTTCTGCATTTTAGAATCTCCTGGAGTTTCTAAAGTCCAGGGTGTAAGATCTAGTTGAACTCCACATGTTCTAAACTGAGATGCACTATAAATGTGATATATACGCCAGATTTTAAAATCTTAAAACCCAAACATCATTAGTAACTCATTAGTATCTCATTAGTAAGCTCATTAGTAACTCGTTAGTAAGCTTACTAGTAACTGTTTTAATTGTATGTTGATGTAATGTTTTTAATATTAGATAATTTTTAATTTTTATAATTAATTTCATCTACTTCATTTTATTTTTTTTAATGTACTCACTAGACTAGACTATTTTAAATTCCACTTGTGGCTTGCATTATAGTTCTATTGATAATGGTAATATAGAATAAATCATAGTTATACTGAATTACAGTCATACATCCATAACATCTCAGTCAGCAAAGGACCACTGTATTAGTCAGCATTCTCTAGGGTAAGAGAACATATAAAATGAATCAGTCTCTCTCTCTCTCTCTCTCACACACACACACACACACACACACACTCACTCATATTCACATACTCCTCTTTAATTCCTCCAAATCTACCTCCCTACCCTTTCCTAACTTTATGTCCTCTTTTTGTTTGTTGGTTATTTGTTTGGTTAAAAATATTTTTTAAAGTTTAATAAAAAATCTGCTAGACTCTTGTTTGTAATAATTCAGAATTTACAAATATTTGAAAAGAATGGCATCCTAATATTGAGGGGTTTTTTTGTTTCTTTTTTTGCAAATACTTTATTCTTCCATTCATGTAAGTCTTCACTTCTTTCAGCTTTTTTGAATAGTTTCATGTGTAGAGATATTTAGCTCACTTTAGAAATACATTAAAAGCTGGGCGTGGTGGCGCACGCCTTTAATCCCAGCACTTGGGAGGCAGAGGCAGGCGGATTTCTGAGTTCAAGGCCAGCCTGGTCTACAAAGGGATTTCCAGGACAGCCAGGGCTATACAAAGAAACCCTGTCTCAAAAAAAAAAAAAAAAAAAAAAAAAGAAAAAAAGAAAAAAGAAAGAAAGAAAGAAATACGTTAAACAATGCTATAAGTGATATTTTTATTTTAATTCCCTAATGTTTGCTGCTAATACCTGAAGGAAAAAAAACACTGAATTTTGTATACTAATGTTAACTCCTACCACCTTGCTAAGCCTGTTTAGTAGTACTAGTTAGTAACTTTTTTTTGTAGATTTCCTGAGGTTTGTTTTTTGCTTGAGTTTTCTACGTATGAAGATGATTTAGTTTTGTTTGTTCTGATATTGTTCTTGCATTATTGCTCTGGCTGGATTTAAGGGACAGAAGCAGTGAGAACACATATATGTGCTGGTTCCAAGTCTCACAAGGAAACATTCAGTCTTTGACTCTCAAATTCAGAGTCAGGTACTGAGAACCGGTAGATAGATGTGTTTCCTGAAGTGTGAGTGGAGCTTCTATATCTGCATAGCTTTTATATCAACTTAACCTTTGACTTAAAGGGAGTTCAGATATACACCTCCTGCTTCTTCTTCTTCTTCTTTTGTAAGAGTTTACATAAAATTATGTTATTTCTTGTATAAATAAGCATAATATTCTTTTTGCTTTTGTTTTCCATTTTATTTTCTTAGAGTTTTGATTTCAGTATTATGATAGCATTTATTAGACATTTTTATGAGAGATATGTCCCAATGACCAGCATGTCTGAGCAAAATCATTTAAATATCCATTAATATTTTATGATTTACTTTTAATTGTTTAAGAACTTTGAAAATTATTTTAGCCCATGATATGAATAAAGTTTATAGTTTAGCAGAGGAAGGAGACAAAGTTATCTGTTGAATAAAATTTATAGTTTATAGCCAGGGAAGGAGGCAGATTATCTATTCAGTCAGCATGGAGTAGCTCAGAAAGAGGGAAATAACCCAATTAAATCTAGCAGAGCTTCTAGATGGAGTAGTTCAACTAGAGCCAGCTCAGACCGAGACCAGCTGTTACACCTATAGATTAAACAGGTAGCTTATTTTATAAAGTTTTTAGAGGTGATTTACATACCATGTAACTCACCCATTGTAACGGTTTTTGAGCACAATCACTTTAGGACATGGTGTGACCCTTAGCTATTACCTGTTACAGCCTCAGTCTCCAGATCTAGGCAGTCACTAATCAACTTCCTATCTATAGATCTCTCTGTTCAGGTCATTATGAGTTATTTATTGCTGTGACAAGATATCAAGCAGGAACTTAATGAGGAGGAAGGGTTTATTTTGGCTTACTGTTTTGAATGGGGTGCGGTGGAGGGGTAAGAGGGCAGGTTATGGTTGTTTCATCCTAAATACAAGATATGCAGTGGAAGGATGTGGCATAGGGGAAATATTTACAATATGGCTAACCAGAAAGCAGAGAGTAGGAGAATGCCAGCAGTCAGAGACTTGTAGATTTTAATAAACTATTAATTATTAATATAATCCAGTCATTCCCCCCTCCCAATAACTGAGGCAGAGTCCTATGGATTATTTAATCAGCTCTTGTACAATTACTGGGGGATTACCCCTAAATCTATTTTTTCTATATACTGGACTTCTACTGCTGCATTACCAAGTACTTCCTGTTTGAATCTCACCTGGGTTACATCTGCTCTAGCATTCTGTCCTGGGGGTGCCTTTCACTCTGGCACATGCTCCTGATCCATCACATCAAATGAAGACCTCCTGTTCTCTCTTCCTCCTCCTTCATTCTCCTCCTCTTCCCCTTCTTCCTTGTGGTCCCTACCTGGGAAGCTGCCATCCTAGTAACTGAACTCAGTTTCTTCTATTCTCCACAGTAATTGGCTATAGCCACTTTTATTTAGCCAATAGTTTTAAATTGGGGAGCAAAGTCTACATAGTATCACTTGGTGTGTGTGTGAGGTTCTGCGAGTTGTAGGTAACCAGATCTTTAAAAGCAACTATTTAGCAAGTCCCTCCAGGAATCAGGTCTGTAGATGGTGCTACCCACATTCAGGATCCATATACTCTTCCTTAGTTAATCCTCTCTGGAAATGCCATCAAAGCCATACCAGAGGTTTGGCTCATCAGTGTCCTAAGTGGCTCTAAATCTCACCACAACAGGACATGTGATATATACTTTTTAAATTACTAGTTTCTTCTCAGCATGTTGTCATGGTCCATCCATATTATAGCATGTGTCAAAGCACTTCTTTCCCTTTTAGTAATCAAAGAATATTCTATTATATGCCTCTCTTATGTTTTGAATATCTGGTGATTGATAAACAGTTGGGCTCACAAGTAAATTAGACATGCTTTAGACAAAGAATACAACACTGCAGACACATGCAAATGAGAAAAAGCATAATACAGTTTCTCAAATCATGCATCTCAAACACAGGGTAGAAAGGGTTTGGTTTCTTCATTCAATCATCTGTAGTCTTCCTTCACTAGGATAATTTAAAGAACAGCCACAGGACACCTACATGCTCCTGGTTACCTAGGGAAGACTTACAGAGAAGTGCATATGTTGCACCTGTCATCTCTAGTTGTGTTTGGCAGTACATACAAGCACTGTATTGCTGTACCTTTTCCTTAGAAGCATCCTTACAGCTTGGACCCCCATCAGATAGCCCAAGCCAAGAACCAGCCACACTGCTTTTGATTTTTCCACTCTGGCTTACTTCTGCACATATTAGCCCAGCATCACTGGAGACTACAGGAGACGTAAATCAGCTATAGAAAAATGTAGAAAATTCTGCATATCATGCCTGCCTCAGAGCTCAGAGACATCCCTCATGCTTTATTCCTGTATTTATTGCTGTATGAGACATCTGCAGAAGAGTAATTGTGTTTATTTTCACTCATTTGGGTGTGGCTGCAGGGAAAATAATTTCAAAATTTACTCTACTTCTGCCAAAGATTTTGCTAGTCTGTGGCATGTGTTTTATAATTATGCTGGTTGAGTGTTGGGAAAGAAGAGAATAAACTTGGCTACTCATAAATATTTCTCAAGGTCGCCTTGCTTATTTTTTCTGTCATTCACATTGTTACTAATCTGTGTAACTTAACGATGTATTTACTCATGCCTTGAAGACAATATTAATGAGTAGTGTGATTCTCATCTGAAAAATAAGAAACAAACATTTGCAAGGCAAATCTGGAACCTCAGGAAGCTGCTAACCCCAAATATTCAATTTCACCCACTCATGTTATCCTTTTTACTCAGTGAAGGTGACTAAGCCAAAGATTTTTTAAACTAATCAGTGGGAATGTGACTCTAATTATATTCTAATCCAAAATAAGAGAGTGAGAAATATTTCATTTCACTAAGAAGAGTGTAAGATTGCTTTAGTGCCAATTCTGTTTATGGAACTTATCAGACAAACCCAAATAATCTTCTACATTAAAGTATAAATTAAGTAATTCTCTTTCAAAACAGAAATTATTTTGAATTTTTTCCTTCACTTAGAAAGTATATTTTATAATACCACATTTGGAGACTTTAATTTCATTTGGCAAGTCACCTTGATGAACAATCTATTTCTCTTGTTTCTTTTTAATTAGCATATGTTTACTGTATATAATAATAGGTTTTGTTATGACATTTTATACATATGTCCAATATGTTTTATCATATTCACTCCATTACCCTCTCCTGCACCCCTTCTGTTCCCCCGGTCCCATCCCTCTTTCCACTCAGTCTTCTACTCTCATGTCTTTATGGGTTTAAATATTGATTTTGAAAGCTCAGGGAGTTTTTATTATGGTTGCTCACAGATCCTCAGTGAGAAATTATTCACAGGAGCATGGACTCTTTATCAGTGACTGCACTACTAAAGAAACTATCTGTGACCAAAGCATAAGGTGTCTTAAAGCAGTATGTTGTTGCCATCTACTTAGGCAACCAAAACAGCCATGTCAATGGCCTATGTTAGCTGTATTGCTTGGGTCACTCAGAGACCTCCCTAAGAAACCACTTACAGAGATGGAACCTATCTGATACTTGGATTTTTACTTCATAGCCTATCTTTTCTGGGAGCAGTTTTATTCATCCCTGAATAGTCAGGGAACTTTCATTTAAACTTCAGGAAGTTTTCTTGGTGGAACCAAGGTTCCAGAAGGGCTTGGTGGTGGAGGTGGTGGTGGTAGTATTGGAGAAGGAGGAGGAGGAGGAAAGAGAAGGGTAAGGGAGAGAAATTGCTTATTTATTTTTATTAGATTACCCACTATAAGGACTCTTTTTTTAAAAAATTTAGTGCATCCTTAATTTTGATTGATCTTCTCCCTGCCCAGCAATCTAGCTTTTAGAATTTCCTAACAAATACTTGGAGCAAACAAGCCTAAAAGGTCATTTGATGAGCACAGCCCTTCAAGGCTCAGGACCAGAAAAGCATCAGTTTATATCTCTCCACTCTTCCCTTCCCTTGCCCCCTTATTTCCCCTAGATGAAGTCTCACACTTTGTGTAGGCTGACCTCCAACTGCTGGGCTCAGGCCACCCTGTTGCTGTTTCCTAAAGAGCTGGTGCTCCATACTCTTAGTACCTCACCGAGTTTTCCACTCTCTTGCAATCCCTCTTCCTAAGATGCATTTTCACCGTCACTTTCCCTGCTTTAGAGCGTTCATTTACTCAGATAGACTGTAACTGCAGAAGATAACTAGCTGAGCCCTGTCTCTATTCTCAACATAAATTACTGAAAAAGAAGCAGTCTCTCCCTTAAGAAAGTCAGTTCTGGTGACCTCAGAGGATGGTCGGTAAGGCATCATCTACTTTTCTGGTTCCCAGCTTACTGACTGGATGGATTTCCCAGTGAGCACCATTATGCTTTCCAGCACAACCACTTCCCAGGTTTTATTTCAGAGAGTTGTACCCAACACTCATCAGGGCACTGTCTGTGAAAGTGCAAGCTATAAGCAGAAACAGGAGAGGCAGAGCTTGTTCCCCCAGACAGCCTGCCAGTGAATACTGTTTGGTCTTTGAGCAAGTTCAGAATTACAGGTAAACCCAATGGTAAGCTGTTCTGCATCTGAGCATCCAAATGTATAGAAAATATAAGTTAAGTTTTGATCCTTTCTCAAAAGAATTTTTAACATTTCTCCCTGTCAGACTTATTGGTACCTTGACAGTAGGATTGAATATACATAAATATATTTTATTCAAACATGTATGGTATTAAAATGAAAAATTGCATCTGCTCTCTGCTTCTTTAAGTGAGGTTTAATTATTCGAAAGGAGTTATAACTACAAAATTCCTTATAGATGTAAAATACAGTACCTATTACTCATTGCCAAATCATCATACTTCTTATTTATATAACACAAACACTGTCCTGCCTCAGGCTTCATTACAGTTCATTCTTACCAATCCTGAGAAGAAATTTAACCAAGGAGAGTTTCCACTTAGCAAATGAAGAATCCAAACCATTAAAGATACTTAGTGCCTACCCTAACTTACTCAGTGGATTTGGGAGTCAGAAGTTTTACTCAGTGCTCTTTCCACTGTAAGCTACAAAGCACTGTTTCCTTTAAAAATGAAATGAGCCACAAACAACACGACCTATTGCTGGATGATGGGCTCAGCAAACTGAGTACTTGCATGCAATGCATGGGATCAGGCTAAAGCTGAGCAAAGACATTTGTTCCACCCATCCTCCAAACCCAGGTTCCAGAAAGACCATTTGGACAGTCACTTATCAAAAGAAGCAGTTTGGTGATGGTCTCTCCTACCTTTTCTCCATCTCCTAATTTAATTTGTTAGAGCTGTCGCTAACCATGGAGAAAAGGGAAGACCAGCATGTAAACTGATAGGGAGAAAACGTGGTCAAAGCAGATAACCTCTTCTAAGACAGTAAGACAGAGCCAGAAATGACTGACTATGCTGTTTTAAAAGTCAGATGTGTTTCCTATTTAGATTGTAGTATTCTGGAAAAAACAAAACAAAACAAAAAAACTGAAGAAAAATAGCTTTACCTAAAGTAGTTAGAAGTAAACTCCAAAGTTTGAAAGCTCTCTATATTGTTTTTCCTTTGTTCCTCCTAGCCCTTCCTTCCCCCACTCTTTTTCTCTGAACTCTCTTAAGACTAATGATGAAAAGAATTGTGGGTACCAAACTTGGAAATGTAGTCCCATCAATTACCTCAAGCTAGCAATATAATTAATGAGAAGACTTTAAAGCATTCTGGGGTTTTATAGAAGACTTGAGAATGATCTCGTGAAGTGTTGGCATACAAATAATAAGTGTGACCACCTACCTCTTAGCAGGCTTCAGTCCCTCAGTGGAGCACTTTCATGGTCCCAGTTCTGTCTCATCTCCTCATCCTCTCCTTCCTCATCCTATTCATCCAGTCTTTGTTTTCAAAGAATGAGTTCCCTGTCTTACTCAAATGCATCTTTCAGTGAGTTGTCCTCACAGAGTGGTTCCGCTGTCTCTTGCATCTACTGTGGCTAAATGTCTTTTTCCTACAAGGTCATTTTGCTGCCTCACTCTGTCTGGCTTCCACTCACTCACCTGAGTGAACTTCCCAAAAGCTTCCTCAAAATTTCTGTGTTATTTCTTCTGCCTCCCTTGGTAGATTATGCCTTACTCCTTGTCCAGTGTACGAACTTTCATGGCAGGAGCTAACACTGTTTCCCTTCCTCCAGTGCACACTGCCACCTCCCCCACCCACCCTAACTAGTTTGCTTTGTGACAGGATAGAAAAGCAGCAGGCTTTGAAGTCTGAAAGCTGGGGTTTCAAACCCTTGCCCTCCACATCTGTAATCTTGCCCTATAACCTGAGGCAAGAGACCTAACCTCTCTGAACCCCTGCTTCCTCAGGCGTGCAATAGGGATAAGAATAGCCCTTCTGCTGCAGGAGGTAAAGTGGGAAAGCCCACTGTGTCTCAGTCACCTCATGTCCTAAAAGTGCTGCTGCTGGGGAAGTTGTTGTAAGTTTTAGAAAACTTACTGCTTCCTTCAGTTTCTCCGGTCGCAGAGGAAAAATAATGCGTGTCTTGGCACGCCTTACTTGCAAGTATTTTAAGGATTAATGTAAACTCTGGCAAGTATTTGAAGAATGTTATCTCATTCATTCATTATTAAAAAAAAAAAAAAGCAGTAGAGCTTTCCTTTAAGTACTGCTAAAATCATACATATTCTACAGTTTTTAGTTTACTGGGAGATCATAGATGCAGGCAATTTTAATAGCTATATTTTTAGTTTACCTGGTTGGCTTCAGAAATCTTTTTATTTTGAACTTAAGGGTTTTGTTCGTTTGGTTTTGTTTTTCGGGTATTTGGCAGCGGGGGTCGGAGCAGGGGTTGGTTGGGGTTTGTCTCTTCCATTCTTGCTACAATGCTACATATATAATTTGTAGTTTCCCCATCCAGCATAGGAGGGTGACACAGAATCACTGTCAAATGGCTATCAGACTATGAGGGCTGTGGGTCACACACCTGGAGAAGTACACTGTGCTCTGTAGGACATGTGGGAACATCAGTCAGCCTTGGTGAAGGAAGCTGTGAATTGAACAGGAGCAACAAACCATAGCTGATATGTACAAAGCTGGATCCTTACTAAAAAGCTATTGATATCTCCCAGTAATTCCCAGTAGCCCTTAATAATCATTTGTATGATACAGTTCTTTCTTGGAATCATGAAGAATGGAGAAATATGGGAAAGGGTTACTTGTCAGATAGGGCAAATTTATTATTTACTAATGAATAAAACCCAATTTAATATTCTTTATTTAGACTCCATCCTTACTGATTTAAGTTCTCCCTTCAGTACTGGGGAATTAAACTCAGGACCTGTGTGTACAGGGCAATTATCATTCCCAACCCTTGAATTCAAAGGCAAGCTCTCCCTACATACCCAAGACTGGCCTTGAGCTAGTTCATCTCCTGACTAAGCCTCCACCACCTCACCCCACTTTCCCTATTTTTTAATATATTATAAACTCAATTAATTTAAATGTATTTTAGTATATTTTGTAGTAGCCTCAATTAAGTCCTGTAATGGCTATACATTATTAACACAATAGCTGTTACTTGAATTATAAACCAAACAAAGTAATATGATCCTGAGAAAAAATGGTGAAATTTTATTTTTAGATAAAAGGATTTTTTAAACTTTTTTAAATCTAACACAGTATGGGAAAATAAGTGAAAGGAAGGAAGGAAGGTAGGAAAGAGATACTTAGAGAACATTTTTTAAATGTATTGTTAGCCTGTGTGTGTGGGCACACGTGTGCATGCAGGCACAGAGGCCAGAGGTAAGCTACTGATCCCCTCAAGCTGAAGTACAGGTGGTTTCGTGCAACTTTGGTCCTGGGAACTGAGGTTGAGTCTTCTGAAAGAGCAACAAATACTTTTTTAACTAATGAACCATTTTTCCAACCTGATTCTAGATCATTTTTTAAATGCCAAGGATACACTCCGTTTTCTAAATGATCATGATTGCTTGAGCTGTTGAAAACATCAGCAGTGAATGTTGGATGTGGCAGCTCATGCCTTTAATCCAGCACTTAGGTGTTGACTGTAATTTAAGCATGATTGCCTTATCTGTTCCTACTCTAACTCCAGAATAATTGATACAAAGACCTGTTAAGTTTATTACCAAGCTTTAAGCACTATGACTGGGCAGATCTTCATCGATTCTAAAATGTCTGCTTCCCAGCTGCTTTGCCTTCAGTGTGAGTGTTGCTCTGGCTTGCTCTGGTCCATGTGTGTCCTCATAGAAACTCCCTTGGTGACTCCCCACTTGACTCCTCCTGGAGCCTCATGGCCACTCTTGGTCTCTTCATGTGGTTGCTCTCCCTGGGTTCCGTGGCTGGAATCAGAAGTCCAGCCTTCCTATCTTCTCTATTCAGCATAGGCTGAGCAGCTTTTTCTAACCAATCAGAGAAAATTGGGGAGCATTTTTTACACAACACCAATGCAGGAGATGGTTCAATAACCAGATAATGCTAGCATCCAGACTGGACACAGAAATCAGCAACTGAATATACAGTGCCCAAGGCCAGCCACTAACACACAGGAGGCAGAAGCAGGCACAGCTCTCTGAGTTTTGGAACAACCAGGGCAACACAGACAAAGCCTGTTTCAAAAAACCAAACTAAAAATGAAAGTATCTACAGTGGGTGTTCCCTGCAGAGAGAAAGCATCCATGGGAGTGAATGTAGAGTGGAGGCATCAGCCTGTTACAAAACTTATCTCAGGTGGGAAGACAGCTCACTGGTCAAAACACTTGCCGTGAAAGCAAGAAGACTTGAGTTCAACTCCCCAGACCCCACACAAAAGCCAAATACATGCCTGTAACCCCAGCATTGAGGAGCAGAGACAGGCTGATCCCTAGAGCCAGATCATTGAGCAATAGGTTCAGTCAGACCCTGTCTCAAAAATAAGGTAGGACAGAAAGATGGTCTATGGGTAAAGGTGTTTGCTACCAGAGCAAAACCTTGACTTTCATGTGAAAAAACAGAACCAACCCTGTAAGTTGTCCTTTGACCTCTACCTATGCAACATGGCACATGTACTCACACACACATAGACAAATAAGTGAATGTAACAAAAACAAATTAAATAACGTGATTTCTGGAACTTGCAGTTTAGTGCACTTGACGTCTTTGAACCTCATTTTCTCCATCTGTAAAATTAGCAGAGTCCTCACAGTTGTTAGCACTGATATTTCATGTTGTGGTTCTGCAAGCAGTCCTCTGACACATAATTTAAAAATCAAGATGAAGCTTTGACTATAATGCAGATGTACAGAAGGCCTAGCTCTGGGCTCCCACAGGTTACTGTTGTGCAAATGTCTAATGGAAAATACAGCTGGAGGTCGGTGGATATTTTTATACTTTATAGTCCATCTGGAATCCAATCTGAGAATCAGGATACATTTTAACTGAATTGTTCTCAGAAACTTGCTACCTACACATTTCTCAGATTAGCTGAAAGAAAAACAGGAAAAAAATTCTGTTAAGAATTATTGTAAACCCCTTACTAATATGAAACAGTGAGGCTAAGTAGAGGGAAAAAAATAAATAAAACGGGATTAAACTTGGTTAATCTCAGATCTTAGATACTTCAGTATGCAATTATATTTCCAGTAACCCCTAAACACTTTGACTGATTTCATGAAGCTGGAGGCTTATTGACCACCAGATGGAGCCAGTATTATTTTATTATAGCATAAAAGTACCCTGGATGGTGCTTCAAAGATGAAGAAGAAAAATCCCAGGCTCTGGAAATTGCCAAAATGAAGTTTCACTCATAGTAAAATAGACTTTTTAGGTTTCTCTGTCTAGTTTTTTTTTTTGAGTGTTTGTGTATATATAGAAGACACTACTTCTTATGAAATTATATTATTATTATAATCCTAACATGTATCCTTTAGACAAAGTAAGGATTATATTGTGGTTGTGTGATAAATAGTATGTGTCATAATTATGAAAAATGATAATAAATTATGGATTTTATTGTAGACATTTAGATATCACAGGCACTTTCCATTATAATTATCACCATGACAGAATTTGAAAGGAAGAAAGAAAGGGAGGGGATGTGACCGGATGGGAGAAATGTGTCTTTATCCCCAGCAGCTTCCTAAGGGAGAAGGTGAAGATGGTGAATGGTTGCAACTCCTTCTGAGTTTCTATCCACAAGACTTGGTACCCATAGGCAGTCATCAGTGATAACTGCTTCAAGATGACTCCATCAATTTAACAAGGGTCATAAATCCCATATATCCTTATAACTCAATGTAATTAATCAACTACCTATTGAAAAACTCTGTATATTCTGGGGCCCTAGGACCTTGAACAATCTTTAAAGACCCATTCTATCCAGTAAAAGTAAAGATGACTGTAGACACTGTTGTAATTTGATACCTTTAAATGATCATTTGTCCCTGTTGCTATTACTGTTTATTGTCCACATAATACAATACAAGGCCTATGCCAGGACAGGAACAGGCTGTGAATTTACAGCCGAGAGGTACTCCAGACAACAGCAGTTATCATACAGTGCCCTTTGGAGTTATGGTCTGTGTTAAAAGTTTGAGTATAGGGGAGCCGTGACTAAGGGGAATGTAGGAAAGGCCATAAAAAAATGTTTGGGGGTAGAAACTATTTGAGTAAACCTACTGTGTGGCACACTGCTCTTCTTTCATGGTCCATGCAGCCATATATTTGAAACTAGAGGAAAGTACAAGGGCTCTTTTTATAGTCAATTTTATTTACTAGATATGGTTGTATTAGCTAATGCCTTTGCATGTTCAATTATACCTTTCCTTTTCTTTCTGTTTCTCTCTTTCTCTAACAGCCAAGCTAATTAAAAGCTCATTATTTTGAAGCCAGAGTACATGGGTATAATGTACCACACTCCCATGCCCAGTTTAATATCTCATAGATATGAGACACCTGATTTAATCCTTTGTTACTGTAATGTGCCAACCATCAAAGTGGGATGCTTTCCTCATACAGCTGTTGGGTATAAGGACTAAAAATGTAATTCACTTGCTAGTATTTGGCACATAGTGAATATTTACTTTAAACGTTTACTATTGTAGCACTTATTTTCAAGTGTGGCACTTTTCCTAGATTCAAGCTCTGATAAATCAAAATTTTGATGAAAAATATTTTGCCATTTCCAGTCTATATGATAAACACAGCTACACATTAGTAGCAATCTTTCCCTTTGATTTTTAAAAAATATGTATACTATTATTACCACATCACCTTCATTTACATAAAAGATTTCATTTTATTATGGAAATTTCACAAAATAGTCTTTGAGGTGATGGATCCAGAGCCACTTAAAACCATTCTATAACTAGGCTTCTGGCATATAGAGGCCATTGCTTGCTGGCTGGCTGGCTGCCTGCTTGCCTGCTTGCTTGCTTTGTTTAACAAGTTATCCCGAGCTTTTGTCCCCGCCGGCAAGAACACACTCAGGACAACCGGAATCTTCTGCGGCAAAGCTTTTATTGCTTGCTTATCAGGAGGGAAGACCCCGAACCAGGAAAATGGCGCTGCTTATATAGCCCACAGCGTGATGTTTCAGCACCTGATGTGGTGTGACAGCTCCTGATTCATTGCTCGCCCATCACCCCATTACTATGCTGCGAGATGGGCAGTGACTAGGCGTGAGTTCACTCTTGCACTTGCGCATAAGGCTTATTTACTAGTTAGGCGCAGTGGAAGCCAGCGCCATCTTATAATGGCGATTGCTCATGGCATTCACACGATTGCTCGCGGCATGGCTCTCCACATCTCCCCCTTTTTATTTTATTAAAATTTGAGGCTGGTCTAAGCGTCTGCAGTCATGTCCATCTGCTGTGGCTCCTGTCTTAGGTCATTCCTCCAATTTCACAGCCTTTCCTGTCATAGGGTAACCCTATCGCCACCGGGTCCTGTGTCTTAGGTTGGTCTGTGCATGAGGAAAGTTGCCCGTCTCTGGATACCGCAGTACTGTGTGACAGTAACTGCTAAATGACCTAGGGCGAACTCTATAAAAGAGGCCAGCCAAAAAACGAATTAGTAAACCTCAGCGAGGTGTAAGTGCTGATCAATGAGCGTTGAGTCTCTTACATCCCAGTGCAATGTATCCACAAATCCGTGGGACGCAATAGCAGAGAACTCAGATGTCATTTAGGTCTTAAGCATGGACAGCCAAATTTCAGGGGAGGCCTCTTGTTCAATGGCTGCAAGTGCTTGAGCGATAATGACCTTGTCACGGTTTTGTTGGGTTCTGAGCTTACAAACCAACCAGAGCATAAACACAAGTCCACAGCAGACAACAGCAGCAAATAAAACCACCCCCACCCATTCCTTAAAATAAGAAAAAGCAGATGAAATCCAGGAGGAGAGACCCTCTGTCAATGACAGGTCCACTCTTGTCGAGTTGATCCTGAGAACAGCCGCTCTCAGGACCTCAAGGGTCTCATCGAATCTTTCAGACCATTTTCCTGCAAGATACAAATAAATCTGCCTAGACAGATTAACAAACATGTAAATAGTGATTTTTCCCAAAGGAGGAAATATGGGTGACACCCATTTGCCAGCTCAAAGAACGGGAGCTAATAGTGGAGCAGGACTGATAGCCTAGCCCTTGTAAAGAGTGTGATGACTGAGTTACGGGCCAGTTTTTTGGCCACCAGTGAGAAGAAATAATACTTTTGTCTGCTCCTGTATCTAAAATTCCCTTAAATTGTTTCCCTTCTATAACTAACTCCAAGGATGGCCTGGAATCTAAAGGCATTATTAAGTAAGCAGAATCATTTCCAGTAGAACCAATCCCTCTGGCAGCTCGAGGAATACCAGAGGAAGGAAAACAGCCATGTAGGCTTGGCAAAATTATTAGTTGAGCTATTCTGTCCCCTTGTGATATAGAAAAGACACCTTGAGGACAAGAACAGAGAACCTGAAGTTCCCCTTTATAATCCTGATCTACAACTCCAGGGTGGACAATAAGACCTTGTAGGCTGCAAGAGCCTGCCTCGTATATCTCTAATTGAACGACAGTCCTTAGCCCAATGATATCCTTTTCCACATTTAGTACACAATCCTGGTGCTGTCCTTTTTATAGGGGCTCTGCAGTCCTTTTTTAAATGTCCTGGTTTGCCACAATTAAAGCAAAGTTTGAGCTCAGTTGAATCCGAGCGCCTCCTCCCCTGCAGAATGGCTGCTGCCAATCCAGCATTAGTAAGCGGCAGTCCAAGTTCATGGCAAACCTTTAACCAGTCCTGTAACCCCTTACTCTTTCTAGGTGTAATTGCTGATCTGCATTCCTGCGTAGCTTGTTCATAAACCAATTGTCCAATTAAAGGCATAGCTGCTTCTGGGTCTCCAAATATCCTCCCTGCTGCCTCCGTCATTCTGGCCACAAAGTCTGAGAAGGACTCCTGTGCACCTTGAGTAATCTTGGTCAAATGCCCACTTGCCTCTCCCTTCTTAGAGAGTGCCTTCCATGCCTTAACAGCGGCAGCTGAGATCTGAGCGTATGCTCCCCAATGATAATCTGGTTAGCAGCATGCTGTCCCTGACCTGTAAGTAATTCAAACGTCCACGTTCTTTGGTCCCCTTCCATGGTGGCATTGGCCCTTGCCTGCGTCTGGCAGGAGTCCTGCCACAAGGCTTTCAACTCAAGATACATTCCCATACTGGGGGCTGCAGCTCTTACTACAGTCTGCCAATCACCATGAGTCATAGCGTGAGTCGCAAGCCTTTCAATTTGTGCTACAGTGAAATTAGCACTGACTCCATAATTGCGAACTGCTTCTGTGAGCTCCTTAATCTGTATATACTCTACCGGAGCGTGAACACGCCCTCCCTCAGCTCCTTCAAAAACTGGGAACTCTTGCTGCACTTTTCTCTGTTCCTCTTTTGGAATGAATGAATCTGAATGGTATCTCTGCACATAAGATTCTAAATGGAACCTCTGCACATAGGGCGGAGATGCACTAGGACCCTGAAGCCGACAGTCTGGAGGCCGAGCAGCAAGCTGGCTTTTGCCAGCCGCTTTTTGCCTTTTTCTGGACTGAGTAGCTTGCTTTTTGTCTTGCTGTTACCTTTCTACCTTATAACGAACTGCTTCCTCCTCCAAGTCCGTTTCTTCAGAGGAACTAAGTCCTTCATCTGATTCTGAGCTACTAAGAGCTAGCTGCTTAAACTCATCTAGTGGCGGGTATAGGCTCCTTCTCCTAGAAACCTCCGCTGATTAATCTTTTTTCTTTTCTTTTTCCTTCTCCTTCCTTCCAATCTCTCCCCAGGTATTCTTCCCTATCATTAACTTTTCCTCAGGTTCAAGACCCGTGGAAAGGCCTGTATGCTTAATTGGCGCACCATGTTTCCTCTTTGCTCCTGCTCTCTCTCCCCGCTTTACCTCTGATAGACTGTCTTGAATTTCGTCCAGAATTCTCTGCCCTGCCTTAACCACTTGTTGACATGTGAAAAGGAACAAAAAGGCTTCTAACACTGGAGAAAGTTCAAGGCCAGACATACCTCGTAAAGCTGTAATGTGTCCCGCAGTTCTGGTTCCGCCTCGCGAACAAGGGATCTCCCTTGTGCCAGTGTGATGGTAGTTCCCAGGTTTCTCAGCGCCACTTATTGCCCGTGCTTTTATCCCCACCGGCAAGAACACACTCAGGACAACCGGAATCTTCTGCGGCAAAGCTTTTATTGCTTGCTTATCAGGAGGGAAGACCCCAAACCAGGAAGATGGCGCTGCTTATATAGCCCGCAGCATGACATTTCAGCACCTGATGTGGTGTGACAGCTCCTGATTCGTTGCTCGCCCATCACCCCATTACTATGCTGCGAGATGGGCAGTGACTAGGCGTGAGTTCACTCTTGCACTTGCACATAAGGCTTATTTACTACTTAGGCACAGTGGAAGCCAGCGCCATCTTATAATGGCGATTGCTCATGGCATGCACGCGATTGCTCGCGGCACGGCTCTCCACAATAAGTTTGTTACTTCATGGGCAGAGCTGCTAGCTCCTTGAGTTCTGGTCCTAGAGCCATAATAGATATAAACTCTTTTACCTCTAGAATGAAGTTTATGGGTTGATACCATGAGTTTATTTGCTAGGTAGACAAGAAATTTGAATGGAAAAGAAGATGAAATTTACTCACTAGTTTGTAGAAGGAAGGATAAGGACATTCTTTGTAATAGGCAAGAACCAAGGTATTTGTGTCCTCTTTCTGTCGGTGGGTTGTAAGCTGTATCTGCTGACTCCCATGGAACATTCACTGAGTGATTTGACTTAGCTGCCTCATCTATCAGCTAAGAACTTAGATTGAGATGGTTCTCTTTACTGCTTGACTGGCTCTGGTACTCCAGTTATGAGGATGTGGTTCTGGTGATCCTGTCAAGAACCTGACCTGCCTTTGTCTCAGAGGGAGCTAGCTAATATAGTCACATTCTTGTTCTAATGCTGTAACTGGAGGTATATAGACCCTAACAATAGTGGTGTTCTACATAGGAATCCAAATGTTGGTGCTAATGTTATAGTAAGTAGTATGATTTCTTAATATTTTCAAATATGTTACGATTGTATGCCCTTCACAATCCTTTCAAAACATCTCTGAGTATTAGGTACATAAAGTCAAAACCACCTCAGTTTCCTGCCGGACACACAACAGGTCTTTTGTAAATGTTCTCTCTTCTCTTAATTCCCATTTCAAGTATATTTCATAAAATTTTGGTTGATGATAAGTAGTCATATTGTTTTACTAAATCACAATCCAATATAAGGTGAGCTTCATAAGGCACTTAATAAAACATAGACCACTTCTGGAAACAAATGTTGTTGTTTTTTTAATTTCTCATGTATTTTATTGTCCAGTTGTATACTACTAGAGACATCCAGTTGCTTATTCAGTTTTGCTCAGGAGAAGCAAGCATATGAAAGACAAGTATTCTACTTCCTGATCTGGCAACTACCATACTCCATTCACCTAAAAACATATGGGAGTGCTAGATAGAAGACAGCCCAAGCCTGTGTGCATACTTGGGCAATTGTACATGCTTATGAGGAGGGATGGAGAAAGGAGACACAGAAAGGAAAGAGAGGACTAGATACAGAAACAAAGGCAAGTATAGCAGAGTAGGAAGTGAGCAAGCTGGTGCTAGATAAGGGTTGCCCAGAGGGTACCAAACCCAGATGTATGCTCTAATAGTTAATTCTAATAGCTAGAGGTTTTAATCTCTTGTATTTGGTCTTGGGTTAGGTAGAACCAGAAAAACTGTCCACCTTGCCAGGAAAGTCACCAAAAAATGGGAAAAAAGCTTGATATTTTTTTAGAACTATATTAGGAAAGAAAAAGGAAAAAAAATAATTTTCTCATTTAAAAAAGCAAAATACTAAGTATCCAGTAGACATGATTATAAATGTATAAGTGATCATAAAGTCTGACCACCTATGTGGAGTAGGAATGCTAAATCAGAATTGGAAAAAGATGGCCCCTGGGCCAGTAGAATGCCTTGGTTGTCTTTGAGAAACAAATGCAAGGGAAACTTTATGCAGTCTGTGTGCCAAAAATTTCCTGTGCAATATGACAAAAATACATATGTGAATGAAATAAATTCAGAAACATGAGAAATGACCTCTGTAAGCAAAGCCAGAGGCAAAGCCAAAGGATCCCGAGAAGACTCTAACAGATAGAAGTATGTTTTAATAACTGGAGAGATTGTTTAAGGATAAGAAGCACAATGAACGAATACAGTTATGAAAAAGTAATGAATTTGAAAAAGAGCCAAATACAGCTTTAATTCTGTAAATTTAAAAGTATATATCTATTAAAGTCAACAACAAGTAAGTACTTCAAAACTGATCAGCTATAAACACACAGAGAATTGATGAAGTGAAGTAAATAAGGAAAGGAGTCAGCTTACTGATGAAACCTAAACATGGGAAGTTCATGTTCATAGCCATAGGAGCACTCACCGAGGATCATACTTTACAGTAATGTGGACAACACACGCACACACACCACACACACACACTTACACACACCACACACACACACACACACACACACTCACACACACACTTTTAGGAAGTGAATGAGTTAATGGCCTCTTTTTTTTTTAAATAGAAGATTCCTTTGCCTTTAGCTCAGTTTACCTTATAAATGTGTTTGAACTATAGTTTCCATTCAGTTCAGATGGAACCTGCGGAGGCTTAATCCTGGTGCCATGGTCCTGCCTGGTGAAGCCTCAGCAGACCGTGCAACCAGTCTCAAGCTTTTTGCCTAAACTTTCTGACTCAAAATGAAAGGGAAAAGAAAACACGTCCTTAAGTTAAGTGATGTTAAGATTAATTAATTAATTTACTACCTCACTTCACTAAACAAAGAACTAGAGTGGCCAGAGAGTATATTTTGAAAGCAATATCCCTACCTAGACTTTGACTTTAATGGTTTAGAATTACTAATTTGTAGAAAATAAAATTACATACCATGAATTTCATTAGGTCTTTATATTCTGCCTAGTATGTTTCCCACATAAAAACTAGCAACCAGCTTACCTTAATTCTTCTTTTAAAAAATTATTTTTATTTCATGTATATGTGTGTTTGCCTGCATAGATGTGTGTGTGCGCCATGTTCGTGCCTAGTATCAATTGAGGTAGGAGAGAGTATTGGGTCCTATGGGACGGGAGTAACAAGTGGTTGTAAGCAGCTGTGTGAGTGCTAGGAACCTAACCAGGGACCTCTGGAAGAATAGGTGTGCTCTCAAATGCTGAGCCAGCTCTCCAGACCATTATATTCATTCTTAATCCAAAGCTGACTTTCATTTTAAACCTTGCTTTGGTGTTAATAAACAGGTAAAATAAGTTATGTAATGGATCTTTTCTATGGTTAATTTCTATGAACACAGTCAACCAAATCTTATCATCCTTGTGGTTGTAAGAGATAGAATTCATTAGCAAATTTATGTAGCTAAAGAAAGGCCCATTTAGTGTGAAACAGTTGCAAATATTAATTTGTATAGGAAAATTGCTTTTGTAAGAATTAAAGATTTTAAATATTATTTTAGTGAGATATGTAGATAATTTTTCAGCTGTGACTGAATGATTTTGTTCACAAACTTTAGTTTAGAATATCTTTAAACTTTTAGAAGGAAACACCATTTCTATAAAATAGAATCTCTCTCTTATTCCATCAACATATCTTAGTAAATAACATTCAATGGTATATTGTATTTTAATTACTTGGAGATATATCAGAATGACTGCTCTAGGTCTGGAGAGATTGTTCTGTCGTTAAGAGCACTGGCTACTCTTTCAAAGGACCTGTGCTCAATTCCAACCAAGCACATCAATATAGCAGCTCAGAGCTATCTGTAATTCTAGTTCCAGGAAATCTGATACCCCTCTTCTGGTCTCCATAGATGGGAGGCACACAGTGAGGTACACAGACATATGTGCAGGCAAAGTGCCCAAACATGTAAAATAAAAGTAAACAAACCTGCTGGGTGGTCCTAGCACTCGGGAGGCAGAGGCAGGAAGATCTCTTAAGTTCAGGGCCAGCCTGGTTTACAAAGCACGTTCCAGGACAGCCAGGACTACACAGAGAAACCCTGCGTCAAAAAGCAAAGCAAAACAAACAAAAAAACTAATCCTACATGCAGGCATATAAACACAAAGCAGTATCAAGTTTCCCTTCATTGGTGCTGTAAAGCACATCTGTTTTTACTTTATAACTGTGTGAGAAAATTATCACAAGATAACAATCAGACTGAATCAGAGTGCAACATGTTTCCCTGCTAAAATCTTCTGTTCTAGAAATAAGCAGATTAGTGAGACCACCCTTAGATCAACCTGCATGGTGCAGCCATCTGCTTTGCCCTAACCTTAAACTCAGGTGATTCATCTGTATAGAGGTTGTTACCAGAGCACCTGTAAATAGTAAGCAGAAGAAATTCCTTACCTCTGTTGAGTATAGTGAGCAGATCATTTAAAACACAGAGGAAATTGGAGTAAATGACCAAGAACCACAATCAAGCACCAAGAACCTCCACAATGCATTCAAACAGTCAAACCCAAAGAGGGGTACAGCTGCAAACTGTAACTTCTGTGCCACCAGAGTCTGTGGGTCCTTCTAGAACATTCTAGAGGATGGGATGTGGGGTGACTGGAACATTTACACCTGTGCTAGGTTACTGTCTGTGACTTACCTGTTTAACCCTAAGGTTCCCAAGTATTCACATTCTTCATTTTAAACACAAAATGCAGTCAGTTAAAGCCAAAATGCTTTTGCTTGTGACTAGAGGCTGGATTTTACAGTTTCCCTTTTTGGAAGCCAAAAGCCATGGTCAAGATAAGATTACAGATCTGGGGGAGCCATCTTAGTTCCCGGATCCCACTGAGACTAGTCTGCACAGGTGAGAGTGTAGACTACAGAAGCTAACAGCTTCTGGGACAGGCAGAAGCCACAGAGCTTCTGAGGCAGACCTCGTTTTGGACTCCAGACGTCCGGGCACCTTCCCTGCCAGAGGAGAGGTGTCTGCCCCTCCCAGGAGGGCTTTGCCACAGCATCTCGGGGAGCCATCTTGGTTCCCTGAGAGACTAGTCTGCGAAGGTGAGAGTGTGGAGTACAGAAGCTACACAGATTCTGGGACAAGCCCTGTTTTGGGCCTTCATCTTCTGCCAGGAGGCAGGTCCAAACGCCAGATATCTGTCCACCTTCCCTGCAAGAGGAGATCTTGCCTGCAGAGAATGCTCTAACCACTGAAACTCAGGAGAGAGCTAGTCTCCCAGGTCTGCTGGTAGAGAATAACAGAATCACGAGAGGAACAAGGTCTAACCAGAGACAACTATAACAACGAACTCCAGAGATTACCAGATGGTGAAAGGCAAACATAAGAATCTTACTAAAAGAAACCAAGACCACTCAACATCATCAGAACACAGCACTCCCACCTCGCCCAGTCCTGGGCACCCCAACAAGCCTGAAAAACTAGAACCGGATTTAAAAGCATATCTCATGATGATGGTAGAGGACATCAAGAAGAACTTTAGTAACTCAAAGAAATACAGGAGAACACTGCTAAAGAGTTACAGGTCTTTAAAGAAAAACAGGAAAACACAACCAAACAGGTAGAAGTCCTTAAAGAAAAACAGGAAAACACATCCAAACAGGTGATGGAAATGAACAAAACCATACTAGACCTAAAAAGCAAAGTAGACACAATAAAGAAAACCCAAAGTGAGGCTACGCTGGAGATAGATACCCTAGGAAAGAAATCTGGAACCATAGACTCGAGCATCAGCAACAGAATATAAGAGATGGAAGAGAGAATTTCAGGTGCAGAAGATTCCATAGAGAACATCAGCACAACAATCAAAGACAATGCAAAATGCAAAAAGATCCTAACTCAAAACATCCAGGAAATCCAGGACACAATGAGAAGACCAAACCTACGGATAATAGGAGTAGATGAGAAGGAAGATTTTTCAACTTAAAGGGCCAGCTAATATCTTCAACAAAATTATAGAAGAAAACTTCCCAAACCTAAAGAAAGAGATGCCCATCTCGAAATACAAGAAGCCTACAGAATTCCAAATAGACTGGACCAGAAAAGAATTCCTACCAACACATAATAATCAGAACAACAAATGCACTAAAGAGAGAATATTAAAAACAGTAAGGGAAAAAGGTCAAGTAACATATAAAGGCAGGCCTATCAGAATTACACCAGATTTTTCACCAAAGACTATGAAAGCCAGAAGATACTGGACAGATGTTGTACAGACACTAAGAGAACACAAATGCCAGCCCAGGCTACTATACCCAGCCAAACTTTCAATTACCATAGATGGAGAAACCAAAGAATTCCACGACAAAACCAAATTCACACATTATCTTTCCACGAATCCAGCCCTTCAAAGGATAATAACAGAAAAAAAAACAATACAAGGACCGAAACCATGCACTACAAAAGCAACGAACCTAAAAAAAGACAGGCACAAGAACAGAATGCCAACTCTAACAACAAAAATAATAGGAAGCAACAATTACTTTTCCTTAATATCTCTTAATATCAATGGGCTCAATTCCCCAATAAAAAGACATAGTCTAACAGACTGGCTACACAAACAGGACCCAACATTTTGTTGCATACAGGGAACCCATCTCAGAGAAAAAGACAGACACTACCTCAGAGTGAAAGGCTGGAAAACAATTTTCCAAGCAAATGGTATGAAGAAACAAGCTGGAGTAGCCATTCTAATATTGAATAAAATCAACTTCCAACCCAAAGTTATCAAAAAAGACCACAAGGGGCACGTCATACTCATCAAAGGTAAAATCTTCCAAGAGGAACTCCCAATTCTGAATATCTATGCTCCAAATGCAAGGGCAGCCACATTCATTAAAGAGACTTTAGCAAAGTTCAAAGCACACATTGCACCTCACACAATAATAGTGGGAGACTTCAACACATCACTTTCATCAATGCACAGATCGTGGAAACAAAAACTAAAAGAGACACAGTGAAACTAACAGAAGTTATGAAACAAATGGATCTGACAGATATCTACAGAACATTTTATCCTAAAACCAAAGGATATACCTTCTTCTCAGCACCTCATGGTATCTTCTCCAAAATTGACCATATAATTGGTCACAAAACAGGCCTCAACAGATACAAAAATATTGAAATTGTCCCATGCATCCTATCAGATCACCATGGACTAAGGCTGATCTTTAATGACAACATAAATAATAGAAAGCCAACGTTCATGTGGAAACTGAACAACACTCTTCTCAGTGTAACATGGTCAAGGAACGAATAAAGAAAGAAATTAAAACTTTTTAGAGTTTAATGAAAATGAAGCCACAACATACCCAAACTTATGGGACATGATGAAAGCATTACTAAGAGGAAAACTCATAGCTCTGAGTGCCTCCAAAAAGAAACTAAAGAGAGCACACACTAGCAGCTTGACAACACACCAAAAAGCTCTAGAACAAAAGGAAGCAAATTCACCCAAGAGGAGTAGACATCAGGAAATAATCAAACTCAGGGGTGAAATCAACCAAGTGGAAACAAGAACTATTCAAAGAATCAACCAAACGAGGAGCTGGTTCTTTGAGAAAATCAACAAGATAGATAAACCCTTAGCCAGACTCACTAGAGAGCACAGGGGCAGCATTCTAATTAACAAAATCAGAAATGAAAAGGGAGACATAACAACAGATCCTGAAGAAATCCAAAACACCATCAGATCCTTCTACAAAAGGCTATACGCAACAAAACTAGAAATCCTGGGTGAAATGGACAAATTTCTAGACAGATACCAGGTACCAAAGTTAAATCAGGATCAAGTTAATGATTTAAACAGTCCTATATTCCCTAAAGAAATAGAAGCAGTCATTAATAGTCTCCCAGCCAAAAAAGGCCCAGGACCAGATGGGTTTAGTGCAGAGTTCTATCAGACCTTCAAAGAAGATCTAATTCCAGTTCTTCACAAACTATTCCACAAAATAAAAGCAGAAGGTACTCTACCCAATTCATTCTATGAAGCCACAATCACTCTGATACCTAAACCACAGAAAGACCCAACAAAGATAGAGAACTTCAGACTAATTTCCCTTATGAATATTGATGCAAAAATATTCAATAAAATTCTCGCTAACCGAATCCAAGAACACAACAAAACAATCATCCATCCTGACCAAGTAGGTTTCATTCCAGGGATGCAGGGATGGTTTAATATCCGGAAATCCATCAATGTAATCCATTATATAAACAAACTCAAAGAAAAAAAACCACATGATCATCTCGTTAGATGCAGAAAAAGCATTTGACAAAATCCAACACCCATTCATGATAAAAGTCTTGGAAAGTTCAAGAATTCAAGGCCCATACCTAAACATGATAAAAGCAATCTACAGCAAACCAGTAGCCAACATCAAAGTAAATGGTGAGAAGCTGGAAGCAATCCCACTAAAATCAGGGACTAGACAAGGCTGCCCACTTTCTCCCTACCTATTCAACATTATACTTGAAGTCCTAGCCAAAGCAATTCGACAACAAAAAGAAATCAAGGGGATATAAATTGGAAAGAAAGAAGTCAAAATATCACTTTTTGCAGATGATATGATAGTATATATATAAGTGACCCTAAAAGTTCCACCAGAGAACTCCTAAGCCTGATAAACAGCTTCAGTGAAGTAGCTGGATATAAAGTTAACTCAAACAAATCAATGGCCTTTCTCTACACAAAGCATAAACAGGCAGAGAAAGAAATTGGGGAAACAACACCCCTCACAATAGTCACAAATAATATAAAATACCTTGCAGTGACTCTAACTAAGGAAGTGAAAGATCTGTATGATAAGAACTTCAAGTCTCTGAACAAAGAAATCAAAGACATCTCAGAAGATGGAAAGATCTCCCATGCTCATGGATTTGCAGGATCAATATAGTAAAAATGGCTATCTTGGCAAAAGCAATCTACAGATTCAATGCAATCCCCATCAAAATTCCAACTCAATTCTTCAACGAATTAGAAAGGGCAATCAGCAGATTCATCTGGAATAACAAAAAACCTAGGATAACAAAAACTCTTCTCAAGGATAAAAGAACCTCTGGTGGAATCACCATGCCTGACCTAAAACTGTACTACAGAGCAATTATGATGAAAACTGCATGGTTATGGTATACTGACAGACAAGTAGACCAATGGAACAGAATCAAAGACCCAGAGATGAACCCATACACCTATGGTCACTTGATCTTTGACAAGAGAGCTAAAACCATCCAGTGGAAAAAAGACAGCATTTTCAACAAATGGTGCTGGAACAACTGGCGGTTATCATGTAGAAGAATGCGAATTGATCCATTCCTCTCTCCTTGTACTAAGGTCAAATCTAAGTAGATCAAGGAACTCCACATAAAACCAGAGACAGTGAAACTTATAGAGGAGAAAGTGAGGAAAAGCCTGGAATATATTGGCACAGGGGAGAAATTCCTGAATAGAACAGCACTGGCTTGTGCTGTAAGATCGAGAATTGACAAATGGGACCTCATAAAATTGCAAAGCTTCTGAAAGGCAAAAGACACCATCAATAAGACACCAACAGATTGGGAAAGGATCTTTACCTATCCTAAATCAGATAGGGGACTAATATCCAATATATATAAAGAACTCAAGAAGGTGGACTCCGGAAAATCAAATAACCCCATTAAAAAATGAGACTCAGAGCTAAACAAAGAATTCTCACCTACTCTCCTCCATTGTTGGTGGGATTGCAAGCTTGTACAACCACTCTGGAAATCAGTCTGGTGGTTTCTCAGAAAATTGGACATAGTACTACCTGAGGATCCTGCAATACCTCTCCTGGGCATATATCCAGAAGATGTTCCAACTGGTAAGAAAGACACATGCTCCACTATGTTCATAGCAGCCTTATTTATAATAGCCAGAAGCTTGAAAGAACCCAGATGCCCCTCAACAGAGGAGTGGATACAAAAAATGTGGTACATTTGCACAATGGAGTACTACTCAGCTATTAAAAAAATGAATTTATGAAATTCCTAGGCAAATGGTTGGACCTGGAGGGCATCATCCTGAGTGAGTTAACCCAATCAGAAAAGAACTCAAATGATGTGTTCTCACTGATAAGTGGATATTAGCCCAGAAACTTAGAATACCTAAGATATAAGATACAATTTGCAAAACACATGAAACTTAAGAAGAACAGAGACCAAAGTGTGGACACTTTGCCCCTTCTTAGAATTGGGAACAAAACACCCATGGAAGGAGTTACAAAGTTTGGAGCTGAGACGAAACAATGGATCATCTAGAGACTGCCATACCCGGGGATCCATCCCATAATCAGCCTCCAAATGCTGACACCATTGCATACACTAGCAAGATTTTGCTGAAAGGACCCAGATATAGCTGTCTCTTGTGAGGCCATGCCGGGGCCTAGCAAACACAGAAGTGGATGTTCACAGTCAGCTATTGGATGGATCACAGGGCCCCCAATGGATGAGCTAGAGAAAGTACCCAAGGAGCTAAAGGGGTCTACAGCCCTATAGGTAGAACAACATTATGAACTAACCAGCACCTCCCCCCCCCCCTCAGAGCTCGTGTCTCTAGCTGCATATGGGGGGACTTTTGGGATAGCATTGGAATTGTAAATGAAGAAAATACCTAATTTAAAAAAAAAAAAAAAGCCAGGCTGTGGTGGTGCTTGCCTTTAAATTCCAGCACTTGGGAGGCAGAGGCAGGCAGATTTGGGATAGCATTGGAAATGTAAATGAAGAAAATACCTAATTAAAATAAAATAAAATTTTCAAAAAACTGCCCCAATAAATAAATAAATAAATAAATAAATAAATAAATAAATAAATAAAAGATTACAGTCCAAGACTATGTTGGCTGCCCCTTGGTTTAGCAACCTCGGTATGGGGTGGTATTCCAGCATTGTGTGTAGTTGCAGTGTGTCTGCTGAACATTGTGGAATGGAGCTTTCCTGAGACTGTCTGTGGTTGTAGGTGGGATATGAGCAACTAGTGCTGGGCAAGATGGAGACAGTGGTAGGTAGTGTTTGTTTGATCTGCAGTCGGTTAAGTAATGGTGGCAATGCCCACAGCTCTCTCCAACTATTTCCTTAACATTTTCCAAAATTAAATTGATTCTGCAGCCTATTGACTAGAGATGTAAATCTCTGTTGTTTTAATTGCACTTACTATTACCATAGAGATCCTAGAATCCCTGAGTGAGTCCCTCATTTTTCAATGCTCACCATTAACACTCCCAAGTACAGATACAGCACTGCTGTGAGACGGGGATGGACACACTCTTAGGAAGGATGACTGAATATTACAATATTGAGATATTATCGGGCAATGTGTTCAGTTATATCTAGATTACATGCCTGTATTTTCATTACCATGACTAGAAAATATATAAAGAATAAAGTCTAATAAACATGGAAGAGAAAAAGTGATTCATTAAAATTACCTTAACTTTTCCATGTAATTTAAAATGTAGAAAGCAGAAAAGAGGGACACTAAAATATTTCCATATCTAAAGCATACCTACTGAGAAATCCTCATCACAATCAGACTCTAGGTAGCTCTGGACTCTGCTCAGAGTACTTTGTGTTCCCCACCACATAGTGAATTGTTTTCATAGTGAAAAGGGTAGAGAGAAGGTACATGTTCCCCCAGCAAGAGTGATAATATACCCTAAATGTTTATCAAAATCAGTCATAACAGAATAAAACTTTCTTACTTTTAAGTATGAAAAAGAACTAAAAAAATGTATAAAGGAAAACATTAGGGGAAAGAACTGTGATCTTGGAGTGAGTGAACAATTCATAGATAACTGAAAAGAGAGGGTGTGTGTGAATGTGTGGTGTGTGTGAGTGTGTGGTGTGTGTGAGGGTGTATTCTGTGTGTTTATGAGTAGTATTTTTAAAAATCTATAAAATGCCATCCACTAAAATATAATTTCTCTCTGAGGAAGGCATTTCAAAAGAAATGTAAACTATACACTAAGAAAAGATATTTGTAGAATAAAATGCCTGATAAAGGGCTTATACCTGGAATATATTTTTCCACTTTCAATACATTATTAAGACAAAAATATGAACACAAGATCTGAACAAGCAGTTCAAAAGCAGCTATATGAATGGACAGTAAAGCCTACTAGCTGTCAGTAGGAAAGTAACAGAGCCATAAGAAGAAATAATTCATCCCACTAGAGTGTTAACTACAGTTCTAGGCCCAGCTGGGTAGCCAGGCAGCTCAGTCTCTTGCATCACTAGGGGTTATGATGGAGAGGCAGCCCCTCTCCCAGACACTGTGACAGTGTCATAGAAGCAGTGTAGGTGGTGCTCAGCTAGTGCAGCAGTTAATACTCAGAGTATGATCATACTGTGGAGCGCCATTCAGTTGTGTACATGATTACCCAACAACCTGGATGTTTTTGATAAATGACGTGAGAGATTATATGCAGGATAATTCCCTTGTGTAAACTTCTGTAACTCAGAACTATAATTCAGGAAAAAAAAAAAGACTCTGATGTCTGAAGAAGGCAGATGGACCACTATTGGAGAAGTCCAGATACCTTTTAAGGTCAAGGAGTTATTATGCATGTTAATTGTGGTAGAAAAACACATTACAAGCAATACCAGTGTGATTATAGTCTATGCTCTGAATAAATTTCATTGTATATAAAATATCCCTCAATATAGTCATAACCAGATTCCAAAATCAGTTTGATACTATTCTCTAAATTATTTGAAGGCTTTTACTGTAGACAACACTGTTATAGAATTTCCATGCTTTTTTTTAAATTCCCTTTACAGTCCACTCATTGGCCCCTCCCAGCTCCCCCCCTCACAATCCTCCCTCCCCTTCTCTGAGAGGGTGGCATTCCCCTCCCAGGTATGGGTATCCCCGGCCCAGGCACATCAAGTCTTGGTGGGGCTAGGCATGTCCTTTCCCATTGAGGCCAGACAAAGCAGCCCAACTAGAAAAGCATATCCCATGGACAGGCAGCAGATTTGAGGTAGCCCCTGCTCCAGTTGTTCCAGATCCACATAAAGATTAGGCTCCGCATCTGCTATATATGAGCAGGGAGGCCTAGGTCCAGCCCATGTATGTTCTTTGGTGGTTTAGTCTCTGAGAGCCCCAAAGGTCCAGTCCAGGTTAGTTGACTCTGTAGGTCTTCCTGTGGAGTTCCTATCCCCTTCAGGGCTACAATCCTTCCATACATTTTTATATACCTAAATTTATCTAATGCTGGCTTTTAAATTTTGACTTATAAGGCTTTGTTGTTGCACAATATATCTATATTCTGAAGCTGAGTGTGGTAGGAAGTCTCTATAATTCTAAGCCCCTAGAGAAGCTGAAGCAGTTAGATCTTAAATGTGGGGGGCAACCTGGGCTACAAAGTAAGACTTTCCTATTTAAATTTTTCTAGTCTATTTTGTAAACACTTCTTAAAAGTATAATCAAGGGATCATGTTAAAGTCATTAAAATAAACATGACTGAATATTAACTTGACTTAGCTGTAGCAATGGTAGCTCGACATATCTATCACTGATTAAAGTTCTCACCACAAAGGCTTTTGTGTCTCGTAGCTAAAAAATGTAAGGACCTGTCCTTTTTAGCACTAGCTGGTTCTGAGGATATTCATTAGCATTGGAACTTCAAAATGCTGCCATAGAAAATGTCAGAAAGTAGATCTAACTGATTCCCTGAGGTGGCAGAGCAGAAGCTCTCAGATGGCAGGGTAGTTCTGCCCCAGCAGTGTGTGTCTGGGGCCAGACTGACCTGCCTCCTTTTCACTTGCCCTCTCTAGTTTCAGTGTTCTCTCTTCCACTTGACTCATTATTTATCAGCATGGATCACTCGCCAAGCTCTGCTCTAAGTGCTGGGGACAGAACTTTTCCTCCAGGATTTTAATGTCCCCGAGTAGGAAAAGAAACGTAAACAGTAAACTACCATAAAGTCTGCAAAGTGCTAAGGGCCAGTCTAGGAGCTCAGGGGAACATCCTGACCAGACGCTATGACTGTAACCAGAAAGTCTGTGTGGACCAAGTGCCAGCCAGGCTGAGACTTCAAAGGGAACAGGAACTAGGCAGGGAGATTAATTGGGGAATGGAGAGATAGACTGTTTTTAGTGTGTCTTAAAGAAGAAACAACAAAAGGTAGGGAGTTGAGAGAGCAAGGTGAGCTCCAAGAGGAAAAAAAAAAAAAAAAAAAAAAAAAAAACCACTTTGAGATAGACAGAATAAAGAAGTGGGATGCCAGGCTGGGAAGGGGTGTGTTCCCGACAGGATGTGAGCAGCTCACTGGTGGAGCATGCACTCAGCAGGTATGAGACACTGTATGTAGGCTCACAGGTGGGAGTTGACTGCACATCCACATGCTAGATCCCAGGATAGTGCAAGTGTAACTTTTACAGGAGAATAAGACTGACAGTCAAGGATGTAATTCAAGGGAAAATGTGAAAGTAATCCTTAGAAATCTATTGTAAGAATCATTTTCTATATGGCAAATACAGCCATCCCAGCCAAGTGGATACTAAGCATGTGTGTTGCGGCTACTGTTAACTGTGTGTTGTTGGCTTGTTTTGTTTGTTCATTGCACTGCTGCTTGTGTATATTTATTGTCTAAATTCTGACTTATTAAAATTAATTTTTCTCCTTCTGCTGCTGTCTTGACTTAATTTGGCAGGTGTATTTATTTTCTACTTATCGTCAACCTGAAGTTTATCTTTGTTATTTTAACTGGAGTGGAAGCAAAGGTGGTGAATTAGTGAAACCTCAACAAATATTTGAAAATGTATATTATAAGGATAGAAACAATATAAAATAGTACTGCTGGATTTTAGAAAAATCTAAACTATTTTTTAGTGAGATCAATTATTTTACAGTCAGCCTAAGAGAATGCATAGAAGAAAAATAAAATGATACAGTATAGAAAAAATGCAAAGCCTGACAAATTTAGTGCCTGTCACTTTGTAACCGAGAAAATAATAGACTTTGGTAGATCTCTGGATTGTATTTTGTCTTTGTTTTGCTTTAAGCAAGCCCTAGTTTGAGCTCCCTCCCTGGTAACCTGAATCTGTACGTGTGCCCTCCCCTGAGATTATGCTCCTGTTCCACAGAGGAAGAAGCTGCCCCAGATGGCGCTGTTGCAGAGTACAGGCGAGAAAAGCAGAAGTATGAAGCTTTGCGGAAGCAACAGCCAAAGAAGGGAACTTCCCGCGAGGACCAGGTAACTTCAAAACCAAAGTCCGTGTAGAGTTCAATGCTTATTTTTATTCTCTCCTAGTGGTGTTAGGTAGAGCCTAATCTAATTATGAGTCCAAGGAAGCACTCCTTATGAAAACGAAGCTGCTGGCCTCTGTGTTCCACACTCTCACCCGCAGACCGCCCGCCGCGGAGTCCCGGAACCAAGGTGGCCCCCACGGAACGTGAGGCAGAAGCCTCTCGGGCCGGGTGGACCCCTGTGCTCTCACCAGGAAGGTGGCCGGTTGTCTGGAGCCGGAAATGGCGCCGCCTCAGAGGCTCTGTGGCTCTCGCCCGGTCCCGGTCCAGAAGCTGCTGGCCTCTGTGTTCCACACTCTCCACCGCAGCCGGCCGCGGGGTCTCGGAACCAAGGTGACCCCCGAAACGTGAGGCAGAAGCCTCCCTGGCTGTGCGGACACCTGTGCACTGACCAGGAAGCTCCTTATGAAAACGAAATGCACAAGGAGGAATGCAGTGACCTTGGCCACTCATGGCAATCCACATGCTAAAGTTCTTCCCAGGGGTGTGTGTGCGTGTGCGTGTGCGCGTGCGTGCGTGCGTGCGTGCGTGCGTGCGTGCGTGTGTGCGTGTGCGTGTGTGTGTGTGTGTGTAAAACCTTGAACTGAAATTTCAGTTGTTCTGTTAATGTCATGTACAAGAGCTTCCTAAAGCCCATTCTCTCAGACATTTCCGGGAGAAGTATCTCCTGTATGACAACAGGGAGCAGTGGCAGCTTGCAGACAGTGTAAGTTTCCACCCCAGTCGTCTGTCACATGATGGAACAGTCTGTCACATGCTGGACGTGAAATGGCACACTGCCTAGGAGGATGGTGCTTGGTTTGTAAATTGGTTTCTACTAATTTCCTTGTTTGTTACAAGAAAATTTCTCAGTTTTCTAAAGTTTAAATGTGAAAATATTAACAGAATGAGAAGAGATAGAACCAGCTGACCAGTTTGCCAGATGATACATGGCACTTGATAAAACAAATGTCTCAGTTGCCTTGTGTGTTGAAAAGGTGTGAGACTGGAGCTGGTGTGATGACTCAGCAGTTAAGAGCACTTGCTGCCTTTGCAAGGAGCAGCATTCAGTTCCCAGCACCCATACTGTGGCTCCCGGCCATGGGGAACTCTGGTTCCAAGAAATCTGACCTACTATGTGTACGCATACGTTCATGAAGACCAAATGCTTATAACACATACAACTTTTAAATCTTGGGCTAGAGAGATGGCTCAGCGGTTAATAGCACTGACTACTTTTTCAGAGATCCTGAGTTCAATTCCCAGCAACCTCATGGTAGCCCACAACCCTCTGTTATGGGAATCCCTCCTCTGATGTGTCTGAAGACAGTGACAGTACTCACATACATGAAATAAATAAATCTTTTAAAAATTTTTTAAATCTTAAAGGAGGACATTCTGAATTTCTCAAACTAAGATTTTTGGTGTTACCTTGCATGTATGAGCATATACCATTTTAGAGATATAAAACTATATAAACAAGTAAAATAAAAGCATATTAAAACTCAAAGATTATTTAGTTAAGTTACTCTAACTACAAACTGTCTTTTAAATGTAGTCTCAAAGTTTCTGCATAGCAACTACACTTATAGTAACCCACCTACCCCCAGCCTTAAGGCAAATAACAATTAAGAACCTAATCTCTGTTTTCAGTGGCCAGTAAGTAGGTAGCTCTCTCTCACCTCCCTGAACTACCAGAAAGAGCCAGTCAGTAAGTAATTCCAACAAAAAGATGTGAGCATTTTCACAAGGCTAGATCCCAGGGAACTATATAAATGTGCACCAGATGGACCTACACATGACCAAAGAATCTAGGAAGGTCTTTCTGAGCTTTACAGATGAACCAGGAGATACCCAGGTGAAGTAGAGGCAGTTTATGTTGAGGCAGAAGGGTCAGTGTGAAGGAGTCTGTAAGAGAAGTCTTCACCCTTGTTCAAAGAGAAAAATACTGTATATGACTAACCCAGCCAGAAAAAGACAAAAACCGAGATAGAAAGTTAAGCATGAGTCTGCTCGTTTGAACCAGGTTAGTCTGTCCAGTAAGGAACTATTGATAGCAGGAAGTAAAGTGATGTCATTTGCACTCTGGGGCCATCTAGCCCAACAGCTGGACACTGAGGATAGACTAGAGGTACAGAGGCCAAGTAGGAGACTCTTAGTTGTAGATATTTGAGTACAGACTGCTACGGCCAGGCACCCAGAATAACTTCCCCATGTGAGAATGGTCTAACTGTACTTAAGAACCATGCTCTAAGTCCTTGGTCATTGATTCCTTTCATATCTAGCCCATGTTTTCTGCTCAGGCTCTAGAATGGACTGTAAGCAAGAGACGTGAATTACAAAGTCATCATGACCATTTGCTGTTTCTTGCCCAGAGAGGCTAAGAGACAACTAAAAATCCAGAGTGTTCTTTTCCTCAAAAACAGGCCTCAAAAATGTTTCTATAATTTCTGACAACTATTCAATAATACAATTATTGCTTTTTACCAAATTTATCAAGCTCCTTTAAATAGACATTTAACATGTTAGCATTCATATTCCATGTAGGTGATATTACTGCACAAGCCACTTTCTAGACTCAGATTATGTTCTAGATTATGTTTTGAAAGTGTGGTCAGAGTTGCTGAGTCTGAGAGAAGCACACTATAGTGTCTAAGATTGAAAAAGTTTTCTTCAATTGTTTTTCCATTTTACTAACCATCTACAGATTGATGGGCTCAGCCATTCTACCTTCCCAGGGTAAATATTTCACATCTTGGAAATTTGTTAATGAATAGCATTTAGTTTTTTGTTTGATTCCACATATGCTGGTGACTGGCTCTCCTGTTGGGTAAGCACTAGAAACTTATCAATGAGCATGTATTTTGCAGAATTAGAATGCCTGCTGCCGAGCACATTTAAGTCTTGGAATAGAGAATACTAGAACGTCTCTAAGGAAATATGCCAATGCAGATCCAAACAGAACAGTATCAGGATTTGTTACTGCTATAGCCTGAAAGGCAATTTTATTAACTTAAAGAAAGGAAAGAACAACAGTTACCTGTGTCTTATTTCTAAGCAGCATATTTTCTTTTCTACCAAATCCAAGCATTTCTCCTTGGATGATCTTTATCAACAGCTTAGTGTCTTCTTGTCATTTCAGACCCTGGCACTACTGAGCCAGTTTAAATCTAAGCTCACTCAAGCAATTACTGAAACACCTGAAAACAGTGTTCCTGAAGCAGAAGTGGAGGACGATGAAGGCTGGTAAGGTCTTTGATTTCTTAGTACTGACTATGCACAAGCATCTCAGAGTAAAGACAGTGTGGAGACATTCCCATTGCTGCATCTGTCAGACTTGACACTCGCCCTGCCGGGCCTCCTCTCCCCTGTACTTCTTACAATTACAATGTAAACTCAATGATCTCACCAAGTGTTCAACTGACGCCAGTATTTTGTGAGCCAGGAAAAAAATATTAAGATCAATGCCCTAAGTAATTTCTAAAATTATATAAAAAAAAGAAAGAGAAGAAAGGAAGGGAGGGAGGGAGGGAGGGAGGGAGGGAGGAAGGAGGAAGGAAGGAAGGAAGGAAGGAAGGAAGGAAGGAAGGAAGGAAGGAAGGACAAAAGAAAGAAAGAGAGAGAGAGAGAGAGAGAGAGAGAAAGGAAGGAAGGAAGGAAGGAAGGAAGGAAGCAAGCAAGCAAGCAAGCAAGCAAGCAAGCAAGCAAGAAAGAAAGAAAGAAAGAAAGAAAGAAAGAAAGAAAAAGATTTGTGTGTTAAACAGTCAGGAAACAACCCTAAAAGAAAATAAATCAATATATCTTCAATATATCTTTACACTTTCCCACAAACATTTTAGAATTCAGTCATCTACTTTAGTAATATATTTCCTACCAACTTCCTGCTCAAGATGTACAGGGTCCTAGGAACACATGCATGATTAATTTTATCTTTAGGTGCTTTTCAGCTTTTAAAGAAAAGACACATATGCATCCTTACATAGAACTTGATCTTATTCTGGGGAAGAAGATATAAGCAAAAACCAAAAAAACTCAGATGGTCTTTTTCCTTATCACACCTCTGTCCTCAAGTTGACTTCAGATGCAGTATATTAGGCCTCCCCACACCTAACTGTCTCCACCTCCACAATACTCTGGCTCCGGCACATTGAAACAGGCCAACCAGTATAGCACCCCTCCACATCTGACTCAACTCTGGAGCCTCTGAACTGTCCCATGTGCCATTACCCCAGCCTAGAGTCATGGCCCCATGCTCCCTGCCAACATCTCCCCTATTTCAAAACTGTCCAGCACTCCCATCCTCCAGAAAAGCAGTCAGCAAGACTTGTCGAGCACTCACAAATCTAGTGGGTGGAGGGAAAAGAGCTAGACACATACTTAAAAAGGCATAGAAAAACACTTATTAAGAAAGCATTTAAATAAGTAAGACTCAACAACTGTGCGTAACATTAGCCAACAGGGCCACGTGAGAAGGACTTGAGTGGAACAAAGCGTACCTACCTGGACCTTGGAAAATATCTGTGTACTTGTCTATTAATTTATAGTCTCTGCAGAATCTGGATTAGGATGACAGTCTTTATAAATCCTTGATCTCTCTTAACTAGTTTTTACAACTTATATAGTGTTTGTGCACAAATTCAAAGGGCTTGAAGGCAGAAGCTGGCTACTCTTACAGTTCTGTGCTGGTGACCTACAGAGACACATGCACACCGCATAGAAAAACATCCTGTCTTTATGTAGCCCCACAAGGTTAGTTTTATTTTGAATTCTTTCAGTGTCTCAAAATATCTTTCAACTATTTATTTGGGGGTCAGCTGACACCCCCACATTTCACCAAGTCCTCTTCCCCTTATTGTTGAATCTATGCATTTTTGAGGAAATATAACCCATGTGTTTCTGATTCATTTACCCCTAACTCACCAAGATGGGTGTTTTGTAAAAGCAGCTTGATGCCCAGTAAGTTTTCCTAACCTTTGTTATAAGCCGTCTAAGCACTTTTTATTGAACAGGAAAGTCACCATCAAATTCAAAACCCAGAAGTTTCACCCAAAATTCCTAACCCACAGGATTCAGGTTTACTTTCAGCTTGGCAAGTCCAGTTAACATCCTAAGGTTCTTCCTGGCCCTTGGCTAAGGATTTTCTAACCCTGAGGTTCTCTTTATCTTCAGATACCAATGAAGTGTTTTCAAATGAGTCATGCTTATTTTTAAAGGATTTGACCATATAATCAGTGTTCCATCTCGTCTCCTTATTAGAAAGTTAAACAAGAACATTTTCTTATATGCGGGTTAGAGGGACCAACCAGTGGTCTGTAATGTTATCTGGTTCTCTTATCTGAAGGAAAAAAAAAGTGGTAAAGGAGGGAAGACAAAGTATGGTGACAGGGAAATCAGCTACCATCAGCAGGAGGAGGACTTCCGTTCCTTCCAGTGTTACCCTCTGAGGAGAGAATCCAACTCTATGAATATACCTCCATAGTAATTTTGGTATTTATTTAAGTAGCATCCTGAGAAGGATAACTTTAGTGATGGAGGCACTATGTGGAACCCTCTAGAATGCTATCCTGATGTAAGGCCTTTGCATCGCACTGCAGACCATGGAACTGCATTGTGCCTGTTCATAGATCAGCCAGCTCAGCCTCACCGAATCTCTGATGACTGAGATCCTGTCTTGTAAAAGTGTGCTCTACCCAGGAAAGGGGTCCCATACTCAAAAGGAACCAGAGCAAACTTTGAGTGTGGGTCATGTGCCCGTGTGTTATGTGTAAATTACATCGTTCTCAGACTTTTGTAGGTCATGGTTGCCACTTTTTTGAGACATGGAAGCCAGCCAATATGCTGCATGGCACTGTCAGGGTCTGTTATCTGAGGAAAATGATTGCTTCTAAGACATTTTTATGTGTCCACATGAGTGGCCACACATTGAGGGATCATTTTCAGTTTCTGTCAAGATAGAAACCATTACCAATTTGTTATGTTTTCTTTTACTTGGCAAAGCATTCCGTTCACATTTTTGGCTGAGCTGCTGTGTTGGCATGGTGTACAACAGGCATTTGGGTACCATTCAGCAGGGTTCTATTTTTCATGGAGAAGAAAAGAAAAGAAAAAAGAAGAGAAGAGAAGAGAAAAGAAAAAGAAAGAAAAGAAAAGAAAAGAAGAGAGAGAGAGAGAGAGAGAGAGAGAGAGAGAGAGAGAGAGAGAAAAGAAGGAGCGGGAGGGGAGAAAGAAAGAAAAGAAATATGATTCTATTGTAAACAGTGTGTATTGTGTTTGATAATTACTACCAGATTTCACTGTCTAGCAAGGCACTTAAAATGTTATTGGTAGACGAAGCTCAAGTGCATACAAATTTCTCACTTGCAATAGCATTTTTCCATAGTTCGGAGTCATTGCTAGTTTTTGGTGGCAGTGATGGCACCAGATTAAGGGTTAGCAGGTGAGCAGTGTTCTTGGTACTACGTTTCTCAGTCCTGCACATCAGACTCACACTGTTGTAGGACCCTTCTCCAAGCATGGATCTCATAAAATGATTTAGACACGTGGCAGGAGGCATCAGTCAGAGGACTCATATGACCGTGTGGATGAAGTCAATATGCCAGTTTGGGTTTGTTTAGATAAAGCTTGATTGGTGTCAAACAAGGTTAGAGAGAAGGTTGAGGAGCCAGCTATTTTTTTTTTTAAGCCATATGAGAGCTGACTGAACTATTGAAGGTATTCACTGTGTTCTTTCAGGTTCTCTTGAAAATGTCTTCCCAGATTGTTTAACTAGAGAGTATCATAATACTATACAACAAAGATACATGATAAAGTAGTAACTAATACGGTGGCTCACTGCTCTTCGTCTCTCTTCTCTACTGCTTTCCTCTTTACCATGTGCAGCATAATTCAGATATCCTAACTTTGCATAATTACCTCAAATCAATTCTTTAATGATTATTACAGAAGTGAGAATATTTACTACATGAAAGCAAAAAAGTAAATAAAAATCATCTACAGTCTCAAACTCAAAGATAAATACTATACAAATGAATTTACATGTATAGTCTATAAATGTGTATGTATAGACTGGAAAGTGTATTCACATTATATATACTATATATACATACATATATATATGACTTTAATTTAAACTCTTCCAGACCTGTTTGCCCATGTATGTCTTAAACAAAATTGTATATCAATTTTCTGTCTTATGTCTTTAGAAATATATACTGATTATTTCTGCTTGTCATATTTTTTATATAATTTTAACATTTTATATTGTGTGATATTCCATTATGTGGTTATAAACATACTTACTTGACTTGACCATAATATTATATATTTAGGCTCTTTCTAGTTTTCAGGCTTTGGTATTATCAACAGTACTGTAAGAAATACCTATATATCTATTTTATTGCACATTTTTTCTGTTTTTAAGCCTAGAATTGCTTAGTCAGTGAGGGCACATGTTAGGCCTCTGCTAAATATTTTCAAATGTTATTCCAATTTATACTCACAAGTAAATATCACTTCAGATTTGCCTGTAACACAGTTATCATCTCAAAATTAATTAAGTTTCTTTGTTGTCCTTAGTGAAAGAGAATAACATTTTTAAAAAATTTTCTGCTTTTGTGTTAAAAAAAATGAAAATGCACATCTGGTCTGGTTTGCTTCTGTTTTTAATAAAGTTGTTCGAGTGTCAGCATGGCTCCTCCCCTCAGGAGCCTCATCCCTGCATAGTCTTAGCCCTGATTCTGAAAAACTATCCTAGGATGGCTCTGAGTGTTAGAACTTTAGGGTCTGGGTTTCTTCTGTCTCTATTTTATTGCTCCACCTTGGCTTGCATTAAGAATCAGTTTTATCCATCAGTTGTAGTTTGGTTTTGCTAGAGACTGGGATTTTGCAAGCCTGATTTGACTTGAAGAAGTTTTAAAGCCTTCCTCTGGAGTTCGCAGCACAGAAGTAATGAATACCAGTTGTCTGGGTATCCAAAACAGTGGATTTTTAATAAGACAAATGTTTAAAAAATGATTATTGGCCTTTAGACCTACCTGGTCAGATCGCATCATGAAATACCACTTTTGAACGTAACTTCATCTTGTTGCTTATCCTGGTGAAGCTCTAAGCAGGTTTTATATTCACAACACACTGCTTTTATAGATTGCTCAGTCAGGTAGTGAAGGAACGGACGGCATAGAGGCAATGAGCAATCATTGTAATTAAAGCCTTCGCCTCCTACAGGCAGTGCATTGCCAGGCTAGGGTAACAAGAGCCTCGGTAGCCGTGTGAAGACTCAGCACCCTTCAGTGTTAGCTTAGTAGCAGGTCTCTTAAGTTGAGATTTTTAAAAATTATTGGCAAGCCTGAGAATTTGGTTTGAATATTGCTACTAGTGTTTGCCTTTTTAGAAGTTAAAACTAAGAAGTCTTAAATGTCTTTAATAATTTAAAACCATAATGTTAACATAAATAACATTTTATTAAAATAGAATTATACCACTCCCACCCTTTTCTTTCCACCCTCCAGCCCCTCTTATGTCCCCCCATTCTCTCTCCCCCTGAAATTCATGGCCTTTTGTTCTTTGTTATTATTAAGTGTATATGCATTAATATATAAATACAACCTACTGAGTTGTTTGTATATAATTTCAGGGCTGACTACTTGGTATTGGTTAACCATTTAGAGCTCACCTTGGGAAAGACTAACTCTCCTTTTTTCAGCATCCCTGAGTTGTCTATAGTTTTTTTGTCTACCCGTGATATTTCTTTCTTACCCCTTAGCATGTCTATTGGTGCTGTCTTTGTTCATATCTTGTTGAGGAATCATAATTGACATTTCTCTGTTGTTTCTAGGATATACAGTATCACTGCAGATTTTCTGATCCTCTGACTCTTTTTTTGTTTTGTTTTGTTTTGTTTGTTTGTTTGTTTGAGTCAGGGTTTCTCTGTGTAGTCCTGACTGTCCTGGAACTCACTCTGTAGACCAGGCTGGCCTTGAACTCAGAAATTCACCTGCCTCTGCCTCCCTTTCACAATGTTCCCTGAGCCTTATGTATAGCAGTTGTGTTGTAAATATGTCCACTGTGGCTGGGCACCCACAATCAGTTCTCTGCATTTGACCAGTTTGTGTGTGTGTGTGTGTGTGTGTGGTTTTCTGTCTGTTACAAAGAAAACTTCTTTGATGAGTGAGAGCTATACTTCTCTGTCTGTATAAGGATACGTATATAGAATGCAGTTAGGAATCATTGTAGCTTAGTGAAGTGATGAGGATTCTGTTTAAGATCCATGACCTCATTGGGCACGGGTAGTTGGCTAGGTTCCCAGTACCAAGCATGGTTTTCTTCCTGTTGAGGAGACTGGAAGTCCTATTAGGGAGCTGTTGGTGACTGCCAAGATATGGGTGCCACTCTTGTACCCTTGGGGATATTTTGCTATCCTGGTCATGGTTGTGGTTCTAATTATAACTGCAAAACAGAAAGTTTTCATGAAGAATGGTATTGCTTTACAGTTTTCAAATCACTAATGTCTAGCATGATAGGAGCAGGTAGATTCTCTTGTGCACTACGTAATGTTGTGATCTTTTAGAACATAGACTGTGAAACATATCAACAGGTAAAGAAAGGTGTTTGCCACCAAGGCTATCAATCTGAGTTTAGTCACTAGGACCCACATGGTAAGAGAGAACCAACTCCTGCAAGATGGCCTCTAGCCTCCACATGCATGGGGCAAGTAGCACATGTGAGGACACAGATACACAAATAAATAAATGTAATTTTATGATGTCACTATATGCTCATGGAAGGATTCGAACAACACATAAATGTCCTAGTGCCCATACAGATGACTTTGACCTTGTAGACACAGGCTTCTCATACCATACTTGGAGAACTGCTGGAACTCCGGCTCTCTACTTATGTGCTCATCTTGGTCCCTGTTTATCAGAGGGTATGACCAAACATGTTGGTCCTGGAAGCTTTGATCCCCGGTATCAGTTTGATCTCAAGTAGTTCCATTATAGTACTTTATGGATTAAATGTGTTGGATACAGGAAATACCGTGCAGTGCTTACAATTTTTATCATTTTTTGTATTACTTATTTGTGCCTAACCTCTCAAAATAGACTATAACATTAGTCACATCTTATTGATTCTAAGTGCTTCATAAGAGTTGTCTTAGCTGGGGTTTTAGCTCAGCAACATTTTGGGATACATAAATAAGACAAATTAAGTCAAACTGATCTTATATAGTATTTAATGAAATGTAATTTGTGATATCTGTGCCTGACATATAATAGACTTTCAGATACTTTTTCAGACTTGATGCAGATTTTTCCTAAGGAAAGGAGTGTTTGAATTTGTGCCACATTGTTCCCACTGGACCTGGGGGCCAAGGTGCAGCAAGCACAAATGTGTGTGCAGAGCTGTATAAACTCCTCTGCGGTACCTTTCCGCTATTTCCCTTGCTGTTTGAAAGTCAGTGATCACTTTAATATGTCCTGTGCTTGCCTTCTGACCTTTGTGCATTTATTTCAGGCTGTTACTGGCTGCTGAGATTTCAGAGTTCCCTATATGATCTAGATAAGATTTTCTATTTTTCTCTCATGCTTTTAATTTTTAATTTTTTTACTTTTTATTTGTTTATTACACTCATGAACAATGTTTCACTGGTCATTCAGTGTCTGACTGGCACTTCCTTTTCTTTACGGATTGCGCTTTGAGTGGTCATATTTAAGACCTCTTTCACAGAATTTTCGTTTTCGTTAATTGTTTTATTCTTTTACAGTTAGATCTGTTACTCATGTTTTGTAAGGGACTATGTGAGATATGAGGTTCAGGCTAAGTTTTAGTTTCTTCTTTTGGGTGTTTGGATGTTACAACATAATTGTTTCCAAACCTGCCTTTCTCTCCTGAGTGCCCTGGCTGGCCGCAGTCGGTGCTTGGTTCTCTGTGGTTTGTAGACTATCCTGTTCTGTTGATTGGCATGCGTATGCTAATGCCTCATTGGCTTACTAAGAGCAGCTTTTGAAACCAGGGAGTAAGTAACCAGCTAATAGGAGTCTTAACACTTTTCTTTTCTCTGAGTTGCTTTGGCTCTGCTACTTGTTTTGTCTTTCCATGTAAACTTTAGAGTCAGTTTCTCTTAAGTACAAAATAAATCTGCTATGGTTTTATTTGAATTCCATTGTTTATTAATCAATCTGAGGAGAATTGGTGTCCTTGCCACATTGGCTTTCCAGGGTTGAGTTTTAGATTTTAGTGTTTCCCACAGGTCCCTAGGCTCAGTTAATTGTTTTTGTTTTTTGTTTTTTTTTTGTTTTTTTTTTTTTCACTTTTCTCTAGTTCAGAGGGGATACTATATGATGATCTATCTTCAGACTCCCTGACCTTTTTCTCCATCACAGATGCCAGGATACCGAACCCATCCAAGTGGGTCTTCAGCTTTATACTTTGTGTTTTTCAGTTATTCTTACTTGTCTTCATCCTACTTTTCGGCATATTCCAAGAGTATTTAGCCTTACTTCCTGAAGGCTTTTGTTTTTGCTCGTTGTCAAGTAGTGCCAGTGGATAACATTTCATTATTGGTAGCTGTGGACTGTGCTTTCCCATAGCGCTGCGATTCTCTTCCTTCTCTACATGCTAAGTGATATTTGTTGAATCCTAAACATTTGAATATTTCCCTATGTATTTTCTGCCTGATGTTATTCATAGTCTTCCTAATCCCAGGATTATATGAATTTGCGTCTACACCTCGCTAGTATTTTGTACCATTATTTTATTTCTAACTTTCATCAGAAGCACACCTGGAACTGATTTGGTATGTTAGGCTAACGTTAGAACTCTTAGGTTCTAAACTGCATACTAGAATGTGAGTAATCCTGCTTCTTGCACTGAAGGTCTTGTGTGTATTTTTAAGTTCATTTCATTATTTTACATTGATTTTTTTGTGTCTGTTCTTCTGCCAGTTCCCCGTTTGTAATGACTATTAGCAGCACATTGCTGACGTGTGTGTGGGAGGCCAAGGTGGGCCCTTATTGTTCTACCTTTATATTTTTACTCTCAGAGTTTTCGTGGGTAATGTGCTACATTCTTACTTTCTTTTAGTTATCCACACCTGGAAGAAACTTAGACAATAGACCATGGAATCAATAAAAAAATAAAATTAAAATTAAAAAAGCCCCATTATTTAACAGGTGGCCTCTACCTGAATTGCAGCCCTGGTGCCAGGAAGGAAATAATTAGTCTTCAGACAAACCCTTCAAAGACATGGAAAAGATCACATGTGGAAAATAACTAGCATTAGAATGAAAAAGACTGGAATACGGGGTTTTAATTGCCATCTTTCTGGTCCTAATCTGTATGTATTCTTAATGAGACACTCGGGCAGGTGTTTTTCCAACTCTCTATGCACCAGAAGCACAAGAAATTTTAACAAAGTCTCAGAGTAAACTGTCACAGCTTTACCTGCTGTAACTCTATAGAATGCCTTAAGGATGGCCACGTATAAATGCAAGCCACAAAACCCTCGCTGGAGACTCCGTCCTTCAACTACTCATCAGTTTGAATTAGTAATAATCTCTTCCCTCTCTGGTACTACTGTAGATAACCACCAGTTAAATGTAGCAATAATGTTTTGTTCTTTGCTTAGGTGAATTATTTAAACTGATAAGCTGCTGTGACTGAGCTGACTAGCTTTGAATTTTGGTTGGTGGGTGGGTGGGTGGGTGGTTGATGGTTGGTTTCTTTTGAGGTAAAAACTCATGTAAGGTTGGCCTCAAACTTGCTGTGCAGCTGAGGTGTGCTTTGAACTCCTGATCCTCATGCCTCCAAGCCAGATACTTAAATTGTGACTGGCATGCATGGTATATATCTGTAAAATTCCAGCACCTGAGAGAAAGCTGAGGCAAAAAGGTTGCCATGAGTACAAGACTAGTCCGAAACAAAAGGGAAAAAAGCAGAACAGGGGAATGGCACAGGCCTTTAGTTTCAGTACTCAGGAAGCTGAGGCAGGCAGGTCTCTATGAATTTGAGACCAGCCTGGTCTGTATAACAAGTTCTAGGGCAACCAGGGATACAGAATGAGACCCTGTCTCGAGGGAAAAAAAGCAAGAAATTCTTTAATTCAGCTTGGGTGTACAAGCCTGTAACCCCACCACTCGGGAGAACTAGAGTTCAAGGCTAGCCTTGACTACATAGTTTGTAACCAGCCTGTGCAGCAATCAGACCTTGACTAGAAAATTTTAAACTAGACACTTATTAACACTAAATATTCACATATCATCAGTTTCATTTAAGCAAGATCTTGTTAGTATATTATATGGGAGAAACTTGAGGTGGCAAAAGATGAATATAATTAAGATATTATGGCAAGCTACAGAAAGGAAAGCATGACTCTGATGGCTAGGTGGCTTTTGTGAAAGGGTCTCATGTAACAAGGCTGGTCTCACACTTGACTTTGAACTTCTGATCTCTCTGCTTTGACCTCCCCCCGCTGGGATTATAGGTGTGTTCTATCATGTCCAGTTTTATACAGTGCTGTCTGCCAGGCAAGCAAGCATTCTTCCTAGTCAGCCACAATCCCAGACCTTAGATAATGAGACTTCATGCATCGATGTTTTGTGGCATTCTGTTTCAAATGTCACTTAAGGTTTTTTCCACCCAAGCAACAATTTTTCTGAATTAGCCTGCATATTTTTCATATTTTCTAATATAGTAGTGTTGTATTCAACTGTACCAATAAGCCCCCAAAAGTAGTTCTTAAAATAAATCGTCCAGACTCTTTTAAATCTTGGAAGATGTTAAATTTCACATCTCAAACATTATTTGAAGAATTAAACTTCAGAGAGAGATTTTAAAAGCTTGTTTAGCTTAGTTTAGAACTTCCTGTGTGCTTGTCTATAATTTTCAGAGAAACATAAACAGCAGAGTGGTTATGAGCATGGAAGTTTAAGGTTAGACCTAATCTTGAATCCTAACTTGGAAATTTCCTAGCTCTGTGATCTTGGAGAAATTACATAATCTTTCTATTGATGCTTCTCAAAGTATAAATTAAGTAATTAAGGGTAATACTGGCACTTTTTAGGGGGCAGGGTCAGTTTGTGAATCGAGTTAGCTTCTGCTTAGAAATAGGCATTGCCAAGAAGTTAAGAGCAGTCAGTTCTCAGTAAGTGTCTCTGTTATCTTTGATGTTATGCGATGTTTTTAAGAATTAACCATGGGTGTCAGTAGATCTGTTGATTGGAACTTGTACCATTTCTGTTAAAGTTGATCACATCTAGACCTTCCATTGACCTATAGCCAGTGGCTAGTTTTAGCATAGATTCTATCATACTTTTTTTTTTTTTTTTAAGATTTGTTTTGTTGTGGTTTGGTTTTGAGACAGGGTTTCTCTGTGTAGCCCTGGCTGTCCTGGAACTCACTCTGTAGACCAGGCTGGCCTCGAACTCAGAAAGCTGCCGGCCTCTGCCTCCCAAGTGCTGGGATTTAAAGGCAAGCACCACCACTGCCCGGCTTTTTAAAAGATTTTATTTACTTATATGAGTACTGTAGCCATCTTCAGACACATCAGAAGAGGCCATCGGATCCCATTACAGATGATTGTGAGCCACCATGAAGTTGCTGAGAGTTGAACTCAGGACCTCTAGAAGGGCCATCTCTCCAGCCCCTCTATCATAGTTCTTAATAGTCTGAATTATATTTGAGGTTTGAATTTTTGTGTGTGTTTTATTTATGGATAGCAATGCCTCACTAGAGAAATAGGGGCTCTCTCCATGAGGAGAGAGATACATTCAAGCATGGAAATGAGAGGAAGCACACATGGCAAAACTTTGTCCACACAGATTCAAGACCTAGCTGAAGTAGCTCAGCGTTGGATGGCATAGAATTCTGAGCTCAATGTAACACAAATGTTGTATTCCATCCCTCTCTCAGCCAGGTTCTGAGGTGGTGATCCAAGGAAGCAAGAAGGAATATGATTATAGACCAGGGGCCCTGGTTAGTGTTCATTTTCTACAGAACTATAAATAATATTGCAGAAGGCCAGCGTGGTTCGTTATAAATAGGCCCTCGTCAGAACTGCTGACCCTGGGATGGTGACTATTTTCATTCTAAGCTCTCTAACCAACCCTGAAGTCACCTCCGCTGCTTTTTTCTTTTGAGTAAAGAAAGCTCTGCAGCCTTAACTCTGCTCTTGCGTGCAGTCTGTCCTGAAATACATTTCTCTCACAAGGGAAGCTGTGATCACAGATGTGACTGGAATGAGAAGAGCAACCAGCCATGTACCCTAGTACTCAGCAGACCTGGTTGGGAGCTGCATCTTCCCGCTCTGGGACTGTTAGTCTGCTGGCTACAGAGTTCCTATTCCTGGCTAAGCTGTGGATTGAAGCTCCCAGCAGGTGTAAGGACACACACTACAGATGTATTCTGGAAAGCTTTTCAAATCTTTCCACCTGGCCCTGCTCAGTGTTAGGCTGTTGGGTAGGCCAGAAAGCCAAGGAAGTGCCTTCTCCTGCTGATATTTGGAATATTATATCTTCCACATTTAGGCTAGCACTACCTAATATTTACTAATATTTTTTAACTAAGGAAAATGAAGGACGTTATTTAAAGTTGGCTTTTCAAAACCCCCAGAAGGGCAGTGTTCCTTTAAAACTCAGAACAAAAGCAATTTTTCCATGTTAGCGGTGAGCATCGACAGTACACTGATTTGTATCTGGGTTTTCTTTTTCCACAAGTCTGTGCCTAGTTTCCACCTTGCCTGGTTTCCCAAAATCTCCACTTTTCTTCCACTTATTTCTGTTAGCTCAAGGGTTTTGAATTTCTGTTCCTACTTTTCTCCTGTTGTCAGTTTTAAACGTATTTTGTTTCTGTTTTCCTTTTTATATGTATTCCTTTATGTCGCTATTCTGTTTCCTACTTAAGCTTCCCTCCTTGGTGATTCTCCTTGATGATCATAGCCTTTCTCTGGGACATCTCCATCCTGAGATGCCTGCTCTGCTCCACAAACAGGGCTCTGGCCCTTCTCGCTGTGGATCAGTTTTTAGACTGCTCTCGTCTCAGGACTCATTGAGTTTCTCCATCCACCCTGTCTTCTTTCATTTCACTTGTGATATCAGCTACCTACTTCATTTTGGAAAAAGATTTGCACCATTTTGCTGTGGGTTATTTCCATGCATGCTGGTACATAAATCCTAACCGTTTTTTGGTTTTTGGTTTTTGGGTTTTTTGTTTGTTTGTTTGTTTGGTTTTCGAGACAGGGTTTCTCTGTATAGCCCTGGCTGTCCTGGAACTCACTCTGTAGACCAGGCTGGCCTCGAACCTGCCTCTGCCTCCCGAGTGCTAGGATTAAAGACGTGCGCCACCACGCCCAGCAAATCCTACCCTTTCTTAATTGCTCAATAAATTGCTTGTAATCAGTAATGAAGAAAAGTCTAAAATTAAAGTATTTAAGTTTGTGACCTAAAAATAACATTCTGATAGTTTAAAACAGAAAGAAAAAACCAAGTAGTGTTTGGAATATGTTTAAACGTACCTAAAAGGTATGAAAGGTCAAAATATTAATCAAATAGCCAGTTATCTTTTAAACAGCAGGTAAAGTACATGTGCCTTAGGATTGCTATTGCTATGAAGAACAGCATGACCATGGCAACTCTTAGAAAAGAAAACATTTCATTGGGGCTGGTTTACATTTCAGAGGTTTAGTCCATTATCATCATAGAGGTAAGCATGAGGTTGTACAGGGAGACATTGTACTGAAGAAGGAGCTGAGATTCTACATTTAGATCTGCAGAGAGGAAAGAACTGTGTATCACTTGCCCTGGTTTGAATTTCTCAAAGCCCACCCCTAGTGAAGTACTCCCTCTGAAAAAGCCACACCTATTCCAACAAGGCCACACCTATTACCGCCTCTCCCTCTAGGGGCCATTTCCTGCTAACTTCCACAGTGTGTGACTTTTTGTACTGTGCTGTCTTAACAAACTGAGAGTAAGTACCAAGGTTGGTGTACCAAGATTAACAAACTGAGAGTAAGTACCAAGGTTGGTGTACCAAGGTTAACAAACTGAGAGTAAGTACCAAGGTTGGTGTACCAAAGTTAACAAACTGAGAGTAAGTACCAAGGTTGGTGTACCAAGGTTAACAGACTGAGAGTAAGTACCAAGGTTGGTGTACCAAGGTTAACAAACTGAGAGTAAGTACCAAGGTTGGGGAACAGTTTTCACATCTCCAGAATCTATGTGCTCTTTGTTTTTCATCGGCAGGAAAGTTTCTCCAGTAGCATTAGGCTTCCGGTTTGTCAAGACTATGAGCTGGGAACCTGACTCTGGAGTAGGGACTTATTTTATACCCTTCCAATAGCTTCTGCCCCATTACCTATCTGTAAGGTGGAATAGAGAAACCAGCTTACCTTTGTGTCTCAAATGTCCGGCACTCCAGAGGGAGTTCTGAGCGTCCCTTCAGTATTGTGAGACACAGCACTGATAACACAAAAGTCAGTAGAGGTGCTGACATAACCTCCATGTGTCTAAATGCTGACATGTGGCAACAGACCTAACTGTGCTTGGAATCTTTATATAAAAGACAAACTGCAAACTAGTACAGAGATAGGTAAGTGCCATCTCTGGATAAGAAAGCACATTATTTCAAAATTATCCTGTAAAGTTAATATGTTCCAATATAAATGCCATAGAAAGAGAAGGAAACATGCAAACAAAACTTGCCAGCATCGTTCCTGATAAAAGATAAACGGGTGCTAGAGGTGTGGTTGTAGAAGAGTACCTAGTGTGTGCTGAACCATGGGTTCTAGCCTCAGCAGGCCAAAGAGAATAAAAGAACATAAAAGAGCACAGCTCCACACCTGAGGTGCGGCTTATCCATAGTGATAGGAAAAGCAGGAAACTTGGCAGGGTAGGGGAGCAGTAGCTGTCCATAGGAGAAACCTAAAGAGTACAACCTCAACCTGATGGTCACGGGTAACGTTAGCTGTCATTGAGCCATGTTAGTGTGTCACCACATGTGATGACAATCCTTCAGAACCTTTAAACCGCATCTTATGGTAAGAAAAACATCATGTTGTAGTGGCACGACACACAGCAAAGACCTAACTGGCACTCCTCAAAATTCACCAGGGATCAAAACAAGGACTTATGGGCATCCTGACCTGGAGAGACAGTGGAATGGGTAAATCACTTGCTACATGAGAGTGAGAACCTGAGTTCAAATCCCCAGAAACCATGAAGGAAAAAAAAAAAGCAGCAGCAGCTAAACATGGGCCTCAGGCATACCTGTACTCCAGCACTGGGGGGGGGGGGGGGGGGGGGGGCAGGGGAGACAGGAGGAGCTCTGCAACTTGCTGACCACTGGCCGAGCTCCAGATTCAGTGAGAGACCCTACCTCAGAGGAGTAAGGCTCAGAGTGTCCTATGGCCTCTGCAGATACACCTACACTCATATGTACACAGACACCATATTCACCATATAAACACATACACACAAATATTTTAAAGGCAGTTCAGTACACACACACACAGCCAATTGCTACTGCCAAGATATAGCCTAAAGAAACATGACTGTGGAAAGTAATGAGATGTCCCAGATGAAGTTCTCACAAGGAAAAACACATCAGGTAGAAGGAGGGTGTGTTCCTGTGATCAATCTGCTCTACAACACTGACTGGGTGACTTTGTTCTCAAAACTTCTTAGCGTACCTTTCTTTTTCCCCTCTCAGAATTGGTCTACTTTAATTCTTTCTATAAATAATGTTCTTGATTAGTTAATGATCCATTTAAGAAGACATGTACATTTAGAAATATACATGTTAGCATCCAGGCTGATGAGGCCAAGTTTGTTGTTTTAAATGATGATATACATAAAAATAAGGAATGTCAGTATTATAAAATGCCTAATTACAAAAATGATAAATTTTTGTATAAACATAGTTTGTAGGTAGTACAATTGGTCACACACATTCATATGGTAAAGCTCTAATATGATAATATTTGGAGGTAGGGCATTTGGGGAGTAAATAGGGATTGATGAGATCATAAGGGTGAACCCCCCCCCATGATGAGATTAGTGTTCCTATAAGAAGCAAGCCAGACTAGTCTTCCCCTCCATTCACCCACACTGTGTAAGGACATCTTAGAGCCCAAGGAGAGAGCCCTAGTCAGGTGAGTGTTGGCTTCTGTCTTCAAAGTGTGGAAAATTACATTTCTGTTTGTATACCACCATATCCATGGCATTGGGATATAGGCTAACCTGAGAAAAGCATTCATGAATCACATGGGTTAAAGTTAGATCCGGGCCCCTTTGCCATTTACAGAAGCCTTCAGATGGCATGGTGTGCAAGCCTTACTTGTGAGCACTGTGAAGTGTCTAGGCTGGGCCCTACCATCTTCTTCCCAGGTAAGAAAGCAGGCAGGAGAAGCAGGGTGACTTCCCCACAGCCACAGTGAGTGGCCCAAGCTCAGGTCTGACCTCATTCACAAAGGTTTCTGGAGAAAGTGTTGAAGTCAGAGCAGATTTTGAGGGCCAAGGCAATGGGAAAAGATTTTAGGAAGAAGTGGTAATTAAACTGGACTTTGATAGGACCAGGAAAGGAGGGGACAGAACCTTGTAGAAAAGTAACACGGACAAAAGTGAGGTGCAGCCTGCAGAACAGTGTGCTCCTTCAAAGACTCAGATGGAAGCAACACTTGGAAACTGTTTCGTCGTGCTGAAATTTGTATTTACAAACAAAGGCTGTTTCTGCCTTTCAAACCATTACCCAAATCATTTAGGTTTGTGTTCTGGAGTCCAAAGAATGACGAACTTAAATAATAACCAGGAGCTATTTAGTTGGGTTTCTTAAGAATTCTAATAGGGAAATGGGAAGTCCTCACAACATGCAAACAAGTTATGTTGTAACAAATTATGTGTATGTTCTCAAAGAGTAACAAGGTCATTCAAACCAAGAAGAAGGCTGGCTGAGGACACTAAATGCATTTTCCCACACTTCCAAGCTAAGCAAACAGGAGCAGATGTTAATCTTTAAGCAGTTTAACTGGCCCATGTGAGACAGGTCAGCACTGGATTACTATAACACAGTGTACTATCTGTACAAATACCTTGCCTCACCTTTTTAGTACTAACTAGCCCTTTTCTTTGTTAGAAAGTTGAAAGGGTGAACTGCTTGCCTGAAAATGAAGTTTATACAGTGGTTAATTGCTAAATAATTTGGTATTGAATTAAAACTATCAAGAAAATCAGTATCCTAGCCAAAGTGGTTTTTCCCGAGGTGATGGGAATCCCAGAAAATTGGACGTGTTCGCAGGCACTTATCAGCAGCATTTTTCTGGCCAAGCATTGCTGCATGATGAGGTACAGAGGCCAGTGAAACAGAGCCTCTGTTCTTCAGAGCACTGTGACCCAGAGAGGCAGGGTTGCACCACCCTGAAAATGGCTGGAGCTATGGACAAGACTCAGGGGCACCAGGAGAGGATCTCCTCGCTGCTGGAGAAAGCGGGCCAGGCCCAGCAGGAGCCAGGGTGGTGGCACAGCTAATGGGAGGCAGAGAGAGTGAAGTCTTGGAAATACAGAAGCAGCAAGGAGGTTGCAGGGAGTGGAGATTCTCCAGGAAGCTACAGAGAGTCTGGCATATCTGAAATGAAAGATGGGGATCGTGCAGAGCATGGTGTGGCAAACAAGAGCCAGACTAAAGAAGGGATATGAGAAATTGGGGGTCCTTTTGTATACAGTAGACCAAGGGCTTTAAACCAGAAGGGCTTTTACAGCTAGATTGGCTGTGTGTTTGCAGCAGGGTGTGGGGGGAAGCAGGGATAAATAAATAAATATAGACATAAGACAGAAAGAGGAAAGAAAGATAGAGAAAGAGAGACAGAGAGGGATCCATGGACCACAATGTAAACCTTAGTAATTTGACCCCTGACATAATCAGACACCCATGCTCATAAGAGTGGTCCTCGGCCCTGCTTCTGCCCCTCAGGTGCCTTCAGCTAAATATGGCCATAGCTAGGTCCTCATCTAAGTAGAACAAATAGGAGCTGGGACTGGAAAATACGTATTTAAGACAGTAACAGGATTCATAGTAGAAGTTGATTCTGTTTTTAAGCACTTTTCTCCCAAAGATGTACCCTTGTTGGTGGGGTGGGAGATGGGGGGGAAGGGTAGCACACGGATTGGGGGGAGTGGTGAAAGACGTTAAAAGCCAGTCTGGGGTGCCCACATGATCCTCCCTTTATAGCTACATTGTAATGTCTTGCACAGCAGAATAAGCAGTACCCATTGTAACTTCTTACCAGACCTAGCACAGAATAAGCAGTACCCATTGTAACTTCTTACTAGACCTAGTACAGAATAAGCAGTACCCATTGTAACTTCTTACTAGACCTAGTACAGAATAATCAGTACCTATTGTAACTTCTTACTAGACCTAGCACAGAATAAGCAGTACCCATTGTAACTTCTTACTAGACCTAGTACAGAATAATCAGTACCCATTGTAACTTCTTACTAGACCTAGTACAGAATAATCAGTACCCATTGTAACTTCTTACTAGACCTAGTACAGAATAATCAGTACCCATTGTAACTTCTTACTAGACCTAGCACAGAATAAGCAGTACCCATTGTAACTTCTTACTAGACCTAGTACAGACTTCACTTTTGACTGATTCCTGAGGTTAACAATCCGTCTCTGCAAATAAAAGCCTGTTACCTCTTCCATCTAGTCAACAGCGTACAGGTTCCTCTACCGTCTCACAAGTTGCCTGTGAGAGGGGACTGCTCGGCTGCGGGTGTAGCTCCATGTTAGAGTGTTTACCCAGCATGCACAGGCCTGGGTCAGCCTCTAGCTCTGCAAAGAGAAAGGAGTGGGATCCTGTCTTTCCTGCCTATCCATAGTGCAGACACCACCAGGTAACATGGAAACCTCTTTTCTTTGAGAGCACTCTCAGTGGGAGTTCTCGTTATTGCCTCAATGCTGTGTTAACATTCCAAACACATTTGCCTCATGTCTGTGTGTTCTCCCAGTTTGCTTCAGGAGACCAGAGCCCGGGTCATGCTTGACTTTTTGTCCTTGGTAACTAGCATTGGCCTCACTCATAAAAAGCCCTCAAATGTCTGTTGAGTAAATAATTGATTTTACCTCATTACCTTGTTTTCAAACTATAAATAAGGACTGGACTGTGCCCTTGGAATTGCTCAATTTGAAGAGCAGAGTAGGCACCAATAAGCTTCTACCCGTGTGTGAGTACCTTGTCATATGAATCCAATCTTGGGGTTGGAGAGATGGCTCATCAGTTAAGAACACTTGTTGCTGGATCCTCCGGTAGTACTATGTCCAATTTTCTGAGGAACCACCAAACAGATTTCCATAGTGGTTGTACCAGCTTGCAATCCCACCAGCAATGGAGAAGTGTTCCTCTTTCTCCACATCCTCACCAGCATCTGCTGTCACCGGAGTTTTTGATCTTAGCCATTCTGATTGGTGTGAGGTGGAATCTCAAGGTTGTTTTGATTTGCATTTCCCTGATGATTAAGGATGTTGAACATTTTTTAGGTGCTTCTCTGCCATTCGGTATTCCTCAGTTGAGAATTCTTTGTTTAACTCTGTACCCCATTTTTAATAGGGTTATTTGGCTTTCTGGAGTCCAACTTCTTGAGTTCTTTATATATATTGGATATTAGCCCCCTATCAGATTTAGGATTGGTAAAGATCTTTTCCCAATTTGTTGGTTGCTGTTTTGTCCTATTGAGAGTGTCCTTTGCCTTACAGAAGCTTTGCAGTTTTATGAGGTCCCATTTGTCAATTCTTGATCTTACGGCATAAGCCATTGTTGTTCTTTTCAGGAATTTTTCCCCTGTGCCCATATCTTCAAGGCTCTTCCCCACTTTCTCCTCTGTAAGTTTCAGTGTCTCTGGTTTTATGTGGAGTTCTTTGATTGTAATAAGGACACATGCTCCACTATGTTCATAGCAGCATTATTTATAATAGCAAGAAGCTGGAAAGAACCCAGATGTCCTTCAACAGAGGAATGGGTACAGAAAATGTGGTATATTTACACAATGGAGTACTACTCAGCTATTAAAAGCAATGAATTCGTGAAATTCTTAGACAAATGGATGGACCTGGAGGGTATCATCCTAAGTGAGGTAACCCAATCACAAAAGAACACACATGATATGCACTCACTGATACACGGATATTAGCCAGAAGCTCAGAATACCCAATATACAATTTGCTAAATACATGAAACTCAAGAAGAAGGAAGACCAAAGTGTGGATACTTCGATCCTTCTTAGAAGAGGGAACAAAATACCTATGGAAGGAGTTACAAAGTTTGGAGCAGAGACTGAAGGCATGACCATTCAGAAACTACCCCACCTGGGGATCCATCCTATAAACAAGCACCAAACCCAGACACTATTGCAGATGACAACAAGAGCTAGCTGACAGGAGTCTGATATAGTTGTCTCCTGTGAGGCTCTGCCAGTGTCTGACAAATACAGAAGTAGATGCTCACAGTCAACCACTAGACAGAGCACAGGGTCTTCAATGAAGGAGATAGAGAAAGTACCTAGGGAGCTGAAGGGGTTTGCAGCCCCCTAGGAGGAACAACAATATGAACTAACCAGTAACCCCAGAGCTCCCAGGGACTAAACCACCAATCAAAGAAGACACATGGAGAGATTCATGGCTCTAGCTGCATATGTAGCAGAGGATGGCCTAGTCGGTCATCAATGGGAGGAGAGGCCCTTGTCCTATGTAGCTTCTATGCTCCAGTATAGGGGAATGCCTGGGCCAGAAAGCAGGAGTGGGTAGGTTGGGGAGCAGGGGGGTGGCAGGGACTAGGAAAGGGGATAACGTTAGAAATATAAATGAAAAAATATCTAATTAAAAGAGAGAGAGAGAGAGAGAGAGAGAAGTCAGGCATTAGTAAGTTACATAAAATTCTGATTCCATTTGACTGATTTTTGTGACAGTGGAACAAAAGGTCAAGCAGTAAATGATAACATTTGAAACCTTAAAAAAAAAAAAAAAGAAAAGAACACTTGTTGTTCTTGCAGAAGACCTGTGTTGGGTTCCCAGCACCCACATATTGGTTTACAGTTACATAACTCCAGTTGCTAACACCCTCTTCTGACCTCCATGGGTACCAGACATCTAATGAGGTGATCATGTGGTTTTTTTTTTCTTTCAGTTTGTTTATATTGTAGATTATATTGACAGATTTCCATATATTGAACCAACAATAACTCCAGTTCCATGAGATCTGACTCCCTCTTCTGACCTTCATGGGAACCAGGCACACACATGATACACAGATGTACATGAAAGCAAAACATTTATATACACACACACAATAATAATAATAATAATTTTATTATTTTTATCATTATCAAATCTTTTTATTATTCATTTTTATTATTATTATCTAAAGGGTTGGCTTTTTTTTAGGAACCCCCTGTACTCTCTCTCTGAAGGAACAAAGCAAACTTAAATGGAGCCTTCACAGTCAGTATGAAAGTTAAAGTTTCTTAATCTTTGGCTCTGTGTTCTGTATGTTTAAAAGTAACCAGTGTGAAGTTTTTAATGACTAGTTCTGGGACCCCCTCCCATCCTAGAATTATTAAACTAGTGTCTCTGAAGATGACACCTGGTAGGAATGTTTTGGTTTTTTGAATAGCCAGCAGGTTTTCACATTCAGCCTGCATCTGATGTAAGAGTTCCAAAACTACTTAGGAAATACTGCTTGTAAAAAACAAAAATTCTGTTCCCTGAGCTCTACATTAAGAGGTGTGGGAGATGAAGAGCGGGAGGCATCTCCCACTGAAGTTTGTCAGGGTGTAAACTTGTGGTACCTGACAGAGTGCAGCATCAGAGCGACCGCTAGTGTGTATGCTGAGTTATGAAAGGTCATGAAAGTAGACTGGAGACTCTGCAGCCTGGTAGGTGTTTCAGGGCACTTATCATTAAAATAAAAGACAGCCCCTGCCCACAGAAGGTCAAGTGGTTGCATAGCAACCCTTGAGTACCAGGCTTGGCCAGTTCCAAAGGTCTAAAGGTTTCCTTCTCATTAAAAATTGCCATGATCAGCACTGGACATACAGCTGTGAACCAGGTACACTGTCTGAAAACCTGAGTCTCCTCACAGTTCAGTAAACAGACAATTAGAAAACAGTGAAAGCTGACGAGAGGAGCAAAGTACAGTCTCTGTGATAGGAAGCAACACATTGGAACATCACGTGCTTCTGCTGAACTATTTTAGTCTAATCCGACAGTAAGTCGTGCCCCAGTAGAGGTGTATGATAAGAGAAGTGAATAAGAAACACTATTTCAGAGCCTAGAAGGATTTGAGGAGGACTAATAGTTAAAATATGACAACAGTAAGTAGAATAGCAGAATGATTGAGTGTGTCGTGAGTGTGGCATAGTGACACATACATACCTGTAATCTGGCATCAGAAAGGTACCAGGACAGCCATTCAGAAAACAAAATAAATATGTTTATGTCAAGGAAAAATGTTTTTAAATTGGGGTGACTTGGAAATGAGAAGGAATAGTTCTGAAATCTTTTAACAAGAGAGCTGTTTACTTTCTCTCAGGATAAATCATTTCAGAACATTTTAATCAGAAATAAATTGCTAATGTTGGGATTGTGTACTGAGCCTAGAATCGGGTCTTCTGGCTTCTGCACAGATGTCACCGCCATCCCATAATCTGTCTTCCCAGTTATGTGAGAACTTTAATACTGTTAGCGAAGTCAGCAAAGAACACTTGATTACTTTTGTTTATGCTTTTGCTCAGTCCCACATCAAAGTAAAATTCCTTGTTTAATACCACTCAAGATAGGAAACCTCCATTTTCTGAAATGGAACCACCACCATCAGTGCTTTTATTTGAGAATCTGAGCCTATGCTGAAGATTGTGTTCATCAGAACTAAGTTTCTGTCTTTTCCTTCCAGTAAACAAGTTCTGAAATTCTCACATGTAAATGATTAGTGTATAATTAATTCCACAAGAATTCATTGCTCTGATTGGTCCAGTTTTATAACAGTCAACAAGTGGACAGGGCTGAGTTATTGGGATGTACAAAACTGAACTATAAGTTCTTAGTCTGCATGTGTGCCCTCACAGGAGTCTGAAGTGTGGGCATGCTTTCAATTCATACAACACGTGATTTATGGAGGCACAGAGGTCAGGAGTTTATTATACCCAAAATCATAATAACTATTCTGTTTTCCCTTTAAAAATGAAGTGACCAAAGCATGTTGAAAGATAAATGGGTGAACTGTTTTTTGCTGTTAAAGATTCAGTATTATTGTGGAGTAGCCAGCCATCCTAAGTGTTATGGTATTAAATCTGAAGTAGTCTGTAAGCTGAGAGCCCCTTCTTTCCTCTGGGTTTAAGATTGCTATTAATCAAAATGTTGGACCTGTGTAGTGCAGTGCGTATGAAACAAACAGTTGAAGCAGACGGCTCCTTTAATTTATGGCTTTCTGTGTTTTTCAGATTTGTGAGAGAAGGTTTCTTCCTGTAGACTTGGTTCTGTGGCTCACATGCCTAAATTTCATTTCTTATACCAGAGCCAACCAGGTCCAATAGTTGCAAGATTACCTCGTGGCATTGAAAGGAGGAAGGTACCTTTTTATGTTTTTAATTGACAACATCTGGAAAAGTCATTTTGAAACTTGGATAGTTTCTACTGGAAATAGGTGTTATTAAAAAATCTGTATTGGAGGGAGAATATGGGATCACTTTTTAAACAGAACAATGAATTTCGGTAAAGGTTAATTATCTAACTAGGTAGTGGGGTACGTGAAGCATCAACCTAGAACTCTTAAATGAAATTGTTTTGAGGGGCATGAGATTCCAGCATAAGCTTCCAGGTGTAAGCCGTTAAGGGCTCTCAGTGCAGGACTTGAGCTCCTGTCCTGTGTAAAGGGCCTTGAGCAGGACAGCCTTGCTGATAGATAGCTCCAATGCACTTGCTCCCCTTCCCTTCCAGTAACACACTCAGAATTCCTAGAGTGCCCTTTGCAAGGTGCATGGAAGAGACATCAGGAGTGTTGAAGAGGAGGCCTCTCTTCACACAGTGCATTACTGACATGAAAAATAGCTGTACTTTATTCACTGTCTCCCAAGGTCTTAGTTAGGGTTTCTATTGCTGTGACAAAGCACCATAACCAAAAAGTAAGTTGAGGAAGAAAGGGTTTATTATTTGTCGTATACCTCCACATCATCAAAGGAAGGAGGAGAGGAACTGAGCAGCTGATGCAGAGACCATGAGGGTTACTGTTTGGAGACTTGATCCTCGTGGCTTGTTAAGTATACTTTCTCATAGAACTCAGAACCACCAGCCTAGGGATGCACAATGGGCTGTCCCTCCCTTCCCCCACCAACCAAGAAAATGCCTACAGCCTGATCTTATGGAGACATTTTCTCAGTTGAGGTACCCTCCCTTCCTGTAACTCTCGACCGTATCACGTGTAGTTAAGACTGTCTAGCATACCACGTAAGGCAAGTCGCAGACATTATGTTAGTCTGGGACGAGAATTGCTTGGGGGTCAGCACCACCTTCAGAAGTAGAGGCTGTTGCTGTTCCCTGGCTTTCAGAAGCATGAGGTTGGTACTGGTAGTTGGCTTTCCCAGTGACACCAACTGTCACTGATCCAATAGACCTAGGTAAGTCATCATCAATTGGTTAGGTCCAGTTTGTGTTTCCAGCTGATCCTACTGGCTCCTTGTTTCCATGGCTATGGAAAAGTCAGCCCTTTTCAGTGAATTGGGCACTCTCAGAAGCTAATGCCTAAATGAACACCATAGGCTCTGGGAGAAGCCACATTCAAATCCAATGGTTGTAGGCTGCATTTTCCAATTGACAGTGCTTCCTGGAGCAATGAAACTGTTAGAAGTCAGCTTTCTCACACTGCCTGGCATAATCCTATGTTGCAATCAGTTATTAAATCAGAACAAGCAGTGCATTATTAATAATATATACCACTGTGAATGTGGTTTACCTCATTTAAATATGATGTTGGTCATCTGTGTGTCACTGACACAACATCGATGCAACCTTCCAAAGTAGAAGAGATGGAGGTGGTGGTGGCCATGTGCTACTGAATCTTCAGAATGACAGTATCTATAATGCTTTCTTTTCCTTACAAATCCCTTTGAGAATCTTCAAAATCTGAGCACAGACTTTCCCGTACAAATAAATGTCACTCTCCATCTCTGCAGCTGCAGGGAAAGAGCGACAGCTCCTGACAGGGCCAACTGCCCAAATCTCTGCTGATACAAATCAAAGGAAGCCTGTGTCATATGTGAGCTGAGGCAAGTCAGAGTGCTGGCATAGCAAGGGCTGTATGCAGGGTTGTATTCTGTCTGCTGTTGTGAAGGATGCACTAATATGCTGATTGGATTGTTTATTAAATAGCTAGTAGAAAATTCACATCACTTGTTTGTTAAACCGAATCTTTTTCTTTCCTATCTCACCAAGTTGCCCTGATGCCTAGTCTTTTGACCACCCCCTACCCCACCCCACCCTCCGTTTATCTCTGATGCCTCACAGTGGGGCACAGCTAATCACTGGCACAGTTCCCTGCTGCTAATGATAGCTAGCTTATGACCACTTAGGAATCAAGCACATGCTGATACTTTAAGACCAGTAAGCGTTTGTTAAAGTAGGAAGACAGGGTTGTGAGATTTGCTGTAGTCAACAGTAAGAGGAGAAAGTTAGTTCATGGAGTTATGCCAGAAATTTCATTCCTTTGTGCGTAGAAAAACTCAGCCCCTCCCAGAAGACAGCCACAATCCCACTTGAACACGACTCTCAATTACTTTTTAAACTTCTGTTTGTGGATGCAGACTTTTGTTCTGTTTGTCACTGCTTATTTGGTTTTCGTTAATTTGCTAACGGTGCTGGAACCCAGGGCTTTATGTCTGCAAGGCAAATGTTCTCCCGTGAGGCAAATGAGCTACACATCAGCCCTAATATTTAAAGATTGGATTTTGTTGCTGTTGTTGTTGTTGCTGCTGCTGTTGTTGTTGCTTTGTTTTGTTTTTGTTTTGTTTTTATAGAAACCCTTGCTCTTGACCCTTTAAACCACTAAAAACACAACCATCAGATAGGTCTGGTTATTAGCTGGCAGCTTGCTCCACTCCTGGCTTTCCATGATTGAGTGTACTGTTCAAAGAAAGAGGACCAAGTTCCAAATATGGATTTAGGAGACTCCAGGGTCGAGATCACAGCCTCCCACCAAGGGAGGAACTCAGAGTGAGCATGGGAGACTCCTGGAAAGGCAGAGCAGTACAGCAGACAGAGTCCAGGCCTGCTTTCCAGAGTTTGCTTTGTTTCTGTTACGCAGTTCTGGGGAGCCAAGCCCAAGACTTTGCTAGGCCAGCTCTGCCGCTGGGCAAAGCTCCTGGCCTCAGCTTCGTTCTGTGGGACTGCTCTCCAGGTGGGATGAGCGCTGCCTGGCTCCCTGTGCCACAGAGAGTGGGGTAGAGAGCTTCCATGGTGGGTCCCAGCCTGAATTAACCAGGCCATCTCTTCTCCCCCTTAGGATGTCACATGTGCTCCAGTTTGAAGACAAAACCAGAAAAGTGAAAGATGCAAGCATGCAGGACTCAGACACATTTGAAATCTATGATCCTCGGAACCCAGTGAACAAAAGGAGACGGGAAGAGAGCAAAAAGCTGTTGAGAGAGAAGAAGGAAAGGCGGTGAGAGCCAGAGCGGTGATGCCAGAGTGGTGGCCCCTGTGGGGTGTCCTGTCACAGCCATGTCTATGGAATCGCAGAGGCGGTGGGAAGGCTGTCAGAGCCTGTGTTCTGATTTTTCAGAAAACAGGTCTCTCCTTTTGTAAATCTGGAATGATGTAAGAAAATGCTTTTGGTTACTGATACATTTTTCCCTAATTGACCTTTTCTATTACTAAATCTGAAATAAAATCAGTTTCTTTCCAGTTTAAATGTTAACCATTTGCAGATTGCATTAGCATGTCTCTGCCTCTCTACCCTGAAATGGGTGAAGGAGTCTTGTTCAGTTGTTTTATAAGAGGTGCTCACAGAAAGAATAAGGGAAACTTCCCTGATACCTTAATGCAAAATCAAAATTATAAAATAAAATCATTGACATTGATGGGTTTTTTTGCATATAAGCATATAGGCCTCCCGCTTTATTTCATGAGGAGCCCATAGGCAGGTTACTCTTCACTCTGTCCAGCCTACTGCTGGATGCTCTGGCTGCTTCAGGACAGTAGCACTAGATGCATATTCACCAAACCCACAGCCTACCGCTGCGCAGCCTGCCACTCCCTGCCCTGGCTGCACGCCAGCACCAGGAGCACAGGGTGCACAGGACCTGCGCCACCAGTAGAACTCATCAAGAATCTAGCCTTTGACTCACTCATTCACATGGGGTATTTCTGTTACCTATATTTAGTCCTAAACTCTGCTAAAATTGTACAGCAGGCAGACTAACTTCAGTCACCTAATAAAACCTCACCAGCCACATCTTTTCAGAAGAAGTAATGAAGTCGGTTTCCTCTTCCTAAGGCACCGGTTCTTCGGTGTGATCCCAGGTGCAGCACTGGCAGCAGACACAGGATGGAGAAATGCTAGCCCCTGCCTTGCCCAGTCACCACCACTATCCTCTCCAAACTATCCCACGGCCAACAAGCTAGAACCCTAGACCTGTACACTAAAGAAATGTTCAGACATTGTTCAAAATGAGTATATGCTAACAACCATCAAAGCCTCATAGAGTCCAAACATGTCATTTCCTAGCCCACTGTGGGCTGTGTTATAAAGGTAAAGAGCACCTGACTCTGGACATCTGAAGGAGGGGTGTTTGCCTCGAGTGTGCCAGGCCCTGAACTAGATTCTCAGCATGGAAAAAAGCAAGTAAGCAGAACTATATTACTATTTCCTAAAAGGAACAAACAAAACCAGATATGTAAAATTTTAAGCATATAACAGACTATTTATATCACTATAGATATGCACATATGTAAAACAAATGCATATAAAAACATGAAAAACTAGTGGTCACCTCTGAGGATGAAAGAGAAATGCCCAGGGTTCACTTGAGTTTCAGTTAGAAAACAATACTCAGCACTCTACTTTACACTCAAGTGTGCCTGAAACCACCACAACCTTTGTCCTTTGCGACCGTGACTAAAACCTGAGGGGAGAAGGAAGACAGGACTCCCAGTATCCAGAAACTCCTCCTTTTGAATGAAGATGGAGAAAGTTTCAGAGAAAAGAGAGGTGTGGTAGAAGTGCTCTGGAGCGAGTCCGTCAGCTCAGAGTTGTGGAAGTTGAGGCAGGATTTGCTGACTGACTGCTCTTCTCCTGCGTCCTTTCTCCAGCAGACGACGTAAGTTTATAGCTGATGAAACCCCGTCCTATAGCGTGCACGTTTTCTTTACTCAGTTCTGCTGACAGCTAGGCGGAGTCCATCTTCGCAGACATTATGAAATGTCTGAGTCCATATGTGTTGAAACACCATCTCTGCCATTATTCGTCTGATGTGGCCACTTCACCAATTCATATAAGCCCAGTAGAACTTCCTAGTGCTGTCTGCAGGGACCAGAGAACAATTTCAGTTTTTAGAAGACAGTTTATGTTTTCTTTTATTTTTGAAATTATAATTTAATTGTATCATTTGCTCCTTTCTTTTTCTCCCTTCACACCCTCCTATACTCTCCTTCTGTACTCTCCTGTATATGTCTCTGTGTATATATACTTCTGCATATATATATATATATATATGTATATATATATATACACTTGTATATTTCTAATCATAACTTGCTTGGTCTGTATAATATCGTTTGTATATTTGTTTTTGGAGCCAACCATTTGGTATTGGATTACCAATTGGTGTGTTCTTTCCTGGAGAAGACAATTTCTTCTACTCTGAGCATTTGTTAGTTTTTTGTGTCTGGTAGAGGCCTTTGGGCCCACCCCCACCCACATTAGCATATCTAGTGTTACTGTCCTTTAAAGCTCCTATTTAGTCAGTCATATTGATGTGATTTTGTCACTGTAGTGTCTGACATGACTAGGCGACACAACCTTGCATAAAACTCTCTGGTTATCTAGTCCTTAGAATCTTTCTGCCTCCTCTTTTGCAGTGTTCCCCAAGCCTTAAGTGTGGGAGTTGTTTTGTAGATGTATCCATTGGGACTGGCCCCACAACTCTGTATTTTTATTGGCTATGATTTTCTGTAATAATCTCCGTCAGTTGCAGAGAGGATATCCTCTGCATGAGTTGAGGACTACACTTTATCGGTGGGTAGAAGGACAAATATTTACAATGCAGTTGGGAATAATGCTATTTTAATAAAGTGATGGTTGTAGATTTTCCTCCAAGACCCATGGCATCACTAGCCCTAGGTAGCTGGCTAGGTCTCCAGTACTAGGCATGGTTTCCCTCTTGTTGAGTGGGTCTTAGGTCCAGTTAGAGAGCTATTGGTTACCTCAAAGGTATGTGAGCCACTACAGCACCCTTAGATGCTGGTTTTGTAGTACATGGGTACCAGACCTGGGTAGGATTTCTGGTTGCTTCCCTCCTTTGGAAGCTTGCATGCCTTCTGATACCCTGAAAGAAAGATAGTTGAATGACAAAATTAAGATCTTAGTTTAGCTAAATGTTCATCTTATTTTAACTGCAAAAAAACCAGAAGGTTCTGAAATATAGTAGTAACTAGAATGTTGTGGGATTTCACCATTACAAATTTCACTAAAGTTAACTAAATATGTAATTTCCAAAAAGAATAAGAAACTAAGTTTGGCATTATTAAATATGTTTGCAGTCACAAGGAAATGTTTAGGCCAAGTAAATGAACTGTAGTAATAATAGTAGTAGTAGTAGTAGTAGTAATAGTAATAACTTAAAATGACTTAAAATGTGAAAGAATATTAAAAATAGCCTTTAAACTTCACTTCATTTTTATCTTTGGGCTTAGTTTTGGTCAGGGATATTATCCTGAGACAAGGCAGCCTGTCAGAGTTCTTGTACTTTGCAGTGACAACACTAGGAGAAAAACAATTGGCATTTTGTTCTCACTGTGGCAAGCCACGCCTTCTACTTTGGGTGAAGCTGGTGGCAGGTTGAGAGGTCAAGCCAGCCCTTGGGCTTTCCTTTCTCAGAGGGTTATTGAAGTTAATGCAGATCTGTCTGGGATTTTAATGTTATAAAAATGCACATCGTCAGTCACATGCCCGCAGGTTGATTTCCTCTAAGGCCACGTAGCCAGTAATACATCTGCCCATCTAAAAATGGGGACATCATAAAACAGGTCATTAAAATGTGTGAGGAGCCGAGTGGTTTGCTGCTGTTTTTAGAACTCATTCAGTGACAGACGGTGGGCATCCTTTTCAAACTGTCACTGCCTGGGTCTTGATAAGATCGTATGTGTGAGGTACATACCCCTGTCATGTTGTGTCAATATGGCCTATATGGAAAGGGCTAGATAGAAGCAGAATATGGCTGAAACATACTGCTTTATCTTAGTGATAACCAGAAAGACAGGGGACGTGTGAAGTGAGTTACACTGAGGGGCCTATCAGTGTGAACAATTCGTCTACCAGTGTCGATATGGAGACGTGTAGAGGGGTTACATTCTTCACTGCTGTTCAGAAGAGCAGGTCGGCTTTCGCCAGAGCTGTGACAGCTAGCAACCTCGCAGTTTGTCAGTGGCCCTCACTTCTGCTTACTGGAAAGCACGGTACATTTTCCTATCTTTGCTTCTTGTAGCTTTTAATGGAGAAACTCCACTGTAGAGAAATCCCTGCTAGATGAAGCTCCAACCCTAAGAAAAATGGTTAAGACATCAGGCCTTGCTAGGATGGTGTCAGAAGTACTGGGTCTGTAGAAAGAGTATTCAGTAACAGGACCACCATGGCTCCCCAACACCACACACTCCTCAGCAGACCCACAGGCCATGTCTTTGTCAGAGCTACTGCCTCCTCAGCCCCTGCCCCCAGGAGAGCTCTTGTCAGTGGTGTGGTGTTGAATGAGCTGAGAGAATGCAGCATCAGTCAGGCTGCCCAGCATCAGATGGCGAGCACTGAGGTAACCCTGATGTGTTAGTTCCTTTTGCCGTCCAGTTTCCTTTCTGGCTGATGCCTTCCTTCGTATGTGTGCTAGCTCTGACATCAGCACCACAGAGCTCACTGCTGTGAGCCCTTTCCTAGAGCCGCGATCCTCAGACATTCCTATTTCATGTGATAACCGTTTTATGATTGATTTGTGTCTTTTAGATTCTCTGTTGATGAAGTTGTCCGAAAGCCTTACTTTTTCTTGCTTTTTTTTTCCCCTCTCCTATTGAATTTCAGTTAATCTTTTGCTCACCTCAAAAGAGAACCAAATCTTACGGGGGTGGGGGAGGAGGCATTAGAACTAGAATGAGAGATAATGTACTAATTCATTCCTTAACTTAGAAGAGCAGCGTTGGCTTAGAGGACGGGGATTCCCACCAATGAACTACAGGCCGAAGCCTGGTCTCTCTGCATCTGCTGGAGTTATTCCCTGACGATGAGATCATGGCGCTCATTCACGTTACTGGATCAGCTAAACTCTCTTCTGGAGACTTTCTTCACAGCACCAGTTAAGAAAAAAAAGACATTTGTTGTCTTTTAGAAAACTATTATTTTCTCATCCTTATGATGCCAAATGTGATCATTAATGATGGACTGCTAGCTTTTTTAAAAAAAAAGAAAGAAAGAAATGGAGATAATTTTGAAATTAGGAAATACTGAACTGACTTTTATTTGTATTTTCCATGCTTGATGTAGGTTAAGACTATTGGGATAGTCAAATACTTCAATAAAAAAATAATATACCAGAAATGAAGTAGCCCACATATAAAAAATATATCATCTCACTTAAAAATGCATGCATTGTAGTTAGTTCCCAGCAGTAACAGTGAACTTATAATCTGTGAGCTTCCTTCTCTTTTTTCAGTGATATGGATAAAGCAGTGTTTAATTTTCATATTGAGGAAAATATTTTGTTTCGGGTAAGAGGCATGTATTGTTTTTCTTCTATTCTAGAATCTGATTGTAATACTGTATTATGGGTGCAAATGTGTTATGGATGATATTTCCCAATCAGCCAAAGACTTCAGCAAGTGATTTTTTAACTTACATGACTTGTAAGGTCTAAGTCCATTGCATAGGAAATCTCGTGTCTGTCAAACCTGGCACATCCAAAGTTGAACATAGCTGCTATTCCTAGCCTTGCCCCTCCAGCCCTGCTTCATGGCGGCTTTCCCATCTGTGCCTGGACAATGCCACCTTTTCAGTTGCTGGGGCCACATAACCTGAGCACCTGTCTTTACTTCCCACACTCAAGCTGTTCCAGTCTTCTGTTGGTCCTCCCTTCAACATACACCCAGAATATCACTGTCTCCCGATGCTGCCACCCATGTGACAAACCATCCATTTTCACATGGGCTACGAAGAGAGAGCTGAATCTAGACTCCTCGCCTTCTCCAACCTCCTTGTAATGTTTCGTCATGGCAGTGAGTGGAAGTTTTACTTAAACCCTATGTAATTCAGAGTAAAAATTGAAGCCCTTACAATGGTATCTGAGGCTCTGTGGCGTTGCCATGCTGTGCTTCTCAGTCTCCCTGACTGCCTCTCCCATCACCCTCCCTTCATATTTTCCTCCCTGGCTGCTCACAAGCAAGCTCTGTATATTCCATCCCAAGGTCTTTGTAGTAGCTGCCCCACTACCTAAAGTGCTGTTGTCATGGCAGCCTGATCTCATCACTTGGCTCTTTCAGGTCAGTGTTTAGATGATGCTTCAGAGAATTCAACTCTACTTTAGAAATGCAGTCCTATCCATTCTACATGTTCAGTCTCCATCTGCCTGGTCATTTGTAGTCGATGATAATATTAACCACTAAGCACTTTACCTAATAATGTATTTAATGTTTATACACTGTCCCACGAGGTCAGAACCTGCTATATTCATTTACAGATGAGGGAATCTAGTCTTAGGCTGTTTATTGAAGCTAAAGAGATGGCACAGCCAACAACAGCACTTGCTGCAGTTGCTGAGAACCAAAATTCAGTTCTCAGAACTCATGTAGCTCGTAACTGCCTGCAGCTCCAATTCTAGGAGATCCAGTACCCTCCTCTACCACTACCACTACCAGGAATGCACACAGCATGGACACACATGTGCAGACAGACATCAGTACATACAAAAAATACATTTTTAAAGGTTATTTTTCTTGCACTCAGTCCATTAAAATGGACTAATTTTGCCAACTTTTTTACTAGTATCTCAGTGTTCAGAACCTAACACAAAGCAGATATCTAATAAATATTTGCTAAATTGACAGATAAACCACTACTTCCCAGAAAGAACTTTCAAAGGCCAATATGAGTTTATTACATGCTCAAAGCTTAGTATCTTCATGGGAAAAAAAAGGGGTGGGTTGTGTTTATGATAAACATGCAGAAGGTTACAATCTCAGCTCAAGAACAGCTCCGACCTCTCACTCCTCTTGCTCTTATTCCCCCTACTCTCCTCTCTCTCCTCTCTCTCTCTCTCTCTCTCCCTCTCTTACTCTCCAGCCTTTCTCTCTCTTTTTCTTTCCCCCTTCTCTCCTCTTGGCCATGGCCGGTCTCACTCTCCACCGTCTCTCTCCCTGCCTTTCTAAAATAAAATTCTAAAACCATTAAAAAAAAAAAAAAAAAAACCCAACTCCGACACTGGATAATCTCTAGATACCAGATCCCTTCTCCCAGACAGAAACAACCAAATCCATCTAATCCTCCCACCAAGGCCCTGCCACAGCCTAGGAAAAGACAGTCTGGAAAACCGCTTTCACACATGAAGAACTGTAACGCGAAATGCTTCGGGGATGCCCACTTCTACCTGGCCCTCTTCTAAGCACTGCGTTCAATCATTTGATTCTGATAAGCAACCTTGTGATGCATTCCCATCTAGCCTTACTCTACTTTCCAAAAGATTTGGGCCTTAGTGAAGTAAAGTGACTTTCCAGTGTCACACAGTAAACAGAGAAGCTAGAATATCAGACTGAGCCCAGAGCTTCTGCCCCTGATCACCAGTTTACTGAGACTCACTTCAGGAACCAAGGTGCCTTTCTGGTAGACAGTCTACTGACTTAGAGAGTTTATGATCCAGTAAGAAACACAGACTTCAGTTGAAAATAATTATATATGTAAAAAATGAAATAAATGCCGGAAGGACCACTCGATGGGCTTAGTCAGAACAACCTAGAACCACCTCATGACAGGGGGAGGTTTTGACCATAATTTGAAAGGAAAAGAAAACATGCCATCAAGGAGACAGGTCATGTTCCAGGTGGGAAGAAAGTTGTGCAGACAGACTATTAAGAAAAATGTTAGAGACAATGGTGTGTCTATGTAATGCCAAAACATCTGGTCAATTCCATTTTTTTTTTAAAAGCCAACCTCCATCAATGTAGTGACTTTCTTCAGTCAATCCAGATGTTTGGCGGCTTGTAGACAAAACATCCAGATGATTAACTGAAGATTTGACAGAGTTGACTGGATTAGCCAGATGTTGCAGCATTGTATAGACACTGTCAGGACGTTTACTTGGCTGGAGTGGGGTCCAGCTGTAAAAGGAGATGGATGGTCTGGGCAGTGCGGGAGCTTTGGAGCAGAAGACCTGGACCTGGACTGGATGCAACTGGGAGCTGCTGCACGAGGTGTGGGATGGAAACGACGATGCTTCGGGAAGAGATGCTGTGTGAAGAGAAGGAAGAGTAACAGTGAGAGGAAAAGCTGCAGACAGGAAAGAGGATCTTGATCTTAGGAGAGTGCAGGTGCATGTGAGGTAATTAAAGCCTGAAACAGAAGGCTGGGAAGGCAACAGGAAGAAGCGGATCTGAAAAACATTACAGAACAAGAACAGGAAGTCGTGATGGGCTAGACAGGGGAGTCAGATGCATATCACCCCAAGGCTGGAGACAGACAGCAAGGCCTGGGAAAGCAGCTGCTGGCAGTCCCACCACAGGAGGAAACCAAGAGGGATCCCCCAAAGCCTCCATTCCGAGCCTGCTGCCAGACCTACAGTTAGCAGGTACAGAGAAAGCAAATCCATGAGCTCTGGCTCCCAGAGCAATTCGGTACTAGATTCACACTATCGGGGAGGAATAGCCGGTGAAAAGGGTAAATTATAATGGCATCTGCTTTCATGTAGTATGCAGTGCGAGCTAAGAAATATAAAGCATAATTAGATGCAGTAAGATTATGAGAAACTGCACAGTGCCTATTTGGCTTAACAAATTAGAATTTGAAAAGCCTGTTTATAGGCAGACCTTAAAGGCTGAGTGAGGACAAGCGTTTACTTGTGTGATTTAAAGGTCTGATTTCTAAAAGTTTGAAGATCACAGGCCTTGACTTAGATACTTATTTACAGAATTTTTTTAAATGTTCTTATTTGATAAGAATCAGGCTTACCTTTAGACACAAACAAGGATTTCAGTTTATTAGAGTTAGCACCATGATGGTGCCACAGTTGAGATCTTAAATGTCCCCCAAAGGCCCGTCTCTTCATAGCTGGGTTCCTAGCCTACAGCACTAAAGGAAGGTGGTAGATGGTTAGGGCATCAGCCTTGTGGAAGGAAGTAATGTCATGGAAAGTATGCTCTTGAAGGAGATATTATCTCCTTTTTCCTTTCCACAGTCTTTGAGGTTAGCAGCCTCCGTGCTCCCACAATGGCCTGACTTGCTACCATGTTCCACAACAGTGTAACCAAGTAACCATGAACCAACACTTCTGAAATCCTGTGCCAAAATAAACCTTCCCTCTCTCCAATTGATTCACCTCAGGTATTTGTCATAGTGCGGGAAAACTAACACACAGGATGGGTGCCCTGGCTTACTAAAGAGCATCCTGAGTATTTATGGAATTTGTGGTTTTGCATATGTGCCATCTCCAGCATTTTCAGCTCCAAGCCTATCAGCCCACACAACCAGTTGGGTGCCCTTTAGACACACACTGAGAGTTTTCTCCCAACACGTGCTGCTTGTTAAATGAAGGGAAAAAAAAAAAAAAAAGAAAAGCAAAACAATTTTTTTCATAGTTTGAAATACCACTCGATGCTAGAGAGTTGCCTCCCGTGTGCAATGGCCCAGGTTCAAGCCCCAGAACCAAAAAAAAACCCAAAACAACAAAAAATAGTGAAAGGAAAAGCCTTTCAGAGAGACTAAGCTCTGTTCAAAATTTTTGTACTCTCTCTCCACACCCCCACACCACCCAACCCTGAAGTGGAAACTTAAGGGTTTTTGGGAGAGTCTGTTGTGTTAGATGGTGTTTTGCTGGGGCAAACAGGTGAAGGAGGGTTTTCCTAAAGTGGACACAGATCAAAGACTAAGGTAGACTCATGAAGGAACGTTTCACTGAAGCAGACATCAAGAGAATGTTCTGCTAAAACAAACACATGAAGAGACTCGTGATGAAGGATTCTTTGCTAACGGCTTGCATGTATTGATTGGTCCACCTTATATTGCATAGTTGAGCTCTCCTTGTCGGGACTCCAAGGACTTGGGCTGATTGGATGCATGTGCTGAGGCACGACACACAGAGGACACATGATGTTTGGAGGGCATAAATAGGATTGGACGGAGTGATGGAGACAGAGCGTGGCTTGCTGGTACAGCTAGCTGAGCAATGCTCGTGGGTCCCGAGTCTTCACTGATCTTCACTTCCCTGGGAGAGGCACACCTGAGAACGTCTCCTGGTGTTCCTGTTGGTCCCTCGGCCTGGCTGTCTGCTAGGTCATGTTACTGCTGTTGCTAACCTGACTCTACTGAACTGGATTGCTGGTGTATCCATGAGATGTTTGCAAGTGGATCAAGCTGCCGCTACCAACCTGTGAATTGAACTGCCAATTTTCAGACAACTCAGATGGGAGTTGCTCCAAAGAACCTTTCCAAACAGATCCACTCAGCCCTACCCCCATCCCTTGTCCTTTCTTTCATACTACCTCTGGTGGGTGGTGGGCTACAGGGGAGGTTAAATTGATTAAGAACCATCATTAAAAATAGGATTTGAAAAAAATTAAAGTTATACCAGCCCCTACAAACACCCTAGAAGAACACAGAATGTAAGAGTAGAAATGTGTTCGTGTATTGCAGTCACCCTGGGGAGATGAAGGGGTCAGGGATCCTATTGTCATTAATTTCCCACACTCGGGACAAGTTTGGGTAGGGGTCCAGGGCCTGTCGTTGTGTTGTTGTTGATTTTGTTGTTGCTGTTGTTGCTTATTAAGCTCCCCCAACTAATTGTGATGCTTTGGTTTTGTTTTTCACTTCCCTGAAGATCAGCCCTGGACAGGTGCTGCTGTCCAAAGGCAGAAACTAAAGAATGAGAAACACCTATCAGATCTGAGACTCTCAAACTGTAAACATTGATTTAATGTCTTTGCTCTCCTAGGAGTCACATCGCCCTAAAGACTCCTTTATGAAATGAGTTCCTAGGCAAACTCAGTCTATCCTTTGATGGTAAAATTTTTCACAGAAGCTGCACGAAGTCTGATTCAATCAGCCTGAGAACCTAAGATGATAGTAGGACCTTTGTCTGGTCTATGTTCCCAGGACTACTATACACCCCACCCCCAAACACTGCTAATGCAAGACAGGAAATGTAATTAATGATCTTGATAAGTCTCGCCCAGTACTCCAAGGCTGAACAAGTCACTTATTTGTCAAGTAGAACACCAGTTGGTTTCTCTAAAACAATGAGTGTGATTCAGGTGTTTCATATCTGCTTCCTGTGGCCCTTCTCTTATAGAAAGGAGATTTAGCAGATAGCAAGTTACTTTTTCAAAAAGCTAATCAACACCAAGATTAGAGTGTTTGTTCTCTTAGATACCCTTCTCTTGGCAGAACAAGCTATACCCACAAGAAGACATTCTGGGTTGTTTTTTGTTTTGTTTTGTTTTGTTTTTTCCTTGACAATATGGTTTTATTTGCCCTGGGATCAACTTATTTTCCTGGACTTCTTTTCCCCAAGGATATAGAAGTAGACACCGGGAGAATTTTATTTAAAAGCCAGTAGTGTGGCATAGTGGAAAGTCAAATGTACATTTGACTCACTTTGCTGCTCTTTAAATACACCAGACATCCCATACACAAGAATTACTTCTGGTCTGAGTAGTGGTTATTTCCCACTTCTCCAGACTCTTTCAAGTCTCTTATAGCAACCACAGCAAATAGTGTCATGCCCCTGTGGGAGGACGAGAGGGCAAGAGAGGGCTGTGAAGGAAAACCCTTGAGAATGTTCACAGCATAAAGGTCTTTTGTCCTGAAACAAATCGAAACAGATTCATTTCTAAACCTCTTATGTAAATACATCGATGTTCACCACCTTGATCTGAACCACGGTGTATTGATAAGGGTAAGCCCTTAATCGATGACTCTTTAGATACATAATTGATTCTACTACCTTAGTATAACTGATCACATAGAAAGGCTTTTGAGTACTGAATGCTTTTTCTTCTTGAGAGAAACTGCCAGCTCATGCAATGACTTTGTATAAGCTGGGGGAAAGGCACCATTCCCAAGACACTTCCCACACATCACAAATTCTAAAAATGAGCTTTGGGGAAATCCTTCCCTGCATCTGCAATGTAACAATGCCTGCTCTAGTGTTTTCTTGTCCATCTGTCACACTCCAGTTCTCTGAGGAACCAGATCTTTGTCCCTCCAACATGGCCGTGGAGCCAATGTTAAGCAGATTTACCCTACTAGGCCTGGTCTGTCTCTATGTCTCCTGAAGAGGCTTAATGTTATAGATAGATAGATAGATAGATAGATAGATAGATAGATAGATAAAATACCCTGGGAATTCAGAATAGACAGGAAATCCAGAGCCCTCAATAGACACAATCCCCACCACCACCTCTGCCGCTTGACTTTCTAAAGAGCTCTGCAGAAGATAACTCCTTACCAAGCTCACCAACCAATGGCTGCCGAACAAAATGAGGGACAAAGACATTCTTCCCAGCCCTGAGGAATACGAGTAGTGAATATTCTTTTTCTACAGGCTGGTTGTAGTCTTAGGTCTCCACAGGCTACTGACTGGTGGATCACTGTCTGCCTGTAAACATTCTGCTACAGTCCATCCGCTGCCTGTAGCCGCTGGGGAAGCCCTTCTCTTTATGCTCAGTGTGAGCTGTCCATTTAGTGTCTCCTCTCCAGAGCAAATGCCCTCTGCGCTAACAAGGACAAGGGCTACTTAGGAGTTAAGCACACTACCACAAACCTCCTTGAATATCCTAGTGAACGTTTCCCCAGCTTGTTCATTAATAACAAGAGTTTTCTGTTTCTCAACAATTGCACCAAGAGCCATCTGAAGAGGAGGCAGCCATTTAAGAACTCTGTACTGCCAAAGCAGTCTTCTGGCTTCTAGAATGAGCCCTCTTTGTATTTTCCTTGCTATTGGTAGTTCAAACCTTTATCCCATCAGTAAAGGAAGAAATATTTTGTTTTGTTTTCCTTTTTACAAGTGAACTTTTCTCCAGTCACCTTCCACACTGAGGATAAAGTACTAAATTTACAAATGCTAAAACCCAAGTTCTCACTCTTCTGGGCCAACACAACAGAGACAGGTTTTGGCATTCCCATCGTCCTTTAAAATTACTACAGAAAGAGAAAATGGTGGCCACAGATCCGATGTGTATACAGTTAAACCTTAAGAAAACTGCTTCCAAGACAGAATTCAGATGTTCCAGTGTTTGTTGGAATGGATCAATAACAACAACAAAAGTGAAAAATCACATTTCAAATCCTGGTTGCTTTGCCTGCAGGACCTCCTTGAGATGGACTCTACTGGAAACAATTCCATCTTCCAGAGTGGATATTCACTTGTTTGCTCTCCCAGCCAGGAGTCTGGAAGAAGCCAGCAGGCAGTGTAGTCATTTGGTAATGTCCTTCTGGCTGCCAAGGTGGATTAGTGCTGGGAGATCTTACAACTGGTGAGTAATGGGCAGTGTTTACTGATCCTCCGAGATCCCCAAGGTGTGATTATTTTCATCTGTAGACTTCTGTCATCCCCCAAAGTGTGCTCTGTCATTTCCTCTCTTCTTCCTTCACTGGCCTCTCCAGGCTGCGCTATAAGGACAACAAGGCCCAGGAGTCGTCACCGGTCTAGTCAAACCCAACTGGTAAACACTTCCCAGACCCTGCTAAAGTGAGAGGTTGTCCTGACACTTAACACTGGCTTGCTTTGTACAGAGCTAGGGATGGTCATTTATTAAAATGTGATTTTAATAGCCATGTTCTCACTCCCAGCACTGTTTTATTATGCCCCTACGTCACCCTCAGGGTGGCTTTAGAATGCCATAGGCCTGTGAAGATCTCAGTCCATGAACAACCCCACATATGGAAGATGTGGTTTCAAAACTAATTGTTCTTTGCAGTTTTAAATTGTTCTTATTGTTCATTCTCCGACCGCTACTGTCACTGCCACCACCCCAATTATTCAACTTGAATTCTGTTCATTTCTGGATTGGCAGATCTGTAAAAGCCTTCTGACATCAAAGAAGGCCACGTTCTAGAATTCAGATTCTGCATACACATAAACTAGATAAATTCTAAAGCTAAAAACAAGGGGTAACGCGTTCATCATCTAGTATGCTTGAGGCCCCTGGCTCAAACACCAGCCCAGCGAAAATGTAAATGAATAAAAATCAAAAAGAAATAAAAAATAAAATTAAAAGCTCAAGTTCTATCAGTGCCCCCGACTGGCTTGGATTCCCTCAATGACCTACCTCAACCCTGAGTTCCCTCCTTGGTAACCTGGGCATATTTCCTACTCCAAAAGATCAAGGGTGTATAGAGGCTAACTCTGCCTGAGTGTGAGAGGGTGCCAACCACAGGTACTAGTGTTCAGAAATGCTTATCCTTTCGGTTTCCTGTCTAGTCAGTTGGGAACTTTCTAGTCAGTTGTAGAACGTTTAGCTAAAGCTGGATTCTTTGGGAGGGGACTCTACAGCCCCTCACCACTGGCTGAGCTCAAATCAAGAGTTGGGCAGCTGTCTCCTGGTTCTAATCCCTTGCTTCCTTCTTTCGTGGACCTGAGCCCAAATCCTTTCCTGAGCCTTCAATACCTGTTTTCCTCCTGGTCATTAAGAAGATCAGGAACCAAGGGCATCTTCGAAGATCCCGTCAACCCTAGAGTCAAATCTTAAGGTCACCCAAAACAGCAAATCCAGAAGTTTGGACAACTGGGCCAAGTGTTTCTCAGAACCTGGGAATTTCATATCAGCAAGTCCATCCCAGAAGAGGCACTGTGTTATTGCCTAAGCCAAAGGTTGGGCCTGATATTAGGTAATGGAGGCCCCAAGCCAGAGGTCCTGCCTTGGCTGGTGCAGAATCACACAGGAGCTTTGTTTGAAAACAAAATAAAACAGGTGGCTGCCTTTCCAAAGCTGGGGACCCTGTTCTGGAAAGATTCACAAGCTATCCTGATGATGGCTCCTGTTGGGAAACCATGCTTAGATCAGCCCCCAATCTCTTCCTCCGATGATCTGGAAAGGGGCTGAATTTTTGATAAGTCGTCACCTGCTTCCAGCTGATCACCAGCCTGGAGCTGATAGCCACTAATTGCGGCTTCTGAGCCCCTTTGTTCCACACCTCACTCCATTAGCCCAGGAGAGAACAAGGACAGTGTATTTGAGCCAAAATGATACAATCAAAAGAGAACAGGGCTTGTAGAATCAGCAGCAGCTTGTTTGGAACAATGGATATGAGTTCAAAAGATTTAAAAGCCAGAGACTCAACACTGATCAAAAGACAGATAAAAGTACTGCTCTTTGCCAAGGCAATCTGACACGCTACAGCGCTCACTGTGCAGCTAACCCTTGTGGGACCTTTGCTTTATAGAGAAAGGAGAAAGGAAAGAAAATAGAAGATTGTGGGGGAAAGCCTGGATGTGGTTGAAACAAATGAGCAGGACAGTAACCGAGGGCCATCTTGTTGGGAGAAGTCTGTTCTGCCTTCATAAACTCATCTCCAGGCCTTTCCTACACCCTGACCGCTCCAGAGTGGTGTTCTACGACTGACAGTGACATCCAACTAACCAATTCAACAACACAGATGGGCGCCGGGAGGCTGGGAGGCACCCGAGCAAGTGGGAATTCCTTAATGAGCTGCAAGAGGAAAATCTCGAAAGGCAAGCCCAAGCTCCCTCGCCGATCCGCAGCTCCGTGGCCTCTCCAGACAGCGCCCGGTGAATCCCATTTCACATGCTGAAGCTGTTCTTCCTGTAGCCTCACCCCAAATCCTTAAATTTTATAAAACCACTCCAAATATAAGCAGGATGTTACTGATGTTCAGATGCCCGTCAGGAGGACATGCCCTTTATACATGAAGATTCCCTCGCTGACCTTTATGCAAGAATAGACTAATCATGACATAACTTCATAATCCCACACAAACCCATTCTCTTGCTCCTGTGTTCCTCACGGTCCCTCGTCCCTCATCTCAAGGGTGGTCGGGAAGGTGGATCTGTGGGTGGACCTGGCTATCCTGGGCTATCCTGGCTCGATACCCTACTCCTGCAGGTGGACAAAACATCCCTGCTACTCCCCCAAGCTACGGATTGCTGTGTTCCAAAGAGATAAAATCGTTAAAATGATTTTAATAAAAAAATAAAATAAAATCACAAATGGCATGTGCCTATGGTACAGATCTCATTAAACCTCGCAGCTGGAAAACCCTATGCTTTCGAAGCCTGGCCTCTCCCTCCACGTGACTTACAAGGGGTCCAGGATCTGATTTACCCTTTTTGGCTCTGGTACCCAAGCAGGCCTGAGCCAAACAACTGTCTCTGCACGGTGGTGATACCCATCTTTAAGAGCACAGCTAGTAGATGCAACTGTAGCGAGTACGGAATGAACCAGCTCAGCCCAGGGAAGGACCTGCTGAGCACACACATCCGGTGAGGTGCCGGCCATCTCTTCTGGGCCACCCTGGAATCTCACCGTGCCCTACTTTTCTGGGATTAGTCCTGACTTCTGATTAATCAGCACCTTCTGGCCTTCTTAGGGTGATGTTGTCTTTGCTAGAGACAAACCAGGCAGAGCTTTGATGGCAGCCAAGGCAGAGAGGCCTGGGCTACTGAGGTCACACCTAAGCCCACAAGGCCACAGCCAGGTCCGCCCACAGATCCACTGTTTGCTTTTAAGTACAAAGGCTCAAATGCCCTCTTTGTGTCATAATTGTGAAACTAGATAGAACATGTTTTGTTTGTTTGTTTGTTTGTCTTTAAGGTGAAATATCAGAGCCCAGGAAAATCTCAGGAGAAGCGCCTTGCCTGTGGGCACAAAGCCCTGGGGTTTGGCTGGAGCATCTCAAAGAAAATCGTTTCCAAGGGAGAACTTTGTATACTCATCCAAAGCCCTTCTCTTCATTCTAGCATCCATTCTCTTTGATGGCCTCCGTTCTGGTCTATTTTCTTTCCCCATGCAACAAAATTTCAGGAGTTCAATATTGCCAAGCTATAGACGTTTTATAAGTTGTTTTAATTTTAGCAAAAACGTGAATTTTTTTTAAGAGAACCTTTGTCTTGCCTTCAATTCTTTCAAATGTTATCCCCTTTCCTAGTTTCCCCTCCGAAACTCCCCTATTCCCTCCCCTCTTGCCCTCTTCCCCAACCCACCAATTCCTGCTTTCTGGCCCAGGCATTCCCCTATACTGGGGCATAGAACATTCACAGGACCAAGGGCCTCTCCTCCCATTGATGACCGACTAAGCCATCCTTTGTTAAATATGCAGCTAGTCCCTCCATGTGTTTTCTTTCTTGGTGGTTTAGTCCCTGGGAGCTCTGGGGTTACTGGTTAGTTCATATTGTTGTTCCTCCTAGGGGGCTGCAAACCCCTTCAGCTCCCTAGGTACTTTCTCTATCTCCTTCATTGGGGACCCTGTGCTCTGTCTAGTGGTTGACTGTGAGCATCCACTTCTGTATTTGTCAGACACTGGCAGAGCCTCACAGGAGACAACTATATCAGACTCCTGTCAGCTAGCTCTTCTTGGCATCTGCAATAGTGTCTGGGTTTGGTGGTTGTTTATGAGATGGATCCCCAGGTGGGGCAGTCTCTGGATGCTCCTTCCTTCTGTTTCTGCTCCAAACTTTGTCTCTGTGACTCCTTCCATGGATATTTTGTTCTCCATTCTAAGGAAGAATGAAGTATTCACACTTTGGTCTTCCTACTTCTTGAGTTTCATGTGTTTTGCAGATTGTATCTTGGGTATTCTAAGTTTCTGGGCTAATATTCACTTATCAGTGAATGTATATCATGTGTGTTCTTTTGTGATTGGGTTACCTCACTTAGGATGATATCATCCAGATCCATTCATTTGTCTAAGAATTTCATAAATTCATTGTTTAAAATAGCTGAGTAGTACTCCATTGTGTAAATGTACCAAATTTTCTGTATCCATTCCTCTGTTGAGGGACATCTGGGTTCTTTTCAGCTTCTGGCTATTATAAATATGGCTGCTATGAACATAGTTGAGCATGTGTTCTTATTACAATTTGGAGCATCTTCTGGATATATGCCCAGGAATGGTATTGCTGGATCTTCTGGTAGTACTATGCCTAATTTTCTGAGGAACCCCCAAACTGATTTCCAGAGTGGTTGTGCCAGCTTGCAGTCCCAGCAGCAATGGAGGAGTGTTTCTTTCTCCACATCCTCACCAGCATCTGCTGTCACCTGAGTTTTTGATCTTAGCCACTCTGACTGGTGTGAGGAGGAAATTCAGGGTTGTTTTGATTTGCATTTCCCTGATGATTAAGGATGTTGAACATTTTTTTAGTTGCTTCTCAGCCATTTGCTATTCCTCAGTTGAGAATTCTTTGTTTAGCTTTGTACCCCATTTTTAATAGGGTTATTTGGTTTTCTGGAGTCCACCTTCTTGAGTTCGTTATATATATTGGATATTAGCCCCCCTGTTGAATTTAGAATTGGTAAAGATTCTTTCCTAATCTGTTGGTGGCCTTTTTGTCTTATTGACGCTGTCTTTTGCCTTACAATAGCTTTGCAATTTTATGAGGTCCCATTTGTCGATTCTTGATCTTACAGCACAAGCCATTGTTGTTTTGTTCAGGAATTTCTCCCCTGTGCCCATATCTTCAAGGCTCTTCCCCAATTTCTCCTCTATAGTTTCAGTGTATCTGGTTTTATGTGGAGGTCCTTGATCCACTTAGACGAGCTTTGTACAAGGAGATAAGAATGGATCAATTCGCATTCTTCTACATGCTAACCACCAATTGAGCCAGCACCATTTGTTAAAAATGCTGTCTTTTTTCCACTGGATGGTTTTAGCTCCCTTGTCAAAGATCAAGTGATCATAGGTGTGTGGGTTCATTTCTGGGTCTTCAATTCTATTCCACTGATCTACTTGACTGTCACTGTACCAGTACCATGCAGTTTTTATCACAATTGCTCTGTAGTACAGCTTGAGATCAGGCATGGTGATTCCACCAGAAGTTCTTTTATTGTTGGGAATAGATTTTGCTATCCTAGGTTTTTTGTTATACCAGATGAATTTGCAAATTAACCTTTCTAACTCTGTGAAGAATTGAGTTGGAATTTTTATGGGGATTGCATCAAATCTGTAGATTGCTTTTGGCAAGATAGCCATTTTTACTATACTACTCCTGCCAATCCGTGAGCATGGGAGATCTTTCCATCTTCTGAGATGTCTTTGATTTCTTTGTTCAGAGACTTGAAGTTCTTATCATACAGATCTTTCACTTCCTTAGTTAGAGTCACTGCAAGGTATTTTATATTATTTGTGACTATTGTGAGGGGTGTTGTTTCCCCAATTTCTTTCTCTGCCTGTTTATGCTTTGTGTAGAGAAAGGCCATTGATTTGTTTGAGTTAACTTTATATCCAGCTACTTCACTGAAGCTATTTATCAGGTTTAGGAGTTCTTTGGTGGAATTTTTGGGGTCACTTATATATACTATCATATCATCTGCAAATAGTGATATTTTGACTTCTTCCTTTCCAATTTGTATTTCTTTAATCTCCTTTTGTTGTCTAATTGCTCTGGCTAGGACTTCAAGTACTATATTGAATAGGTAGTGAGAGAGTGGGTAGCCTTGTCTAGTCCCTGATTTTAGTGGGTTTGCTTCAAGTTTCTCTCCATTTACTTTGATGTTGGCTACTGGTTTGCTCCATATTGCTTTTATTATGTTTAGGTATGGGCCTTGAATTCCTGATCTTTCCAAGACTTTTATCATGAAGGGGTGTTGGATTTTGTCAAATGCTTTCTCAGCATCTAAGGAGATGATCATGTGGTTTTTTTCTTTGAGTTTGTTTATGTAGTGGATTATGTTGATGGATTTCCGTATATTGAACCATCCCTACATCCCTGGGATGAAACCTACTTGATCATGATGGATGATCATTTTGATGTGTTCTTGGATTCGGTTTTCGAGAACTTTATTGAGTATTTTTGCATTGATATTCATAAGGGAAATTGGTCTGAAGTTCTCTTTCTTTGTTGGGTCTTTGTGTCATTTAGGTATCAGAGTAATTATGGCTTCATAGAATGAATTGGGTAGAGTACCTTCTGATTCTATCTTGTGGAATAGTTTGAGGAGTATCGGAATTAGGCCCTCTTTGATCCAGTCCCCAGGAGGCCTTTTGTCAAGTCTTAGACACCCTGTTGCTATTTTATCCTGGTTAGTAAAGGGCATGGGACCCTGCTCATGGTTCTCCCTGTCCAGGGGTGTTGTTTAGGACTGACACTTCATCAGGAAGTCTTGCAACAGTTGACTTCCTCTTTATGAGAGATACTATGTCACAAACTTTGTCTTCAGCAGAGCCAGCGTTCTGAATACTAATCTGTGAGGAAGGCTAGACTGACCAACAATCCACACTCTGTCTAGATTTATAAAGTAGTTGGCAAGTTTGCGACAACAAAGCCATCAGTTCCTGAGCCAGCTGAGACCCACCAGCGTAACAGTGACATAAGGGTCCTAAAGATGACAATCATGGCGGTTCTCCCAGACTTGGCGACTAGCAGTCTCCCTGTTTCTTCAGAGCAACTCCCTTTCCTGGCAGTGTGGCTGTCACCTACTTAGTTCACTTGACTTTCACCATGACCTCCATCAGCGTCTGAGAGAAAAGACCCAGCCTTTTGACACCCACCAGCAACAAACCTACCAGCCCCAGATCTCCACGCCCACTCACTTCTTTTGGTCCATGAGGGTTCTTCCCCGTTCCCATTTCTGAAGGATGCTTTCCTTCTGGCCATCTAGCTCACCCAGGGTTGGAGGAAAGCCAACTCCATTCTCATCCTGTCCAATGAGGTCAGCTCCCCTCAGTCACATCCCCTAGACACTAGTTGACCCTGCTCTGCTGTCTCGGTAAAGGTCACTCAGCTTTTGAATTCTTTCCACCCACACCCCCACCCCAGTTACGTGTGATACCTTCTTAGAAACTTAAAAATAACATTTATTTCCTCAGTGGTTTTGTATATTTCCATCTGGCAAACTTTATTTTGTTCCGTGTGTTTCTAAGGGAACAGAAACGAAAATGGTTTATGTCCTGCTTCCTACACTGGCCTGCCGTTGTCAGGACCGGAAATGCCCTCAGTCCTAAGCGGGTACACCCAACCGCGAGCTCAGCCTCAAAGCAGAGGCTGTGTCAGCCACGAGGACAATGGGCATTGTTTGCTTGTTGGAATGTCTACTGCAGTGCACTTGCCTGAGTCAGTGACTTTTTAAAATTTTAATAGATTCATGCCACTTTGTCTGGATATAATTATAGTGTAAACGTGGTTTGCGTTATAACTATTACCGCAACAACCGAGTCCTGTTATTAAAATGAAAGTGAGGACAGGACAAGAAGTCAAGATGATGGGCAGTCGTTACTGGGCGGGACTCCCGGGGGCTGCTGGAGTGCAGGAAGCATTCTATTTGAGGAACCGGGTGGTAATTTTCATTCTGCCACAATTCGTTGGGTTTATTTATAGTCATATTTTTCTATGCATTTGTCCTGCTTTAATAAGTGTAATTTAAAAAAAAAAAGCAAAATATAAGACGGGATTTGATGGAGGTTGGCAGCTGAGGCCATCGCCCACTCCCACTTCACCGGCAGCATTATTTAAGTGTCTACTTTGTGATCCACAGTAAGCAAACTCTTGGACATATTACAGAGAAGGTAAGCTTGGGACCACAAGGCCTGACCTCAGGGAGCTTAGAGTCCACAGGCAGTTACAATTTACATGAAAAGTGCAAAAGTTAGGTGGTAATCTTTAATTTTAAAGAATGGCCATTTTCACTGTGAGACTTGTGTGCTGAGCACATTCGTCCCCTCAGCCTCCCGCTGATCCCCTCTTCCCAGATACTCCTCTATCTGCTTCTTTTCTTCTCCTCCCCTCTCCTCCTCCCCTCTTCTTCTTCTCCTCCTCCTCCCCTTTCCTCCTCTTCCTCCTCTTCTTGTTCCAGCACTGTATTTTATTTGGTTTCTTATTCTTTTTTTTTTTTCAAAGATTTATTTATTATGGTACATAAGTACACTGTAGCTGACTTCAGACGAACCAGAAGAGGGCGTCAGAGCTCATTACGGGTGGTTGTGAGCCACCATGTGGTTGCTGGGATTTGAACTCTGGACCTTTGGAAGAACAGACAGTGCTCTTACCCACTGAGCCATCTCGCCAGCCCTGGTTTCTTATTCTATCCTAGGTTAGCTGGCTAAAGATCATGTGCAAAAGTGAGGTCCCTGCCAGGGGTTATACCACCTAAGAAAATGTCCTTTCCTTCTCTTCGAAACTATAAACCACCCATCGATACTCAGGGAAGATGAAATCTCAGGGGAAATAGCTGCCACCCGTGGTAGGATCTAAATGGTCGGCTCTCTGGTGGTTCTTCTGTCGGAGAACTATCTCGTTCTAAAAACAACACAATACCCCACTCCACTCCTCCCTCCCTTCTAGATTGAACTAACACTTCTTAGTTTGGACAAATCTACCATGCTGAGATGTAAACATTAGAGAACTGGCCTAAGGTGTACGTGAGAGACATCTCTGCAACCTTTGCAGCTTTTCTTCATTGGCCCTATTTTAGATGTAAAGTTGTATTTTTTTAAGTGCCACGAAAATGACTGTGAGCTAGAGATTATTTTTGCATTAAGGGAATTGAAGGTGATTTCATAGATAAAAGGACATTTCGAAGGAGCCTTAAAGGAAAGGTGAGATTATTAGAAAAGGAAACAGGATGGCCAGTGGGGGAGGAGCACGCAATACAAGAAAGAAGTCTACAAACGTGCACAGCTGAGCAAGAAAGAATCATGTGGGGAAAGCATGGGAAAGGACCGGGCACCTCAGAGAAACTAAGATAAAACTCTAGATTTAGTTCTTTGGCTTTATCTTGTGGTGTTGGGATAAAATCTTGCACATTAGACCAGTGCTTTTCCCAATAAGCCATACCCCCAAGTAAATGGTTAAAAGGTAGGTAGAGTGCGTGCGCGCACACGCGCACACACACACCTCTGAATTACTGATAAAATTCATTGTTTTACAATGCATGGTCACTTGAAAACAGAAACTAACACAGTTAAGTCAGCCACACATACCACGTGTGTGCATCTGCACTGAGGTGAAGGGATTAAACAGTTCAGAAGCATCCCCTGCGTGCCCCTGCGTGCCCCTGCGTGCCCCCTGCGTGCCCCTGCGTGCCCCCTGCGTGCCCCTGCGTGCCCCCTGCGTGCCCCTGCGTGCCCCTGCGTGCCCCCTGCGTGCCCCTGCGTGCCCCTGCGTGCCCAGTGCTCAGGGTACGTTAGCTCTTTTAATCACTCCGAGAGCCTTATGAAGCAGCTGTTCTTGTTTTATTTTACAGATAGAAAATCGAGAACTTGTTTGCATCCAACAAACACAAAAGTCATAAATATAAGAAGTAGATACAGCCACCTGAGGTCTCGTTCGCTTCCAACAAACACAAAAGTCATAAATGTCTAAAGAAGGTGGTGCGCTTGGTGCCAGAATGTGCTTCAGCCGTTAAAATGGAAACAGCTTTACGCTTACATTTTACTTAAATCTATTTTAACTGAAGAGAAACTCAGCTGGGACTAATTTAAGTTCTTCAAGACACAATGGCCTTGATAAAGCCATTTATCAAGTGGTTTTATGAAATAATTCAGAGGAGTATGTTTGGCAAGGGGGCAATTATCCCAGAGTACCTAAGTGCAATGAGCCTGGCCTGCATGGGACAGACACAGTATGGAAGGGTTCACCCCAGTCTCAGAAAGTCATCTCTTGTCTCTTGTAGACCGAGAACAGAAACAACTACGCTGTATCACGTGTACACAGACATCCCAGCTCCCAGCTGCGATCATGTCTGCATCCACCTAAGAAAAGTGGAAAGGATTTAGCGTTACTGTTCGGGGTTTCTAGAGACATGACTTGCCTTCAGAAAAAGAGTCAAATTGCTCTGTAGTTGAAAGTCACATGGCTTAACAATCCATATTGTCATTTTCCTTTCCCCTAGTGACTACGGCAAGACGAAGTCTTTTTGACGGGTTTGTGTGGGATTTTTAGTGACTCCCTTAATCAGGCAAAAATGAGTTCCTCAACAATCAATAATTGCCAATTAGGAATTCACCTTTTGTTGCTTTCTAAGATGTCCCATCACGAAAATAAACCATAAAACCATTTCTGCCTCTCATGTGTGGACGAGAACGAAATCCTTGAATGGAATTTTTGTTTCACTCTAGATGCTCTGCACCCTGTATCTGCAGCCTGGTGGTAGGCAGGCAACCAGCCGGGCAGTGAAGAAGGCATCTTGTGCTTGATCCTGCCACTCGGCATCCCAGGGTGTGATGAAAACTGGAACAAATCTGGAAACCGTGGAGGTGCCAGAAGGTTACAGTCAGAAGACGGAATTATTTGAGTCAGTCGGGAATGTCTGGTTCTCTTGGGTTAGGCCTCATGGGTAGCATTGTGCTGCAAAAACAACTGGCGAGGAGAATTCCAGAGGAGTAAACATGACCTTGAACCTTTGGAGAGAGATGCTTATCTTTCTCTACTGTTAGGGGGGGAAAAAAAGAAAAAAAAAGAGGCCGAATTCTTTCTTCCACCTTTTCATCTTTCAAAATGAAAATTGTTCAGCTCGGTTCCAAACCTGAGTGGAATTTGGAACGGGAGGTGGGTGGAGAACCTTCCTCCAGCCCTTGCTTTATGCTGGGTTTTATTTGAAATAAATTCCCTGCCATGACTCAACAGCCTCTAGGGCCGCAGACAGATGAGGCTGTGGAAGGCTCATCCTTACCACTTCCTGTTATGGGACAGCTGCTGGGGAGGTCCCAGCAAAGGTTACCCCGAACACAGCACTCTGATCCACCAAGGAAACAATGACACTTTAAAGGACACGGGGTGGGGCTGGAGAGCCGGCTCAGCAGTTAAGAGCACTGACTGCTCTTCCAGAGGTCCTGAGTTCAATTCCCAGCTACCACATGGTGGCTCACAACCATCTGCGATGGGATCTGATGCCCTCTTCTGTTGTGTCTGAAGACAGTAACAGTGTACTCATATAAATAAAGTAAATAAGTAAGTCTTTTTTAAAAAGAAAAAAAGTGAGTTGAAATACGAAGTGAATACTATATGCACTTACACTTAATGCAGTTAGTGTGAGGAGCATACACACCTAGAATATTCTAAAGTTCAATACTGAGCACAAAAATATATAGATGCACAAGGTGGAAGTACATTTAAAAAAAAAAAGACATCAGGTGTTAGCAACCTCTGGAGACAACTCCTACAAAGTACACCCCAGCCCAGGGACTGCTACCCCTTAGAGTAAATCTGCTACCTCAAAAAAAGTTTCCATCAGGGCACGTCTCACTTCTTCCCTGTCACACACGCAAGGGGCACTGGACATTCTGTTTTGTCACCAGTACACTAAAGTTGAAGTTGGTGGTGAAGCTGTAATAAAGGAGAGAGAGAGAGAAAAAAAAAAAAAAAGAATTGCAACCGTGGAATGAAGGAATTTTAAACTGTCCTCCAGTTGAAAATGGCTTGTCTGTAGTGGGAGTAGATCCCTGTAGATCTTAGGCATGGATCTTAGGCCCTCTTCCTGTGAGGATTAGCTTAACTCTACCATACTCCTGGTGCAGCGCATGTCTTCCTACCTGCCCAGTGTCACCTGGAAGCTGCTAATGACTTCATCCCCATAATTCATTGTGTCATCCAAGATTCTGGGGTCCTGTACCCTTAGAAACTTCACCTTCAGTATGTATGAGGTATGAGTTAGAGATTTGCTTCTGATCTCTTCCTCTTAGAAAACTCTCTCTCTCTCTCTCTCTCTCTCTCTCTCTCTCTCTCTCTCTCTCTCTCTCTCTCTTTCTCTCTCTTCTCTAGTGATACCATTATGAAATACAAAAAGAATAACATTGATACAACTGTGCTGTCTGTATAGGGTTTGTTCAGCATGTCCATCAGTGGTGTGGGGGCAGCCAAAATGCTACTGCTGCTACTCTTCAACATCCCAGACTCAGAGCAGCAGGGGTCTAATGTGCAATCTATGTGTAGCTTTCTTCAGCCGTCCCCAGATAGCTTTTCTACTTCTTGTCTCCCCTGCACCCCCCGCCACCATCCCAACTCAAGATCTAGGTAGAAGCCTGCGTTATGCAGAACTATCTGTCTATTTAAACCAGTGGTCCTTAATCTGTGGTCTCGACATCTTTGGGTTTGAACAACCCTTTCACAGGAGTCAGATATCAGATATCCTGCATGTCAAGTATTTACATTATGATTCCTAATAGTAGGAGAATTATAGTTATGAGGTAGCAGCAAAAATAATTTTATGGTTGGGGGTTACCACAACATGAGGAACAGTATTAAAGGGTCAAAGCATTAGGAAGGTTGAAAACCACTACTTTAGACAGAAGGCACAAATTTTTCCACTGGCTATTCTCTTGGTTATGAAATGATCCAGTGGTAGTGTTGAAATTTCTCCTTTCACAATAACGCCTTCCAAGGCCTTTAAGTACTCGGACAAGAACCAGCCTCTTTGCCATCAAAATGAAGAGACAGAGACAGAGTGTTGAGCTGCCTGTTACTTCCAGGGAGAACACTGTAAAGTGCAGAGAGAAATGTGAAGAACTCTATTGTGATGTTGTTTGGTTTGTTTTAATGCAAAATGCACACACCAATAAGAGATGTGCAATACCCAGCTGCATGGAGTCCAGAGCAGTCTTAGAGGTTTGCTGGGTTTTTTCCAAAACTAAAGATCTTCTCTTTTCCCAGCAGAGACATCAGAACCTTCATCTGGAGCTGCACAAAGATGTGGCAAAATTTGACTCCTAGATGAAGAATTCACATCAATTTAATTCCTTATTTATTATGCTGCTTGATTTTTTGTTAGTTTTAATTGTTTTGTTTCATTTTGGTTTTTGTTTGTGTTTGGTTTTGTTTTATTTTGTCAACTTGACACAAACTATCGTCTCATGGCAGGAGGTACCTCAACTGGGGGAATGCCTGTGATCAGCCTGTGGACTGCCAGGCATTTGTTGTTTCTGTTGTTGTTGTTGTTGTTGATATGGGAAGGTCCACCCCACTGGGGACTATGCACACGCTTGGGCAGGGGGTGTTGGGAGATATAAGAAAGGTGGCTGATTGTGAGCCTGTGAGCAGAGCCAGTAAGTAGTGGTCCTCCACGGCCTCAGTTAGTGCCTCCCTCCACGCTTCTAGGTGAGCTCCCTTGAAAATGGACTCTAACCTGCAAGATGAAATAAACTCCTAAGTTGCTTTTGATCATGGATTCATCGCAGCAATTGAGAAGGAAACTAACATGTTGGCTAATTCTCTTAAGAGATTCCTACACTTTGGATGAGCCTCAGGCACATGCAAGTCCCCTACAGCATGCTTATGGAAGTATTTTAGTCTCTTCTTGAGCATGTCTTATGGAGGTTTTACAATATGTCTGTGTTCCCACCTAACACCAACAGAAAGCAATCATTAATTGCTTTCAACCAGAACTTCTTCTGAGGCTTCACATACATTCAGCTTTTAACCTCCTCAACATCCAAACAGATGGGATAGCTCTACTGCAGTGTCCACTTTATATATTAGGACACTGGGGCGCCGAGGGGTCTAACAGCTAGCCCTAGGCTCCCAAGGCCAGGGACCCTAACCATTGCTCTAAGCTGCTTCCCACTGTTGCCCTGCAGAAGTTTAAATCCTAAATAAGGAACACATAATCTATATCTGCTCACTCGTCTTAGCATCTTTAGTATTTATCATGCTTCGCAACGGAGTTCTCTTTAAAATGTCTTGCCTTGGCTTTCTGCTTCTTCCTGTGTTCTATGTTTTACTTGTGGTGGGCTCAGCACAGACCTCCTGGGGAAAGACTTTTGCCAGAGAGGAGAGATAAAGATTCCATGAATAATTCACTCTGGACAGGGAGCTTCCCATGGCTGCAGGTGGGATTGCAGAAGGGATGCTGAGGGGGAGGATTGAGGAGGGAGACGGCTTGTTGGACCCAAGCTGAGAGATTTACTGGGACCTATAGACAACACCAAAACATGAGTTAGACCGTGCTCTTTGAGAAGAGGGTAGGACAGCACCCTTGAAGTCTCTTTACCACTGATTCCCACCCCCACGAAAACTCAACTCCCACTCAAGAAGAACCCAAAAGTCATCCCTCCTGCCTCGTGCGTGCACCATTCGCATCTCTCTCCAACCTGCCCCCTTCCCAAACTAGTACTCCAATTTTTACCCCATTCTCCCCACTCCATCATTTTTTATTAACTCAACATTTATTTGTTTGCTTCCTCACTTGTGCAGGCAGGCACTCGGGTGACCATATGCCACTTCTTCCGTGTGGCCATTGGAAGAGAGCTTCAGGAGCCAACTGCATCCTTCCACCGTGCGGGGGTCCAAAGAGTGAGCTCAAGTCATCAGGCAACAGTTGAAAGCCGTTTAGAGCAATGGTTAGGGTCCCTGGCCCTGGAAGCCTAGGGCTAGCTGTTAGACCCCTCGGTGCAGGCACTTTTGCCCACTGACTCAGGTCACCAGGCCGGGTCTTCTCTTTTACATCCTGTGCTCACTGACTCCTCCCCCTTAGCGCACAAACACACTGTCTTCCTTTCATCCAGAAACTAAACACTTCTCTCAGTTCCCACTTTCTTTTCTTCTTTGCCCCCGCAAGAAGCCTCGTGGAAGCCGTGGAAATCTGTGAAGTCATTGCTCTCGCTGACCAAAGTCTTGTAGTGGCTCTTATCAAACTTTAAAAATTCCTCATTGTGGGCAGCGACACAGACAACAGGGCATGGTCTCAGCCCCTTCTCCGGGGTGTCTACCAACTCCGTGCTCACTTCACTCTGACCCTCGATGTCCCACATTGATTTTCCTTGCATGTGGTTTGCTCTTTGATTCCACTGCCTTTCCTTGTCCCTGACCTTAGGCAGGCTTTGTTTTCTAATTTCACCCAAACGCCCATCCAGAAAGAGACTGGATATGCCTAAAATCGCTATTCTAACCTTAAGCATCACCGTTTATCTATTCTGATCTATTTTCTTTCTGCTGTTTATCGCCCCTCAGATCAGGTTTTATATTGCTTGTTTACTTATTTCTGATTTATTCTATTAGCTTAAATGGATTATGAGAGCAGAGTCCTGTCTTATTCATAGCTTTTTCCTCACTGTCTGGCACAATGCAAGAGTTGAATTAATAATAATTTAATAAGGAAATATATCCTGACAACCCCTAAATTGGTTTTTATCCTTTTTTACTGATACCGAGATTCATATTTCTCACTGTCTTTGACTGAATGTCCCAAAGGACACTCCAATTCAGCATGGAGAAAGCTGAACTCTTTATTACTTCCACTGGCTTCCTAGCTGTCCTATCGCAGTCGGTCCAAACTCGGATGACATCACTATCATTCACGGAGCACACAAGACTCAGTGTCTGAGTATGCTTCCAAATGTCTTCCTCAGCCTCGGCTGATTATTATCCTGCAATTTCCATGGATATTAGGTCAGGTTCTTAGTGGCAAATAAAAAAAAAAATGTATTCTAGGAGAGAGAGAGAGACAGAGAGAGAGAGAGAGAGAGAGAGAGAGAGAGAGAGAAAGCTATTATTAAACAATCAAGCCAGAGCTTGAGAAACAAGGCCTAAACTGTGCAGCAAGGCCGGCCAGCGGAGATCCTGCTATTGCCTCAGAGCCATGCCAAATCTGGGAAGGAAGCAGCTCCTAGGACTGCTGCTCTCAGTGATCCACCACCACCCTAGAGCAGACTCCATGTGCTATCTCCTTCTTCTTAGCCCTGTCTTCCAAATCAAAGTCCTGGCAGCACCAGATATGCAAGGCCTGGGTCTCAGCTTAGGAGACTGGGAAAGAGTTTCTGGCTTCATCCCATACAGACAGACTCGTTAACTAGAAAATTCTTCAACATAGGAAGGGTGTCCAAGAAATGCTTAGTAGACACACACACACACACACACACACACACACACACACACTCCCAGTTATCAACTGGCACTTTCTCCTGCATCCCAGATCAATGCCCACTACTGACTGAGTTCTTGACTTCAGTTTGTGGTCTTGGTGGATGCGATAACCTTCTCTCAAATGACCCCCATTCATCTTTCGTTCCATTTAGATTAATGGTAAAGCTGGGTTCTTAAAATATTTTTATTAGGTATTTTCCTCATTTACATTTCCAATGCTATCCCAAAAGTCCCCCATACCCTCTCCCCCACTCCCCTACCCACCCACTCCCACTTTTTGGCCCTGGCGTTCCCCTATACTGGGGCATATAAAGTTTGCAAGTCCAATGGGCCTCTCTTTCCAATGATGGCTGACTAGGCCATCTTCTGATACATACGCAGCTAGAGTCAAGAGCTCCGGGGTACTGGTTAGTTCATAATGTTGTTCCACTTATAGGGTTGCAGATCCCTTTAGCTCCTTGGGTATTTTCTCTAGCTCCTCCATTGGGGGTCCTGTGATCCATCCAATAGCTGACTGTGAGCATCCACTTATGTGTTTGCTAAGCCCCAGCGTAGTCTCACAAGAGACAGCTATATCAGGGTCCTTTCAGCAAAACCTTGCTAGTGTGTGCAATGGTGTCAGCGTTTGGAGGCTGATTATGGTAAAGCTGTATCTATAAGAACAGATCTCAAGGTGGCCTCCTCTTATCATGGTTAATTTTCAAAACTCTCTGGATTGTCCATACATGGGGTTCAAATGCTTTGGACTGGCAAAGCAAGCTTCCTGAGGTGTGGTTCTTGACCATGTTTCCCAGGATTCTCTCTTCACTCGGGGTCCCCTGCTTTGTCTACACCAAACTATTTACCCATCTCCAAAGGTCATTTTTCTCCGTTGCTTTTGTTGCTGTGTGTATAGCTACTTCTGCCCGACTGGTGATAGGGCAGATTTCACAGTTCGAAAATCACCCTAAGCACCAACTCCTCTCTGCATCAGTGAAGCCTAAGGATCCCTGTTCACGCCGAGAGGCTCCCAGCATGGCTGTCTTTGATATCTGTGACTGTCGGTACTCACTCGCTTCTCCGCCTATGTTCAGGTCAACACAGCACTGAACCATGAGCTCATGGGAGGCAAGCCATCGCTTTCTGTTTGTTTCTGCTGAGGAATATGGTAAGAAGACTCAGTGGGCCAATGCTGGGTGATGCAGAAGCTACTGTGTAGGTGCTGTTTAATTAGGCACGGTCTCAGCTCAAGGTGTGCTTCAGGGGCTGTGCCCCACTACAGGCACTGGGAAAGAACCTGCTGTGCCCTGTACCTTAGGGCCACTCTGGCTGCTGTCAGAAAATCCGGTAGACTGAGGAGTCTATTAACAATAGAAATGTATGTTCTGTTGCTTTGCAGGCTGAGAATGTCTAGCCTCAGAAATCATCAGATTCTGTGGCTAGAGAAGCCCTGCACCCTGGTTCACAGATGATCAAATCTTACCCTGTCTTTAGTTGAGAAAAGATGTGAAGGGGTTGGTGGATCATTGTTTAGAAGGGTAATTGCTTTAGGAATGGCTCCAAGAAACTCCCTAAGGGGTACCCTCACATTGGGGATGTGAACGTGGGGGAAGAGATACGCATTTAGTCTATAACAGCCTTTCTCCTAATTTCTTGGAGTTCCATGTCTTGTGTCAGTATAATTTTGACCACTGGACATTCCTCATATATGTATTTCTGTGTTCAAAGTCCCCCTTTTTATAAGAAGACCATTCGGATTGGATTGAGGCTCAACCTAAAGACCTTGCCATACGTTGATCATCTATCCTGTTTCTAGATAAAAATCACATTTGTTAAAAAACACAGAATTGCCTCCCATGCCTCAATAGAAGAAGGTGCAATGCACCTAGCCTTGCTGCAACTTCATATGCCAAGGCTGGTTGATAGCCATGGAAGAAGACCTCACCTTTTCTGAGGAGAAGGGAAGGAGGTGTAGGTTGGGGGGAGGAGGTGAGAGGGAGGAACTGGGAAGAGAAGAGGAAAGGGAAGGGAAGCTTGGATTCCCTGTAAATAAATAACAATTTTTTAAAAGATTTTAAAAATTGAGGTAACTTTTGGGAATACAAAATTTAACACACAATGTCATGTGTTTGGCAAAGTGCCTTGAACTTATCAGATGTTCAGTTAAGGCTCATTAAAAAGAACTTGAAGGCCATTAACACCAGAAACAACAACCCCTCCTTTCCACCCCAGCTCCCAAAAGTAGCGACATTGCTTCTGCTGAATCTTTTCAGGCATGGTATGTAGAAAAGCATACAGTGAAGAGGGTCATCTTCTTCCACACAGATTTGTGACAGTCCCATGCGGGGGTGGGGGGATAGTGTCCCAAGTCTCATTTATATATTAAAAATGGTCGGTTGGGTTTATTGCAGTGATGTCAGGCTAAGAGACTGTAAACATACATCTGCCCACCGGACTTGGCAGATCCCCCTGGGACTGGATGAGCTCCAGTCCCTGTCAGGGTATCTGCATCTCATGTGAGGAGCCCATGAGAAGATGCCTCTTATCCACAGCCTGCTGTGCCGGGACCTTTCACCATGCCTCCTGTACGGGTCCGTTGGCAAGTTCTTTGGTTCTGTCTTAGATTTAGACACTAAGAATCTCTTAGGTGTCATGGGTCATTCAATCTTTGCCACAGTAACAGGAAACTGAGTTTTTATCTAATTGGGGGTTGTATTATACATGCATAAATTAACAAATTTTATCTGTAGAATTTAAAAAACAATAACAGGGTTTTTAACCCCTAGACTGTTGGCACTGTTATTGAGGCTTCTGTGTAGCTCACTCTACAAACCCACTTCACTCAGCAAGAGATTCAGCGTGTGGCAGGGCATGGTGGTGCACACCTTTAATCTAAGTCCTCTGGAGGCAGAGACAAGGGGATCTCTGTGAATTTGAGGCCAGCCTGGTCTGCATAGGGAGCTGTTGGCCAGCCAGGGCTACACTTGCCTTTAATCCAAATCCTCTGGAATCTGAGACAGGGGGATCTTTGTGAGTTTGAGGCCAGCCTGGTCTGCATAGGGCCAACAAGGGCTACCCAGTGAGATCCTGTCTCAAAAAACCAAAACCAAACCAACCAAACAATTAAAAACATCATGTGAACTTTGCATTAACCATTTCTTGCTCCTCAAAATAGTTTTGACTAAGAATATTAAAATATGAGACTTAGTTGAACTAATTTTGTTCTCTGGATAAATAGAATTGCAGTGCTGGCAATCCAAGGGGCCTGATTCTCTTTATCTTTATTATGGTTTCTGAGATTCTCCCATATTGATACAGGCAGCAATAGTTGGTTCACTTTTTCTGTCCTGTATAAATGTATCTATTCTGCTCTTTTTTTTTTTAAGATTTATTTATTTATTTATTTATTTATTTATTGACTTACTTACTTACTTACTTATTTATATGTAAGTACACTGGCTGTCTTCAGACACCCCATAAGAGGGCATCAGATCTCATTACAGATGGTTGCAAGCCACCATGTGGTTGCTCAGATTTGAACTCAGGACCTTCAGAAGAGCAGTCAGTGCTCTTAACTGCTGAGCCATCTCTCCAGCCCTCTATTCTACTCTTAATAGACAGCTGAAGTATGGTCAGTTAGAGCTATTATATACAATGTTGCTAGTTACTTTCTTCTATGTGTCTTCAGTACATACCTGTAGTTTCTCTAAGCCACATACTGAAACAAATAATGGACAGACTTAAAATAGAATATACATAGTCTGATGGTTTGAATAGAAATGGCCCCCATAGGCTCATATGTTGGGGGATGTTTTGTGCACTGTGTATTTGAATGTTGATTTCTGTGCCCAGACATCTGGCTGCAGTCTGGACTTTGGTGTTGTCATTATAATACATTTCCTGACTCACTATTTGGTAAAACATTGTCCTCCATCATCTTCTGATTGGTCAATAAAGAGCTGATCAGCCTATAGCTGGGCAGGAGAAGATAAGGCAGCACTTCCAGGCCCAGAGAGCCAGGGAGGGGATCTCATATAGAAACCAGGGGAGTTGCCATAGGGACACAGATGAAGAAGGAGGCCAGGGCAAGACCAAGAATGCAGGTAATGGGATACGTAGCTGGGAAGTAGTCTAAGGCCAGCAGTGTTGGGTTAGAATAGCTCAGTATCTGACCAGCTATAGTGCAAGAAGCTTTATAATAAACATATAGGTCTCCATATCATTATTCAGAGCAAGGGCAGGCATAAGAATTCCCCCTTCTGTTACACTCTTTTACACTCATAGATTTGAATCCTTGATCACCAGGGAATGACACTATTAAGGCTCTGAGGTTTCAAAAGTCCAAGCCAGGACCAGTGGCTTTCTCTCTTCCTGCTGCCCGTGGATCCAGTTGTAGAACTATCAGCAATTTTTCAGCAACACATCTGCCTGCACGCTGCCATGCTGCCCTCCATGATGATATTGGACTAAATATCTGAACTTGTAAACCAGCCCCAGGTAAATATTTTCCTTTGTAAGAGTTGCCATGGTCATGGTGTCTCTTCACAACAATAGAAGACTTACTAGGCCACAGGTTAATTTTGTGAGATATACTAAAGGTTTATTTAAATGTTTATACCAAATTACATTTCTATTAACTGTGAGTTAGATACACACTAATAAGGGCTGATTCTCTCTTCATTCTGTCTTATTTTTCAATTTTTCTACTAGGCTGTGTGTGTGTGTCTGTGTGTGTGTCTGTCTGTGTGTCTGTGTGTATGTTGTGAGGGGGTGTGAGTGTGGGTGGGTGAGGGTGTAGGTGTCTGTGGGTAGGTGGGTGTCTGTGTGTGGGTGGGTGTCTCTGTGTGTGTGTGTGTGTGTGTGTGTGTGTGTGTGTGTGTGTAGGAAACTTTAATATGTGCTGGACAGTAGGCTATTTTATCTAATATACTGGAATATCATGTTCACCTTTATGATTTTTTCCTCTTATGTGCAATGGCCTTGTGATGAGAGATATTTAACAGAATTGAAAATTCCACTTTTCTACTGTGATTTATGTTTTTGTTTCTTACTTAAATAAATTCTTCTTTGTCATTACACATCATAAAGACATTCTCCTAACTTGTCTTCTAACGGTTGTTTTGTTTTGTTTTTTGTCTTTGCTTTCTTTTTAAAGTCTGTATTCCATTTGGCCTGGATGTCTGTGTATGGTAAAAGGAGAGATCTGATTGTGTTGCGTAAGGATGACTGATTGATCCCACAACATGTGTTTTTCCACATTAGTCTACAGTGGCGAGTCTAGCTTTGAGTTTCCATATATACATTGGGAACTCTGTTTAGAGAGCTCTAGTTGGTTGCATTGGTCTATCTGTTGCCATACCTATACCACATCAATTTGTTATTTCACTATGCTTTGGGATGTGGTAGAAAAGTCTCCCAACTGGTCTTCACTAGAGACTATTGGCTGGTCTCAACTTCTGCTCTGCACAAAAGGATGTACTGTCACGTTCCAGGGAAATCCCCAAGAGAATGGGGATTTTATTGAATATGTCCATCAATACAGGAACTATCATTTCTCCCGTCATAAAGGTTGCTACCCAGGTCCATTTCCTAGATCCTCGTTAATCTATTTTTAATAAAGTTTGTTATTTTCTCCACAAACCATTTTCACATTTTTTTTCTCCACAAACCATTTTCACATTTTCTGCTTGGATTTCCCTCTACAGAGCATCTCTTAGTGTTTCTAAAGTGTGCTAGAACACACACTTGGATTCCTTGGGTCTTGTGAGGGAGTTTCCCTGTCTGATGGAGGCCTGAGTTTTTATCAGAAGATGAACACTAGGACACCCCTTCCTCCATCTTGTTCTGAGTCCTTACTACACAGTGACTGTCATTGTACTAGAAGTCCACTATGCCCTGAGTCTCTTTTTCCAAGCACTGACTCATTTACTTTGGCTTTCTTTTATTTCTCTTTTCTCTTTTCTCTTTTCTCTTTTCTCTTTTCTCTTTCTTTTCTTTTCTTTTCTTTTCTTTCTTTTTCCTTTTCTTTTCTTTTCTTTTCTTTTTTTTTTTTTTTTGACATTTACTTACTTTTATTTTATGTGTATAGGTGTTTTGCTTGCATGTGTCCTCAGAGGCCAGAAGAGGCTTCAGAGTCCCTGAAATGGAATGTTTTGGGGCTACCACATGGATGCTAGGACTAGAACCCAGGTCCTCTGAAAGAGCAGCCCGGGCTCTCAAGCCCTGAGCCATCTCTCCAGCTCTCCCTTTAGCTTCCGTTTCAATCTCCCGTCTCATCCTGCAACAGTCTTTCTACCTCCTGGTTCTAGGACTCTCCCTTCCAAACAACGTGCACATGGGATTGAATTTTATTCAGCATGTAGTTTTGTCTCTTTACTAGGCATGATATTACTCATTTAGACTTATCACAATGAAAGCTAACATATTTGAATCTGACTCTACCACAAGGAGTGCCATCTCTTTAGGTTTCCCAGTCCCTATTCTAACCCGCCTTTTAAAATTGGTTTGTTTTTCTTGCCCACTATACTCTTCACATTTAAACGTTTTAATGCCTTTAGACACATACAATTAGCTTCGCTTTACCCGCATGCTTAATAGCACCTTTGTTCCTCATTCCTCTGCAGAAGGCCATTCTTATTGAAAGGATTAACTACTTACAGAGCATGGTGTTAGTCTGTCAACAGAAGACTAGAAATATTACTCTACTATATTCTGGCTCTCATTGTCATTACTAGAAAGAGAGAGTTATTGGAACTGCTGGTCCTTGGAGACTAACTGGTGTGTGCTTTCACTGTTGTTTAAATAGCAGCTTGAGATATAGCCCATGCTATAGTAGTCTCGCTTTTGTAAGGCACATGATTCAGTGGTCCCTAGTGTATGTAGTTATTCAAACACAATTGCCAGCTATTAGAATGTTCTGATCATCCCCAGCAATTTCTTTTCTTCTGTGTCTGGGTTTGTATGTTCTGTTTGTATATCACACACTGATGGAATTGCACAGTATACATGGCCTTTTGCAACTGGCGGCTCTCACCTAAGCACAACCCTTTGAATGTTTATTCACATAGAATGTCAGTCCTCCCTTGGATATGTTGATGAATAATATTCCTCATTGTATAGATATGCTGTATTTTGTTTGTCTGGACATTGGTTGGTGGGACTGTAGGTTGCTTACTGTTTCATACTGTGAACACAGATCCTCTAACCTCATGGGGAATACGTGGTTTTGAAGTATATACATAGACAGTGGAATTGCAGGGTATGTTTAACACTGTAAGGATACATCAAACTGCTTACCAAAGTGGGCTTCACAGTTCCTTGATGGATTTTAAGATTTTTTAATTATAATTTGTATCCTTCAGTTTTATTGCTAAATGTTTATGTGTAGATTTGTTTCTAATCTCTCCCAGGCATTATTAGAAAATCTGGAACTAAACATGATAGTTCTCCTATTGTTTTGTGAAGAAAAGAAAAAAAACTCAGCTAGTATCTCTTCTGTGTCCTACCCATTATCTCCTGAGGGCTGGAACGTAGCCCTCAGAAAATAATGGGTGTCGTGCTTGCAGGGTGACCTGAGCTGTATCCACAGCACAGGACAAACTGGTTACAGTGGCACTCAGGAGGTGAAAGGAGAAAGGACAAAAGTTCAGAGTCATCCTTGGCTACATAGTAAGCTTGAGGCCAACCTGGGCTACATGAGCCCATCTCAAGAATATGAATAAATGAATAAACAAAGCACGCTGGCCTTTCTATCCCATTTCCATTTCCTCTGATTTGTTGCTCTTTTGTTTATCTTTCTGTGCTGTGTTCTGATTAATTCCTTTATTTCTGTCTTCGACTTCGCCAGTTTTCTCTTTAGGGTCAATGACTTCTACTTAGTTCTCACCTGCTGAATCTTAAAGTTTAATTACTATTTTGTTTTGTTTCATGAAGTTCTTTTAGGATTCTTTTTCAAATCCATTTTGTATTGTTCCTTAAATATGTTTTCAATCCCTTGTGTTTTAAAAAACTCAATTACACACCAGTTTTAGAATTCTGAATGTCTGATTTTTCTGATAACTGAATACTGTGGTTTTGCTGCTGCTGCTGTTCTTATTTACTGTGCCCTGTTTTCCTAGCCTGGGTTTAAGTTTTATTTTATCGTGAGTTGCTCAGTTTCCTTGCAACTTTTTCTGCAAAATTCCTGGAGGACAGGGCTGAAGTTGAGTTCCTCTCAGAAGGAATCCAGTAGCTTCACTTGTATCCCAGAGGCAGCGAACTGGCACTACTTAGACTAAACCCTTCACTCAAAGGTTTTCACCCACGTTGATGGAGTCCACTCAGATCACTCCATCTGGTGAGGGCCCAGTTATGGCTTATGATGCTTGAGAAAGGATCACTCCATCTCCACCTGGAAAACTAGGCCAATACAGGGGAGTCTCCGTCACCTCCCTTCTGTGTGACAGAGCTGTTGCTTTTGGTTTCTAGCTCATGCCTTTGGGATCCCAGTTTGTGCTAGGCTCTGTGTTAGTCAAACTGTGGGCTTCATCTCCTGCTTTTCAAGTGCTCTCTATCCACCAACGTTTCCAAGCCAGGTAAACATCTCAGGATAAGGATGAGCCTCGAACCCGGGTACTCTGCTTTCTGACTGCTGCTCCACTTTCAGGATTTGACGATTCTTTAAAGAGAGCTTGATAATGTGCTTTTTGTTTGTTTGGTTGGTTTTGTTTTTGTTTTTTGAGACAGGGTTTCTCTGTGTAGCCCTGGCTGTTCTGGAACTCACTCTGTAGACCAGGCTGGCCTTGAACTCAGAAATCTGCCTGCCTCTGCCTCAAAAGTACTGGGATTAAAGGCATGCACCACCACTGCCCTGCGACAATGTGTTTAAAACAAACAAAGAGAAAGTGACAACTGCTCTCCTGCCTCACCTCCATATTAGTTAATGTTCTCTAATGAAACAGAACTATGAGACTATATGCATATGCAGGTACACATACATACATACATACATACAAACATACATATACACATGCACACATTCTCTACAAACACACACACACACACACACACACACACACCATTGTTGGGTACATCTTGAGTAATCCTGTAGTAGCCATCTCATGCTGGAGAAGCCAAGAATCTTATAGTTTGTACAGTTGCTAAGACTGGATGTCGCAGCAGTCCCAGTTAGGCACAGAGCTCAGTCCATGACAGAGGCTGCAGCACAGGGCAGATGAACTCGCCCGTGAAAGTGAAGGCAAGCCAGCAAGAAGCAAACTTTCCTTCCTCGGTGGCCTTTTCTCTGGGCTGCCACACAGAAGGTGCCTCAGAGTTCAGAGTGGGTCTCCCTGCTTCAGATAATTTGAGGAAGGTAACCCCTCACAGAAGGGACCAGCAGCTTGTGTTTTAGTTCATTTCAATTGACAACCAAGACTTGCCCTCTCTTTCTTCACTTTAACCGCCTCTGCTGGACAGGCCACCCTGTTTTCTTTTACTAATAGGAACTAACCCCCCCCCCCAATAGTCTCGGCGGAGATGACTGAGCCTGAGAGGCCTGTCCTGAGTCGAGCAGCCAATGCTGACACCTGGAGAAGCACAGGAAGCTTGGAGAGGCAAACAGTGCTCTGCATAGCACGCGGGTGCAGAAGGGAATGTTCAAGCCAGAGATGAAAGACTTCTGTGTCTCTTGGAAAACTGAATGTGCCCCTAGAAAGAGCTGTTTCTTTCTATGCCCCCCCCCCCCACTCCTGGCCCCATATCATCTGAGCATAGTAGCAAATATCTGTAATCCTACCTCGGGTGCAGAAGGGAATGTTCAAGCCAGAGATGAAAGACTTCTGTGTCTCTTGGAAAACTGAATGTGCCCCTAGAAAGAGCTGTTTCTTTCTATGCCCCCCCCCACTCCTGGCCCCATATCATCTGAGCATAGTAGCAAATATCTGTAATCCTACCTATGTGCATTGGAGGCCAGCCTGGGCTACAGAACAAGTTTTAAAAGAGCCTAAGCTATGTAGTAAGTTCAAAGGTATCCTGAGCTACACAAGGCCGCGAACAACTATCTGGAATGCAAGTTTGAGGGGTCTGGCACCCTCTCTGGCCTCCTCAGGCGCTGCACACATGTGGTACACAGACATACATACATACATGCCATGGCCAACCAGCACAGTGGTGGGTATCTCAAAGACCTGGAAAAGCAGGTAATGATAGGCAGAGATAGATAACAAGCAGTTCATTTCTATAATGAATCTTCTTTTTTCCCCACTGCTGTTTATATATTATAGCCATCAGAGTGTGGTGGACCAGTGTCCCTCCCCCTTTACCTGAGCTCTTCTCTCTGTATTTCCCTGGCCTTGAAGCCTTGCTTTGTCCCAGAAGCTATTCTTCCTCTGCTTTACCTCATGCCCGCTGTTTTCTGCAGTCTCCCGCCCACATCTGGGTCAGAGTTTTTATTTAAGAAAGGAACTGCAGACCATCTGGACCCCAGCATATATGCATAAAATAAAAATAAATACATTTTAAAAACTTAAATACATCAAATAACCAAGGGCCGAGGAGAGATCTCAGTGGTAGAGTCCTCTGTTTGGTCTCTAGAACCTCAAGAACACAATAAAACCAACATGCAGCAGAAATGACTACCCGCAAGTCTAGCAAGTCTGAATTCTACCACCTACGGAGAACCAGGGCAAGGAGCCTTCTGGAAATCAGCCAAGGTCAGAAGCTTTACCTAATTGTAGAGCCTTTATTTTTTCCTTTAACAAATACTTGTGCAATACCGTTGACCCTAGGGTAGGAGTTACAATGAGATTGGATGGGCAGATGGAGCCGGCTGGAAGGGTGGGGCGGGGCGGGGCATTGCCACAGACAGGTAAGTACTGGATTCACAAGAGAACTTGAGAAGTCAGGGGCCCAAGGGTCAGGAGACACTGCCTGAAAAGTGGCATCTAAAGGCAGGTGTGGTGACATGCACCGGTGATGCCAGCCCTTGGAGAATGTGGGGCTGAAGGCAGAGTGAGATCAGGAGCTTAAAGTCGTCCTCCAGTACATAAAACCTTGCCCTCCTTTCCCCAAAGAAGTGAAGTGATACCTTGTCCATGCAATTTGAAATTTCTTTTTCTTCACTCTGACAACCTTTTTTATTTTTTGTAACGGTTCATATTTTCTGGGAAAATCTCTGTCCTTCTTAAAAACTCCTCCAGCGCACAAGATGCCCTGTCTCACGTTTCCCTTAATGAAACTGCTCATGGCTGCTGGGTCTTTTGTGAACCCGGATCCCTCTCCCTGTCAGGCGTACCCCACAGACGGAGGTAGGGGCCTGGACTCCTTTCTGTGGGATGCCCAGGACAGATGGCTGAATCTGGTAGGAAGAGAGGACATCTCTGCTCCTCTTCACGCGTCGAGTCAGTGGCAGGGAGCCAGATAGCACAGCCCCCCCCCCCTGCCACCCCGCCTCCTTGTCAGAGAGCCTGTCTCTCTCTGCATGATTTGTTCTTTCCGCCTTTGAGGCTTGGTGAAGCCACCCAAATTTTCAGCCAGAAATGTAGCTGCAGGCTAATGCTGACAGAACATCCTGGTGATTTTCCAACATGAGGAGCCCAGGTGTGCTGCACTCCCTTCTCTCCGCCCTTCCCCCTCACTCTCTTCAGGCCTCCACAACCATCACTGCCTACAGTGAGCCAGTAGGGGGCCTCGCCTCCTCCAGGTCACTGCCAATTCTAGTCCTCCAGTCCGCATGTGCAAGGAAAGGTCTTCCAGAAACAACAGTGGGTGGTCTTCCTCGTACAGAGCAACTGAGGGTCCCTGAGGGGTGACACTCAAGTTCCTTCAAGACAAATGAGGCAGCAGAGCGAATGGGAAGCTCTGCGAAGTCTACGTTCCAAGAAACTGGGTTCAAATCCCTCCTTGGCCAACTTGGATATTGACTTCAGACAAGTCAAGACTTTATTTCCTCACCCATAAACTCCCTGTAAACACGGAGATGAAAAAAAGACTGTTTTGAAGGGCTGTTGAAAGGATTAGAGACAATTATGGAAGGAGCCTATCATGAGGTAAACATTCAGAAACTGACAGTTACACGAAATACTTTTATAGGCACTGCCTCTAAAGGGAAGGCCACGTGAGTTCAGAAGGTCCCAGGGGAAAGTGTGGCCATGTTTCCCACCGTGCCAGGCAATGAGGTCAGTCACATAGGGAGGCAACTCAGGCTAAGGCTTCTCTTGAAGAAGAAGGGGATCTGGCTTACGGTGGGGTGGCTGCGATGAGATCGTGTGGAAATGTCACAGTGCAACCTGTCAGGACTTGAAATATCCTGCACAGGGTGTTTTATATGCAGGTAATAGCAATCAGTGAAAAAACGACCATGCAGTTAAAAGAGAGCAAGAAAGGGTATATGGGGGAGTTTGGAGGGAGGAAAGGGAAGGGAGAAATGATGTAATTATAATCTCAAAAAAAAAGAGCCTTTTCTCCAACTGAGGTGCTATTCTGGGGAGACTATGAAACATTCAGATGAGGCCTCACTGAGGGAAGAAGGCCAAGTCACAGGACTCGGCCTTCTGAAGCTTTCCTGCCTCCTTCTCTACTTCCTGGTCCGAAATACACAAACTTCCTCAGCCACAAGGTCCAGTTTTCATGGACTCCGACAAACCGACCCCACCTTGATGAGCTCTAGCATGAGCCAAAGCAACTCTGCCCTTACATTGGTCCTGTCGGGTACTGTGCAAAAGAAACTAGTTCAAAAGCTATCACTTTGTATCATACACACACACACACACACACACACACACACACACACACACACACACTTCCTTATTTTTGTCCCACTCTCATTGGAACAACAAGGAAGTCAAGTGGGGAATGGCTCACTTTTCTCAGCAAAGGATGGAGTCCTCAGCTTCAAAGACCTCATCTGTCTTCTTTAAGGATTTCTTTAAATGATTTTTAAATTATTATACCCAATAGCCTCAGGTACTTTGTTACAGTGGAGGTTTTTATCCCTTCTCCCTCAGCATATCTGAACGAGGACGAGGGTTTCTCCCTTCATCCCTACAAGGTCTGTCCTGGGCATTTCCCCCATGCGCTACAAGTTGATATCTCAATCCAACCATAATCTTTGTTCTGGAGTCATTCCAGACAGGGAGGATCAGATATGTGTAATGGACATACAATTTACTTTTCGGGCTAACAAGCTTCAAATCCCCACGGCAGTTGTGTCTGAACTTAGGAGGGGAACAGGATGCTGCAAGGCTTCTTGAGGATAATCCTCCGGGATTTGAGCAATCTTCCCAGCCAGACGTTACAATGTGCTAACACCCTTGTGAATCATGAGCTAACTCATGGTCAACTCTGTTTGCAGGACAGATGAATAATTGACAGTAACTGAGTGTTTGCCTGAATCCAAGCCTAACCCGGTATTTATTCCATTTTCTTGTCTCTGTTTGCTTAAACCAAACACATCTATTTTCCCATCTCCTTCCACATATTCTGCCTAAGCTTTCATTAGTTCTTAGAAGAGAGTCCAAGCTCTTTGACACAGTCTGAGAGCTCTGTAGTGTGGCCTTGCCCATTTCCCCAGCATCTCTGGGCTAAGCTAGCAGACTGGACATGAGGGTGATCACATCCTTGGGGGTACATGTCCAAAAGCCACAAATTTGATTTTCTTTAACTTTTTCTTCTAGAATAACATTAGACTTGCAGATGAGTCACAATAACATAGAACATTCTTCTATTTCCCTAACATGTTTTGTTGAAGGCTGACATTTTATATAACCATAGTACATTGGTCAAAACAAGCAAAATAATTGTGGCACAATCCTAGTACCTGCACCACAGTCCTTACTTGAGTTCTAGTCATTTCCCCTCAGTACATTTTGTCTGTTCCAGATTCTTGTATTGTTTTAGATCCCTCAAAACTATGACAGTTAGCGCCACCATTCACTGCTTTTCATGACCTAGGCTTTTTGCAAAAGTACCAACCAGCAAGTTTTCTTGTAAAATGCCCCTCAATATAGACTTGCCTAATATTTTTACCCAGTCAGATGAAATTACATCTTTTTGGCAGAAGTACATACAAAGTGTTGCACACAGTTTTAGGAGGTCAACAGTATCCTCGTGTTTATCATGTTGGACATCACTGACTAGAGTTATCTTCATCTTTATGTGCAGGTTGTTCACATCTGTTTCTCTCCCATAATATTATTTTCTTTATTTGATTGATTTTGTTTTTCAAACTGTTTTTTCCCAAGAAGATGTAATTTCATCTGACTGTGTAAAAATATCAGACAAATCTATATTGAGGGGCATTTTACAAGATAAATTGTTGGTTAGTACTTTTGCAAAGAGCCTAAGTCATGAAAAGCAGTTTAATTTCTCTGTGTAACTCTAGCTGTCCTAGAACTAGCTCTGTAGACCAGGCTGGCCTCGAACTCACAGAGATCTGCCTCCCAAGTGCTGGGATTAAAGGCTTGCACTGTCTCTGCCACCACCACCACCACCACCTAGCTTCTATAGTATTTTTATTCCTTGGCGAACTCATGCTCTCCTGTGGGTTAAAGAATCTTCTGTTTTCATTTCAAATGCACCCACGATGCTTGTCCCATTCTGGATTGTTCCTTTGGGCTTTAGTAAGTCTGTGCATCCGACAGCCAAATCCATCTTTCTACTTGGATGTCTAACAAGAACTTCAAACCTAACCTTCAGAACGAAGCTCCTGAGTTCCAGGGTCTCCTCCTTTTTAGTGCCAATCCATACTTCCAGAGCTTCAGCCAAGAACCTTGGGGTTATCAGTTCTTCTTAGTCTCTCTTGCTTCACCCAATTGATCAGAAAACACAAACTCTTCCACTCAAAGTCCAATCAGGACCTAACTTTTTACCGCCCTCTAAGCTGCTACTCTAGTCTAAGTCACCATCACCTTCTTCTACCTGGGATATTATAATTGCCACATGTCTGGTCTGATTCTGGCCTTCATCCCAGAATGTCTTCTGTTTGCAGTAGTTATTCCAACATTTCAAAAGTGTAATTCTGACCATATAATTCCTCTGCCTGAAACCTGATACTTTCATAAACTGTCCAGATTAAAAAAATAATCTGTGCCCTTCAGTTTGCAGCCTCAGACTCAGACTGCTTCTTTCTCCAGTCAGGATTTCTGAAATGTTTGAGTCTGAAGTATTTTGGATTTCTGATTTTCTTTTTAAACTTAAAGTTTTGGAATATTTGCATATAAATAATGGCAGATTTTGAGATGTCTAAACACAGAATTCACGTGTTTCACATACATATTGCTGAAGGTAATTTTACATGCCTGTGCTTTATCTGCAACTTACAGCATGGAGGGTGGAACTTTCCACCTATGTCGTTTGGTCCTGAAAAGTTTCAGATTTTAGGGCACTTCAGACGCCAGATTTTCACATTAGGGATATTCTGTGCTCCACTCCCTACCCAACCCCTGCTTGTTATTTGAAAATCACCAAGGATTTTCTTGCTTTAAGCTTTAAAGCTTTTGCTAAGGAAACACAGTGTAAACACACACACACACACACACACACTTTTAGTCTTTTGTTTGCTGTATTTTCCCACTCAGTAACCATGCAACCCAAACCATTGCTCAAATGGAAGGTCTCAGTCCTCTCTTAACAATCCCCACCTCACCTTTCACCCCCCCCCCGGTCCCGTTCTCCCCCCCCCTTCCATGGTACTCATTCCCACCCCCTACAACTCCCCTGTTGATACCTGATCATCTGTGACCTCTCCCATGCCATCTCTTCAGTCACTGCCTGTCTATGTCCCCATTGCAAACCAAGAGGGGGCTCCAATACAAATTATCCAATCGCTGTCTTGCTTAAAAATTCTTTAGTGCCTCCCCTTTGCTAGTGGAATACAGATGGAATTTTAGCACAGTCAACATGCCCCCCACCCCCAGTGTGGCCCTCCCCCTCTCCACCTCAGTAGAGCCTATCTTGGCTCTCCGATCTCCATTTTTCTGTTGTATGCTAGCAAGAACCTTGCTTTTTTGCCTAAAGAGCATTCACTGTAACTTATAACGCTAAACCCAGTGCTGTGGTTATCTGCCAAATAGCTATCTTTCCCACTACTATGTAAATTTTATTATAACAGAGACCAAAATGCTTGGCACACAGTTGGCATTCAGTACATACTTGTTGGCTGGGTGGGTAAATAGATATACTGCTGCAAAGGAAATCAGGCTTCTAAAAGACGAGTCTGGCAGATCAATTAGTAGGAAGAGGAGGAGGAGAAGGGAAGGGAAGACATCTGAATAATGAGAAGACTGGTGGGCAAGGGTGGCCAGGAAGAAGGAAATGAAATCCTAAATTTGAGTGTTGAAAGAGGATATAGGAAAGCAACTTTCTTTGAGGGGGGACTGTATTGTGCTACCTGGTAAACCACAAATAGCCCAGCAATACCCAAGACTCCATGTTCAGTGCCAGCTGCTCACCCCAAGAGTGGGTAGGAAAAATCAAACACTGGCCTACTGAGCTGTCTCAAGTGCCGCACAAAGGCACTTTCTAGGACAACTTGTCTCTTAAAAAGACAAAACCATTGAAACAGCAGAGATGCCTCAACACTGTCCTGCCATTCTCAGGACCTCAGGGGTTCATAACAAAGCTGGCTCCTGCGTCTTGAACAACCTCTGGTGTATTTGACTGCGTTTAGAATTTAGATGGCTCCACTACTAAAAGAAGCAACTTCATTACCAGGAGGGCCCAGAGCCCAAACTACACACTAGCTCCCTGTCATATAATTTAGCCTCAGTCATACCTCAGACAATATTTATACAAGGTCACTTCTTCAGACCATGTCTAGCCTGCCCAAATGACAATATTATTTATGCCAAAGGCTTCTCCTAAGAGATGGAAAACTGCCAACTCTGGTTTAATAGGCTATATGGACAGGCTAGAAAAACATCATTTGTAGCACACACAGTTTAAGTATTTAGTGTATAACTATGAGTACAGACTGATCATTGGAAGCATGGATGAAAACTGGCCTCAGGAAGAAAAAAAAAAAGCCACAGAAGCACTAAGGTTTGGATCTTTCCTGCCTGGTATTAGTTTTGGAAGCCCTGGGTTTAGCCAGAATTATGAATGCACAAGAGAGAGCTGCCTCAGACTTTCATGGCTACCTGAATATCCAAAATGGGGGCTGGGGGGGACCTGAAAAAGGAAATTCAGCTTGGACGTATGTGCCCAGCAGCCATCCTCCTGTGGGCTGCAAATTAATGTGACCGTCCAGTGGAACAGGCAGCCCAGAGGCCGCTGCAAAGAACAGTCTAACGCATTGATGTTAATTTACCAAATTATTCACATCCCACAATCTGGAATAGAAATCAGCAGCCCCCAAAAATGCCTCTTCTACACCTCAGTCAAAACACCTATAAAAATCTAGATACCAGGAGGCAAAGTCTGGAACACAAACTACTTCCTCATGTTGCCAGTGAGTTATTAAAGCCCAGAAGGAGGGAGCTGCCAGGGCAGCCAGCTACACTGGCTTTTCCAAACTCTGTTCTTCATGGTGTCTTTAAGAAGTCATTTGGTCAAAATATACCGGTGACAACTCCTTTCTTTTAAAATCTAGTGAAGGTGCAAGTCGCCTCTTTCAGTCAACCCTGTATGGACCATTAACACATTAAAACACCTCTCCAGGAGAGAGTTTACAAACTTTGGCGTGCTGTCGAATAAAGTGGAGAGTGTCTGTCTGACCTTGTGATAAATATCTATCATGATTTACATCTTCCTTTAGTTAGATGTTTAAAATTTCCACACGTGAATACTGTTTCTAATCCAGGTTTTAGAGTACACAAAAATTGGTTTCTAAAGAGCTCTCAAAATTTCAAAATCCTTCCATTGTGGTGCTGAATGGTTTTGCTCCTTAAAATGCATTCTGTTGAGGCTGTTTGTCGTCTGTTTTGGTTTCAGTAGCTGTCTCCGCAGGGAAGCATCACCATATCTCAAGGATATGGCTGCCTAAAAAAAAAAAAAAAAAACGACCTGAACAGAGACAATACCAATAGACAGGGTTAACATGGAAGGAAAAGAACTCACAGGGCTCTACTCATAAACAAAGACATATAGGCAGCTAAGGAATGTTGAGACTGGGAGAAACAGGCTTCTGCAGAGATGAGCCCCCAAATAGATATTGCACATCAGGTGGTCAGCCCTGAAAGCAACACACACACAAGCAAGCAACATTAAATGAACCTAGCGACTGTATTTATGTATGTATGCATATATAACGCATGAACATATTATATATAAATTAAAAAGGAGTCATGATTTAAGGGGTCATGGGAGGGATTAGGGGGAAGAAGGGAAAGGCAGAAAATGACGTCATTTTAATTTTTAAAGATTAAAGAATAGTTGTTACCAGAGAAAATGTGACACACCAGTTCAGTGTTTAAAAACATTTAATATTATTATCGTTATTGATTTAATATTAATTTTTTATGATTAGCACCTTTGGCGAAACCCAGGTCTAGGAATAGAGATATGTACAAAAATATTTACTATAGCATTATTTATTATTCTGAGTAACTTACAAAAACAGAGTGTTATAAATAAATTGTGCATTAAAAATCATTTTATAGAAAAAATATCTTACCTGTCAAAGAAGTTCACAGTATGTGAGAAATGAAAAAGACCATGACAAGCCAGATATGGTGCTTTGGCCTGTAGTTCTGACCTCAAAAGGCAGAGGCTGAAGGACTGAAGTTGGAGACCAGAGTGACTGAATTAGCCATAGGCAGGACAGACAGCCTTGGGGACTTTCCAATGAGATGCAGACAGCACTGAGAAGCAGTGTGAGAGTTGACAGGACTCAGTCACATCTGTAGGCAAGTGGTCCTGATGTGTACCAGACACTGCAAAGTTTTATTGTAGAAGTTCTATGTCCCCCAAATATCATCATTCAACTGAAGGGAAGCTGGAGTGGAGCAGTTCTCCTGCTCCTAGCCCAATGGTGGCCTGGATTGGACCCATGTAAAACTTTTGATCCTCTTCCTGATTGTCTCCCTAAGCCAAGAGCATGAAACTCGACTTGGATCCCACAGTGAGAGTTCGGTATCTTTGACAGTAAAACATTATCACATGATCCTAGATACTCATGGGGAATCTCTGAAACAGGCTTTGTGCCCCAGGACCCCATAGCAAACGGCTTTACTAGGACATTGTAAATAAACCTTGAATAAGCAGAAGTATAAAGCGGGAGACTCTATAGGCTATTTTTTTTTTTTAATCAGAAAAAGAGAGCCGCTCAGGAGGCTCTTAGCAGGCAGAAGCGACCTAAGAAGTGGGTTATTAAGACAGAACCGTTCCTAAGGAGTAACTGTAGGCAAGACAGAGATGAAGGGTTTTTGGGGGTTTTTTGTTTTTGTTTCTTTACAGAGTCTTGTTATGTAGTATTAACTTTCACTTGGAACTTGCAATCCTCCTGCCTCACCTACGCATACACTGGTTTTGTAGGCCTGCACCACCATGCCAGACATTTGTTAGATTTTACTGTGGCTCAGCAAACATGACACTTTGAAGACATGTTTACTATTATTATTTTTTATTGTTATGTTACTGCTATTATTTGTGCATATATGATAGAAGGGAGCACCCATGCCCTGTAGTGGTCACGTGGAGATGAGAGGACAACTTTGTGAAGTTGGTTCTTCCTCTAACTTTAACATGGGTTCTGGGGATTGGATTCAGGTCCTTGGCTCTGCAGCCAGCATCTTTACCTGCTGAGCAATGTCACTAGCTCATTATAATTCAGAGGTTAGTCATCACTGTTTCTTAGCAAGTTCTTTATAAGGCAGCTAACTAGCAGCAAGAGATAAAACAACAAAAATAACTAAGATCTCTGAAGTCAGGATGGTTGAGACTGGAAAAGACGGAGAGAGTGTGTGTGCACATGTGCGCGTGTATTTATGTATGTATGGTAAGTATGTATGGTATGTATGTATGGTGTGTATCTTTGGGGCAGTCTCAGTTGAACACGAGGGAAAAAAGGAGTCACTCCAAAAGAACCATCTAAGAAATGAGTATGGTGAAGCCATCTTTGTATCAAGTTACATAAATGTCATTGGCTTTAAAGTAGAAATTTCTCACCAAAATTACACTTTGAATAAAAATACAGTTTTATTTTTTGTGATGCTAATGGATCTTTGCCTAGGGGGGAAAATAATCCAGATGTCGGGATAAAAACAAAGTAAAACTATGCTTATATCTTTCCAAGCGCTCAATTAGTTCACTGTCCTGAACAAAAATTTAAAGAAACAAACTTTTCAAAGAGGTAAGTGACCAGAGTCAGATAAAGGAGATCTGGCAAACCAAATGTGGCAAACATTTGAATGCACCTTAGCCAGACCTATAGGCTGTACAGACCAAGGAGTCTGTCTGTCTGTCTGTCACCTCTCTCTCTCCTTCCCCACCCTCCACCCCTCTCCTTTCTCATTCATGTTGCTTGCCTTTTTCCTTCCGCTGAGGCAGGCAGGGATTTACTCTTTAGATTTTCTTGCCTCAGCATACAGAGTTCGGGGATTATAGGTGTGTGCCACCACGCCCAGCTAGGAGTCTCACTCTGAAAGGGTACATGGACATTTTGGCTTGATCCCAGTATTGAATGAAGGTGGGTTTCTTTTGTTTCCTAGGTCTGAGTACTGACTGGCACTTTGCATCAAAATAATTCACTCCCTCAGCAGCAGAGCTCGAGGTCCTCCACCACTGGAAGCCTGAACACGGCTGCTCTGTGGTCCCCGAGGCTGGGTTGAGACTAGAGTAATTGTACAGTCAATGGGCCCATCTTGGGGACTTTGGCTCTCAAATGGCAAGGACTGTTCAGACTAAACTAGAGGTTGTTTTATAAGGACCATCAAAATCCTCATTTGCATGTGTGAAATTCCTGTGGAAAGGCTGGGTTTCTTGAATCAAGCTGTTTGGGCCAGATGACAAGTAGGAGTGAGGCTAGCAGCAGGCAGCAGGCAACCCTTCCTTCCACCAACCTTTTCCTTCCCCGTCCCAGGCACCAGCCAAGAGTCTCAGCACAAAGGCTCCTAGCTCCTATCATTCCTCAACAGGAGTCTGATTGCCTTCACACTAACAGGAAGAGCCCACGTTTGCTTAGCACAAAGAACCAGCTGCGTTCTAAGCCTTTGCACACATCGTCTGCTTAGAGGCTCAGAGCCGGGAGAGGTGGTAACATCAGCCATTAATTTTTCAGACAAGGTCTCACTATGGAGCTCAAGATAGTCTCAAACTTGCAATTCTCCTGTCACAGCCTCCCTCTTGCTGGGAATATAAGCCATCACGACTGTACCCATCTGCTCTTTATTTACTTTCTCTTTGTATTTTGCATTTATTCATTAATTTGTCATGCTGGGATTGAACCCAGGACCTCAGCAGCACCAGCTAATCACTTCACTGCTGTGCCGTATCTCTAGCAGTACAATATCCATATGTTTTAGTCTTTGTTTTATTTATGTTAGTGTCAGGGACTGGGTTGTGTGATGATCGGGGTGTGTGGGGATAGGGGTGTGGGAGGGAGACGGGATGAGCCAAGGTGTGTGTGGATACCCTTCAGGGGTCAGTTCTTTCCTTCTACCATGGGATCTGGAGGTTAAACTCACATGACCAGATTTGCACAGCAATTGCTTTTACTCCTCCAGCCCTGTTCCTGTGTCTTCAAGAAGAAAATCTAGCCAAGACTAAAGTTAAACTGAGGCTCCGCTTCAGTGACGGCCAATACCTGCCAGCTCATACGGGTTGTGTTACGGCTTAAGTCTGAAGCGTTTCCCACCAGTTCATGTTTTGATGCGTCTTCCTCAACTGCTCTGGGAGGCTGAGCAACTTGAGGAAATGGACCCTAGCTGGAAGAAATAACTCACTGTGTTATGCCTACTTAGTGCCCGGAATCCTCTCAGCATCTAAACCATGATTTGAGGGACCTCTGCCACATTCTCCAGCCACCGTGAACTGAATGCAAATAGCTCACCTCTACTTCAATACTCCATAGATGCTCTACCCGACACCATGTTGCTTCCTTGTTAGGAAAATGGGTTCAGTCTGCAAGTAGCAGCATCATTAGATGCTAGCTAGTGCCCAAACCAAGAAGGTCATTCAGATCAAATCATAAAAGTTGGATGAGAAATCAGTGACCTTCTGTACTGGCTGGTTTTGTGTGTCAACTTGACACAGGCGGGAGTTATCACAGAGAAAGGAGCTTCAGTTGAGGAAATGCCTCCATGAGATCCAGCTGTAAGGCATTTTCTCAATTAGTGATCAAGGGGGGTGGGGTGGGGGAGGGCTCGTTGTGGGTGGTGCCATCCCTGGGCTGGTAATCTTGGGTTCTACAAGAAAGGCTGAGCAAGCCAGCAAGAAACATCCCTCCATGGCCTCTGCATCAGCCCCTGCTTCCTGACCTGCTTGAGTTCCAGTCCTGACTTCCTTTGGTGATGAACAGCAACATGGAAGTGTACGATGAATAAACCCTTTCCTCCCCAACTTGATTTGTTTTTTTTTCGAGACAGGGTTTCTCTGTGTAGCCCTGGCTGTCCTGGAACTCTGCACACCAGGCTGGCCTCGAACTCAGAAATCCGCCTGCCTCTGCCTCCCAAGTGCTGGGATTAAAGGCGTGCGCCACCATGCCTGGCCCCAACTTGCTTCTTGGTCATGATGTTTGTGCAGGAATAGAAACCCTGACTAAGACACCCGCAGAGCTGGAGAAGACTCCACACTTAAAGCACATGTATACAAGGAGGGGAACGGCATGCAGTTCAGAACCTAAGAACCCACGCACATGCTCACTGGCTGAAACAGCTTCAGCCCGGCGAGGCAGAGTGGGCTGTCTAGTGAGAGGAGGGGAAGTCTGGGTTTGACTGGAAAACCCTGCCTCCACCAAGAAGAGAGGTGGGGGGGGGGCAATTTAGATATCAAACTTGGGCCCCTATAGGAACTCACATATGTACTGTATGCATGAGAATGTACACACATACGATATGCAATTACCACACTAATACAAATGAAAAGAAATGGAGAACGAAATCTGTTACCCGCATCCATTTGGCCTTACGATGGGGAGAGCTGAGCCACTGCTGAATGGTGCGGTAGTTTCTACAAAGCCTGTGCCTTGTAGCTCTTCCCTCTCATTTCTCAGAAATGTCTTTTACTTTGTTCTAGCTGCTCCAAAAGTCAGAACTAACATCCCCCGCAGCCCGCCACACACATACACTCAGAAGCAAGCTGCTAAATTCTGGCTACGGGGGACAGGTGCCCAGGGTGAAGAAGCTGGGCCAAGTGCTGATCAGTCCACAGACTCAGTTCTGAGTCACCAGGACACGCTGGTCTTGGAGGTGTATAAGACACAGTTCCAGTGTCCCTTCGAGGGAAGGCTGAGCACAGGAGTTAGAGGTCTCCCAGCTCTTCCTCTGTCCAGATAGTCTTACACATACGGAGCGGTGTGTCCTGTACTCATCACCTGTCCAGCAGTCTGGCAAACGCTGGCCAGAGTGGTTTATAACATCTGGATAACTGCTTCCAGATGTGGCCTTTCCCTGAAATACTTGATTAAAAGTTTCACACTCAGCATCTTGTAATAAACTGACATATACAGAGAGTGTCTATCATCTGGACCCAAGGGGCTCTTCAAAGATGAGAGATAGGACGGTTTCTAGATCCAAACAGCAGAGTAGGACTGTGTGGCCAGAACAGGCTCCTTTGACTCCTCGTGACCAACCATCAATCAAATGGCGCACAGGCAATAAAGAGAGAGGGTGGACAGGACAGATGCTGAGAGACAGACGCCATTGATCACCAGCAGAGGCTTCAGAGAGCTGCTGTCCCTTCTGAGCCCCGGCTTCTGTGAAAGGCGAGGAAGGAGGGCAGCGCACACTAAGAGGTGGCACCAGGAAGGCAGGTTTCAGTCTTAATTGCTAGTTGAGTTCCGTGAACACAGTGCACTATTGTACTTACCGCAAAACGGCCAGCAGCACACAGGCTGTCGGTTCCTTTTAGTCTCCAGACAAAACAATAGTATGCTAAAAATTACATGTGTTTGTTTGGTGTGTGTGTGTGTGTGTGTGTGTGCACGTGCTGACGTTCACGGGTGCGCACACATGAGCCACATGGAGGTACCTCACGGGGTCAGGAGTTGGTCTTCTTCTTCTTCTTCTTCTTCTTCTTCTTCTTCTTCTTCTTCTTCTTCTTCTTCTTCTTCTTCTTCTTCGTTTTTCAAGACAGGGTTTCTCTGTGTAGCCCTGGCTGTCCTGGAACTCACTTTGTAGACCAGGCTGGCCTCGAACTCAGAAATCCTCCTGCCTCTGCCTCCCAAGTGCTGGGATTAAAGGCGCGCACCACCACGCCCGGCAGGAGTTGGTGTTCTTCTTTTGCCATGTGGGTCCTGAGGGTTGATGGCAGGAGCCTGTATTTTATGAGTTATCTGACCTAACAACTGCATTTTTAAAAAATATAAACCACACAAGCAGTAGTAAATGCTTATGACATGCTCCTTTGAAGAGGAGTTCAATTTTCCACCAAGTTGAAAACAACTCTGAGGTCATCTAACAGATCCAAACAAACCCTGAGGTCTTCTCATCGTTTAGAGCAAAGGGTCATGAAGATTGGAGGGTCAGGGGGAATGGAGGTTTCCTAGACCTCAGGTTAAAATCCCCAAGTCTGGGAATCAGGGAGACATGATAATCCACACCTAAAGGGTGGAGGAGGTTCCGTGACATTTGGAGATGTCATTTGGCTATCTAGTTCAGACTCTTTCACTCCTCAATGCTTCCCACCCCTCCCCACCCCCCGCCCCATAACCTTGAAAATTATGACCAGGGTAAATGAGTTATGTGTAATGGACGGAGCCATCTGCACTGTGTGCGGCAGCGAGATGCACGTTCCTTGTTCAACTGCTGGGTGATCCTCTTTACAATCAGCTTGTGAGTCAGGGATCATTGTTATCTTTATTCTGGAGGACAAGAAAATTGCAGCTCTGAGCTAAATAGCTGACCACAAATCTTAAAACACAGACCCGGTGTTTGAAAGACTCATAATCAGCCTACCTCCAAAGGTGTCTCCTAACAATGGCCCTGTTATTTTACCTTAGAATTCAGGAAAAAAAAAAAAAGCATGGAAATTATTTTTTTGTTTCCATCCACACTCTTGATGGTTACACCTGGGGTGTGCCTTGTTTACTATGCTCACAACCGAGTCTCTGTCCAATGTGGCTCACGGCTGCTCCTGATGGCTGGACAGGTGTTTAGCACAATAGCCCCTTTTCTCCCCATCTGCTTCTCCTTGCATGGCGGGGCCCCGACCCGTCACGGGCGGCTGCTTCCCACATGTGTTTGCAGCCCCATTGATGAGAAATGGCAGAAGCAGGTATTAAAGGCAGAGGTTCTGGCTTATTGCTCTGAATGTATTAAAAACCATTCCCAGACTCCACATAAAGAGTTTTACACACACAGCACATATGATACAAGGGAGACAGAGAAGCAGACGTGGGGCTAACCACAGCGAGACATGTAACCACAACAGAAGTCTGGGGAGACGGGTGCAAAGAAAGCTGCTTTTACAGTCTGGGTGATGGATCTTCTCTTCAGCAGACAGACAGCTAGAGGTACTTAGTTTTATAAAATAAAAAATAATAATAAAAAAAGAAAGAAGAGAGAGAGAAAGAAAGAAAGAAAAAAAGAAAGAAAGAAAGAAAGAAAGAAAGAAAGAAAGAAAGAAAGAAAGAAAGAAAGAAAGGAAGGAAGAAAGGAAGAAAGAAAGGAAGAAAGGAGGGAAGGAAGAAGTTGACAGAAAGAACTCCAGACGTCCAGGCCTACTCTTTTAATTCTTGTGTCCAGAACTGACTCAAGTCTGTCTGCTTCCCTTTGCAGGAGAGTGAGTTATTCCATGCGCTCCAGCTAATTATCCACAACCCGCTCCTTTCATTTCTCACAGGTCGTTTAAATGTCTACTTGTCTGGGTTGGAACTAGGGTGGGATGTCGAATTCCCTTCTGCAGTCCTCCCCAGTGATGGATTTCTCATACCTAGGGTATTGTTTGGGGGGGGGGATTCTTTCAATTTAAAGGCCCTTGTGATGACTGCTTGGTGGATTTGTTTCACTAGGCTCTGAAAGAAGGTACTTGCCATTTATTAAGTACAGAGCACGTGCTGAGTAACTTCCATAGCCCATCCCTTGAACCTTCTGGTAATCTTGGGGCAGCTATGGTATTCCTTCCTTGTTAATAAGGGATGCATCAGTCCTCCCAAGGGACATCTGACACTGTAGAGAGAATCAAACCCTACATATACCTATACATACATACCTATGGCAAGGTTTAACTCATCAATTAGGCACAGTAGATTAGCAGCATTAATCAGTGTGAAGTATAACAATGTGTTATAATTAAAAAAATTGAAATTTATGAATTAGGCATGACTAGAATCTTGTATTTAATATTTTTGGACATGATTGGCCACAGGTAAGTCGAGTGACATACAAAGCTTGCCTAACGGCTGCTGCTGTCTTTGCCCCATGACACAGATCACCGCCACATAAGACATCATGAAGACGTTGGAGAGATGGAAGGGCAAAACCACGCAGACTGCACTGTGATAAAACCACGCAGACTGCACTGTGATTTCCTCAGAGCACATAAGCTAGCATGGCATGGGGTGTGCTGTTGTTCCCGGCCCAGAACACTGAGAAAGTGCCTGGGTGTTATCACCACGTAGCTACGAGATCTGTGAAAGGCAGTTCACTTCCATGTACTTGTGTTTATCTTGTCTGATATAGGTGGAGGAGCGTGCACAGAAAAAGTGCCTAGATTTGAATACTTCTACATAAAGCCATTCTTCCTAACTTTCAGTGTTGCCTATTTTCAAACCTATATGTTTGGGGGGGTGAGGGATGGGAGTCAAACAAACCCCAGACTTATATGCTAGGCCAGTGCTCTAACTCTGAACTATATTCCCTATCATATACCCAAGGTAGTGTTGTAAGTTAAACTGTCCAAGAATAAGTTCCTAGTTCTTAGCTAGTCCATCAGCGCTGAACTGCGGTTCATCACCAAGCTCTGGAGACAGTACAGCCACATCTCTACAAGTGCACTTTGTCCTTTCTAGAGTGACTGAGCATGTCCTAGCCTTTAAAGCCAGCTCAAAGCACACTTTCAGATCACAGATCTGCTGCTTCGCTACTTAAGATCACAAAGGTTTTCTTATAGAACCTTTGCTTTAGCTGTGCATGCTGTGTACTCACCAACGATTTCAGCCCACAGGAAGCTGAGGCTGGAGGGTTGAGAGTTCAATGCCACAATGAGATCCTATCTCAAAACACAAAACCAAAACCAGACAAACGAACGAACAAAAAATATAAAAGCATATTTGGTATTTCAGTAGTCTGTTGCTGCATAAGCAACCACACCCAAGCCTAGTGGTTTGCAACAGAACGCTCATATTGTCTTCTATGGGTCTAGGACTCAGATGCAAGGGTCTCTTCCGAAGTCCTTCACACAGAGCACTTGAATGAGAGCAGACACAGAAGCTGAAGCCTTCCCCATATCCCAGGAATGAGGATCAAACCTAGAGCCTTACAATGGCAGGCAAACATGCAATTTCTAAGCTACTCCCACCCCTGCCCAATCAGTCCCATGTGTGGCATGTGGGCAGGAATAGGGATTTATTGGCCATGTTTCTGTCAGCATTGCTTTTCCATGTGGCTATCTTGGGCTACCTTGTGGCATGGTGGTATCAGGATAGTATGATTTCTTGTATTATGACTGGATTCCCCCAGAGAGAACAGAGTTCAGCCAAACAACTCAGTGAGTTAAAGGACTTGCTGCCAAGCCTGATGACCTGCTTGATCTCCAGGACCACATGGCAGGAGAGAATTGACTCTCACCAGTTGTTCTCTGATCTCTACGTGTGTGGCATGGACCATAGGCATGCACATCCTCACCTTCATAGACAAACAGACAAACAAACATAAAATGGAGACCCACAAGGAATCTATAAAGCTTCTTATGGCCCAGATCACTTTTCTTTATTGGTCATGATGCTCGTAGGTCAGTCCAGACTCAGAGAAGCAGAGGCATAAGTGCCACTCTTTGGCAGAGATGAATTTGTTATTGTTATGTTACTGCTATCATTTGTGCGTATATGGTAGAAGGGGATGCCTGTGCCCCATGGTGGTCTGGTGTGAGCACGCCTCAATTGGGAAGAAGGTGCTGGGCTTGGGGGGTAAATATTGGAGGCTGTTGACTGCCAGGCCAAAACAGCTGGACTGTGGCTGCAGATGGGGCGAGAATGGCAGACTGGTAGGAAAAGAGGATTCTGGGTAAAGACCCACTTTATATAGTCTTAACCTTTTGCTTGCTTGTTGATGGAGGGCCACTGGGGTCTCGGTCTCTCTCTCCCTCTCCCCCCCTCCTCTCTCTCCCTCTCTCTCCCCTACTCCTCTCCTCTCTCTCCCTTTCTCTTTTCTTCTCTCTCTCTCTCTCTCTCTCTCTCTCTCTCTCTCTCTCCTCCCACCCTCCTCTCTCACACACAAACCACATTCTTATAGTACCACATTTGCACAAAAAAGTTGACTATCTAGACATAAAGTTGGGACTTCGGGTCAATTCTCATGATGAATGGTGGGTGACAGAAAGGACTCTTACACTGCTCTGTGAGACGTTAAGCCATGAAATGGATAGAAGAAAAGAAAAGAGAAGAAGAGAAGAGAAGAGAAGAGAAGAGAAGAGAAGAGAAGAGAAGAGAAGAGAAGAGAAGAGAAGAGAAGAGAAGAGAAGAGAAGAGAAGAGAAGGAAGAAATAAAGAAACTTGGGGGCATGTTAAAGAGATCGCTAAGTCTGCCAGTATGGATACTGATGTTGAGTAATCTCAAGACAAACCCAGATGCTCACTTGCAGCCATCCAGAATGAAGGCAAAACCAACTAACTGCGTGGAGTTGCCAGACAATTCCAGACAGGCACATAGATAAGCAAACCTGATGGGTGGCAGTTTTGATGGGCAAGCTTAAGAATGCTGAGGAACAAACCAAAGATCTGGACAATCTCACTATCAGAAACCTCAGAACGTGACAGAGCCCCAAGGAAAACAGCAGCCAACTGCTTCAGCCAGCTGAGCAACTGGAGAGAGTTGGGGAAGAAGCACAGAGGAAAGTCTGGATAGCCTGCTGGAACCCAACGGGGATGGCATGCGCACTGGAATTAAAGACCCCTACAGGGCTGACATTATCTGTAAAAGAAAATATCTCCAGCTCTACCGGCTGAGGGACGTAGGGAACCGTCAAAGACGTTGCACGGTGAGCCCTGGGTCACAGATGCCAGAAACAAAGCTAGAATTACCGTGGCTTGGAAGGTGAAACTAAAGGCCCCTGAAAGAAGCGTTTCTTTTCCTTCATGACTCAGAGAAAGTCAGGAATGAATTCCCTAGACATGAAATTTAAGGAGGTTTCTGGCCTATATCTGGAATATTTACAGTTGTCAGCCTTGCAATCTGATGGGCAACTGCAAGAAGCTCTCTGAGTCTAAGGGGCAGGGAGATGGAACAGAAAGTTACTCTCCTCCCTGGCTCAGCCTCCAGATGGGAGAACGACAACGAGGCTTGCTCTTTAAGTTATAAGCTACGAAGGGCAGAGAGCCCTAGCAGGCTAATCACATCCCACATCTAACCAGACCCATCATCACAAGGGGTCTAGCGGTTGGTCACACTCACTCCTTCGGACTTTTGTTTTGCTTAAGATTTACTTCTTTGGGAGGGACAGATGTGCGCATGTGTACCCCAGCGTGCTATGGCAGGCAGTTAGAACAGTTTGCAGACGTTGGTTCTTTCCTTCCCCCTCATAATGAGTTTCCTGGATTGAGTCCAGATTGTCAAGCTTGGTGGCAAGTGTCTTTACCTGTGACAGCAATCTTGTCAGTCTCCCCAGGGGCTCAGAAAATATTCTCCTGACATTCTAGCACATAGATTTTCCAGTTCTTTTGAACTCAGTTTTACTTCTAGAATCGAATACAACTAAGCCGTCCATAGGCAGGGCATGCATAGGCACTTGAAGATGTCCACAGATGTGTTATTCATGGCGGATTAACTTGGTGTCTTCCTTGGAGCCTTTTCTTCCCCAAGGCTGAGTCAGCGGGACTCCGGTGCCACTTGTGTCTTTGCATTTGTATCAAGTGGCCTGCAGCTCACACTCTGAAGTGCCGGTTTACTCTTAAACAGCTAAAAACTGTATACAATGGGAGAGCTGGAGAAGGGACTCAGCAGTTAAAGGGCTGGCTGTACTTCCAGAGGACTGGGGTTCATTTTCCAACATCCATATAGTAACGCACAACTGTCTGTAGCTCCAGTCCCTCTGTGGGTATTGGGCACACTTGTGACATACAGACATAAGTGCAGACAAGACAGTCATACGTACACAATCAGTAGAATTTAAAAAGCCCTGGCAGGACAGAATTAAATAAAGGGTAAGAATAGCACCTTACAGTAACCTGAATTGGAAGCTGAACTCACCCTGAAGCATGGTAACATGAAGAAATATATACAGTACAAACCTGTCTCTTTTCAAAGGACCTTTAATTAGCTGATACATTGCACGGTCACATTAAATACTGGCCATGTCTGGAGGCCACTAGTATGGTTTCTCCGTTACTTTGGAATACTTGAAAAGCTGAATGCACGCCTGGAGGGAGGAGACAAGTGGAGAAGTCAGCTGGCTCACGAGCCCTTTTTGAAGGGAATACTTACTTAGTCTGTGACACAAGACCCAGCAGTGCATGTGTTCAAAATACCTGAAAAAAAATCCCAGGAACTAGAAACAAAACAGTTCTCACAATCATCAGTTGTGATCTCAAACTCCTTCAGGGAGCACTTTCTGAATGGCTCTCCCATTGCCTGCTGTGAGTCCTCGGATAAACCAATGTCCCACACTCCCCTATGCATTACACTGTCTTCTCCCAACACCTCCCCAGGCATGCTTAAAGCAGTTGAGTACATTTTTTAAAGAGAGAAGTGGCATTTTAGATAAAAACTTTAAAGCAAGAATTGAATTAACCAGATACAAACCCAAATTCTTTAAAATAAACCTCAGGCCTACTCTTTTATTGGAATCACATTTTATTAAGTACTGGTTTTCAAATCCTGAACCACCAAGTACAACTTGGAAAATGTCAATATAGTTTCTGTTTTATTTTATTAAAATTGAATTTAACATGTAATGCTATTTTCTTGGTCTACGTCCTACATCAAGTTTTCCTTCATTCTTATGCAAATTATACCGATAGGTACGCAGACATCTCACATACATACAACAGATCCTTAAACCGCAGCCTGACATGCTTGTGGTATTGACTGCTTGTCTGCTGGGAACTAGGTGGGGGAGGGGGGGCAGCAAGAGAATGAGGGAGTCTTTGCTCCTTTGTTTCTGCGCACATAGATTTCATTTTACCTGAACAGAGCTAAGTTTATAACACAAGGACACATGGTAACATGTAGGTGACAATACATGACTGGCTGGAGAAGAGCTATTGTATGAGAGTGGAAATTGCTGAATGTTTTAGAAATAAATACCACCAAAACCAAAATAGAAGTCCTTGGACTAGACAGGGGACAGTTGTTTTGTTTTGTTTTGTTTTGTTTTGTTTAGGATACCTTAAGAGTGGAAGAAAGTGAGTGAGGGTTGGAGAATAATTTACCATTCCAAGGACAGATAAAAACAGCCATATACAGACTACAAGTCAGTCCGTTTTAAAGGCTACATTATAACAGAGAGAGAGAGAGAGAGAGAGAGAGAGAGAGAGAGAGAGAGAGAGAAATGAAGCTAAGTGTGGCCGAACTCAAGGAGAGGCTTTTAAAAGTGCTTAGGGGACAAAGTGTTACCAAAGGAAGGAAATCTTAGCTTGTGAGACCTAATGTGAGGCAAGGAGATAAAAATCTTTTCTGCAATCAGCAAACAAAAGCAAGGAAATACTCATTTTCAAGCCCCTTGGAGAGCCGAGAAGGGAAGTTCTCGAGACAGTGCTGAGTGTACAATTGGGAGGATAAGTCCCGTCTTTTCCTCACTCCACACAAAAAGATAGCAGAGCGGGGATGAGGTGCCTCTTCCAGTGTCTGGACAGAGACTGATGCAGCTTTCCCCTTACCACAAAAGGCCAAGAGGAGGCCCCCGTTCAGATGAACGCTCTTCTCAAAGACAATCTGAGGAAGAAAGGAGGGCACCGAAGGATGCTGGCAAAGAACCTGTGCCCTTCGGTACACACAGACTAGAGAGATCTTGGTGAAGGAAATTTACTGAGGCTAGTAGGATCTGCTAAAGTCTTCCTCCCACAGGGAAAGATTTTGGGGTTTTCTGTCCTTCAGTATCCAGAAAGGTAAAGATTCCTTGGCACTCCAAAAACTAAGAGTTTCTCTCCCATAGCCACAATTATGAAGAAAAAAAAAAAGTTAAGACTGCGTAAAACAATCAGATTTACTTTCAAACATTTACTTAAAACATGTCTCAGCATTTACTTAACACATATACATACACAAGACCCTGAATTCCAGGAAGGAGAGGCCCACTAAAGTCTTGCAAACTTAAGAGAAGAATGTCTGGCTCTGAATTGATGCCAAACGTGTTTTATCTTAGGCCAAAAGTCTAGAACTTAAAGTTCATTCCTCATGATAAAACATATGACTACGGAGACTTTAGCACATATATGGAATGCTTTATTTAAAAACAAAAATTGGAAAAAATCGGTAACCTATGCTTGCAACATTGATGATGGTGATAGACCAATTTCTCAAGATTGTACATGCAGACCAATAGTAACCTGTGTGGCAGGGGTAGTTGTGAAGGGGGGGCTCACAGCTGGATCTCACAGCTGCCAATAACTTCTCCACCTAAAAACAAGTGAATTGAGTAACACGGTTGGCTTTCTTTTATATGGAATTTGTATTTAAACTCCTGGAACTTGCTCCATAGATCAGGCTTGACCTAGAACTCACCAAGTCACCCGCCTCTGCCTTCTGGGCAGTAAAGGCATAAACTACCACTTTCCGGCTCAACTATGTTTTGTGTCCCGTGTTTAGCTTTAAATTCCAACATATTGGCCTATTTAAGCATAAAAACTTTTTGAAACCAAATTAAATATAAAAGTAAGAAAAGACCCAAAGCCCCACTGTCCATATTTTCCCTGCGATCATTGTTTTGCTATTGAAAGCCTCAGCCATGCCAGGGAATCCGGTTAAACTCAGAAGCAGGTGTCTCAGGTTATCTGAGATTGGTGTGCTATCAACGTACTAGGGAACCTATTTATTCAAAGCTATTGGAAAGGAAGAATCCATCCTAGAAACAGTCCTCCTGGTCGGTTTGTATGTCTGAAAGTATCGATTTGCAGGTCTGATTCCTCAAGCACGAGTCAGGCTGCGTTTGCAAAGTATGCTTTGTGAGGCCAACCGAAGGACCGTCAGCAAGTGATGATGGAGAAAAGCCACCTCCCGGCAAGGCTTTCCTTCACTTACCAGAAGCATCTCTGTCAATCACAGCGGGCCTGCTGTCCCGGAACACAACCTTCTGGCCCAGTGCCTTTCTCATCTTTTCCTGTGTTTCCTCTGTTCACTTCTCATTTCAAGAAAAAGTATAGCATAGCACTTGATACATAGGTATTTACTAAGTTCTTTTCCATTTTGAAAACTATTTCCAAAGGTATAAGCAAACTTTTAGTTCAGAAACAGCAAAAAGGTCATAGAGATAAATTTCTAACAGATATGCATCCATATATGTGTATTCATTCATATAGCTATCTGTCCATATATTCATTCCTGTAATTGTTACATTTCAAACCAGGGACAAATAGCAGAGGTGCATATTTGACATATCAAAGCGGACCTGGTCTCTGTGTTCTCCCAGCCTTCCTCAATTACCCCACCCCCAGCCCCGAACCCCCACCCCCGCAAGGTATGGCTGTGGTACTCTGCCCTCTTCCTGAACTTTCCAGCTGAAGGGCTGGGCTGCCTTTCTCCAGAGGCTCTTCCATAGATACTCCAGACATTTCGGCTATCTGCTTCTTTTGTATCTTTGCCCTCCTTGCTGCTACACCTGGCTCTCCCCTCTCCCCTCTCTTTTCCCCTCCCCTGTGTCCTCGTGTGGCTCAGGGTCATGAGCACTCTGGGTTCTTCCAGATGTGCTTGCCTCTGGATAGGCTCTCACCTACATCTTTAATAAACCTGCTCCTCGCCAAACTCAGGAACAGTGATGTCCTTTCCTTTCCTTTTTATTTCTTTTTCTCATTCAATATCGACATGGAAATCGATCTAATTAGTGAGGCGTTTGTGATCAGTTAATCTAACTGTGATTAATACTCATTTTATTGCTTGGGAGCTATTTTTAGAGGGAGTTGATGAATAGGAATTGTAACACTAGGTGAACACCATCTAGGAATAACCTAGAGTCAAAGGGTTTTGTTAGTGAGGACGCATCCAGCCAGTCTTAACCATATTTTGTGAGCAACTCATTGCAATTGCTTCTTTACTTAAAAGCAAACGTGATAGCTAATCTTGAGCGTTCACCGACAGTAAATATGCCTTACCTTCTGGATAAGCGATGTCGTTTCCTGACCACTGAAGCACCACCATTAAGGCTTGCTGATAGCATCCCTGTGCTGAAACTCATCTACATTGTCAGGTACTACTGAGATATGCTGAGCTATGAGTCTCCGTATTATATGATCTCAGATTTAGGCAGTTATGAGTCATATCTCATTGTTATCTCTCTATTCCTCCCTCCTTAAATATACTCACTTCTTCCTTTTTTGCTGTTGTTGATAAATCTGTGTCTAACTTTGCCCTGTGTTTTTTAATTAAAATCTCAAAGGGGAGAAGATGGACATGAAATCTTGGATTTATATACATATATACATACATATATATATATATATATACATATATATAATATATATACTAAAGTAAGTAGACTATGAATTGACCATCACGAGATTTCTTTCTGAGCTAATGCATAGGATTCAGTGCTTTTTAGATTTTGTTTGTTTTACTTTTATGGTATGGAGGAGCAGGTGCCATACTTGAGGCACGTATGGAGGTCAGAGGTCAACTTGCAGAAGTTAGTTTTGTCCTTCAACCTTCGGGTCCCAGGAACAAGACTCAGCCACCAGGCTTGGTGGCAAGTGCCTAGGTTTGCTGAGCATCTCACTATCCAGCCTCTGTCCCCTTTCACAGTTGTTTTTGATGCTTGGACAATTTTGGTTTTTTCCTTGATTCTGAACATTATATATTAAAGTTATGATCAACTGAAAAAAAAAGACATATCATACAGGTATATCATACAGTATGTTAGCATTCTGGATATCAGTTGAAGTCACTGTCCCTTCCTCTTAGAGAGTTCCTTGGTGGCGATTCCATCTTCACCATGACCCTTGGCCCCGACTTAGAAGGTGGCTATGCATTAGTGTGGCAAGCTGGGGAAAGAACACATATGTCATGTGGTGCATCCAAGATGAGAGTGTACAGAAGGAGGCGACCTGCGTGTGGATGCGTGGTTCTTCTGAGTGACAGATGGGAGATGAGGGAGGAAAAGCAGAAGAAAATGAGGAAGATCTTAAATACAGCTCCAGAGGAGAACTTTTATTTTAAAGGTGAAGAAAAATCAAGAGAAGTTTCAACCTTTGCTTGTATGGCAGGTTTGGGCTCCTTGGAAGTAGGTTACAGTAGCGTAGACTGTGTTTGTTTGGGGGATTGGGTCATCAAAACTGAGACCACTCTGTTCTGGTCTCAGAAAGGATGATGGCTGGAGTCAATGCACTATAAAAAAGGGATGAAGAAGATGGAATGAGAGGATGAAGTAGAAAATGGTGACAGTGCCACCATAGCAGAAATTATTTAAAATCTGCTGCAGGTTTCTATAACCTTGCCTTTGATTATTGAGTTCTGGAAGAAAGACACACAGCCTTTACAATATGCCCTAAACAGCACAATGGCTGGGCAGCTGCCTGCCATCATGCTGCTAGTATCTACTTCCCTATTGATAACCCCGAGTTGTTACTTACTGTGTACTATATGTTCCACCTGGGCTGCTCTTAACTCCGATTGGACAGCCCTCAGGACCACATTCTTCGGGCTCAGCTAGCCCCTGGCAGCTTCTCATTTCTCCTCCACTACACATTCTTCCTTTATTCCCCAGGGGCTTCATCCTCCTCCCTCCTCATGGTCTTCTCTCACCTTTGGGGTAACTAGTCTTGGGGGGTTCCCAAATTAGCATTTGAATACAAGCAGCCACCCCTAAAGCCACCCATCCACTTTCTAAACACATCTAAATTTGCTTAAATTCTAACTTTTCGTGTAGTCTGTGGATGTGTGGATGTCCAACCTGAAGGCCTGGAGTTACTCTGCTCACACTGGCCTTGGGATGCGTGTTCCTTCAAACTAAGGCTTGCCTAGAGAGAAAGCCAAACAACGGATGCTCTCCTTCTCTATTCCTTTCTTCCAGCATCCTCCTAGCCAGCCTACAAGATATCCTCTGTTCAAAGATATTCACTCAACATACAGGTAATGTTCGCACAGAGCTACAGCTGGCAAAACACTTGTGACTCCCCAGGCATTCAGATCAAGGAGCAAAGGGGAGGAACCCACACAGAAAGGTTGTTTCTATCTAACTAGAACCCTTAGAAAATAATGTAGAGTCCCATCTTTCCCAATTCTTAGAGGAAAGCCAGCTCTAAGCCACCAACCAAGGAGCACACATGACTCCAGCTGCGTATGTAGCAGAGGATGGCCTTGTCGGGCATCAATGAGAGGAGAGGCCCTTGGTCCTATGAATGCTCCATAGATGCCTCAGTGTTGGGGAATCAAGGGTGGGAAGGTGGGAGTGGGGTGGGAGGGTGGGTGGGTGGAGAAACACCCTCATAGAATTAGGGGGAGGGAGGATGGGATGGGGAAAACGGGGTGAGGAGATAACACTTGAAATGTAAATAAATTAAAATACATAAACAAAAAAAATAAAGAAGCATATTTGGTTAAAAAAAAACCAAATTATCAAATGTCTCAAAAGAATCTCTAGGAAGGTAGCTGCATTAGAAGGTGCATCCTTCTAAGCACAGTCTTACTTTTGGCAAGCTGGCTCTGAACCCAGTTCTCATGGGCACAGTGATGTAGCTGTTTACCTGAAAAGTGATGAGGAACCCACAAATTACATGTGATTTAGTTGAGTTGCTTAAGTCAAAGCGAAAGTATCTGCTGGACCCACCAACCATACAGAAGGATGTAAGACCTGTCTAAGCTGGAAGCAAGTGATAAATAAATGTCTCGTTATGGTAGCAGCATGGCCTCACTTTTCTTTCTGGAAAGGTCAGGTATAATTCAGGGTTTGTGGGCCACAGAGGGTCCTTGGCTAATACTCTTGTGCATTTTTAAATAACCCTTTAAATATGGCTCTTTAGGAATATTTTCATGTTATGGATCATACAACAAAAATAAGCCAAAGACGCTGGTTTGCAAATCTCTACTTTGGAGCAGTCTATGATATCATAGACAACAGAGACGCAATATTTAATCATTTGAAGACTGGAATTTTCTTCACACCTCCTCCCAACACGGAGTCTGATTAATTGGACTCTTGCTGTTAGCTGACGCGTTTGAGTGCACTCCAAAAATTCAGGGGTGAGGCTTGTGTGGCCAACTCTGATGAACACACACCTTGAAGTCTCAGGACCAGCTTGTCTCAAAGTGATTGATGCACAGGAAGCAAAAGGCCTCTTGTCTTCCACTGGCTGCAATAAAACCATCAGCACTATTTAGGAAACAGGAACCCTACTGAGAGGAGGAAGGGCTGGGTTTGCCTCTAGGATGGCGAGACTGCCTTCTCCAAGCAGCTGAAGGTTGCACTTCCAATTAGCTCCGACCTTCCTTCCCAGCATTCTGTGCCGCAGATCTTGCAGGAGCCTTTCGACTTGTTCGTCAGGTGTTAGATTAGAGACACATATCACTGTATCAATGCAACAGGCCCAGGGTTTGCTCCATGGCTCACAGACAGTTTCCATGGAACTGCAAGCACGTACCTCCAACAACCGCTCAGTCTGTTCAAAGGATAGATTCGTTTAGGGGTGTCTGGTCTAAAGGAAAGTGGAAGGAGGAGACTAGACTGAGAAAGAAAAGGTTTGTTTGTTTTTGTTTTTGTTTTTGTTTTGTTTTGTTTTTTTTTGTTTGTTTTGGTTTTTTGTTTTTTAATATCGAATATAGGTGGACCTCAAGTGCAAACCCATGTCTCTCTCCTAACACCATAAAATGCATAAGCAACTGGGTGCCTACACTGATATAATGGAATGAATTAGACTCTTGTACATATTCAAAGACAAAAGCCCGTGATGTGTGTGCTAGTCCTATTTCATTCCAGACCTGTGGCCAAGGAGCCTAACTAGAGCTATGTAAAGGTACTTGATTTTTTTTTTTTTAACCTGGTGACATTGCTTTGGCCAGTGTAATTTTCTCTTCTTTCTTACTTTTCCATTCAGCTTAGCATTCAGGTGACCACTGGTTTTATAATAAGCTTTTCCACAACAACCAGACAGATGTAGTTATCCTTTGAGTGTTTTTTTTTTTTTCTTTTAGCCACGAGAGTCCAGACAAAGCCATTCTCTTCATAGCAGACAAGGCTGCTAATGAGAACAGGCTGTGTGCCCTGTTCTAAGTTACTCCATATTGTGTAAAACAGTGGTTTTCAGACTGTACCTTACCCTGAGAGACTCTATTTTATAAATAGCTTTTGATTCCATTTTGAGTCAAGAGACATGACTCTGAACCTTTGTGGGCCTGTTCAGTACCACCCACAAGGCACAAACGGATACATAACATTCTTAAAAGTAAAAAAGGGTGAGACTCTATAAATTAACTTATCAGAGCAAACGAGGGCCATTCATGCACATTGGGCATATTAAAGTCACAGCAGGAAAAACAGGCGTGGGAATCTATCAGACACACCAGAGGGCAGAGAGGGTGCATACACTCTCACCTGGATTCCATAAAAAGGACACTTAATACTGTGATGCCAAAGGGCCAACTGACCTGTCACCTGACCACTTGGTGTGCATGTCATGGGAAAAACCCACTGTCCCAGGGCCTTTGGCTCAGTTCAGTCCCCACTGAGAGAGCATACTTGAATAGCCATCTGTCTGTCTGCTGGTTCATCTGCCAGGCCTTACTGTTCGTTTGTGTATGCATTCACCTATCCAATCCAGACCTCCACAGTTCCACTGTCTTGCTTCTGCGGCTCAACTCAACCTGAGGTTCTGCTAAAGCCTGGTGTCTTGCTGCAGGCCTCCTACAGGGTTCATTACCTAAATCCCCACCACACACATTCTTTGCAAATTCCTATCAGCTTCAAGCTTCTTCCTCTCTGGGAATCTTTGAAACTCCTTAAACTCTATAGTAGTCTCTCTCCCTCTCCCTCTCCCTCTCCCTCTCCCTCTCCCTCTCCCTCTCCCTCTCCCTCTCCCTCTCCCTCTCCCTCTCCCTCTCCCTCTCTCCCTCTCTCCCTCTCTCCCTCTCTGCCTCTCTCCCTCTCTCCCTCTCTGCCTCTCTGCCTCTCTGCCTCTCTCCCTCTCTCCCTCTCTCCCTCTCTCCCTCTCTGCCTCTCTGCCTCTCTGCCTCTCTCCCTCTCTCCCTCTCTCCCTCTCTGCCTCTCTGCCTCTCTGCCTCTCTCCCTCTCTCTCTCTCTCCCTCTCTCCCTCTCTGCCTCTCTCCCTCTCTCCCTCTCTGCCTCTCTCCCTCTCTGCCTCTCTCCCTCTCTCCCTCTCTCCCTCTCTGCCTCTCTCCCTCTCCTTCTCTCCCTCTCTCCCTCTCCTTCTCTCCCTCTCTCCCTCTCCTTCTGTCCCTCTCTCCCTCTCCCGCCCCCACTTCTTCCCCTACACTCTGTGAGGATATAGCTCAGGGTAGAGCACCTAGCTAGCAAGTGTGTGTGTATCCATAGAGAGATTTGCCCGGTGATGTGGAACACATAAGCTGAGAGTTAATGTTAGCAATGAAGCTTATCATAAAAGAACCCGCATTTGCTTTGGCTGCTATCAAATGAATCTCCACTACTTGGCCAATTGTTGCCAAAAAAAAAAAAAAAAAAACAAAACAACCCACTACTGCACCTTGTGAATTTATTGTTAGTCAATGAATTCTGACATTGTAGAAAGACATAAATAAATATGTTTGTCTCTGTTCCTGGTGTAGACTCCTGGGACAGACCTACGGACAGACAGACAGACACCCACACACACCCACACACACACCCCACATATGTGGGCATGTCACAAACTGAACTAAGCTTGCATTCATGCTGTCTAAGATGGCCTCCAGTGAAATTATTATATTGCTGGCTTCTTTTTTAATATCCAAAAGATTCATTAAGTAGAGAGCGTAGTTTCTCTTTTTGGTGCTGGAGAGTAAACCCAGAGCCCTGAACAAAATATTCTATTTACATAGGGCGTTTGTCAAACTTTACCTGAAAAATTACCATGAGAATATCTGTTGTCAGCATCAACCTCTTGGCTTGAGATTTCAATATATACATGAGCTTCTATTGAACAGCCCAGGCCAGGTAGAGAACTATCTTTGGGGAGATGCAATTGAGCAATATGGTAGGAACTTACACTGACAAAAGCAACAGAAATCGAATTGTCTTTTAAATGGTTTTCACTTTAGTAATTGAAAATGCTGTAGTACCCATAAAGGATGGGTGTTTTAACTGTCCTTTCTGGATGCACCGTTCCATGTGTCTCATGCTCTAAAGTGCTATAACCCAATGTCCTGCAAACACTGAGACAGGGCGGATTTTGAGTTATGATGCTGGACTCTGCCATGCACAGCTGCTTTCTTAGAATAGCCCCGTTCACTGCCAAAATAAATGAACGGTATCTTTTTGTGGGACTTACTGTCAGAAACTCTCTGGTCTCACGTCTGCAAGTATGATTGGTAACAGAAGCCAACCAAGGAAAAAAATATGTATTGCCTGCATCCTGCTTAATGGTACGTCTGTGCGTTTGTTATTTCAGACCTAGCCTTTCATAGCAACCGCTGAATATGCAAAATGAATTTAGGGATGTCAGAGTTAATTAACACCAGCCCCATTGGACAGACGAGCTTTGTAAACAAAAAGGATTTTAACTTCTTTCGACTTGAATTTGGAAGTCTGACAATTTTTATCCCATGAAGTCAGGAATCTTGAATAAAATATAAATAGACGCCTGAGTTCAGGTCATGTTTCTTGCCAAAAGATGGAACACAGATTGGCAAGCAGCTTTCACGGCCATAGGCTAGCGGGTGTAGGAGGGTTTGAAGTTTTCACGGCCAGCAGGATTCTTCACTTAAAGGGCTGCTTCTTTTCATCTCCACGGAGGCGACAATAGTGTGGTTCTTGAGCAGGCTCTTCAGGACTCCTGGGTAGGTACCCACTTTTGCTGAATTTTCTTCCGTGCATCTTCATGAATGACTGCCATGTTGTTGTTCTCGCAGCGAAGTTATTTGGGCAGGCAGAAGAAATTTTAATTTCTTCCATGTTACACACAGTGCCTTCGGTGGCACATGCTGCCAAAGTCAAATATTCTCCCCCCAAGCTACTTATTTCTCAGATCCACGTGAGTCTTCTCCCCCTTACACATTTGCCCATAATGCCACTAAAACACACACACACACACACACACATACACACACACACACACCCTTGCATTTTATACCTTGCATGGAAGGCTCCCCGCTCAGACGTTGTAGGAACCAGGCAAATTCTCATCTCTGAGACAACAGTAGACCTCTGTGGATTTTCCTTTTCCATAGTGCTTGTGTCCAGGCTGCAGGTCGTCCACCCTTGGCCGCTTGCCTTTTGGCCCTGTGTATCCCATTCACACCTCTACCAGAGCAAGTATAAGTAAATGAAATTAGACCTCAGATCTGCCAACCATGCTCTTTCTTAGGTACTGCCTAGAGAAGCACTTGGCCATAAAGGATGCCAAAATGTCAAAATCATTTAAAAATATAAATTGTATATGGATTGGAGGCATTTGTGTTAGTGACTAGAAAATAATTCCACTTTTAGAAATGGGTGATTTGGTCTCATATCCTGGGAGGAATGTCAAGGTATTGAGATCCAAGTAAAATTAATTCAGAGCAGAACACAAAGGACAAAACATAGTCTCTGCCACCCAGGAGCCCAGAACGTATGAAGATGACAACTGAGATAATCATTACAGGAAAATGTGCTGGTGTAAAAAGTGATCATGAATATTTTTATATAATAGTTAATGCTGGAAATTAATATGGCAGCAGTTATTCCTTAACCAGCTAGTTCCCCAAATAACCACACAGAGACCTTTTAATATTTCAAAGCTTAGGCCTTATCCGGTGAGACTCTCAACTAACTCATCTAAGTTAACCTGACCACCTAGCCCCAGCCAGCCATGTGGCTAGCTAAACCTTCTAGGCCCGTGGTCACGTCCAGCTCCTTTGATGTCTCCTGGTAAAAAGGCCTTCTTCCTCTTTCTCCTTCCCAGAGTTCCTTTCTCCCTCCCAGGAAGTTCTGCCTTCTTCTCTCTACTGCCCAATCATAGGCTTTAGCCTTTTATTGACCAAATTGCTTGGGCATCAAGGTTCGCACAACAAAAGCTGGTGTAGATGAGAATTCTTGGGGCAACCAGATCTTGGGGTACAGAATTTAGCATTTTAATACACAGCAGCATCAGAACAACCCCAACATGCTGATATCTAGGAAGAGAACGGCACAAGGGAGCCACTTCAACGAGACTCTGTAAACATCTCTCCCAACATTTTTGTCAGGCTGGAGGGGAAGGTAGGGGTTCTGTACTCAGAGGAAAGGTAGGAGAGGGCTCCCTGGGAAGGGTACTGGGTGAGAAAAACTGGAATTGAAGGAGATGGGGGCCAAATGGAATGCAAAGGCAAGGGGGGCAGCATGAATGGAGACGAGACTAGGAGAATGGATTTCTATGCACCATCAAAGAGTTTATGCAGTTTATACAGCCACCAATTTTTGTGTCATCTTTAAAGACATGAGTCTTGGCTAGTAATAGTCATTTTGAAATATATAAGAATCTACTAATCAGCCGGGCACTGGTGGCACACACCTTTAACCCCAGCACTTGGGAGGCAGAGGCAGGTGGATTTCTGAGTTCGAGGTCAGCCTGGTCTACAGAGTGAGTTCCAGGACAGCCAGGGATATACAGAGAAACCCTGTCTCGAAAAACAAAACAAAAAACAAAAAAAGAACCTACTAACCATTGCCTGCAAATTGATTATATTTTATGATCTTAATGTTATTGCTATTAGCTAAACTTATAACAATATAAAATAAACTTAAAGTGGCTGAATCAAGAGTAAGGTCAACAGACCTCATAGGAGGATCTACCCTGTGTTTCTTTACAACTTAAGGTTCTGTGGAAAAGGAATTGAAAAAACCATCATTTTAGAAAGCAGCAAATAATTACACATTTTAAAAGGAGAATGTAGCACCATCAGGTTGGCATTTAGAAGCATCACTCTAAACATGCACTGGCAGATTGGTTTGAGGTGAAGGCAAGTGATGGAATTGGCTAGAACTCTGATCAAAATAATACTGGTACTCTAAATAACAATGACTTATTTAGAAAGTAAAAATTAAAGGATTTGTGTTATAATTGGATATAGAAGAGAAAGGTTTTGTTTTATCTTCACAGGTTTTAAGTTCAGACTGTGAGCTGGGAACAGAAATGCCATCTATAGGAAATAGCACTGTTGCAGAGGCTAGTAGATTGGATTTGTGATACCTTGACTTGGAGACACATGAGAGACAAAGAAGTGAAGTTTGGGGTGTGGGGGGGAGCATTGGATTCTGAGTTGAACCCTGGAAAAGAGGCAAAAGCTGCATGAGTGTGAGAAGTGCTGGATTAATCAGGAGGAGCAGCTGATGGCAAAAATATAGGTGACATAATTCAGAAAACACTATTGATTTTAAGAAAGGAGCTGAGAAGAGAAGACTTTAAAACATTACTTAGGTTCAGATAGAAAAGAACCAAGTCACTAAGGGTTCAAAAGGTAGCAGGAAGAGCGATGGAAACAAACAATTAAACAGCAAGTGCCACAGAGACAAGCAGAAGAGTAGAGGATGGGCAATGACTCTGCTCACCCAAGGCCAATCACTGCAGACCTGGGCTAGGATCATCTTCAGGGAAAGAATGGATTAAGAATCCAGGACACCACATGTAGCAGATGTGCAACTGGATCTTCACATGGGCACCAAGCACCTGGAGCAGGGTGGGGGTTGGGGGGGCAGGGCTATCCCAAAAGCTGTTACTTGCCTATGGGATATGTTCTTCTAGCTGGGCTGCCTTGTCTGCCCTCAGTGGGAGAGGAAGTGCCTAGTCTCACAGAGACTTGATGTGCCAGGATGAGGGTGATACCCAGGGGTGGAGAAGGGGAGAAGGGATGAAGGAAGGATTATGGGAGGAGATGACTAGGAGGGGGCAGTGAGCAGGATGTAAAGTGAATAAAAAAAATCCAGTGCACTGGGCAGTGATTGGCCTTTAATTCCAGCACTTGAGAGGTAGATGCAAGTGGAGCCCTATGAGTTCAAGGTCAGTCTGCTCTATGTAGTGAGTTCCAAGCTAGCCAAGGCTACATAGTGAGACTCTATCCTGAAAAAAACAGTCAAATAAACGTAATAACGAAGTCATGTCAAACATTGAAACCATGCTCATTCTGTGCGAAGGACTCATCTTAGGAGCTTAGACATATTACTTTGATTCATCCTCACAACAAGCTATGAAGTAATTGATAAATTAATAAAATTCACTGGGATTTGGTCGTCGATGCAGTCAGGTATCCCCTTTCGTGGTAAAACCAGAAAGTGAAGACAATTCATCTAGCTTCTCAGTGGTCTGAAGGGTCTTCAAGCTACTGTCTTCCCTCCTGAATCAAGAGCCTCTCTTTGAACAAAATTCGGCCTAAAGTGACATAGCGCCTCTGCCTAGGGAGAGAGGCATTGTAACCTCCCCCACCCCTTCAGCCTGAAACCTGTTTGCTCAGGTTTCACTGTTAGCAAGAAGAGAGCATCCGGGTGGAGCTTGCCGCCCTATCACTCTGCCACTCCCACTGCTGCCGCCTGCAGCCTTGCTGTTCCGGAGCCAAACATGTGGTCACCTGAAACTGGACTCCAGGATGATTTGGCGGGAATGGGCCCCTTCCCCCTGCTTCATAACCCAGTGTCTGGAATAGTAAAATTGAGCTTTGATCAGAACCTGGTTTGTCTTAGCTCCGTTCTTTCTCTCATCCGTCTAGTTCCCTTTCTTTCAGCTTGAGTCTGCCATCTCAGCCGTACCCCATTTCTCAGGAGCCGCTGGACGGCACCAACAGGGCATGAAGGAACTCTGAAGACATTGCTCCTGATCTTTTTTCAGGAGACAAACGCATGGAAAAGCAAATGAAACATTGCTCCATTAACTCCTTAGCACGCAAGAAATCATAATAAATAAATGGTTAGCATTCCAATGGCTACATAAGCGAGTTGCTTCGGCAGGTCTCCAAGACCTCACCTTCCTGAAGTAACTTAGTTCTATCTCTTCGGCATCTCCTTCACGTCTCACCTCAGGCCTGCACTTGACCAGGAGCATGCTCTTAGCAGGCTGTGTTCAATGGGACTATCCTCTGATCTTACCTAACATGAAGAAGCCATCCAGCCAGGATTTCCCTGCCATGGATGTAAGGCTGACAGGGATATCAATGATGAGGCTGGAGGGTGTCTGAGTCAATCAAAGTGCAGTAAGCAAGCCATATGATATTGACTTGGAGGTGGGGACACGCTGGAAAGATGGCTTAGCGGTTAAGAGCACTGACTGCTCTTCCAGAGGTACTGAGTTCAATTCCCAGCAGTCACATGGTGGCTCACAACCATATGTAATGGGATCTGATGCCCTCTTCTAGTATGCATGAAGAGAGTGACAGTGTACTCACATAGATAGATAGATAGATAGATAGATAGATAGATAGATAGATAGATAGATAGATAGATGGATGGATGGATGGATGGATGGATGGATGGATAGATGGATAGATGGATAGATGGATAGATGGATAGATGGATAGATAGATATTTTAAAAAATATATTGACTTGGGAAGAACCCTGATGTTAACTTTCTACTTTGAAGTATCCCTTGGCATGTTAGCTACAATTAAGCACTCTCCCCTATATAAGGCTTGAATCCAGAACCTTCAGTACGTGTCAATATTAAGTGTGGGGAAGAAGTGAGGCAAGAAAAACTACTGGGATAAGTAAAATTCAGGGTATAAGACAGATCAAGGGTTCAGAAGATCAGGAAATGGGAGAGAGAGTTAATGATAAAAAAAAATAAGCCTCCTCAGAAGCCAGATATCTTGAGAAATACTCTTGAGTTTCCTGCTTTACAAAAGGAAGAGAATGAAATGACTTTTATATGACACTCAAAAGACATTGTGTCCACATGTTTGTGACATTTGGGTTGGATAAAGCCATTGTCTAGTAATTCTACTTCTTCATGGTCTACAGTCACTCTGGTGTGCTCAGGGTACCCACCCCCACCTTCCTTTGAACACTATATTTGCTCATCTCATCCTGAGCCTATTATTCTTTTCAGCTCCCCTCCCCTGGTGCAGCCTCAGAAGAGCTTGGTTCATCGTGGATCAACTTCTCATCTTGAAGATTTTTAATTATTATCTCAGTCTCCTTGCTTCAAGTGAAGACACCAACCACTGCTGCAGACAGCGTAGGCTCACACCCTCCCAAATACGGCTCCAGGGTTAGCTCATCTCTCTCTCTCTCTCTGTCTTCTGAGGCAACTCTATCCCTCTTCAACTCCTGCCACACCCACCATTCCTCTCAGCTGGTAACCACTGAGTCACCCTCCTCTTCCCATATTCAGTTCTGCAGTTAAATGTCATGAGGTACCACTAAGGACCGGATCCAGATCTGCTGCACAGATCCTCTCAGCAAATGGAGAGAAACGAATTTGGTGGATTAATGCTCTAGGACCTAACTTAGAGAGGGAGCAAGCTGGACATAAAGCTAAGTGGTTGTTGAGTAAAACTCAGTTTCCTGCCACACATTGATAGCTTTTCCTTTCAATTTACCCCTTTCCAAATTAAAAGAACATTTTCATGTAAGTCAGAGCTCCTCCCATTCTGTTTTTTTTTCCCTGCAGTGATAATATTCTTTTACTCATTAAGCCCATTCATTTCCGTCTCTCATTTGTTATGTCCAGTATTTCACACATACTTGGTGCTTCCTTTGGGAGAAACTGGTTTACAGACAACACTTCCCACTCCATTTCTATCGTCCCCAGACTACGAGGAGGCTCATAGTCTCAAGCCCAGAGACTCGCGGTTGAGCGGTTCACATGCCTCCAAACATTCTCTGTACATCTGTACTTTTAAAGCATAACTCTTGTTCCCTCAACTCTCAGTCAAAATTAATTTATTGCATAGTGGCCTGATTAATGATTCCTAATGTGATCTCTTCTCTGAGCTAAAATGCCCATCAATGGAAAACTATAAAAGCATCTTTCTCTAAAACATGGGAGGACATTCTACAGAAAACATGTGGGATTCACTTGAGAAGTACTATGAAAGATTGACAGGTTTTTCCCAATTAAAATGGAATAAACCAAAGAGATTGCTATTTCTTTCCACTCCCTCCTCACTGCCAAACATCTAGGTATATGCCTTGAAAAGCTGGTCTGTTCTCATTGTGCTATCTGGTACTACTTTGAGGGTCAGCACACTGCAGTCCTACCTTACCTACATCCTTATGGATATACAGGCTTCTTCTTGGTCCTTTTGGTATCATGATTCCTTGAATATAACAGGATGGAGAGTTTAAGAAAATGGTTGTGGAGGTCATCCCTGCCCTAATGCCAGATGGAAACAGGGATCTCTGCTACCGATGGGGCAGAGACTCCATCTCGCCCTCTCCTAACTAACCTAGTATTCCTCAGAGTATTTAGGTGGATGCTGCTTTAGAACACAGAGCAACAGATTCCATTTACCTTGCTCTTCCCCAGCCTGCTCTCGGCTGGCTCTCTGTCTCTCTTGATATTTTTTGAATCTTCCCTTTGTGGGAATTGCTGTTTTTGAGCCTTCTTCCATCTCCCTCCCCACCTGTCTCTCAGCCCACTGGGACTTCTCCATCTCTCTTGCTTGCCTGCTGGATCCCTAACTCCACCGACTCTTACTCTCTTCTCTAATCTCACTCCTCAGACTTGAAGATCTCATCAAAGTCTTTCTGTCTTACTGCAAATGACTTGACCTACGTAGAAACTAGATAACCAGTTTCAGTGACCAGAAAAATGAGTCACTTCCCAAATTCTCACAGATTGTAACAACTTCTGCCACCGCACAAACAAGTGATGGGCAAATCCCCTACCTCTAAGCTCTCTCTGCTCTCCACTCTCAAATAGCTCTGGTTCTAAGACTTCTTTACTCCCTGTTCTTGTCTTATCTGTGAGCCTTTTCTACTTTCTCTACTCTGCTCACTCTAGTGTCTCCCTCTGATCACTAAATTCAGTTTTATGGAGATTTCAAGTGCCTTTTGGGTATGGATGATATTAGAAATTGTCACATGCTGTCTACTTCCTTAAGAGGGCTGGTTGTAGGGCTGGAATTTGGCCTTCCCTCTCCAGATTCAAGCTTGTTTGAAAGTTTTCCCCAGCTTTCCTTCTCTAAGGAGAAGGGGGATGGGGCAATGAGGGGAGGGGCATGAGAGGAGAGAAGGAAGGGAGGGGAGCTTCAATCAGGATGTAAATTAAAAAAAAAGTTTCTTCCAATGAATCTGTCCTAAGTTAGGGAGGCCACCTGACTGTAACAGGGGAAAGGGAACAGGACAGAACAGCCAGGAAAGGACACCACCTTGTGCTAAGAAGAGCTGAGAAGTAAACGGTTCCCAGGAGGGATTACTGCTTATCTTCTGCTCCTCGCCTTGGTTTGTCTTACTGTCATTAAGAATAACTAAGTATAACCACAGATGTTTAACTCTCAGAATACCGCCTCCCCCCTTATATTTCTAAAAACCTTTACTAAAATGTAAACTCTCTTTTATCTCAGGATTTGTAAAACCATTGTATAAACTTTCTGTATCTCAGGACTTGTAAGTTCATTGGGTGTGGCTTAAAAGATCTGTAAAATCTGTAACAAAAAAAGTTACAACCAAAGCCTTGGTGGTTACAGAGAAAACCATACATAGGTCATCTTATTTGCTACAGCACACTTGTATGTAACTTTGGTTCAATTCTTGTTCATGGAAGTAGAAATTACTAACAAGGTAAGTTTGGTGGTAAGGTTGTGTAGGTCGACTCAGGCCAACAGAAACTGACTTAGAGATATGTGTCAACCTATTTATGACTTTACTGTGTTCAGCACCAGGTTCTAAAATTTTTTAGAGAAAGAACAACATATGTTTGATTAGTAAGGTTTGTGAATTCCTAAGCTCCATTCAAGCTAACAACAGAAACTCACTTAGAGATGTGTGTCTAGCCTCATTGTCTTTGCTAACTTTGGTAAGCTTTATCTATTGGCTAAACTACATCATACAAAAACACTGTAATGTTCTGTAAAGGGACACTATGAAAGGATCAGAAAAATAAGGTTCCCAATCTCTATACTGACCGTATTTCTGGTTTAAAGTTTTATTTTGATGCTAAAGGATCTTCAAACTTTTAAGGCCCAAGCATTATACTGATAAAAGTGTCACGTCCTAATCGTATAAAAGCTATTAACTTATAACTGTTCAAGATATTTAAGTCATGCGAATGAATGGTCAGTCACCTTATAAATGATCCCATTCATCAATGTACTCAGAACTATGCCTGTGGTCATACTAAGTGCAGATGGAAATTTAATTTACAGGGACAAGCTTTAGCCTTCTGTATATGTTGTCCAGGTTAAGTCTGAAGCAAGTAACCGAAAACACGTGAAGTTGGTTTAAGACCAGGTATACTTAATATATTATATGATGGCCCTCAGATGAATATGGTATTTAAGGTGTTGAATGAAAAAGGCTTCATGAGAGACAGAAATATGAGCTTCTGGTAGCAGCTGCTGAAGCTATTTCCAAAGCAGACAGTCAGCAATGGACTGCATCTGGAGCTTGCTTTGAGTGTGTTAACACTGACCACTGGGTAAAGACCTGCCTGGACCTTGTTCATCGCTGTGGCTCTGCCCAAACTGTGGACACCGTTGGGTTGACTGCCTCTCCCACTCTGGCCAGTCCCCCCATGGTCCTCCTTCACAGACAAATCCTTCAGATCTTGGTCTTACTGCTGCCCTCTGTGGCTTCCAAAGACTGACAACTTCTGTCCCCAGCAAAGCCACGAGCTCACAATGGAGGATGCCAGACTGGTTCTCCAGGTAGTGGGTAAGTTCCTGTCATTTTAATGGATACAGAACCCATGCGCTCAGTAATTCCAGCTCACAACAGAAGCAAGCTGTCAGCCAGACCCTCCCGCTGCCCAGTCAGTCCCTTCGTAAGTAGAACATTCTGGATTTACAGTAACTTTGGGTGCAAGAGATTGACATGTACCTGCTAAGACACACATTTTAAAACTTTAAAGTTTAAATTACCAGAATCTCTTAAATCAAAAGTCGTTGAGGCTGAGACATGCTTACTTGCCAGCCCGGATTAGCTTCATGTGCAGAAACCAGGCCTTGCTTTTTTCTAGAGGTTTACCTCGCTGACAGGCTTCATGCTGAGAAAGACAAACTCAGACAGATTTCAATGTGAAAACAAACTCAAGCTACCATGCTGTCGTTGCAATTCCTTTATTTAAAAAACTTGCCTTTCAATGACTGCTCAAGAGCTAAGCAACCACGTCTCCTGGTAAATGACTGGGTGTTTCCAGATTTAAAAAAGAAAAGTCTAAAGTTTAAAGTATAAGCTGTAAAGTTCTGCAAAGGCGATTTAAGGTGTGTGAACACGTGTGAAGGTATGAGAAGTGAGTTAAGGTATGTGAGAAATGAGATTCAAGATTATCCATATGATGTTAAGCTTTGAATTCAGACTTGTAACATATTAATCGATAGAGTTCTGATAAGCTATTAATCTAGCCTTGGTAAAGCACGGGCTACTATCATCATAGGAAAAAGCTCAAAATTCTTGCCACAGGTTCAAAAAATTTACATTTCTTTTGGCTTTTTAAAATATAAACTTAAGGACTGGAGAGATGGCTCAGCGGTTAAGAGCACTGACTGCTCTTCGGAAGGTCCTGAGTTCAAATCCCAGCAACCACATGGTGGCTCACAACCATCCGTAGCGAGATCTGACACCCTCTTCTGGTGTGTCTGAAGACAGCTACAGTGTACTTACATATAATAAATAAATAAATCTTGAAAAAAAACTTAAAACACCTCTGTCGTACATATATGTGTATGTATGTATGTATGTATGTATGCACACATGTATGTAGATACACACATCCAACCTTCTGGACCTAGGAATGCATATTCATGCTTTTAACCTGGACATATTCATGCTTTTAACCTGGAATGTAAATTTTTGGGTCTTCAAGCTCTTCCCATTTGTTCTCTTTCCTGCCAAGAAATTTCTCTTATTACTGTTGAGTCTGAGATGCTCTGGAGAAAAAACCAATTCCACAATTTTGGGCCAAATTTAAAGCAAGCGTTAGTAAATCTGAAATACTGTCCACGAGATGGACGTTGGTCAGGACCACTTCCTGGAATTTCCCAGGTGACAATGGCGCCAAGCCACTTGTTGCAGGGGTTCATAAGGACAAACCTATAGGCCACAGTACTTTTCCATGAGGCTTTGCTATTTTCCAAGAACTCCCAGCATTCTAGGAAGTTACCTGGTCTTGGGCAGGTGTGGCTTACAGGTTAATTTTGGGCACTGCATTGCAAAGGAATGTTTATGCTTCTACTCTGTTAATAACTTTGCAGGCTTGGCTTTGCTATGGCTCAAAGGTGTGAGTCTACTCCAGCTGTTTACAGACCCTTAGCTGCTTTTTCTAAGATTTCAGTGTAGATTACAGACAGCAGTCAGTGGTACCATTCGAAACTTTTATCTTTTTTTTTTTTTGTAAAAAATTTTTAAATTATGTAAACTTTAGGGAGTTGTGGCTTGGATCCATCTGTCACAGATCAAAAGGAGTCTGGGATCCCTTGCCTGGTTAATACCCCTGTCAGTCAAGAGTTTAAGCTTTCCTGGCTACTTCCTATCCCTAAAGGTGGGCTTTTTACTTTCCCTTGGTCTCGAGACACCTTTCCACACCCACAACTACCAGGAACACAAGACAGGCCTGAAAGTCTCAGGTGTACACCCAAGATTAAGTCTCCCCAAACTCCCTAACTTTGCCTTCTGTTATCCCAGTAGATTTCCACCCAGCTGACAGACACCATCCAGGAATCAACTGCAGCACTGCGTGGGCTCACTTCAATAGCCTAAGGTGGTCCTGCAGAATCCGTCAGCCCTGGACTGGCTCAAAGCATATGTAAACCAATCCAGACAATATGACTGTTTCCTGTCTCTTCAGGTTCAGTCGACGGGCCAGATGCTTCTGACAGAATTTCCCAATTGCCCTAATTCCTTCCTGCTCCTGTACTTTGACCAACATTCCCGCCGCTCTGGGCCCTGTAATGGCCCCGCCCAGTTTCAATGGCCCCGCCCAGTTTCAATGGCCCCGCCCAGCTTCAATAGTCCCTCCCATCTCTTTACAGCCCTGTCTCTGTCAATTCTCACTAGCTTCGATTTCTTGTTATCTGCACTATTCTCTGCTGCTCTCAAGCTTTGTTATCCCTGACCATGTCCAACGCACTTCTTTTTCTCCCCATTCTAAACTCTTCTAGATGCCTCTGTATATTTTCTTTGTCTTATCCACAATAAACACCTTCCCCCTAATAACGGCAAAGCCACTTTGGCAGTTTCTTTACTGTGCCCTTCAAATACTGGTAGAACAACAGTTTTCTTCTGACTGGTGGGATGTAAGTAGAGGACACATAAGTCCTTGTACAAGACAGTTGGCTCCTTCCCCCGTTCATCTTTTCCTAAGCACCTTGTCCACGCAACTGTCCAGCATTCTAGTTTTGTATCCTGAGAACACAGACTGTGGCCTACTATGGATAAATCCTAAGTTCTGAGAACGTTCTGGGGAACTTTCATGGCGGTCCTGGTCTTTGGATTCTAACGTGAGAGAAAAACAAACGTCTTTTCTAAGCTGCAGTAATTTTCCCTCTTTGCCACACATTGACCTGGTCCTGATTAATTCTATATATGCACTGGGAATTATATTTGTCATGCACCATATATGCTGAATATCCAAATATGCCCTGGGAATTTTACTTTTCATGCATCATATATGCTGAATATTCAGGAATCAGAGACTGTGTGAGAGAAGGGTTTAAGAATTAGCCATTGGATTAGCGATTGGATTAGGGGGTATTCCCTCTGCTCTTCATTCCTGCTGTGACCCCTGGGGGGAAGTCTCTCTAGCTCAGAAGTGAATAGGACAAGGCAAATATCATCCGGTCTATTGGCCAGCACCAGATCTGAATCTCAGAAAAAAAGAGAGAGGAAGAAAAAGGAGGAGGGAGAGAAAGAGAAAGAAGGGGAAGAGGAGAAGGAAGAAAGGAGAATGGAAAGGAGGAGAGGGAAGGAAGGGGGGAGAGGACCTTATTGTACTTAAACAACATTTTTGTTTGTTTGTTTGTTTTGTTTTGTTTTGTTTTGTTTTCCGAGACAGGATTTCTCTGTATAGCCTTGGCTGTCCTGGAACTCACTTTGTAGACCAGGCTGTCCTGGAACTCAGAAATCCTCCTGCCTCTGCCTCCCAAGTGCTGGGATTAAAGGCGTGCGCCACCACGCCTGGCCTCAAACAACATTTTAAATCAGGCAAAAGTAATTGATCACGACAATGATAGTGGCTAGAATAGTGCTTACCTTACAAGATAGCCCTGCAGAGGGTATGACTGACATTTCTCTGACACTGGGACTGTTCTTTCTTGAGGTTTGAGTGCTGGTTACATCATGAGAAAATCCATGCAATTCTTTATAACATATGTGCTTTTATATACACCAATTGTTAATTGACAATGCCGTTCTAAAGGTAAATGAATACAAAATTGCTTACAAATGGCAGAGTTTCTTGCTGAAGCAGATGACCTAGAGCTGTAAGGCTGACCATGTGAATTGTCACTAAAGCTGGTGTCACCAGAGGCAAAAGAGCACATGTGTGCTGTGAAATAACACAGGAAGCATGGCCAGAACAGGGTGAGGTGCTTGAGGGCATTATTATTATTATTATTATTATTATTATTATTATTGAAAAAAGTGTGCTGGCATAAATGAAATGGACATCCTGGCGTAAAACCTGCCCGGATCACGTTGCTGGAAGCAGAGTGAGAGGCAAGGAAAGTCACTGCTCCATTTTTTCAGTTTTGAGAAGAAGGCAAACTAGCTTTAAAAGAAAACACCATCTACTACATTCTTCAGTTTTATGGCTTGTACCAAAATCTCTTCTAGGTTCACATGAAGCAGACAAAGAGGAAAACATTAGTGATAGTCGTAAGGGCTGGAGTCTGGGCTTGAATCTCTAAAGTAATTAGGTCCCTAAAAATGGACCCCAACACAAAAGTAGGGAGTGAAGGTGTGTGTGTGTGTGTGTGTGTGTGTGTGTGAGAGAGAGAGAGAGAGAGAGAGAGAGAGAGAGAGAGAGAGAGAGAGAGAGAGAGAAAGAGAAAGAGAGAGAGAATGAATGAGACTAGAGGAGATTATCATATGTTATAGTTTACGTTATAGTTTGAATATGCTTGACCCAGGGAGTGGTACTATTAGAAGGTGTGGCCCTGTTGGAGTAGGTGTGTCACTGTGGGTGTGGGCTTTAAAACCCTCGTCCTAGCTGCTTGGAAGCCAGTAGTCTCATAGTGGCCTTCAGATGAAGATGTAGAACGCTCAGCTCCTCCTGCACCATGACTGCCTAGATGTAATCATGTTCCCACCTTGATGATAATGGATTGAACCTCTGAACCTGTAAGCCAGTCCCAATTAAACGTTGTCCTTATGAGAGTTGCCTTGGTCATGGTATCTGTTCCCAGCAGTAAAACCCTAACTAAGATATCACACAAGAATGAAAATTCGATTTGTTACAAAACAAAAAGTGCTAGTTTGGAATTTTCTGTTATTCTACTAAAGGATAATTAGGAAATAGATATAGAACCTTTAGGAAACATGAGGGTGGGCATACTACTTAGCACTCTAGAGGTTGAGGTAGGAAGACTGCCAGCCTGTGGTTCCAGCCTGGGATGCTAGCCTGTGGTGCCTAGCCTGAAAACTGAAGGAGAATCTGATCCACACAAGGAGACTCTGTGTCAAACAACAAACAAACGAACAACAGGAGAAAAAAATCCTGAGGGAAGATTTCAGCTAAGTTGTCCTTAATCAATCACACTGAGAGTAACATAGTCTATGGTGTGCATGGGTTTATCCCCCTTTGGTCATCTGTTGCTTTATTCACACACGTGGAGTGTTTCACACAAGGTGTTCATTTGAAAGTAACTACTTTAAGTCATATATCAGCAGTCTGATAAAACAAAATTAAACCTAAAAATCACAGCAACTGTTACATAAAGGGATCCATTAGAAGAACCAAGTTCAATTTAGTAAAGTTAAGATAAAATAAGAGCTTTAAAAATGATTACAAAATTGTATACAAAGTAAAACCATATATTTTAAAAGATGAACCTTGTCTAAAAGATTTTTTTAAGGCAGATTTTAAACAGTTAGTCTCACCAAAGCAAGGGTGACAATAGTAACCCAAAACGAAGTAGAAAGGACTAGAGTCTCATACTTCTTCCCAAGCATCTACAATGATGAATTTTTTTTACAATAAATATCAGCATCAAAATGGATAATAGAAACAATTAAAAATTATAGTTAAATAAATAGGTATACAAGAAGTGGTGATAAACAACCTTTAAGACAGATCCGGTATATTTAAAAAGCATTTATTTATTTTTTTATATGTATCTGAATTTTTGTGTGTACCTATGTACACCAAGTTTGTGCCTGGTGCTCACTGAGGCCAAAAGAGGGCATCAGATCCCTTGGAACTCGAGTTACAAAGTTGCCAGCTGCCATGTGGGTGCTGAGAACCAAACCTAAGACCTCTGGAGAGCATCAGGTGCACCTAACTGCTGAGCCATCTCTCCAGCCCCTAATTATGGAACTAAAAGTAACTTTAAAAGACAAATGATACACGAGAAAAGAGATTCAACAAATAGAACAAAGACTAACTATAGAACGTTCCCTCATAAATTAATACAGGTATGCTAATATTCTGTCAGTGTTGTAAATTTTCTGCTATAATAGAAATGTTCAAAGGCCAAGCTGTTCAACATTGTATCCACTTAAAAGATCACTAGTGCTAGAATTGAAATATAATATCCTGAATACATTTGGTTAATTTCTTTGAAAATTTTTATTAATTTTTGCAATTTCTTTTATTTTTGATATCATAGCATAATTATAACATTTCCCCCTCTGTGTCCTTTCTCCAAAGCCTCCCATATACCCCTTCTTGCTCTCTTTCAAATTAGTGGCCTATTTTCCTCTAATTGTTATTACATATACATATGTGTATATATTTGTGCGTATGTATTTTCTAATGCATAAATACAACTGTCTTAGTTTTGGTTTCCATTTCTGTGAAAAGACACCATGACCAAGGCAACTCCTATAAAGGAAAATATTTAATTGGGGCTGGTTTATAGTGTCAGAGGTTCAGTCCACTATCATCACGGTGGGAAGCATGACAGCATGCAGGCAGACATGATGCTGGAGTAGGAGCTAAGAGTTCTACATCTGGATCAGAAGGCAACAGAAGGGAACTGTTTCAAACTGAGCATAGCTTGAGTATATATAAGACCTCAAAGTGTGCTTCCACAGTGACACACTTCCTCCAACAAGGTCACATCTCGTAACAGTGCCACTCGTTATGGGCCAACCATTTAGACACAGGAGTCTATGGAGGCCATATCTATTCAAACCACGACACCCTTTCTGGAAAGCTCTTCAGTGACATGACTCAAGACCTTAGAAATACAAACTCTTTGACCAACATCTGTTCTTTTAGGAATTCATCTGGACAAAATAAGATTTTCAAGTGTAGTGGAAGTTTCTTGTATAAGCATATTTATCACAGTATTACTTCTAACAGTAGAAGTCAGAAACCTCACCAGTCAGTGATATAGAAATTGTTAAGTGAATGAGGGTCCTTCTCCTTGCCCAAACTCTATAATATTTTTGTTATTGCTTAGTGATAAAGAATGCTCAAAAAAGAAACAAAAACGAAGAACATAGTATGCAGTGCAATCATAGCAAACATTATAAGCACATTGCACATATATGAGCACTGTATTTCATGAAATAGGATCATAATACATTTCATAATACATAGGAATAAAATTAGGCAATAAAAAACATTGTAGGTCATTGTCTAGGGGAAGAGAGGTTATTTTATTTTTATCTTTTTACTTTCTTGCTTTCCCTACTCCTACAAAATATCCATGAATAGTTTTTACTTTTAAAATCAGAAAAGAACAATGACTTTTGTTAAAGCATTTAAGACCCTTCCACAATTTCCCTCTCTTTAGGTTTAAATTCTTGAATAGACTGAGTCTCTTTACCCTTCCAAATCGTTTCCAACTGCTGGTTATCAGTCATATCAGGCTTCCCTCTGTGAGGTGTCTGTCCTTGCCTGTCTTCCCCTGATGTGGTCTGATTTCCTGTGGAGCACCAGACAGTTTTGGAAACATTCACAGACACTCTCATTTATCCTGCTGAACAACCCTGAAAGGTAAGTATTACAATCCGAACTTTATAAGGAGCAAAAGGGGAGGAATCTGTTTGCAACCAACCCTTTAGCTTCCCCTGTACAAATGATTTGACCCTGGAGCTATCATTTACTTACAGGGTGACTTCAGAGTTCTTTTAAGTCTTAGTTTCTATTTAAGTCTTATCTTCCTCTGTACAAAACTGGGGTGGGGGTGGGGGACACAGCATAAAGACCATGGGGGAAGAATGGGTGTTTAAGATGAGCGGAGGTGAGCTCCACCTATTAGCACAGTGCCTGACGATTATTAGAGCCAGGAGGTCATTCTCTGGATGATGAGCAGAAGTGGCAGGTCTCAGCTCACAGGCCTGAGGCTTAGAAAAGGGAAGCAGAGACAGAGTAAATGCCAGGTGAGAGGGTTCCCACATGGATAACATTTTCAAAAGGCTGTAGTGTGGTGTCTGTTCCTTAATGGACTCACATTTTTTTACTCAACAGTGCTGTACAGAGGTGTTAACTTTTTCTATGGCTTTCCTCGGAGAGGCTAAGGCAACAGTGGCCGCTGGGAGACGGTGTGGCACAATCTGAGGGCCCTTCCATTTTGCCACAAAAGTCCAGTCCCACGAAGCCTAAAGACACCCAATCAGTGGAAAGGATTCTTGGTTTTTATGTCCCAAGAAGAATGTGTAACATTCAGAAAAAGCCCACACCCACATTGTTCTGTAAGCGTCTTCCTTACTAGGCAGTGGGCACCACCAGCTTCTATAAGCCTAGCATTATCAGGAAATAATTCAGAAATGCACACTGAAGGAGTTCTGCTACAAATGGTATTTATTACTTCAAAAGGGAGAATTGTTTTCCCTTTTATGGTATCTAAGATATCCATTTTTTTTTTTTTTGAAACCGTCTTCCCAGCACATTACAAATGACTTCAGAGTTGGGAAATGCTCCTTGCTAGGAAGACAAAGTTTGGTCCCTAAGATCTGATGGGAAGATTGTTTATTTGGGCAAACTGCATTCTTCTGTCAGTGAGGCCTAAGGAGTTTACTATTAATCCCAAATGTAAACCCTACTTAAGAGACACTGCTTACAGAGGGAGACTACTATTTAACTCTGGTGTTCAGAGCACATCTTGTAAACTCCTCCAGAAAAGGAGAGCGCTGCTGTTAGTGGGGAGGCACCTCACGTTGGGAATTCTAGTGGCTGCCTTAGGTGATCTGAACTCACTGCATCTTCCATTTCTACTCCATCAGACTTCCCTCGACTCATATGAGGATTTCTCCTGTAGCTGAACACGTGCCAAGTCTAGAGGGGCAAAGCAAGAGACCGGAAATGGTAGCCGTTCTTCCTGACGTGGGAACTTTTCCCTTTCCTGCTCTCAAGAGTTCCTTTCCAGAGAACCCAAGGGACTGGAAAGGCTGCAACAGTAGGCTCACTAGTCTTCCGAGCAAGGAAGCACTCTGGCCTACTGCAGGGCAGACCCATGCTGGAGGGGCAGGAAGGAGGAAGGAAGCAGAGCTTAGGTCCTTCCTCCTCTTGCCACAGATTCTCTAGGTAGTTCCTTTTTCCTCTCTCCCTTCTCCAAGTCTCCTCCCCTTCCTTCTCCTCCTCCTCCTCCTCCTCCTTCTCATCTCCTTCCTCTCTCTCCTCCCCTCCCCTCTCCTCACCATGCCTCGGGTACTCAAGACACCCAGCTAGAAGAAACCTTGCTCTGTAGTTTCCCTGTACCTAAGTGTTCTTGTAAGTGAAGGGAAAGAAGGAGACACTTCACCCAGAGCAGAGTCCTTAAGAAGGCTGGCAGCAGGATTTGCCAGCCCTGTGGTCTTGCCTCCACCAGGCACTCCGGCTAAGGCCTTTCAAGGTTTCAATAAAAAGTGGAACGAAGCCCCTGGCCTTAGAACGTTCCAGGGCAGCAGGCACGAGCCCCGTCCCACACCCTCTCTGCTTCCTCCTTTGCAGGTCTCTGGACCAAAGACCCGCTACCTCTTATCAACTCTGCTCTTCACAATGGGAACATCCTCCTGGAATTTCTTTAAAACTCTTTTTTAAAAAGTTATTTAGATCTATTTATGTTTTCTGTGTATGAGTGTTTTGCCTGCGTGTATGTATGGGCCCTATGTGCTCAGAGGTCAGAACTCGACATTGGATCCCCTGCGGCTTGAGTTAGGGGATGGTTGTGAGCCACCTCTTCTTTTTCTATTTTCTTCCAGACGCTCAAGGAAGCCCCAGGTGTGTCCCCATGCCAACCTTCTGCGACCCAAACATCTGGGTTCCTCAAAGTCAGTTTAACTTTTAACTTCAGGGCCTTAGAGTAGCAAAGTTGTGTGTTCGCGCGCGTGCGTGTGCGTGTGCGTGCGTGTGTGTGCGTGCGTGCGTGCGTGCGTGCGTGCGTGCGTGCGTGCGTGCGTGCGTGTGTGTGTGTGTGTGTGTGTGTGTGTGTGTGTTCAAAGCTTTAAGAAACAAGACCACTGCTTCCAAAAGGCTCGGGCTTCTGGAGGTTTCTATCCACAGGGTGATAACAGATCTTGAAACAGGATCTTTGTAATCTGGTTCACTTTGCATTTCTCCTCATAAAGCTACACAGTAACAGCCAAGGGCTATGAATACACTTAGGTAGGAGAAGATAGAGAGGAGACATAAAGAGCAGAGCTGTACCCCTGGCGTTGCCTCTTTCTGTAGGCTCTCACAGCCCAGCAGGCCATAGCACTCACGGCAGGCTGCAGCCTAATTCTGTGGGCAGACTGCAGCCTCTCCCCTTTCAAGGTTGTCTTACACAAGCTTAGTTGCAGTTTTCCAGATACTCGGCCTGGTCCTGGGCCACCTTCTCCAGTAAGAGACACCCCTCCCCTTCCTCCCCACCCCAGGATGCGATCTGTCTGTAGCCAACATGCTTTCCAAGTTTTGGAGCAGGCCACCTGGAAATACAGAGATAACCTGGTGAAATACGGGATTTACAGGGGGCCGGGGTGCACTGTGTGGGTGGGTGGGGACAGCGGAGGGGTGTGGCTGCACATGTCCGGCCCTGGATGATGAAACTGGGAGGTAATATATGAGCCCTGGGAGACCACAAGGGGAATACTATGTTCCTCATTGCCTCCCAAGGAAGATGAACATAATGAGCTGGCTGTGTTTCAGAGAAGAGCAATTAAGATGATTAAGGGACCAGAGGGAGTGACTTAGGGGGAGAGATTAAAGGTATTAAGCATGTATACCTTGGCTGGGCTCAAAGCAGAGGGAATGTTGAAACTCCATAAGCACCCTCAGATTATAAACATCAGGAGAAGGGGAATTGTTTCACAGGGTCCCTGAAGGATGTTACTGGAAGTAATGGGACGGAAGCAAAGAAAACAACTACCTGTTGCAGGCAGCTTCCTAACAGAGCCAGACGCCACAAGTGCAGGGTCATAACTAACACTTTGTTTCTTAAAAAACAACAACAACAACAAAAAACAAATAGAAACACAGTATTACAGGGTAGACCTTAGATAGCAGAGACAGATCTCAAAGAGACCAGACGCCTTGAAGGAAAAATTGGTAAAACTAGACAATGATTTTGTTTTTTAGAGTCTCAGCAGGAAAGGCTCCCTGTTCACTGACGTTAATTATTACTTGTTTTAACATAGCATTTGAAGTGTTACTCTGTTGCACGGTTGCCTTCTATAGTGATCTAGCAAGGCTTGTCTCCTTAATACTCTGGAATAGTCCCTCCTTTGTGCATGAAATCCCTAAGCTGTATCTCTTTGCCTTGCCCTACTCCCGAGCTGTTAAATCTTACCCACTTTTTCAAAATCTTCCCCTTTGGGCCTCTCCAAGCGCTTTGTCTCTTCCTAATTTCGGTATGCTCTATCCATCACACACTATTAAGATTAATAGCTAGTATAATGGGTTGTCAACTTGATTGGCTCTGGAGTCAATCGAAAGGCAAGCCACAGGACACTCCTGTGAAGGGATTTTTTTAAAAAATATTTTATTAGCTTTTAGTTTGGTTTTCTCTTTTTTTAAAAAAAAAAGATTTATTTATTTATTATACGTAAGTACAATGTAGCTGTCTTCAGACACACCAGAAGAGGACATCAGATCAGATTACAGATGGTTGTGAGCCACCATGTGGTTGCTGGGATTTGAACTCAGGACCTTTGGAAGAGCAGTCAGTGCTCTTAACCGCTGAGCCATCTCTCCAGCCCCCCTGTGAAGGGATTTTGTCTATCAGATTACTTGACGTAGGTCTACCCACTGTAAGTGTTGGTGGCATGCACTGCGCTTTTCAGTGGCAATCCAGACAAAGGGGAGAAGGAAAATAGAAAGTTTGCTTTTTCTCTGCGTGTCTTCCCACGTGCTGGCAAATTCATCCACCGTTTGCTGTCATTGCTTGTCATGGGTTTAATATGCTTGGCCCCGGGAGTGGCACTATTTGGAAGTATGGCCTTGTTGGAGTAGGTGTGTCACTGTGGGCATGGGCTTTAAGATCTTCATCCTAACTGCCTGGAAGTGAGTATTCTACAAGCAGCCCTCAGATGAAGATGTAGAACTCTCAGCCTCTCCTGTATCATGCCTACCCAAACACTGCCATGCTCCCTCCTTGATGATAATGGACTAAACCTCTGAACCTGTAAGCCAGCCCCAATTAAATGATGTCCTTTATAAGAGTTGCCTTGGTCATGGTATCTGTTTCTAGAGGTAAAACCCTAACTAAGACCTTGTATCTTTAACTGATATTAGAACCAGCTTCTTTGAACTTCCAACATAGACCAGGTTTTTGGGGCCATAATAAAACAACTGAGACATCCAACTCCTGGATTCTTGTATCATGTAAGCCAACCTGATTTCCATAGTATCTGTGTCACTTTACATTTCTGTCACAACATATGAAAATTATTAGTTTTTCATCTCACCTACACTTACTGTAAGTTTTATTGTATTATTATCATTGTAGCCATCTTAGTAGGTCTAATGTGTTGTCCCCCTGAGTAGGTGTTTTGCTTCCTTATTGACTAAGGATTTCTAGCATCTTTTCTTTTTTTTTTTAAGATTTATTTATTTATTTATTTATTTAATGTATGTGAGTACACTGTAGCTATACAGATGGTTGTGAGCCATCGTATGGTTGCTGGAAATTGAACTCAGGACCTCTGCTCGCTCCGGTCCCACTTGCTCTGGCCCAAAGATTTATTTATTGTTATATGTAAGTACACTGTAGCTGTCTTCAGACAGAAGAGGGCGTCAGAGCTCATGACAGATGGCTGTGAGCCACCATGTGGTTGCTGGGATTTGAACTCAGGACCTTCAGAAGAGCAGTCAGTGCTCTTAACTGCTGAGCCATCTTTCCAGCCCCTCTACCATCTTTTCAAGTGCTTCATAATTATTTTTTTTGCACTCTTTAGAAAGAATGTCTATTTGAGTCAATTGCAAGTTAAGTTTGCTTATTGGTTTCACGATTGCTAAGTGTGTTTATGTGTCTGAAACACTGCCATCTATAAGATTTCACCTTTTAGTTTGGGGGCGGGGCTGTGCATGCAAAAAAGATTTATGTGATAAAGACTCACTTATTCATTTTTTTAATCATTGATTGTATTTTTGGCTTCATACCTAAAAGAAAGGTCTACTGCTAAATCCAAGGATGAGATGGAGTTGCTGCCGGGTTGTGCTCTAAGAACGTAACTGTTTCAGTCTTTGTAGCTGGGTCTTTAACTCATTTTGCGTTAGTGTTAGTATAAGGTGTGAGGTGAGGATGTGGTCTCTTTCTTTTGCTTGGGAATACCTCATTGACTTGTCACCATCTGGTGCGGAAAGAAGTCACTCGCTCCATGCTGCCGTCTGGCCACTCATTGTCAATAAGCTATGAATACATGGGTTTGTTTCTGAATTCCTGTTTCTCATTAATTGCTATGTCTATGCTGACACCAATCCCAAATGCCTTTTATTGTAGTACATTTGTGATCGGTTTAAAAACTAAAAAAGCATGTTTGTTTCACATTCATTAAACCAGGCATGGTAGTATACACCTTTGACCCTGGTACTAAGGAGACAGAGGCAGACAGATCTCTGTGAGTTCAAAGCCAGCCAGGTCTACAAAGTGAGAAAATCAATCTCTCTCTCTCTCTCTCTCTCTCTCTCTCTCTCTCTCTCTCTCTCCCTCCCTCCCTCCCTCCCTCCCTCTCTCCCTCCTCCCCTCCCTCTCTCCCTCCCTCCCCCGTGTGTGTGTGTGTGTGTGTGTGTGTGTGTGTGTGTGTGTGTATGTTTTAAATAAACTATCTATCTGGGACTTTTTTTATCATTTCAAATATTTTAGAATCTTTTTGTCTCTTTCTACAAAAAACTAGAAAATTTGGTAAGAGTGCCATTCGACTTGTTGACCATTTGTAGACAATTGTCAGGCTGACAGCACTACTTGACTCCATGGAAATGGAACACCTGTAGTGAGCTCTTTAGTTTCTTCCACCACTGGTAATTTACAGTATTTAAGTCTTACATCACATTAGCTTTATGTCTAAGTTATTTGTACTTTTGGTTTTGGTTTGTTTTTGAAACAAGGTCTCATATATCAGACTGGCCTCAGACACACTATATAGCCAAGTTTGAGCTTGAACTCCTAATGTTCCTGTATTTACCTCAAGGGCTGATACACAGCTGTGCACCACCACACCTTGCTTATGGAAGTCTTTTTTTTTTTTTTTTTAAACAACAACAAAAATCCCCACCTTTTACGAAGCTACAAAAGAACTGTTTTTGGTTCTGAAGAGATGGCACTTACTCCCCTACCAGAGAACCTGGGTTGGGTTCCCAGTATTCACCCGCTGGTTCACCCACATGTTGACAGCTATTTGTGGATCCAATATAATCTTCTGACCTTTGAGGACACTAGACATGCAAGGGATGCATGTCTCTGTCTCTATATCTATCTATCTGTCTATCTATCTATCTATCTATCTATCTATCTATCTATCTATCTATCATCTACTTATCATCTATCTATCTAGATATAGATACATGTAAATACAAATAAAGTAAAAAATGAGTAGATTTAATGCTTTTTGTAAAAAAAAAATGCTTTCTCAACTTTATTTTTGGATTCCTAGTGCTATTATTTCACCGAGAACACAAACAACACCAAAAAATCAGCAACAGAATGACTGCAATTAATACACACATTTCAGTAATAACTTTAACCATCAATGGCCTCATTCAAATGATACAAAATTATTGAGTCAAGAAACAGAATCCATCTATCTGTGCCTCCAAGAAGCACATGTTAGAGATACAGACACTCCATGTAGCCCAGGTTGGCCTTGGATATGTGGCCCAAACAATCTTAAACTAGGCATTCTGTCACCATGAAACCTCAAGTGCTGGATCACAGATATGTTCCAGCATTCTGCTTAAAAGAGGACTTCCTAGTTTTAAAGGGGTTTGGGCCATTAACATGTATTGAATTTCAAGATCCAATTGAAATGGATCAATTGAGATGACCATGAAGCTTACCGATTTGTTCTTCCTCAGCATGACATACCGAGCTGGGTTTTCATATGTTGAGAAGCATTTTTATGCCGAGGTAATTATGAATCTATGAAGCATATAATTAATATGCTTAAGGGGAGAATTCTACAGCAAGGTTTTGTAGACTGTTGGCATTAATTAAAACTAGCTCCTTTTTTTTTTTCTAAAATGGTACACTAGAAAATATACAAGTAATGCAGTAGTGAAAACAATTAGAAACAACAACTACAAACATGACAGAAACACACACACACACACACACACACACGCACACACACACACACACACACATACACACACACACACAAGCAATTGGATGAGAGTATGGGCGAAGCCTAGCTCACTGGTTAACCACCGTAGCAGAACTGATGAGCATTGGTTTAGTGGGTGATCCTGTCTCACATAATAAAGGTGGAATATGATTAAGGAAGGACACTAGATGTTGTCTTTCCTTCCCTCTGGCATCCCACCCATGCACATGCCCACACCAGCAATACACAAACCATACACACAGAACACTGTACACATATGCAAAAATAAATTAAGATACAGTAGTTGATGTTAAGCCTTTGTCTAGTACATATAATATCTGGGTTTCTTTAGCAGCAGTCTGTATTGGCTTTGTCCTCTTCTGTGTAGGTCTTAATTTTTCATTTCATATCTCATTTATTTTACTGGAAAATATATTTCTTAATGATCATGCTACAAACTCTTTAAATTGAGTCTCTCCTCTCCAGAGTTTGTACTTAATATTGTAGCCCATTGTTTATTGTTATTGCTACTAATTTTGTAAAGCCTGTATTTTATTATATGTGATTATAGAAGTAGTTATTCCTTTAACTTAATTATTAGCTACCTAATAAGTTGACAACAACTATTAAAAAGATTTGAACAACAACAACAAAAAAAAAAAAAAGTAAAAACCCCAGGTCTTGGCAGAGAGCCTATGTGTGTGCATGGGGCCATGTCTTCAACGCTCAGCCTGGCAGTTAACTCTGTCTTAGGGTTCACTTCTTTCTCTCGGCAGGGATGGCAGTGAAGCACAGGAGGGGACATCTCAGGTTTCTCCTGAACGTTCACTGAGTGCTGGAAACACCCATGGTCTTCTAGATACCCAAGACTACGTGAGAGTTTTACAGAGTTACCAGTTTCTAGCATTTCTTGTATAGCTTTTTCATTTGTTACTGTTATTGCATTGAGTAGTAAAGATTAGTAGATTTGCTTTGGAATGCTTTCAACAATTGTCACCTCAGCGGTCAGGTTAGCTTTGACAAAGTTGCTCGTTCGGTGACAGAGGGGCAAGCTTTTTGAACTCCTACTTTGGAGAACCCTCAGAGATATCAAAGCAAATGACCACAAGACATTGAGTCTAGGCAATGTTCTGTGGTCTCCCCTTAAACAGGAAAGCTGGTACCGGGGTGTGGGACAGCTGTCTTCAATGTTGTCACCAAGTTGAGACATGGTATCCAGGATAAATTAAAATACCACAAACGAAACTGTCTTATAAAGATTGAGAATCTTCTCTTCCCTTCACTAAGTTGATGTTGTATGCCTTTGATTCAAGTCCAGAGTCTCAGCACAGCTGGTTTTGACACTGTTCATCAGTTTGTTTTCTGCTTTGGAAGAGAATGCTTCCCCACAGCCATTCTCATTGACCCCACTTCCTTAACCAGCCTTCCGATAACTGATTCTGTGGCAGTTCAACACAGGATGATGCGACTACGGCAAATTAAATGGATTTTTGAAGAGACAGGGAAAGAGCTGACATGTTCTCTTAGAACATGCATGGTTAATAATTGCACAGATGTCGACAATATATGGTAGATAGAGCAGCAACTAGCAGCTGCATGAGAGGTGGGCCTAGGAGATTGACAAGAGCAGGTCATCTGCAAGTTACCAGGAACTGTAGCTAGGACAGGAAGGTAAGGTCCAGAGGGACCTTCAGAGCGAATGTCTTCAGGGACCACACATATAAGGACTTTGATGGCTACTTAAGGTTTTCCCCTAAATCTATGTTGTAGATAGAGGATGCTCTCATAGCTGAGCAGGAGGCCAAAAGACTTGTGGGACTTGGGTCTATTAGAAGAGATGATGCTATCCTTGGAAGAGTACAGGAAGCTGTTAAAAAAAATTAAGGGAGGGAGGAAAAAAGATGGGTAACAAGGACTGTTATTCGATTAGATTTTGAAGACTGGAGCTTCCCAAGTTATTGTCAGAAGCATCTGGCTCTTGCCCAGAACACAGGGGCCATGTTGGCTGATAGCTCACTGCTCAAGGATGATGGAAGCAACCTTGGCTGTGAACTCTGTAATTTGAGCCCACCCATGTCTACTGACTCATGTGCAGAAAGCTAGATAAAGTCAGAAAAGGTGTGAGAAGAATTTCTACCAATTCCTCTCAATTGAGGTGCTGGGTAGAAGAAAGGATTTAGAAACAATTTTTTTCTTAAAAAAAAAAAAATCTGTTCTTGTCTCATTCCGACGGTGCAAAGTAAGCAGACAGCCTTGCCAATGGTGTCAAAATGTAGTTCAGTTTCCTGGACTGTGAAGCAGAAAGCACTGGACGGACGATGCCGTAAAAAGTCCGGCAGGAATGTATTTGGCAAGAGATTCACAAAAGAAATCAAGAGAGCCATAAATCAAATTTTAAGAGCAAATCATTTTAATAGCAGCTAATTCTTATTAAGCTCTCATTGTAGACTGGCCTCAGCATTTAAAAAAATATTCTCTAATTAAACTCAAAGCAATCTTATGAAATAGGTAGTAATATTATAATTAATATAACTATAATATTATAATACTATAATTTTATAGATGAAACTGGAGCATAGAGAGGTTCAGTATTTATTTTTTTAAAGGCCCTTAAAATAAGGAAGTCAGGATAAAAAACAAACAAACAAACAAACAAACCCGAACCTGAAAGTATCTAATAAAAACTAACAAAACTATATCCAGTATTTCCTATGGGGAAATGTGCCCTTAGAACAACAAAACAAAATAAAAAGGTCCCAATAGGGCTGAAGAGATGTCTCAGGGGTAAAGAACACTTGCTGATCTTGCAGAGGACCTAGGTTCAGTTCCCAGCACCCGCATCAATGGTTCAGAACTGCCTGTAGCTCTACTTCCAGGGAATCTAATTCTTTCTTCTGGCTTTTATGGACACTTGCACACAACTGGTGCTCATACATGTACCCAGACATATGTACCCACACAGTAAAATAAATACCATTTTAAAAGAAGGTACCCCAAAATTCTCTGTTGAAAAGAACATGAAAAAAGGTTGAAAAATGTTGGGGTTTGTTATTGATATAAAAGTGAACCGAAGGTGGTGAAAGTTCTCTCTGATGGTCACAGGAACTGAGACGCCTTGAAAGGCAACTTTGAGGCATCCATGAGAGTGGGACATAGGAGACCTGGTGCAGACCTGGGTGAGGACTCACGGAGCAGAGATCAGTAGCAAGGAGAAGCTACTGGGTGACAAAGGAACTTCTGCAGACGTGGAGGCAGCCGAGTCCGAGGAGCACGTCACAGGCAGGTTGGCTAGCCTGAGCATGTGAGAACTGTTTTATTTTTTAAGTAATATTTTCTTAATACAGATTACTAAACTGATGTAATAGCACTGAAATATTTTAATCATGTAGACATGTGGTAGATGTATTATCTAACTGAAGCAGAACATTTGATAAAACTTTGGCCTGACTTTACCTACCATTCCATCTTTTAAAAGAAACAGTAAGCAAGAGGGAAGCCGAAATTCTGGACTTAATTTTATGCAAAACCATCTGAGCACTGATGGAGAAAGAAATTTCACACACACGCACAAATGCGTGATGCTTTTTTGAGTGTCTCATGTTTCCCTTTTACTTTGGGAAATCAAATTTTATTTAATTTATTTCTAATTTTATTTCAGTAAAGCGACAGAATAAGGTCAGTATTGTGTGAATCATTTACATTTTTTGGTATTTACGTTGGGGCTCAGAGCTAAATGGCCCCTTTTACTCAAAAGGTGTGTATCTCTGTCATGCCCCTGAAAGATTTAATGCACATCACTGAACCATGTTTTTAAACTGTATGGTGAAGATGGTCTGTTTCTCTCCAATTCTGTATTTTAGGTTTGTCAAGCTTCGCTTCCACACATTGTTGATTGCTGTGGTCTGGCCTGGTGCTGTTCTTGTGAACCAATCCCCTAACGAATAAAGGAGCCAATCACTGGGCGAGTAGGAGGGACTTCCAGGTTGGACAGAGGAAGAGAGGAAGCAGGAGCGAGTTAGACCATTTTGGCTGGGTATAGTGTAAGGACAAGATGTAATTACGAGTGTCTCCCGGTTTCAATGGCAGATCCATCAGGATTCACCACCAGAAGATTTAGATTTAATAAGGCTTACAAGATTAGGATTTTAGTTGTTGCGCTCAGTGGTTGAGTTGCCATTGTTTCTAAACTAAGTCTGCGTGGCGTTTTCCTTCACGATTTGACTGGGTTCCGGAGAGAGTGGTACAGCAGCAAAGCATGGGTTTGCCTGATGTGCACCACAAAGGCCATTGGGGATTTGAAGCACAGGGTTGGCATGGTAATGACCCCCACAGTGGGAACCTGTGGGGTGGAGGGAGTATGAAGTTCCGAGTAAGAGTCTCCATGAGATAAAAACAGGTTGGCTATTGCCCTCCAGTGCATGGCAGGCCAGGCCCACCGGGCAGAGAGTTGCCGGAGCCCAGCAATAGTGCAGGAACTGCAGTTCATTTTTAATATTTCTTCAACAGTTGATAGATGTGTATACAGAGCAGGATTATTCTATTATCTATTATATACTATTATCAGAGTAACCTAAAGCAAAATTGTCATTTTTTGAGTAAGTTGTATTATAATTAAATAACAGTACCATCTAGCCTTAAGTAAGTTGTTCATATAATTATGGTTTATTTAGCTAGCATATTTACATAGCACTTTTAATTTTGGAAAGGAAATCATGTTTTGGAGATGTGAATATTTGTACCCTAGTTTTCTTTACAACTTGTCTAGTATATTTTGCCTCTTCCTTTACTTTCAAATTTTCTATGTAGTCATGTATTAACGATCACTTGAAAAATCAGATTGCTGGTTTTTGGTTTTTTTCCAACCCAATATGAGAATTACTGACTTTGAATAATTAAGTTTAATCTCCCAGGTCTTGTTGGGATTGCCAGTATTTCCAAGTTTATTTTAACCATTTACATTTACATCAACTCTTTAAAACATAAATCGATTATGTCCTTTGTGAGGTTCCTCTTTCCAAACTTCTTTGGGGTTGAAATTTGATTTAATTCCCACTTATCATTTCTATTGATTTGGAATTTGTAATGTTCTTCTGCTGGTTCACTTTCATTTTGAAAGACCAACAGAACTGAGATTTACTAGTACAAAAAATTTTCCATTGGAATTTTTATTTGATTATTTTGAATTGATCCTGAGAGATTTGACAATGATATTGAGCCTAAGGATTTATGCACATCGTGCACTTGTTCTATAGTTTTAGATGTTAAATTTCATTAGTGTTTAATAGTTCACATTAACTAGCTAGCACATTGATTTTCTTAAGTTTGTTGTCATTTTGATGCTATTGTAAATGCTATTTTTAGACTATATAATTTTAATTCCCAGTTATTTCTGTTAAGTGTAGCAATGTCATTCATTTTGGCACTGAGGCCTTTTATGTGGAAACCCTGCCCCATGATTCATTTCATTGTCGTTCCTACTGATTTTTGTGTGGGCAATCGTGGCACCTAAATGCAAACAGCATTCTGTCTTCCCTTCCCATCTATACGACTTACTAATTTTTCTTTTGTGTGTGTGTGTAATAGAACAGGTTTTTTAAAAATGTTTTTGGGATTATAATGTAATGACATCTTTTCCCTTTCTTCCTTTCAAGCTGTCCCACACCCCTCCTTGCTTTCTTTCCAATTTGTGACCCACTTTTAAACAGTATGAATATTGTTCATATAGTATTAATATATTAGCATTATATGTGTGTAATATACATTCATTATTAACTACATAGATACAACCTGTTCAATCCATGTAATGCTATTGGTATGTATGGTTTCAGGGCTTGATCATTTGGTATTGGGTAGCTAATGTGCTCTTTCCTGGGGAAGTCGATCTCACCAGTGAGCAGCTTTCCTTGCTTCCTTGTGGTTCTTTGTGTAGGACTGGAGCCCCCAGAGCTTTACACATTAGCCTGGATGGAGCTGTTGTTGTCCTTGTTCTGCTGTCAGGTTGGTGAGACTTTATGGGTGTAGCTCTTCTGAAATTTCAAGGAAACAGTCTCACAGAAATCTCCCTGTTCCTCTGGCTCTTTTAATATTTCTGCCCCGTGTTAGAAATGATCCCTGAATCATAGATACACAAGCTGTGTTGTAAGTATATCCAATGGGACTGGGCTCCACAACTCTACATTGTGATTAGTTGTAACACAGGTTTCTTTCCTAGTTATTGCACAAAACCTCGCTTTCTATATTGAATAAGATTCGAGAAAATGGACATTATTATCTTGTTAATACTCGGGAAGAGTGCTTAATCTTTCTACATTAAGTGCGATAGTAACTAAGTTTTCTAGGTTAGCTTTATGGGTTTGAGGGAATTTTCTTCTGTTCCCTGCTTGCTGACAATTTTGATCATGGATGAATATAAGTTTTTGTCACGTGCTTTTGATCTACTAAAATGAAAATGATTTTTCTTTTTTGTTTGGTAATATTATAATTACATTGATTGATTTGCAAATATATAACTCATCTTATAATTCTGTATTAAGCTTTACGTGGTATTGGTATCTTGTCCATTCTTTACATAGGTTAGAGTTACTATGATTTTTGCAGTATATTTTTCTGTGTGCATAATTGATATTGGTCTTTAGGGTTTTTTTTCTGTTGTCCTTTCTTTTTTTTTTCTGTTTTTGTTTTTCTTCTAATGTCTTTGCATAGTTTAGCATCACAGAATGGGCTGAGAAATGCTATGTCAAGTTTTCATTTTTCTTGGTCTTTTCTTAAACATTTTATAAAAGGATACACTGTCTTCCTATTTTGCATGATCAAAGTCATAGCTGCTGTTGCCATGGTAGCTGGAATTGTGGCCCTCACACTGAAGGCTCTTAGGCTACACTCCATTGACTGCCCACATATCAGCTTTCAGCTACTGCTTTGGTAGTGCATTGACTCTGGGTTATAATCTATCCCATATTTCTTTATACAGTAGAAAGAGTCTAATACATGTTAACTCATTCTGCTGTGTTGCTTAAGGTTAACAAAAGAATATTTCAAAAAGATCAAAGAAGTCATAGACAATATTTCATGAGTAAAGCCAAAGAGGACTATAGAAGCCTGAAAGAAGCTTTTGAAACCCAAAAGGTAGGTGTGTGTGTGTGTGTGTGTGTGTGTGTATAATATATATATATATATATATATATATATATATACACACACACACACATATATATATATAAAACCTAGAGTCAATGCACTACCAAAGCAGTATCTGAAAGCTGATATGTAGGGAGCCAGGGCCACAATTCCAGCTACCATGGGAACAGCATATATATTTATATCATATAGCATGTATATCATATATCACCTATATCACATACACACACATATGTGTGTATGTGCACATGTATATGTATAATGTATTGCTTATATCATTACACAATCTAGACTCCTAGCACGGAAGGATTGTGCAAGCTGCTGTATCACTGGACAGATGACAGACATCAGGGGCTTGGCCATGTCAGAGATTGCCTGGGGACACAGGAAAGTCTTACACTCTTGGAAAAATAAAATCACTTTGTTCTAATTAACTCCCAAATAAAAACAACACACAACTAGTTTAAGAAATTTTCCCCCATGGCACTGCTTGAGTGATATCCATCCTATGACTGTTTAATGGCCATCAAGGCAGGCCTGTTTTCTGCTCAGTAGGGAAGATTTCTTGTGGATGGTTTTAATTCTAGGGTTGTCTGCTGGGTTCACTGTGGCTATTCTTAGGTCCACATTGCAACTCATCATCTTCCTTTGCCTAATCTGCTTCATTCCCTCCTTTACGGAGAATGATTTCAAGTGTATTCTTGTGTTTGATGAGCTCCATCTTGGGCCTCCGTTTAGAGAAGGTCTGGAGACCAGATAGTAAGAATGGGTTAGGAGACAGGGCTCACTTGCAGCAGAGTTGGTGGTAGGTTCAACACAATGAAGTACAGCATAGGGTAGAAGAGCCTTATAAACAGAACCTTTAGCATTGTTAAAGTTGGAATGTTATGCTAGCAGAAGGGAACAGAGAAGCCAGAGCAAAAGGTTGGTCACTAGGAAACTTATAAGGCCAAAGAGATCAGAAAACCATGCTAAGAAATGTGGGCACGAGGAACAATGAATAAAATACACAGAACAAGGAAAAGTTGGAGGTGAGCTGTGAAAGTAAGATGTCCCAGGTATCTTCCAAAGAGCATCTCCATTCCTTCAGGACAAAGGAATGAGCTAAGAACAGGACTTCATCTACAATGTCCAAGCTGAAGTACACATGGCAGGTGTGCTTGCCATGTGGAGGTTCAAGCTTCAGCTAGAAAAGAATGGGACCAAGACCCAGTGGGGGAGATCCACAGAGCTATGGTTAATCTTGAATCCCCAGATATCTGGGAACTAGATTAACTCTCAGAAATGATGTTGTCTTCTCTTCCCTGTTAAAAGACAGCAATCTCTCTCTTCTTGAAGATAATGAGGAAAGCTCTCATTCCCCTCAGAGTCTATCTTCAGGTCCTTTTACCCAGACCGTGATTAGGTAATGGGGGACAATAGGGCCTGACAAAAAGAAAATTTCTCTATCACAAAGAGCTACAAGACTAAGCTAGCAATTCTACCAGGTGCTAGGGAATTATTAAGTCACTTGAGTGAAAGAACTAGAATGTCAGATTGGGTGGAGAGGCTATTGGTGTGGATAAGAGGTTTTATTGATTGGATAAAGGAAAGTTTACTGATCACACTAGAATGTGAAACCAGGGTAACAGTGCTAGGAGATGATGTACATTCACAGCTACAACAGCTTCTGCAAGCACAAGAAGTGATGGTCATGCTACAGGAGGATGAGATGCCAGAATTTTTCATTTTACCTAAGTCAATATACTGTAGTACTGGAAAGCTACTTAAATGATCATGTTTCATGGGAAAGTCCAGAGCACAATGGTTCTCAACCTTCCTAATACTGTGACCCTTTAATACAGTTCCTCATGTTGTGGTGATCCCCAGCCATAAAATTATTTTGTTTTTACTTCATAACTATAATTCTGCTTCTGTGATGGATCATATGATATGCAGAATGCAGATGACCCCTGTGAAAAGGTTTTTGACCCTTCCTCAAACTGAGAACCAGTAGTCTAGAGGATCCACCTTTGTGGTATAGCTGTTTCCTCTGGTTGGACATAGTCATTGCTACTTCGTATCAGAGAACAGATGAGTATTGGCAGGATTCAATCACAAGATCTGACCTATGAACTTCCCCCGTGAACAAGAAAGGACTCATAAGCCGTCAGATTTCACAGGGTGCCTCCTCTCCTTGCGTTGTATAAAGGATGTTCTACAAAGTTTAACTACTCATAAGGGACTTTTCAGTCAAGCAGCTTTTTTTGTGCATCATCCAAGAGGCAAAGAGGGACCTCAGTGGTGTAAGGGCAGTAAGCTGTCCAGGGAGCTTCCTGGTATTGGAGATACAGTTGTGTTGCCTGTACTCCTGTAAGTAACCACAACAAACCCCACTGACTCACCAAGCTGGACCAGACAGGATACTGTCTTTGATTGGGCAGTGACCTATTTGGGGCAAGTAAATGTTTTCTTCCACCAATGAAAAAAGTCATGTGACACTTCTCCAATATTCATATGCTGAAATCCTAGCCCCATGATGAGAGTATTATGGGATAGGGCCTTTAGAAGGTGATTAAGTCATAAAAGTTGAGCCTTTAACTGTGGGAGCAGTACCCTTTCAAAGAATCCTGAGGAAGTGTGGTGGTTTAAATGAAAATGCCCCCCCCCCGCCCCGGCTTATGGGGAATAGTACTATTAAGAGGTGTGGACTTGTTGAAGTAGGTATGTCCTTGTTGGAGGAAGTATGTCACTAGGGGTGGGCTTTGAGGTTTCAAATGCTCTAGCCAGGTCTGGTGTCTCTCTTCCTGCTGCCTGCCAATCCAGATGTAGAACTCTCAGCTCCTTCTCCAGCACCATGCCTGGGTGGATGCTGCCATGTTTCCCACCGTGATAACAATGGACTGAACCTCTCTCTGAACCTGTAAGGCAGCACCAATTAAATGTTGTCCTTTAAAAGAGTTGCTGTGGTTGTGGTGCCTCTTCACAGCAATAGAACACTGACTAAGATGGGGAGTTTGTTCAGATCTTTCTCCATGAGAAGACGCAGTGAAAACATTGCCATCTAAGAATTAACTGTCTCTTACCAAACAGAACTCGCCTGTCTGGACCTTGGAAATCCAGACCTGTAAAAACATAAATGTCTGTTTATAAGCCACCTAGCTGATGGCTGTTTGAGCAGCCCCAAACAGCTAACATAAATATTTATGAAAGCTAAGAGGAATACGCCATTAAGAAGGGTACCCTCTCATTAAATCATTCCACAATGGCTGCTCACTGGCCAAGCCTGAGGGTAAAAGAGACCAGAAAAGCACTGGATTCACTGACAACAGTGAGGTTGCTATACTCCCCAGAGAACACTGCTGAGACAGTAGCATGTAACTCAGGAGCCACATAATGAAAGTGGGTGTAATTATTGTAATGAGTGATAACCTTGATTGGTGGCCCGGGGACAACCTCTCAAAGGGTTACGGAGGTAGCCAATAGAATGGATGCAGGGTGGAATTAGGGAGGCCGTGAGAAGCAGAACCTAAAAGATATATGTAGAGAACAAAAGTATTTCTCCTTGCTCCGAAATCTGGAGGAGGCTGACAGGTGAAGATCTGAGTATGTAGCCCATCTGCTGGCAGAATGCCTTCTTGTTTTGGAGAGAAACAGCCTTGCCTCTTTTTAGCCCTTCCATTGGATGAGGCTTACCCACATTCTGGAGGGAAAATGTCTTTATTACGGTCCTCTGATTTCAATGTTAAACTCACCCTATATATCTTCATAGAAACAACCATATTTGATGGACCATATTTGGTGGGGCTGTGCCCCACCTAGCTGACATATAAAATCATTTATAAAAATTGGACAAAATAGAGAGATATTAAGCAAGAAGAAAACTCTACTGATACCTGGACTATCATAACCAGCCCAGTATGATCAGGAGCCTAAAAGAAAATAACCCCTGCAAAAGATTATGGCCTCACTCAGTTTCCAGATATGAGCGAGATCTTAGGTCTGGAATCTTTAAAATAAAGGCAAGCAGGACTCTGTAATACCTCACTGAATGTGCATAGTGATGATTCTGTAAGTGCCTGTAGACATTTAGTCGCTTTACACTAGGAAAGGGGAATACCCACAAAGTTGAGAATTGTTAGATTCAAGGTCTGAGTCTCATAATAGTCCTATGGTCCTCATTACTGTAAGAATATTCAAGTGTTAGATATAACCCAATCTTGGTACTGGAAGTTTCATCTAGTGACAAGAGATAGCCAGATGGGACTCTGTCTCCCTACTATTTGGTGATTTCATTTAGATGTGTGTACTTCATATATGTATATGCTTTAGGGGGTGTCGACGGTATCAGAGGATAGAAGACATTAAGAAAAGAAGACCCTCTAAATCAACACAAGCAAAGCTCCAGGAAACTCACAGAGATTGAATCGGCATACACTGGTCTAAACCAGGTCTCTGTGCATATATTAAGATGTCCAGTTTAGTGTTTTTATGGGATTTCTGAGTGTGCAAGCAAGTGAGTCTCTGATTCTTGTGCCTTCTCTTGGGCTCTTTTCCTTCTGTTGGTTTGTCTTGTCCAATTTCGATGCAATTGTTTTTGCTTTATCTTGTTATATTTTATATTGTTACATTAAAAACAAGTGAAAGGAAGAAAGAAAGAAAGGAAGAAAGAAAGAAAGAAAGAAAGAAAGGAAGGAAGGAAGGAAGGAAGGAAGGAAGGAAGGAAGATAGAAAGAAAGAAAGAAAGAAAGAAAGAAAGAAAGAAAGAAAGAAAGAAAGAAAGAAAGAAAGAAAGGAAAAAAGAAAGAAAGAGAGAATAAATGAATAAATGAAATTCTAGCCACTAAGGTAAAGCTGAGCAAATGGACTGTCATTTATACCTGCTGGGAGAGGTAAAAGTTTTCTCCAATGGAGTGACGCTGGATAAATCAAACACTTCAAGGTAGTCTTCATGTATAGAAGTTGACCAACATGTAGCGGACTCCACAGTTTTTGTGTGTGCTTTTATTTGGTTACAGTTTGGTGGTTTGTTTTGTTTTGTGGTTTTGGTTTTGGTTTTCTTTATGGGTGATATTTTGTTTTCTTGGGTTGGGAGGGGCTTACTGTATTGGTTTTTTTTTTTTTTTGGTTGGTTGGTTGGTTGGTTGGTTTGGCTTTGGTTTTTTTGGATTTTTTTTTTGTGAAAGAACTTAAAGTTGGGTGGGTAGAGAGTGAGAGAGAGAGACTCTAGAAGGACTTGGGGAAGGAGAATAATGTGATTGAAACATTTAAATTTAAACCTTGTTTTAAATCATAAAAATATTTTTAAAAATATGCTGGTATTAGGGTATTTACAGCTTCCATAGACTTATGTGTTTGAATGCTTGGCCCATGGGGAGTGGCACTATTAGGGGCTGTGACCTTGTTGGAAGAAGTGAGTCACTGTTCTAAGGTGTGGAATATACTGATTTCATTAACAGAACAGGCCCACCAGGCATTTTACCTCCTTCTTCATGATGCAAGGTGCAATCATTCCTTGGACCCTCACCACTCAGTCCTTAAAAGTTACCAATGTCGTCTCCTAAATCATGATGGGTTTATCATCCATACACCAGAGCACAAATATATGGCTAGTTCTAGTGTATGGATAATTATGAAATTAGTGATATGGTAGACTAATATGATGCTGGGGACAGTGTCCAGATGTCTTTAGAATATGTTGTGACAAAAGGTAATTAAAAACCACATGAGTGGATCATTTATTCTCTGGGAGTAAAAACTATTCTGATCCTCTTTTATGATAAAGGTAGAAAATAATGCATTTGCCAGATCATCGGTGGCGAGTCATGTATGGAGACCATGTTCATCTCCACATCTGCCACCTCAAATGTCAATTAGAATTGTGGCTTGGTTGAGTCTGTACTAACTTACTGTGTCTTCCAGGGTTCCACTGGCTTTGGACTAAGCCAGACTGGAGAATCAAGTGTAGTTATAACCTTGAGAAAAGCACATTTCTCTCATCTTCTTGGGATTCACAATTGATTTCGACTCGCTATTTATGGGACAACTTCAGGGATTTCTTTTTGCCTTCCTTATAATGATAACCCTTACTCCACATACTAATATAAGGTTGTACCAACCACCAAGTATATCTTTCCTAAAATTACACACTCAGAGACAGAGAAAATGACTATGGAGCTTGTAGGCCCATTACTTGGACCTTGGTCCACACCTCATTTATTGCTATGGCCTGAGTGTTTGTGTGCCTCCAGAGCTTATAGATTGAAACCTAAATCTCAAACTTGTAGCATTAAGGTATAGGGCTTTTGAGAGGTAATATGTCATGAGACAAATCCCTCCTGATGAAATTAATGACCAGAGAAGCATGAGAAAACTTGTTTGTCCCTCTGTCATAGAAGGACTTACCAAGAAAGCAACATCTATGTGGGGCCTCACCAGACATCAAATCTACTAGTACTGTAACCTTGACTTCTCAGCCTGCATAACTATAAAAACATAGTTTTTATTGTTTATAAGTCTCCCAACATATAAAATGTTATATACATATATGTATACATGTATATACATATATATTGCCTTAGTTCGAGTCTTATTGCTGTGAAGAGATATCATGACCAAGGCAACTCTTGTGAAGAAAAACATTTAATTGGGGCTGGTTTACACTTTCAGAGGTTAACTCTATTATCACCATAGTGGGAAGCATGGCAGTGTGCAGGCAGACATGGTGCTGGAGGAGCCAAGAGTTCTGCATCTTGATCTGAAGGAAGTAAAATGGAGATTGTCTTCTGCAGGCAGCCAGGAGAAGGCTCTGATTCCACACTGGATGGAGCTTGAGCATAGAGACCTTGCTTGTTGTATTTGGTTTGGTCAGGGGTTTCATGCATCAGGTTGATCCTGAACTTGCCATGTACCCTTCGATGACCCTCCCACCTCTACATCCTGAGTTCTGGGATTAACTGCTATGCATCACTAGGCCTGATTGGTTTTATGTGGAGCTGGGAATTTAACTCAGAGCTTCATGCACACTAACCAAGCAGTGCACCAACTGAGCCATATTTCCCAGCCTTAGTCTATGGATGCAAGTTTACTTATGTAGTGTGGGGTCTAAGCAGAAAAGGTTATAGTGCTAGCCATGCTGGAGCTTGGATCATATCACCTTCCAGAACCTATGGATTTCACCCCAGAAAAGCAGTGGTAGAAAATGATGCATACGACAAGACCTACACAATCAAGTTCAGATCCCCAGGATTATGAATCAAGACTGTCTTAGCCACAGTGGAACATTTAACCTCTGTTGAGAAAACGAAGACATATTTGAGCCCTGATTGAGTGTCTGAGCATGGAATACCAGCTGTCTAAAACTACTCATATGTGAAATTATTCACCAAAAATTGCTCATCCTACATGAGATTTCAGTTTAGTGAGTCAGAGGACCTTGTAGGAATCCACCCACAATGGTACAACAGCAGGACAAGAGGACACAAGCCATCTGGATAAACAGGGGGCTCAACCCTGTGCGTCACCCACCATTGTTACATCATCTCCCCTCTTTCCCTTCTTCATCTCATTCTGGGTTTACAACCCTTACAACTAGTTCCTGGAGGAGGAAAAAAATAAATCAAGCTTGATTCACCAATTAATCAGCTTGGTATGTGAGAGAAAAAAAAAAGGATGCGTTATACTACTACATGCTTTAGAGTGGTTGTGAGAACTGGCTGAGAAGAAAAGGCACAGGCAAGACTTGGACTGGTGTGTGTGGTCAGAGAAGTGGCCACAAGATAGAATGTAATCTAATTCATTGGAAGTAGTGTGTGGTATAGCTGGCTTGTCAGGAGCCCAAGAGAAGGAAGATTAAGATTAAGGGACAATGGATTTTGGGCCTGGGGCTGTTAACTTTATTGTCTACCTGAGATGATTTAGAATTACTAATGAGACAATCTTCTGGGTGTGTCTACAAGGGATGATCTAGATTAGTTTAATTGAAATGCAAAGACACACCCCAATGGTGGACTTTACCATTCCTTGGGCTTGGGCCCTGGATTGCATAAAAAGGAGAAACCTAGCTATGTACCAGCATTCTTTGCTCCCTTCTTCCTGCCTGTAGGCACAATGTCACCAGCTGGTCTCTTGCACCTGCCACCATGCCTTCTCTACAATGATGGAAGGTATCCCTTCAAACTGTAAGCCAGAACACGTGTTTTCTCCCTTAAATTGCTTTTTTTTTCCAGGTATTTTTGTCACAACAACAAGAAAACCAGTTAGAGCACATAGATGGAAGTGTAAAGAAGAGATGTAGCACCCAACATTTGTCATCGCTTACCACAGTGACAATGAGCAAAGTGCCCTCAGGAGCAGAGGTGAAGTCCATGAATTGACATGACAATAGATAAATACTCAGGGTCTCTATACTGCTGCATATCCAACCTGCCAGCAACAGACTTGGATACGTTCTCATCCCTCAAGCTGACCTGTGAGTCACTTGCTTGACTACTCTGAGTGCCTTCCACTGTGGAAGGGCTGATGATTCACTCTGAGATAAATACATGGTCTGAGTGGTAGGAGTTCACGATTCCCTGAAGAATGATACCCTGGTCTCAAATAGTGTGTAAACACAAAGAGTGTTTTATTCTGCAGAAGTTCAGCATGTTAGGGTCTCACATTACCAAGATAGAGAGATAAGCAAGTGAACTCGCAGGCCAGACTTAAAGCACATTAGGGGAAGCACATTATCTTGCTTCATCTCTAGGGACATTCCAGAACCATTACCTGGGTGTGGGGGCTAGAAACTGTTGCTGGAGAGGTCTGGAAACTACTGTTGACCCAATTGTCCGTGCCTCAGACCAGGTGGCAGGGCAGCTTCTGAGGCCTGGACTTGCCTGGACTTGCCCAGTTCTTGGAAACAAGGATGTAGGCCTCGTCTCCTGAACTGCCAATCTGAAGCCTGTCATGGAGTCAGCCTAGCCTTCTCAGGTTTAACTTTGTATTTCATTTCTGCAGAGCTCTACCTGACCAAACTATCACCTATGGAAATATTCACTCTGATAGCATGGAAATCCGTAACATTGCAGTAAACCAGGGACCTACTACATGGCAAAAAGTTTGCAGCCACGGACTTTGGCATAAACTCTACTGGTCATAACACCCACAAGTCAGAAGCTTTCACTTATGAGAGACAGGATTGTCTCAACACCACATCCCATGATTTGGGTATTACTTTGACTAAAGTTATTTATATGCATCTGTGGTCCACTGAAGAACTACAGGGTCTTGAAATTAAAAAGGTAGAAACCAGGGTAGCTCAGAGACTCTTATTAAAATAATCGAATATTCCAGGTGTTCCTTGAATCGAGGGACACCCCCCCCCCCCCATGTTCAATGATCCAAACTACATAATTATCATCCTGGACCCAGTTCTCATCTCAAACTCCATTACAATTTTTGTGTATGATATCAAGCCTTACAAGCTCCACCTGTACTTACTTTAAGGTACAACTTACAAGTATCTACCTAAAATTCTCTTTGGTGTTTCTACTGTCCTGTTTGTATTTTGAGTCTGTTGTCTTTGTATTTATCACTGTGACTTGGGCTTACTCCTAAATTCCTCCCAACCTTTGCCGAGATAAAGTCTTTCGTATGCTAATAAGGTGCTGGTGATTGGCAGTTCTGGGACACTTTCTGGTGGAACTGACCGCCAGAAGGAGGCGAGATAAGTTGGGACTTTCACCTCCACCACGTGACCGCAAATGGAGGAGACAGAACTTGAGGGTTAAATTAGTCACCAAGCAGCCCCCTTTATAGTGGACCAAGCCTACCTGGTTGTTGCCAGGAACTGTGGGGGTGCAGTTTAGACGGGATACCAACTGTGAACTCATCCCTTTTCCAATCTCCGGCTATCTACACTTGAGAAGCAGTTAACTTGCTATTTTGTGGTGGGAGTTATTTTCGCTTGATTGCAGTGAACCCAGGAGGGTCTGAAGTCCTTTCTGCTGGTTGAATTCCCATGGGCTCGGAGCCTCCCACCCCCATCCCAGCCTGTGAGGCTCCACTCACGTTGCTTTCCTGGCACCAGAAAAATTCTGCAAGAATAATGAATTTATTGTTAAATCCGCTCTTCCGGCAAAAGCTGCCATTGCTGCCCCGGAAACATCTTTACATCACAAAAGTATTGGTCTCCTTTTAAAGTGAATGAATAAATGAACCAAAATACCAATGCTTTCATTTCCTGGACTCCAAAGCCATGCTTACAGTAATAAAAGACAAACCAGTGTAACTAAGTATAGATGAAAGAGGGTGGAGTTACCTAGTGAAACTCACATGTAAAAGCTCCCTTGGCTGAAAGACAGACCTGTCGGGATACGAAATTGGCATTTCAGAGCCATGTAATTTATGTAAATGAGACTCTGAAAGGTATTTTATCTTGGTCATGTGCATAATCTGAAAAGAAAAAACCATCAAGATCCTCCCTGAAGATCATCGCTTCCCGCTGCAGCTTTCTGGGTGATTTATCAAGATACTGGACATGAGGCCACTCCTTTAAGTGGTGGACAGTTTAAATTCCATAATTCTGACCACTTCTGAGCACCGAGTCTGGGCCTGGAGTCCTCCCTAAGCCCTGGGCCACTGCTTGCGTGAACAATGGGCCCACAGCTGCCTCCGCGCAGCCGCAGTGGGCTGCAGCCAGCCTGACTGGGAATGATTAGCCTTCTCCAGGCAGCTCTTCCCCCCACCGAGTCGCTGGCAAGGATCCGGCTTGGAGACAGCTCGTGTGTGCTCCTGGCGCGGCGTCTGCTGTTGTCATAGATGTCTGGGGGAGCCTGGCGGGCCCCTTGCAGCGGAGCTTCAGGACAAACGGGGGGTTTCATGGGGGTGGAAGGGATAGGGTGGGGTGGAGGCGTCTGTCCTGAGTGTGATTCCATGCAGGGGTGAAGAAGCTGGTCGGAGAAATAAACTAGAAAAAGGTCCCAGCCACGCAGGAGCCCAGGAATGCCAGGGTCGGGTTTCTTTGGCCCGGAAGTCATGGACCTCAATAACCTACCGAGGACCCTAGCTAGGGCGCTTCATTGTAGTTGACCTGAGACCTCTTGGCTGTCTAAAAGCCAGCTGTAAAACAAAACTTCACATCAAAGGACAGATGTGGCTGGGAGCAAGTTACCCATACAGTGCTAAAGCTCAGAGGGCTCTGTTTTCCTGGGCGTTAGATTCCCAACACCCCACAGGCACGGGAATGAAGACATACAAAGCCTTGGGGGGGCGGGAGCGGTTACTCGCAAACTAGTGATCTCCCTTTCTTCCTTTAAAGATTTTATTTTTATTTATTTTATGTATGAGTGCCCTGTTACTGTCTTCAGACACACCAGAAGAGGGCACCAGATCCTATTACAGATGGTTGCGGGCCACCGTGTGGTTGCTGGGAATTGAACTCAGGGTGAGCAACCAGTGCTTTTAGCCCCTGACCCATCTCTCCAGCCCTTTTCTTTCCTTTTATTGATTGGGGTGGACTCTAGGGGCTCCTGTTTGCTGAAATCGTGTTTTACCTCTAAGGTATACCCAACCATGGGCAGGTTATGGTTTTAAGTTTTAAGATCTTTCTTAACAAATCCTTATTTCGAGCTTCGGAGTTACTCAAATCATTTGCCCACCTGGAAGTCAAGAGATTCTGTTTCCAGACTCTGTTTCTCACTAGGAAAGGGTGCTAGCTAGCATTGCAGTCTGCAGATAACATCTAAAAGGGGAAAAAAATTACATAAATAAAACTGAAGAGAAGAAATCATTTGGGAGTAACCCTATCCCCTCAAAACTTGATAAGATCTAAGACACCTCAATCCCCTACGACAAGTGGGAACCTGCGCACTGACCTACACGGTCCAAAATGGCCTACTCAATAGGGGTTTGTCTCCCCCCCCCCCCTTCAAACACAAAGCCCCTAACTGTTAACAGGTCATTTTTAAGTGGCACTGTAGCTCTTTCTTTTAACTGGTACAAAACAATCCCTTGCATCATGAAGGATGACTCACTCCAGGACCCAGACGTCCCTATGGTATCTGATTTCTTCCCCAGACACTTAGATATGACCCTGGGTCAGAAGAGCTTTTCACCCTGGTCATATTTTTCTTCCTTGTTTAATTCAACATTGTTTTGTACTTATAAGGAATTGTTACCCTAATAATCTTCCTGCCAAATTGGCCTTAATATAATCCACCTATCACTGACCGACTACAAGAGAAAAATTAAACAAACGTTTTGCTGTTGTCCCTTCTCCCCTGGGGTGGAGCTTCTGAAGCCAGAAAGCCACTTGGATCGTGTATACAACGTTGGTAATTGCATTCCTAGATTCTACAAAATGCCACAGTACTCTCCAGACTCCAAAATAGCTGTTGCAAACAATGACAATTACTGCCCAGACATTTTCAAACACAGCAGGTTACTGGCTGAGGCTGTGATGGAAACCCTAAAAAATATATAAATATTTTGAAATGCTCTGTAAATCAAATTGATGCCCCAGACATAGAGGGGGTTGTGTTGAAGCAGCTGAAGTCACTTGGAAGGTGAAAGGCTCTGTTGAAGGGGGTTTGAAAGTTTGGAGCTTGTTAATATTAAATCATAACTAAATGACTGCTAAGTTGCTTTCTCTTTCTCTCTCTTCAGGAATATAGAATACAATTCTGTCTGGTCACTCTCTCTCTCTGTAAGGGACCTTACTCTATTAAAACAAATCAAAACAAAACAAAAATCACACGGCCAGTCTTCAATTCCTCCACTGCTTCCGTCTGCTCAGTGGCTCCAGCAGCAGGCGAGCGTTGTTGGGTGGTGGTAACTATGACCTCTGACCTCTGGTTATTTTGGGAGACAGGAAGCACTGCCTGCCACCAGCCAAGAGACTTTGATGCTGGCCACCAAGAGTCAAGAGCAAAGATGGATGCCAAAGCAGCCACAACCCCAAGAAATGGCAGTGGTTACAGGACAGCCTGTAGAGGCTCAGCTTATAAATCTTGTGTGGGCTGATTTTCCCATGTCTCACTTTTTCAGGGGGTTGCTGTATTGTTAAGAGTTCTATAATTGATGCAGTGCAACTTTAAGACCACGTGCCATAGGGACCTATCCTGTCCTGGGCTTCAAAGAAACTTCTCAGACTCTGCATGGTCGGGCTGCCCCCTGCCCTGGGGCAAGAGAGAATTACAGTGAAAGCAGTTTATAGACTATCCTCTACTTACTGCTTTTTGTCTTCCTGTGGAACTGTCTCCTGAAGAAGATGAACTGTTTGATGATGCTCTGCCTCATGCAGGTCCCGGGGCAGACTCTTGGTATTACTTGCAACAGGAATCCAACATGTCAACAAAAAGGAAACTTTGCAATTCATATTAAGTTGATCATCCTTAACCTGAAAATTGAAAATAAAAGATGCTCTGAAATTGAACCTGGAGATGTGGTTCAATTGGTTAATTGCTTGCTTATCACTCATGAAGTCCTGGATATGATTCCCCAGTCCAAGAATTGTGCCCACTCCTCTAACAATAGTAATTCAAGTTCCCCCTCCACAACTTGGTGATTCCAAGATGAACTTGATCTACTGGAGCCTCTGTCTAAAAAATCAACCATACAAACAAACAAACAAAAGGCTAAATCTAATCCAATCCAATCCAAATCAAACACTCCCAAATCTAAAACATGTTGGTATGACATCTAAAAAGTTTGGGGTTCTAGACCATTATAGATTTTAAAGTCTAGACAGATATTCCAAACTCTGAAAAATTCAATATCTGAAACCCAGTGAGTCCAAAGAATTTTACATAAGAGATAATTTAGCTGTCCTACAAAAGAGGACATGCTGAAGCTCATGGCAGCCTGGGCCTCTAGGGCCATGGACCCATTGTCTAGCTCTGTTATCAGTAGGGGGAGAAACCATACAGAATGAGTGTTGTAGAGATGAGAACTGTAACCTGGGTTGCTAATGATCGACAGGAAGTTACTACTTGTGGTCCTTAGCAACCCAAAGTCAAAGCATCAACAACCATGTCTTATGAGCACTAACCAGTATCCTAGTTACAATCTTTTTCCTTTTCTGTGTTTCTACAGAGCCCCTTCTGTAGGGCACTCTAGTGTTCATGAGGGCTCAATCCTCAAGACCTAATCATCTCCCATAACTCCCATACTTTCAAACCATCACATGAGGGGTCTAATATCAACACCAATTTAGGGGTGGATGCCAGACTGTAGTGGCATTACTGGGCCACTTATTATCTGGTCAAAGATGTCAATTTTTAATGATGTATCCTTGCCACAGTGTTTTAATGTGCTAATACTCTAGTTCATCTGTGTCCTTACTCTCTTCCTCTTAACAGTGTCCAAATACAAGACAATAGGAAGAGTTGAGAAACGTTGTGCTACTTGAAAGGAAATATATAGATGTCCACACCAGTATTTTTCATCGTGTGTTTGCATATTTGTTATTAAGGTACTTGGGAGTGTATTATGTCTATCTCTAATCCTCATATGTTATAAGGAGAGTACATTAAAAGTGACTTTTGGTACCATTTAAGCACTATTATATTATATATACATATAATCTGAAAAGCATACTATGTAGATGAAAAATGTACTACATAATAGATCAGTTGTTTCTGGAAGAATTGTGAGAGATAACAAGTTTTTTTCTCTCTCTCTCTCTCAGGATTCTTTATTCTCTTATGGGGCTACAGAGTGGTATCTCACAAATGACTTAAGTCTAAGATTGAATTTTTAATTCAAGAACCACTTACTAGGTAAAAGTGGTGATACCCATGCCTGTAGCCACTTGAAAGGTTGGGGCAGGAAGATTTGAGGTTTATGAGTAGTATAGAAAACCTAGCTGGATTCTCAACAGAAAATAAGCCAAAACCCATCTGATGATTTACTGGAGTGGTCATTACATACCAGGTGTCGATCACTGAGTTCTGTAAGTGTGGTTGAAGAACTTCTGCCTCACTGGTTAGGCAGTGTCTCCACACATCATGAAAAAAAATGTCTAGGCTTCTTCATTTGACCTCAAGGGTTCTTGATGAGTAAATAGAATTGGAATTTCATACAAGAATAAGCTCAGTGGAGTGAAGAAGAGGGTGACATAAAGGTCAGGAGGGTCTCATGGGACATCAGTGGAAGAGTCATCTCTCACAAGGCTGGAACCAGATGTTGCACTACTGTCTGGAGCTAAAGTAGCTAGCTGCTCTGCCTGGTAGCCAGATGGTCCCTCTGCTCTGGCCACCTCTGCATGGCTGGATTTTCTCTGTGAAGCCAACATTCTCTGTACCTCCATGCGTTATAGCAGAAGATGTCCACCCACAGAGCTCAAATGTAGGTGTCCTGTAAGGTCACTGAGAACCATAGACTGGCAGAAGCCATGAAGGTTCTTAACATATGAACTTCATATGTCTTAAGAGGATCCATTGGCCATCTATACCACGGTTTCACCTGCTTAGCTGTTGCCAAGTGTGCTGGCTGGCTAATTTTATGTGAACTTGACACAAGCTAAAGTAATTTGGGAAAAGGAAACTTTATCAAGAAAATGACCCACCAGATTGGCCCATAGCGCATATTTTTTGATCAGTGATCAGTGTGGAAGGACCCAGACCATTGTGAGTAGTGCTGCCCTGGGTGCTATAACAAAACAGGTCGAGCAAGCTACAGGGAGCAAGTTAGTAAGCAGCACTCCTTTATGAACTCTGCATCAGCTCCTACCTTGAGTTCCAGCCCTGATTTCCCTTTGTGATGGGTGGTCACCTGGAAGTATAAAGTGATATAACCCTGTCCTTCTTAAGCTGGTTTTGTTCATAGAAACCTAATTAAGATACCAAAGAAGCAAGACTTCATGACACACATTTTCTGCAAGGCTCATTCAGGGCAGTGGTTCTCAACTTGTGAGTCACAGCCCCTTTGGGGTTCTTATGATGCTTTCGCAGGGGTTGTCTAAAACCATTAGAAAACACTGATGTTGACATTACAGTTCATAACAGTAGGAAGTTGCAACAAAAATAATGTTATGGTTGGGGGGGTCATCACAGCATGAGGAACTGTATTAAAGGGTCGCAGCATCAGGAAGGTTGAGAACCGCTGGTTTAGGGGGTAGAATGCCATTCTAGAGGAGAAGAACTGTGCAGATGCCCCAAAAGTAAGATGCCAGACCTTTTCAATCTCCTGTCAACTTAGTCCTTCCATTTGTCTCCTTCACATATTTGCTGTGGCTGCCTTGTGCTTTCTCTCTTACCAGATACTGAATTTTAGCTTAAGATGTAAGCTAAAATTCTTGGGCTCACATGTTTGAACACATGAACTCCAGCATGAGTTCCTGGGGGGGAGGGGCGAGGAGGGGAGGTTGTGGAACCTTCAGGACCCAAGCCTAGTTGGTTAGTCATAGTTCCATAGGAACGGGTCTTAACACGTTCTGGCTTTTCCTCTGTTTCATCCCAAGGACCTCTCTGTTCCTGATCCACAAAGACATGAGCAAGTAGCCTCAGGCTCCCACAGCTGAGCCCTGAAGCTCCGAGTGTTCCACCATGACTTCCCTGCCTATGCAGAACGGTATCTTTTCAATCTAAGGATGGAACCTCTGCTTCCATAAGCTGCTCCCATCAGAAATTCAGTCACAGAGACAAGGAAAGCAGCCAGCGAAAGTTCTCAGAGCTGGTCTCCTGGCAAGCCACTGTCCACTCTGTAGCGAAGTTTCATATCTATCCTTTAGTTTTTCTGCCTTCCCATTTCAATATTTCATATTTAAGCTCCTCTTCACTGAGTGCTGGTCTTTCTTCAGCTCTCATATGAGAGCAACACAGTCATAGCAATTTTTTTATGCACTTCATTCTCTCACATCCCTACCCCTAAGGGGTTGGATCCAGGACCTGGAGCTTGCTAAGTAGCTACTCTACCACTGAACTACACCCCAAGCCTAGCTTCTTGTCCTCTTTCATGCTGTATTCTTCTGTACCCAGGTCCCTCCTCCAGTTTACATAATATTCAAGCCATTTCTGTTATCTTCCTGGGTGCCAACATTGGTGACCCCTCTGAAGCTTTATGACTGCTCTGTGTGTAGGGAAGGATGCTCTTACACATGTGGATCCCCTTGGTCTCATTCCACCATGCTGGGTGCCCTCTGTTTGCTTTCCTGGGACGGAGTAAGTGTGGTGGGTAGGAAAGTACTGTGTGCAGCCTTCAGTGAAGAATGTGGTCGGTGATGTCCTTTGGTGATTTTAAAAACACAGTTTAATTTTTGAGGGCTTATTCCATCTTGTTACAGACAGCCTCAGCTGCCACTATTGAGGTGTTTTCTTATGGATCCTGGAACTTGTCAGCTTCTGCTAATAAGGGCTTTCCTTTCTCAGGTGACAGTGAGAGTCTCAGGATTCGGTGAATGATTTCCTGTAGAACTGATGTTTTGGTGACAGGTCAAGGCTGTACTCAAAACCTTACTGGAATATTCAGTCGCATCGCTTAGAGGAGAGCAGATGTTAGGGTCAAGCACACTGCAGGACTGAGGGCACAGAGCAGTGTGGTACTAAGTGATGGTCAGTCAAGAGGAGCAGCCTCCTACCTACAGGAATATCCAAAAATGTAGCACACGGCCTCCAGATGAAGGGTGGAGAGGCAGGGGTGTAGCTTAGTAGGAGAGCATTTCCCTGATGTGTGAGTCTGGCCCTGGGTTCAATCTCCAGCAACACAGGGGGAAAGGGGATGGAAAGAGGGAAGGGATGGAAGGAGAGAGGATAGAAGGGGAGAGGAGAAATCGAAGTCTGCATTTGTTACCAATAATAGACAATACAGCAGTGGTGACACACGTCTTAAATCCCAGCACACAGTAGGCAAAGACAGGAAAATCTCTGTGAGTTCAAGGCCAGCCTGGTTTACAAAGCAAGTTCCAGGGCAGCCAGGGCTACACAGAGAAACCCTGTCTCAAAAAAACAAAGAAGAAGAAAAAATAGGCAACAATAGAAGAGTTATGTCTTGGAATCTTAGAATTTACTCACTGGTTATCAGTTAGGGCTCATATCAACAAGTGGGGGAGGTGTCTGTGCCTGTGCACATCACTGTATCCAAAGGAACTGAAGCTATAGACAGGTGGCAGATGCTGGCACTGGAAACAGTCCCTTTGATACCGCTTCCAGACTCTACACAGTGTCCATAGTGTGCCGTCTGAAGACCTATCCTGAAAAGACTCTTCTAAGAGCTGGCCTGGTGTCTGAGGGGACCAGCTAGGTTTCCAAAGCATGGGGCTTGGAGCACGGCACTGGGCACTGTTTCAGTACTCCAAGGAACAGATATAAACAACTGTGGTCAGCCCATGGCAACAGCATCCAAAAAACCCAGCTCCCTGGAGGCTTGGGCCCGTCAACAGCAATCCAGTCATTCTGGACAGCTGGTCCAGCATGGTCCACGTGCCATGTCTCCAAGGACTGGCCACCTTTCCTGGCTTGGTGTCTTCTCCTCTTTGGTGACTTCCAGTTGAGTTTACAGAAATTAGTATCTTACTTCTGTGGGTAAACTAATTCTCTCTCTCTCTCTCTCTCTCTCTCTCTCTCTCTCTCTCTCTCTCTCTATCCTTTCTGTCTGTTTCTGTCTGTCTTTTTGTTTTGCTGCTGTTGTGTTTCTCGGGCTCAGAGTTCTGCTCTTTCCCCTTTGCTGATAAGCTCCTTGGCAGCCCCGCCTGTGGGGAGAAGTAGTTCGTTTTCTGGCTGTTTTGAATGGGTCTGGGCATTTTACACTGCCGCAGATTCACTGAAAGGAGACATCAGGTCATGGGGTACTTACAGCCTCAATCCGTGCCATCATGTTCCCGAGCAGGCTGCCCTGAGCAGGTGTGATGTCTGCTGCTTGCCACCCTAGTCAGCCAGTGTCCAGATGGCAGAGCCCCAGGGGTGAGCCTCCCCCACCACGCGTCAGGGGTGTCTGGTGTCTCCTTCCCTCCAGCAGAGGACGCTGACCGGGGAAGCCACATCTGTCCCTCTTGGCTGCCATCCTTCCCACTTTTGGGAAGGTCTCCATTTCACGTCCCCAATTGTCTGCCAGCTTGAACGGAAAGCCAGAGCCGTGCCGGGCCCTAGGATTTTTTGGATGTTTGGTGGGTGACACTTGTGTTAGGAGAGTCGAGAGGGCTGAAAAATGCCTCCCTTGGCTGAGAGGCAGGAAACCTAACTGGTGGGCTATCTGTGCCATACGACTGTGGAAAAGCTGACACAACGCTCCGTTAATGCAACTCCTCTGCTCAGAATGGGCACGACTCTGTCAATCAAAGCTTCTGAGAGCAGCGGCCAGGTTTAGAAAGCGCCTCCCACAGTACCTGGGCCCGAAGTATACAAGCTTCCTGTCCATAACCCAGCAGGGTTATTGATCATTGTGTTACATTTCTACCAGGCCAGATGCTCTCTGCTGGCTCAAGCCCGTTTCTCTACTCTTGGACCAAGCTCTCAAGCTCCTCAGAGAGCGAGTGGTGTCCTTCCCTGCCGACAGCCTTCCAGTCTAGCAAATGGCATGGACGGGGTACACAGGTGCCTGCTGCTCTGAGAGCGAGCCCACCCACCCCCAAACCCTGAGCACGAGCTGATTCCTTCCAACTGTGCGCTCATTGTGGAGCTATTCACAATGAAGCAAAAGGGTTGAGCTTGTCATCCAGGGCTGCTTTCTGTCTGGCAAGTGTGTACATCCAGGTCTCTGCCCAGGGTCCTTTAGAGAAACGTTTCTCTCTCCCTAGCCTGCTCCATAGCTGGGGACAGCAGCTGAGATGTTGTCTGGCAGTAGCAGGTTTTATTTTTAAAACTTTGAAGTTTAAAAGATAGTTGTTATTTTAAAGGGACTGAACTTTTAATATGCAAGACTGTTGGACTTTTAGTCATTTACATCTTGGGGATGGATAAGAAAGTAAGGGTTGACGTGTTTGTGTGTCAAGTTGACAAGGGGTCAATTGTACTGGCTGGTTTTGTGTGTCAACTTGACATAGGCTGGAGTTATCACAGAGAAAGGAGCTTCAGTTGGGGAAATGCTTCCATGAGATCCAGCTGTGGAGCATTTTCTCAATTAGTGATCAAAGGGTGAGGGCCCCTTGTGGGTGGGACCATCTCTGGGCTGGTAGTCTTGGATTCTATAAGAGAGCAGGCTGAGCAAACCAGGGGAAGCAAGCCAGTAAGTAACATCCCTCCATGACCTCTGCATCAGCTCCTGCTTCCTGACCTGGTTGAGTTCCAGTCCTGACTTCCTGGGTGATGAACAGCAATGTGGAAGTGTAAGCAGAATAAACCCTTTCCTCCCCAATTTGTCTCTTGGTTATGATGTTTGTGCAGGAATAGAAACCCTAAGACAGGGTTTCTCTGTATAGCTCTGGCTGTCCTGGAACTTGCTTTTGTAGACCAGGCTGTCCTTGAACGCACAGAAATCTGCCTGTTTCTGCCTCTCAAATGCTGGGATTAAATGTGTTCACCGCCATGCCCAGCTCCATTTCCATTTTTTAAAGGTCCTGAGGATGAAACCTAGGAGTCGGGTACACACTGGACAAGGGCTTTATCCTGACTAACCTTCCCGGACTTTGATTTTTCTTGGCCTCGCTTGATTTTGGGACAGGGTTTTGCTATGTCTAACCTTGAATTTGTGTTCCTGCAGCTTCAACCTTCTGAGTAGCTGAGATTAAAATCATCTCAATCTCCCCTCTCTTCCTCCCTCCTTCCCTCCCTCCCTCCCTCCCTCCCTCCCTCAGGCAGTCCCCTAACATAGCTCAGACTACTCTCAAATGTGTGATCCCCTGCTTCAGTCTCAAAGATGAGAGGCGCACACCACCACGCCTGTTCATTTAAACCGTACAGTTTAGCAGTTTAAAGTAGAGTCCCATAGTCACATCCCTGTCTCCACCATTGACCTCCAGAAGCGTTCCGTCCTCTCAAATGGAAATCCTACATTTGTTCAATAACCCCTCAGCCCTCACTGCCCCTGGAAACCATTCCACTTTCCAGCTCGACTACACAAGTGCCATTGGACATACTTGCTCTGTGTCTGACTATTTAATTTAGCTCATTGTCTTAAGGACCCCTGCATGATACACAATGTGTCAGAATTTCCCTCCTTTTAAGACTGGATGAATGTCTGGACACACTGTTGAGTGTGTTCACTTGTCTGATGCTAGACGCATGGGATTTTTTTTTTTTTTCCATTTAGTTCTTTTGAGGAAGGCCACAGTGACTGTAGAGTGCACATATCTCTTCCGGTCTCTTCTTGAGGGTGTGTCCACGGACACAGAACCAATGGAAGGTCCATTGGCTCCATGCCTTGATGTTTTGAGGAAGGGAATGGCATTTCTCATAGACGAGGCCTTTCTGGCCTGTGCTGTGGTGGGCAGGGCTTCTGCCTCCTTGTTCTGTTCAACATCGCCCGCTCAGTCTGCTTCTTTCCTTAGTTGGAAGCATTGCTGAGAATTTTTAAGGTTTTAAAATCTATTTCTTTGGACTTTGCTTACAGTTATAATTTATCTTTTGTATAATTTCCATTATAGTCCATGTCACCAGTGGGTCACAGTGGGCTGACAAGAGGGTTTAACATCACCTGTAGGCTGGCACAGTTCTTTGAGGTGATAAAAACTTCATTTTAAACCACGCTTAGCAATTCTCAACTGGAGTTGCAGGACTTTCCTATAAGGGGCAAAGGTGAAAGGTCAGCTCTGTGGTGTACCTCGGCCTTTGTGACTGACTCAAGAAGGCACTTAGTGACAATGAATACTTGTTAAGATATATTGGGTGTGTGCGAGAAAGGAATGGAGGACAGGCAAGCAATACTGTCACTTGGCCTGTCTCTTCAGGCTCCCTGGTGATACAGAATTCTGCTTTAGACCTGGCTATAACTCCTCAGGCATTTATTTCTTAGATTGTGAGAAAAACTTAGCAGCCCTGGGACCTCCAGCTTCTAACTACAGAGCTTCAGACCCAAGAAGCAGACACCACTTCCTGGGAAGCCATATGGGTTCTTGGTTCCTTCTCCCATGCCCGACCTTGTGTAGTACAGATAAGGATGGATTGTCATGGTCTCCACTGGGCTCATTTAGACATGTAGGCATACAGCGACTGTATCTAGGAGCGATCCTTCTTCTCTTCCTGATGAGTAGTGACACAGAAGTGAAGACAGTTGTTCCTCCCCGATAGCCATTTCCTGCTTAGATCCCCAATGCCACTGCCATCAGATAAAGGAAGCCACACACACATAGGGGCAGGAAAGGTGACTAAGGAGCCCCCCACCACCTGGAGAATTGGACTATCCCAGGAAACTGCCTGCCTCAATGTTCACGCCGCCGGCTACCTCTGTAAGTCTGCTTGTCTGTAAAAAGGCATTCCTGGAAAAGCAAAGGTAATTTAACAAGCAAAATGTAGTCACTCGAGTGCACTTTCTTCTTGGATGGCAACTTCAGTGGACTGTTAGATGACAGGATGCAAACATGTCTTTCCTTGGCAGAGCCAAGCAGGATCAGCCCTCTGTCTGTCTCCAAAGGGTCCCTGAAATTTCAGTCCCTGAAATCTGCAAGTTGTGAAGCCACTGATCCAATCCGAGTAAAACTTGCTCTTGGGCCAGGGTTCAGGATTTGTTTTCAAGCCTAAATGCTCCCCAGTCTGGCCACCTTTTTAATGAAAGACTTGAGCCTCTGGCTCTTGCTTGTCCTTCTGTTTCTGCTTGGCAAGAAGAAAGAAGGAAGAAAAAGAAGAGACCGGTTCACCAAGCTTTAGTGTTATCTGTGCAAGTGTGTATTTGTGTGTGTATTACACATAGTTTAGGGAGCTTAATCATGTTTGCAATGCATGTGTGCATAGCTGTAGAGTTGTAGGCCTGAGTCCACTCAGCCTCTGGGCGTGGTCACTTGGGGAGGTGGAATGTGGGGAGTTCCATGCCAAGTTGTAGGGAAGCACAGTTTGAAATATAGGAGCTGGCTGGCAGGGTGGGGATCCCCAGCCCTGTGACGAGGTCAGGGCTGTAGGATTCTCAGACCCTTGGACATCCAGTCACGGCTGGGAGTTACAGAAAAGCAGAGAACAGAGTTGGGGGTGGGGTGGGGGAGCGCCGGTTTTTCCCATCTCAAATTATCCCTTATCTTGGCTGATGTAGGCTCAGAGTAGCCTTCTATGGGAGATTAGGCTGTGGCTCTGTAGGCAAAGGCCTTCTTCATGGCTCCCCATAGTAGATCTTGAAGAAAAGAGACAGCTCATGGTTCTAAACAGTTTATTGTCATGGTGGAAAATAGATTTGTAAAACCATACCCTACTTTTCAGGGTGGGCCTGAGATGAAATACCTTTTGCAGGGAGGAATGTCTGGGAAGGGGAAACTTATTGGCTAAGCCCTCAGAGCCTCTAGGTACCTCATTAGCATGGAGAACTCTGTCTTGAGCCTACGTGACCATAGGACATGTTTCTTTTCCGTGAGAAGCACTGCACACTCGTTCCAAGTCAGGAGTCCGGTAGGGAACGGGGAGTCGCCTTAAGCCTCAGGTGAGTGCCCACCGAGTCTCCAGGTCTCAACCTGCTCTACCTACCAAACTTCCTAGCATGGTTTTACAGCTCATACATGGCATACAGTTCAGTGAGCTTTATCACGTGTGCATCATGTGTATACATGTGTGTCTTTCATTAGCATTGGAATAATTCTCTCCTCTTGTTTTCTCCCCAACATGCCTTGTGTGTTTTATTGCTCTCCCACTTCCAAATTGCCCTTCAGCATAAACAAAACCACCACCGCAAACCCCCAGCTATTTGAAAGTTGCTTGCAGACACGGAGCCACAGCTCTGAAGAAGCAACCTTTATTTGTACGTGTTCCTCTGAAGTGAATTACTCGGTATTAGTCGCTACAGCTGGGAATTTTGCATTGTGGGGTGGTAGGGCTGGGTGGGAGGGGGGATGGGTTGAAGGTGTTTAACCAGGGCAGCTCTCCATGCTGATGGCAAAGCAAAACGGGTCTGAAATCATCTTTGGGAACAAGGTGGCCACACAAGGGTTTGGTTTCACCTGGCTGAGCAGCCTCGGAGCCATGTTTCCCTGTGAGGTGTTTTCACAGCTTTCTTCTGAGCCCAGCCCAGAGAGGTGACACTCAATGTGTAGCTTCCTAGGTATGACCCACAGCAGGGAAACAGACCAGGAAGTGGTGGGTGAGCTTGGGCTCAAACTTGATAGTAAGCAGGTAAGTCTCTATGTAATCCAGGCTGGCCTGGAACTCTAAACTCTCCAGATCTGCCTCCTCTCAACTGGGATTGATAAGTTTTGCTCGTTTGTTGGTCCTCTTTTGGCTTTTAAATGTCAATATTGAGACAAGAGGCAGAATGGGTGGGTCCATGGTGATCAAGAGCTACTGACATAGCACACATACTCACTTCTCACTGGAGGAATTACACAAGATCTCTTCTCTGGTTGGGGAAAAGGGACGAAGATACAGTACGGGAATGCTGGCTGCATCTCCTACACACTAACAAGTGGACAGTCTCAACGTAAACTACCTCAGTGCCCAGCCAGTTTCCACTCTAAGGCCTCAGTTGGGCCATCAGAACGGTGACAGCGTGGTTTTCCTCCCTGGCAATACCTCCTAGCTCCAAGAGTCCTTTCTCAGTTTCGTTAACACTTTGAGCCTGCTTACACCTGGTCCTCATTTCTTTCTTCTTGGTTGTGAGACAGCTGTTGCAGGATTTGTCACTGTGAGCCTTGAGATTGTGTTGTTTTCTAGGTGTGCTGTGCCTCAGCCCTAGCACACACCTTTAATCCAAGACCTTTCTGTTCACTGTAAACAGGCTGAAATAAAGTCAGCCATAGGTCAAGAGCTGGAGCAGGCTACTTGTTGACTGGGAGTGAACATAGGAAACAAACAAACAAACAAACAACCCAAAAAAACAGTAAGAGGAAGTCAGGAGGACGGAATAGAGAGATGCACAGGAAGTAGAAGGGAGGGACATTCAGTCTGAATGGTGTGTGAGACAGTATGGAAAAGGGGAACTTCCTTTTGGGATGTCAGCTGAGGAGGAAGGTCAACTGGATACTTCCTCTGCCTCTCTGAGATAGCAGGCTTTCACCCCAGCATCTGGCTCCTGAGTCTTTATTGGTAAAATTGAATAAATGAGATTTTATTTAAAAAAACAAAAACAAAAAACAGACAACAAACCTGGAAGCTACTTTCTTGTGTGGTTTTGCTCACTGTTGATTGGCTGGCATTACAGATCCGAGTTTAAGCTTGTCGAGAGCCAATGAAGTCTCCAACATTCTCAAAGACAAAACAAATAAATAAACAATAACAAATAACAAACCCATGGCGCTTAGTTGCTGTAACATCTGTTTAAATTACCCAGGGTAGAGGAGTATAGATGGAAACAAGACCCAGCCCGTGCTGGCCACTGTGGGAACTGGACAGAGAATGGCGGTGCTGATCCTTGCTCCTGTGCATGGGTTTAAAGATGTACAAAATAAAAGGAGACAAACAAGTGCTGATAATTGTCTAAAATCAGGTACTCTGCATTAAACATTTTTTGAGCTGTGCCTGGGACACTTTATTCTCTCTTTTAGCATGCTGGGCCCTTATGAAGATAGTATTTTATCTAAATACATAATGTCTAAATTCCCTTAGACCTCCATGAATAGATGCCATTTCTCTGCTTTTTAGGTCCTTTCTCTTCACTAACAGCAACTGAATTAATCAGAAGGATCAACCTGGTTAGAATATGGTAGGGAGGGGGCTAAGGCCTCCCTTTTAGTTTTAGGAGACAGGGTCTCCCTATGTAACCCAGGCTAGCCTAGAAGTGACTGGCCTTGAATTGGCAATCTTCCTGCCTTGGCCTTCTAGAATTACTGGAGTATGCTACTGTGTCCTTCCAACATTAGTTTTAAAACAAATTGTCTTGGGCTGGAGAGATGACTCCATGGTTGTGAATGCACATTGCTCTTTCCAAGAACCTGAGCTCAATTCCTAGCACGCATGTCAGGCAGCTTATAACTGCATGTAACGCTGCATATATCCCCCTGCCCCCTCCACATACAAATCATTAAAATAATAGAAATGAGTAAAAATAAATAAAGTTCTCTTTTAGATCCAGAAGTGCCATTGCTGACACTGGTAATTATGAAAAAGAAATTCCCAGCTGCCCAGGGAACTTCTAAAAGGGCCGCTTATATGGAGGAGGGACATTTAAAATGATTCCGTTATTTTGCAAGAGGAAAAATATATAGTGTGAACAAAAAATACAGTATGGATTCTCAGACAATTTTCAGACAAATAATGTTGGGAAGCAGTGTCTAGATGCTCTCTTAATATGAATATACACATGTTTCACTAAAAACCTGAGCTGAAAATTCAGAGTTGAAGCTGGGTAAAGGAGTCCTTACCCTTTGAAAGAGTCTTGGCATTCAAGAACGGCGGCCTTCCCCATGCAGGTTTAGGTATTTTGCCGATTCACTTTTCAAGGAGGCCAAGAGAGGAACTCTCACTCCTAGGAAGTCGTTACTTTGCTTGTGTAGGCTCATTTTGGACTTGCCATAAGAAAACAGAATGAAGAAGCTACCGAACAGGGTCCACCCATCCTTCTGTGCAGGGCCGGCACGTCATCCCACATTAGTGCGGCTGCGCACTCTCCAGCACTGCTGACAGACCTTGCTTTACTGGCTCTTCTCAAGAGCTGTTTGCTAATTTCCAGGATCCAGGGGAAGAGGCTTGGTTCCTGGTCTTAAGGGTGACTCCATCTTCAGCCTAGACAGAGATATTTCTTCTTTTCTTTTTTTTTTTTCTTTTTCTTTCTTTCTTTTTTTTTTTTTTAAGATTTATTTATTTTATGTGTATGAGTACACTGTAGCTGTCTTCAGACACCAGAAGAGGGCATCAGATCCCATTACAGATGGCTGTGAGCCACCATGTGGTTGCTGGGATTTGAACTCAGGGCCTCTGGAAGAGCAGTCAGTGCTCTTAACAGCTGAGCCATCTCTCCAGCCCCTCTTTTTCTTTTTTTTTTTTTTTTTTTTTGTTTGTTTGTTTTCGAGACCGGGCTTCTCTGTATAGCCCTGGCTGTCCTGGAACTCACTCTGTGGAGATGACACAGGCGATTCAGGTTCCCACTTGCTTTAACATTTCGAAGAACAAGACATTGGCATGCTGTTGAACCATCTGAGTTTTACATTGAATTAAGAAGTGATGTCAGTGATGGCCGACTAGGCCATCTTTTGATACATATGCAGCTAGAGTCAAGAGCTCCGGGGTACTGGTTATAGTCGGCCATCACTGGAAAGAGAGGCCCATTGGACACGCAAACTGTATATGCCCCAGTACAGGGGAACGCCAGGGCCAAAAAAAATGGGAATGAGTGGGTAGGGAAGTGGGGGGGAGGGTATGGGGGACTTTTGGGATAGCATTGGAAATGTAATTGAGGAAAATATGTAATTAAAAAAAAAGAAGTGATGTCAGTCACTTTTAGACAAAAACACTGTCGTTTTTATATTGAAATAAGTGAAACCTTTGAAACGTGTCACCTATTCAGAACACAATTGAAGTTTCTTTTGCAATATTAATTTTCACAGCACATAAGCTATTTTTGACCAACATTATTATATGCAAATTACTCACTAGACTTGACATTGATTTAGTTTTTTAGTTTTTTTTTTTTCTTTCTTTTCTTTTCAAAAGTCAACCCATCCCACTTTGGGAGATGGTCTAAAGAAGCAAATTTAAAATGGATCTGAATTTTTATTTTAGTGCTAAAGTGAGCACAGAGTGATCTCTAAGGTGACACGGGAGATAATAAAGTCATTTGTGGAGTTGAGTTCCGACACGGTAATCTTAAAGGCCAGAGACAGGGGATAGTTTGTACAAATCATTTCTGCATTTGAGATTAAATGTGGGGTTAAAATCACAGTCCTATCACTTCCTTTCGGTGGGGCTATCGCACATTGCTGGAAATGTAGGCCTTAAGCCCATCAGGTAACAGCATCTTCTTGACCCACCCTGCATCCAGCATCATTACAGGTCTACACTGTGGGGGATATGGAGATCAACCTTGTGAAGGGTAAATCGGGATGGAGAGTGAGTTGGCATAGGCTCCTGCGACTCCACAAATAGTCCTGATCTGTGGCACCGGCGATAGGTCTAAGATGGTTCCCAGCACACCGGTGAGACAGCCAAAGGGAACTGAGCCTGCTTCTCCCACACCCCTTCCTAACAGGTGACAGTACCCTCTCCGCCCCCACCCCCACGCCCCGCCCCTACTCCTTCTAACTTACCTCATCAGGCAGGACTTTCACTGGGGCACAGTGAGGTTGTGGTGACATACGATTGGCTGAGGATTTAGGGGCTTAGGGTTGGTTCCAACACTGTATATAAGCTTATGAGCTGTGCAATTAACTCTGATCTGCACCCTGATGCTGGTCTCTGGATTCCTGGGATTCATCGCGTGACTCTGTTGCTCTCACGCCCCATCCTATTCCCACACCATTACTCTCTGTTGTCTTTTAACATGTGGATTCTATATAAATGGAATTCTGTTCTGTATTTTCTTCTATTACGTCTTAGCCTCTCAAGATCAGTTCTCTTTTTAATCTCAAGACAAAATGTCTACTTTTGCTGCTTTGTGTTAGAAAGGTTTTATAAAAGGCTTGTGTGTGTGTGTGTGTGTGTGTGTGTGTGTGTGTGCACATGTTGAGGGCAAAGGGTAACTTAAAGAAATCCATTCTCTCCTCCAGTCATGTGGGTCTTGGTAGTCAGGCTTGACTGCAAATGCCTTTCCCTAATGAGCCATCTTACTCGTTTCTTATGTAGTAAAATTTAAAACTATGACCCAAATTATTTCTAATTCCTATTAATCTGGCTGTGATTACTTTCCTGCCCATTCTCATTGACTCACAGAACAGAGGTTAGCCGCCTCCGTGGGTCCCATCTGCCCAATACGCTCTTGTATGTCCTTATCATCTACGTCCTTAGGATGGTGGCTCTGATACCAGTTTTTGAAATTGGGGATGTCATTGTCTTTTGTCTTCATCTTAACCGTGGATTTCACCAGGAAGTGATTTTTAAAAGTCTATCAATGATAATACAACAGATAGGAACTGAAGTTCTATTCACTTATGTTGGAATAATTTGATTTTTAAACATATCGGTCTTGATGATATGGCAAGGAGAGGAAGAGCATACAATACAGTTTATCTTTGAGCCACAGATGGGTTTGTGAGTTCACTGAATTACTCACGGGCTTGCCAAGTTCCTGAGGGGGTGAGTGAATGAGGGGCAGAGGGGCAGAGCCACATATCTTGCCAGGTTCAGTCAGGCCAGTGTAGCTGCTGGCTGGGCATGAATGTGGGCGGCCACCTGTGGCTCTCTGAACAGCTGTCTGGTAGTGAGCCAGACGGAGCCCATCATGGGGTGGAGGCAGGAGGCCAGTTGGGCGGCCAGTACATTCTGGCTCGGGCTGAAAGAACACCTGGTTCCACTCTGTGGACCTACCACAGAAGGTCAAGAATGTTCTCACTGGCGGCAACCTGATGACCTAAGTTTTCAAGTCTCAACGGCACCAGTCTGACTGAAATAGAGAAAAACCCACTATCTTCCCTAAAACTACACTGAAGCCAACCCAAGAACCATTGGGTTCCAGCTATGTTGAAATAGGTCAGCTAGGTCATTTGTGTGTTTGGGGAAGGTATGGGGGCTGTCAGGAAAAGGTTGTCTCCATGATTTATAGCAAGGCTTTCCCAGGACTGGGAGTGTACTCTTCAGATGGCTGGGACAAACATCTTTTGTCCTAGGCTAGCTCTGATCTACTTTCCCACAAATGCTAACTACGTGCTTACAAACCACTGGTCCTCATTTTTTTTTTTTTTTTTTTTTGTCATCAGGACCCTCTATCCTGAACACTAGCACCCACATCAAGACAGAAGACCAAAGCACACCCTTCTTGGGCCTTGAGGCCCTTCCTACTGTTTTCTAGGAAATGAGGACCCCATTTCTTCTGGACTAGTCAGTCAGTTGCTTTTTTGACCTATGCATACCTCCCCTCTCCCAACTTCCCATCCCAGATGTAGACAAGATGCCAAGGAAGGAACAATCCCCTCACTGTTTCTGTGATTGTTAGCAACTGACTCAATTGACGGTGACTGGTTGGTTGATAATATTGTCTGCTGGGTTCTGCTGTATCCTATCCCATGAGGGAGTTTATGTATGTACCTGCTGTAGCACATGAGTGATGCAGTTGCTAAGTACATCTGAGTTAGATAAAGTGATAACTGGATGCTTCCACTCCTGAGATGACTGTAGACAAGCATTTCCTACTGCCATCTTTGCTCGGGATATCTGTGAGCCCGCAGCAGTTTGCTGTGTGCCCAGTAGTGTGAACTTATAAGGTTACCTTCTAACCACAACTGTCTTTGCTGGGGCACAGGCTGGGCCTCTCCCTCTTTCTGCCTCTAGGCTGCATTAAGTGAGCAGCTCTTTCCTCTACCAGGCCTTCCCAGCATCTTGCTTTGCCCTGGCGCAGGCCAGAAACCCATGGAGCGAGCAAGCCGTCGAAACAATGAGCCAAGACAAGTCTGTTTTTCTTTTGAGTTGTTTCTTTCAGGTAATTCTATAGCTGACTAGCACCAGGATGATTGGTTTTCACAAGTAATAAGTCATGGACAGATGAACTCTACCTGGTCAGACACAATGTTCTGTTACCTTGAGGTGAAAAGCAATGTTCAGAACCAAAGTTATCAGACAGTACAGGGCCTTATGACATATGACTCTCCAGGACTGCTCTGTCTAGGGACAGGGTGATCTCTCCCACTCTCAAGCCCTTGCTCTCGGGGCCAGCTCTACTGCTCTGTCCAGGTGAGATGCAGCTGCTCCCCTGACTATTGCAGCCAGGACACAGGGAAAAAACAGGATATCTGAGAAGAGTCCCAGTGAAGACCCAGTGTTGAGAGTGGAGCAGAAGCCAGAGGCCTCTGACCAGACCAATGAGTCCTTGCAATAAACATTTGCAAGTAAAGTGTTTGGGCAAAAGGGTATGCTGCTGTGATACACCATAGCTTCCAGGAAGATTTAAAAATTTTTGTTTATTTATTGTTTTTTTGGGGTGGGTTAAGTTGCAAGGACAGAGGGCAGATATGGAGGGGTGGGGAAAATGAGTGGGATTGGGGTGCATGACGTGAAATTGAGAATCAATAAAACCTTTTTTTTTATAAATGTAAGTGTAGATTATCTGTCACTCTAGCCGGGAACTGATTTGGTGTGTGTGCTATGACCACTTGTTTAGAATTTCCAATTCTCCTGGGCTAAGACTTTTTTTTTTCTCTTTGAATTACATTTCTTCCTTCCTTTAAAAGAATTAATTGTATCCTAGACATTCCAATTCACATTCTTGTTACCAAGGTTAATAAGTAACTTGGTTCTTAATTTACTTGTGCAGATCTCCTGCCTTTGGCCTGTAATGGCTTAGGGGATGGAACAGTGCCCCGTAAAGAGGAGGAGGGTCAGAGTGTCAGTCCCACAGCAGGACAGCATCCTAACAGATGCACCAGAAGGAAAGCCGTCTCACTAGATGCCTCTATTACAGTTACAGGAGTCTAAGTCAATGCGTGTCTTTTTCCTTGGTGTCCCTTCTCCCAACCCTAGCATCCTTATGCTTTGCAAATGGAGTATGTGGTTAAACTGGTTGGTTCCCTTAATTTCTTTTTATCAATTGAGTGTTCATAATGTTTTCAAGGTTGGGGCCTAGTATAGCCAGGGAAACACTCCCCCAAGACTACATATTCATCTCATCTCATCATCATCAATCTCATTGATTGGTTTGATTTACTGGTTATTCTGAGACAGGGTCTTGATACCTTGCAAAGGTTAGCCTCGTGACTCAACCTGCCAAGTGCTGTGATAATAAATATGTACTACCATGCTTGGCCCAATTAGATTTATTTTACTATGCAATATTGCATGCGTATGTATGGGACAAGTGTTGGTAGAGTAAGACATCATCATGTTCAGTCATCCATGTCTCCTTAGTTAACAGATCAAGGTATTACTCTGAAAACATTAAAGAGGGTCCTATATTTCTCAATTATCTTTGGTCTAAGAGGGAATGTCTGAAGATGAAAACGTGTGCCTGCCTATCATGTTTCTATGCACCCAGTGGAATCGTCCTAGAAAACTCTGTCTAGTGTCAGTTCACTGTTCAGTTTTCTTTCCATGGCGAAGCACCTTGTATCTTTAATAAAATGAATAATTTATGGGGAGGGGGGCAGGGAATGAATGGAGGATAGAAATGTCCACAAGTAGAATGAAGGTGTGGCAGTGGCCATGGATTCCTTTCCAGCTTTTTGACTAATGTACTGGTGGGTGGCTAGCTATTCTGCAAGGGGAGCCTAGTGGAAAAGCTGAAGCCCTTGCATTTATTAGAGCTACGACAGTCAGATAGATGCAATTCCCAAGGACATGATAAGATTACAGCAAACACCTCCATCAGGATGGTGCCCTCAGGGACAGGCACTGGCTGCTACAAGATCAAGGTAAGCATTTCTGGAAACAGACAATTTCATCCACATTATTTTTACAAGCTGAAGTTTTTATTATTTACTGAATTATCTATGTTAAAAAAAAATCTGTGCCTGGTATGAAATTTCACTCCATCAAGTGTTACAATGACTTTCATTTTCATTACGAGCAGGAGAATGAATAAAGGACAGGTGTTAGGAAACATGGCAATAAATTAGAATATAATTTACAAAAGCAAAAATAGTAACAGTGTACCACATTAATACTGAGTATAAAATAATAAGCAACAAGCTATCACAATAATACAAAGGTAATTTTGTTCTGTATTATTAACGATACCTATAAGACATTCACTCAAATACATATAAATTCCTAATGAAATGGTCTATTGGGAAATCATACCTGCCTTTAGGGGTTCAATCATTTGGGTATATTTGACATTCCTATTTTGGTAGGCCTTTATACCAGTGGCAGACACTGCTCCTAGCCATGGGTACCCTGGTACCCTAAGTAGTCAATATAGCTCACAACATTTGGAGTGCCTGCCAGGGCAGCCCAGCCTCCGCTGCTGATCCCACTGTTACCACGGAGGACAGAGATGGCTGCAGTAGCAGTGGCATTGTAATGTGTTATGGAAGATGCTCTTCATTTTGTGTAACCTGCTCAAGTTTAAATTCAGAGTCTACTTTGAGAATGTTGAATCCTGTTAAACCACGCTTTGTTTCCCCATGGAAGGCCGTGCTCCCCTCAGCAGTAGCCTGTCCACTGTGCCAATGCACTTCCTGGAGAGAGCATAGACTGATCTCTTACCCTAGCAGTAGCAGAGGCAGGAACTGCACAGTACCTGTGGGGGTCAGCCCTTGCGATGTTAGCTTCCAAGTGAGGTAAATACAGCTTTTTACAAGTATTGTAGGATATCTTCTTGGAATATAAGCATGATTTAATATTAATGTTGGTACAAAAAATTAGGTCTGGGTAGCAAGCCTATTGTAAACTGCCTCAGCGATCACCCAGTCTTCCTATATTTTACCAGGGCACATTAGCACCAAGTTAACTGTCCTTTGAAAAGGACCAAGGGAATTCAAGTCTGGGCCAGGCTCCCATGTGTTGCCTTCCTTTAGTGGAATGGCTGGGATGGTACTTAGGCTGGTCTTCTCAGGGCAGTCAGATGGAGGGCTTGACCATATGCTTTGTATCACTGATAGCCTCCTCTGGAGAACTTAGGGGATGATACTGAGAAAGAAGCAGGGAATGAAGATATGGCTGGTCACACTGGAGTGTGGGCTAACATCCAGGCCACCTGTACATAGCAAGCAAGAAGCTGAGGAGGCCTTTGGTGACAGCCTTTCTAAGGTCACCACATAGGTGACACACCAAAATCTAGCTTCAGAGCACAGTGGTAGATAAGTGAGACATGCTCTTAAATGAAAATATTTTCTTTGTTACCAAGTAGCCATTTAGTTTGTGTTTTCGATGATGCTGTGTGTACGGGGCACATACGTGAAGGACTAAGGAGGTGTGCTTGACACAAAGCACATTCACCAACAACCTACTACACGCTACAAGTGTTCAAGTACGAAGCATTAACATAAACAAGAACCCTTAAACAATCTAGTTGTTGAATCTTTTGATGGCAACGTGTGAAGCGTGAAGGTGGGAAGGCCCACGCGAGTCATTTCAGTTCTGTAAGGTATGCCTTTAGAGCCTGACTCGCCTAGGAAACCGGGTTTCACATTTAACTGCCATTTAGAATATCTATAAAAATTATGTGACTTCTAAACTTATAGTTTGTGATCTTTCTTCATGGAGCTTTTCTTCTTTGGTTGTTATCCTTCCCTACTTTAAAACTCACAGAAACAGCACATTTATATGCAAGCAAACTCACCTGTTTCCCCACTCAGGAATGTCTGCACACACACACACATACACACACGTATACACTTGCTCTCATATAAATAAATGCCCTTCTACCATATCAAAGAAGGGACATCTGGAACCCATCGGACTGTCAGCAAATGGTAAAGGGCCTGCCTGGTTATTACTAAGCCAGCTTATCTTTCCGCATGGCATCATCTCCATAAGCTCACCATGCATGCAACAGCCGAGCAGGGCAGAAGCTGATCTGTGGCTGGTGGGGATGTAAACACGAAGGAGTCTCGGTGACTCAAATAAGGCATCCCACTGACGGCTGCAAGGGCCTGGTGCTTCAGTCTCTGCCATGCCTTAGGTCTGGCTTCTGCATGAAATTGAAATGTTTTTCTCTTAAAGTTTTAATGGAAATCTCAGCCTCCCTTGCACAATGGCAAGTTGGCCACAGACTCTTAGCACTGAGTTTATAGACTTGCACAGCTGCAGCAATTGCTGCGCAGCTTCAAACCAAGTCCCTCACTGTTTAATAGAGTTTATACATGGCTCACAGCAGTGCTCAGAACAGGGGTTATTCCTAAGGAAACTGAGTGGGACAAAGAAAAATAATACACACTTTCATTACTTTTGATTTATAATTGTTTCTTAAATTACAGTTTAAAGCCCATTTTATAATTTAAATCGTGGTGCTATTGTGGTGTGATAAAGAGTAGTAAATATTTTTAAGCTATGACTTAAGAATTCTGAATCTCTTCTACTTTCATAGTTAACCAAGTCATAATAACTACATTTTAAACAGTCTTAAATACAAATGGATTCAGTGTCATTGCTAAGTCCATAATAAAAATTATCTTAATGGTCCAGGGAGGTAAACAGGCTGTTAGATTTACTCGAAAGAACACAAACGCTCCACAGTAAGCAAGTTTCCTGTGTTGTTTGGATCTCTCAGATCTGGCAGTCCCTCCTGATACCGTGTCCAGCACTTTGGATCAATAAATCCCACTTCACAGAAGTTAAAATAATATTGAAATCCTGTCAGCTGGGGCTGACCAGTGGTTACATTTTCCACAGGGTAATGCTTTTGTAAGGACATCCATCCACTTCCTCTGGGTGGTTCTCTTTGATGGACGCATTTCCACGATGAAATGACAGGACTCTCTGGCTTTCTGCGGGTCAGTGTCCTTGGCAGGTCTTACAACACATCTGTCTGAAGTATGCTCGACTGCAGAACTTGAACTTCAGCACCAGTGGGCAATAAGCCACTTTGTTCACATCTTTGCACTCTAGCAAATGGAGGCAGAAAGTGGGAAACAATTAGAGTCACATAAACAAGCTGATAAGCCTGCCCAGCTAACAGGGATGCCACTGGCTGATCTACCTTCACGTGTATGTTCCTGTGACTTTTTTAAAAAAAGATTTTGTTTTTGTTTTTAAGCACACTGTCTGGAACAGCCTACCAGAAACATTCTTTTGGTATATTTTAACACAATTTTTAAAAAATGCAAGGCTTTTCTCCCAGACTTTTATAAGTGTGGTGCATGCCCACTGTGTCTTGAAAGAATTGCCATTTGTTGGGATGAGTGATCATTTTAGACATCTTGGACACATGAGTCATTTTTCTTACAGTGCTTTTATTGCTTCTTTCTCAAGGGTTATTTTATTCAATGTGTAAGGTTATCCAGAATCAAACATGAGTTACATTGTTTGATACTGAAGTCCACACGTCTCTCAGTAATACTGCATGCAAAGGATGGCAGACAGTGGTCTGGACCCAGCAGCTCCACTACCAGAAGGAGAGCTGTGAGGGGCTGGCCTCCGAGGACAGCAGCCTGTGGGCTTTGGAAACGTAGAAACGTCTTTTTTTTTTTTTTTAATTTGGAAGTGAGCTATGGCCTTCTTTGCTCCTGTTTGTATTTTCTCACCAGTGTTAGAGTGCCCACAGCTGCAGTATGCAGCTCTTGCAACCAGAAGGTGAACGAGTCTTTCCCTCACCTCCCACGGGGACTGAGCATTTTGACAGAAGCCACACCTTCCTCTTCCATCAGTACAACACATTACTGCAAAGGTGACTCCTCTCCAGTATTATAGTTATTTTATTTGGGGGTTTAAAATTATTTGGGAACACAGTAATTAAATTTTCACATTCCTCCACCGGATTATACTGAAGTATCCTGAGAAACTACTTAAGGCAATTCAGACTCCTGCATTTTAAACAGTGCAAAAGTTGAAAGATGTAAGGAGGGGCATGAAGACGTCACATTTAAGCTTGCACTGAGAAAGGAAATCAGACGGCAGTGCACCATCTTCTGCAGAGTGGAGAACGGTAAGTGGAGGAGACAGAAGTGCTGCTGCTGTCACTGGTAATTAGGGATTAGTGTCCCTCATGCCTGACTTTAGGAAGGAAGCAAGAGGATGAACGGTAACCTTCTCAATGAAGATACAGATTTCAATCACTGCTGAGAAAATATTGCCCCCAGAGACACAAATCAGCTTGGAGACCAAAGAGAGAGCAATATTCTTTGGGTTACAACTTTATTGGAAGAATCATGACTCCATTTTTGGAAGATATGTTAGATCTGGAAAATTGAGTTGAGCAAAATGTGAGTAAATACAGACATTTTAACCCTTTGATTTCGACTTTGTGAACAGATTTTTTAAAATGTATAATGAATAAAATGGAGTATTTATAAATTCTCCTTTTTCTACCCACCCAAATATAAATAGTGGAGGATTTTTCCATGGGTAGGTGCTGGACTTTAAACTGCAAGTGGAGGCCATAAACTATATCTAGTCCACAGGGGTGGGATGCAAGTGGGTATTAGCCCAGGTGTTCTTCCCTAAACTTCTGAATACCCTTGTTAAGTTAGTTCTCAATTAACTTCATTGGAAGCAGAAAATCATCAGGTCCTAGAAGCAGGATCAAGCTTAGAGAGGTGGGAGCTGATTGCAAGTGAGCACACAAGGACAGGAAGGTGTGAAACCAGTGAGGCTGTGATGATCTCTGGCTTAGCCTCTTCTAACGTTCACAACTCTAAAGCTCAGAAAGGAAGACCAGAAGAAGCCCTGCTTACTTGGAAAACCATACATGAGGTGATGCATACAACGAGAAGCCCAGGCCAAGGTATCCAGCTCAATAACTCACAGCTGGGTAGCTCTCCCTGCCTCTGACAACACCCGTCACACGTCATTACTCTGAGATCTGTCAGATGAGCACAGGCTGCCAGGAAGGTCTACATATTTATGCAGACAGAGAATTAACAAAAAGCTATTAAACAGTGTAGGCAGATCATGGGGCCAGCAGCCAGCAAAGAGGTGGGCAAGCTCCGAGGATGGCTGAGACTCAGATAGCAGACCTTGATGAGAGACCAGGGCTATACAGAACATTGCTGCAGTGTGGAGCTCCTACACAGGGCCCTGTGGAAGATCCAGTTCCTACTCTTTGGTTTTGCCTTCTAGGAACTGTTGTGACTAGAAAAATCAGTTCATTACACATTTGGATTCATGAAAGCATATTCACCCAAGCTCAGCCACAACTAGTCTTTTATTTGCTCAGTCTTTTAACTCCACAAGAGCTTAATTTAGTAACAGCATTAAGCAGTGTAATTTATCAAGCACTTCCTTTATGTCAGGCATAACCCTAGGCAGTTTTATACTTTTATATTCAATCCTTTTAAGCATGTGGAATGTCAGCTTTCCATAGACAGCAAAGCTTAAGCTTAGGAAGACTTTGGAACCCATGCTGGCTCATGGAGCTGTCACTATGAAGGCTGAGCTCAGACCTCAGGTTTGTCTGACTGCAGAGGCACTCTTGTTTTGGCAGCATTCTTGGCACTGAAATGAAAATGTAGGTCTCTATTCGAGCTGACACAGTGGTAGGCCAGGCTGTGGGGTATCATGGCCAGGTCTTATAACTTTTGAGAGTTTGATCTATCTTACAGAAGGGAAGATATGTTTGGGAGAAAAGAAAGATGTTTCTAGGTCCCAGACATTCAGAATAGACTGGTTAGTCCTCCTAACCTTTTCTCATTGTAGTTTCATGAGTAAGCATTTGATGATTGATATAAAAAGTTTTAAAGTCCCATTATTATAGAATGCTGAATAGAATCTTCAAAATACTAAACCAGGATTAAAGATACTGGTGATTTTTCTACCTCAGCACTGACATTCTAATTTAGTAAGCGAGGGCTGCCTGTCCTGACACACTGCTGACATATTTGAGAGGTCTTAATTATAAAACTTAGCTCCTTACTAGTCTGCCTCATCCTCAAAATATGTTAAAATTATGAAATAGTTTGTCTTCTAATCTTGAGCTAATATATCATACAGCTAACTTGTAGTTTAAAACAGTTTTCACTGTGTATTCACTGTACAGATTGTGCTACGCAAGATCATCTTCATGTAGCAATGCCTTGTGCCTTTAACACACACCCTGTTCTCTCCCCTCCTTATACTACCCTCTTCTGTTAGTCCCCTTTACTTTCCTAGAAAGTTTTGCATCTATGTTCATGACATATAATATAAATGATTTTATTTATTTATTTAAAATGTATAATCCACAAGTGAGAGAAAACATGATATTAGTCTATCTAGCTTAATTCACTTACTGTGGTTATTTTTGGTTGCATCCATTTTCTTCCACATAGGTTTGTTCTTCTTTATATTTTTAAAAAATATTTTATTATCTATTCCTCTGCTGCAGGAAACCTAGGTTGAGTCCATACTTAGCTATTGTGAGTTTCTGCATTAAACGTAGATGTACAAGTCTTGCTGTGGTATGTTGACTATGACTCCTTTGGTTAAATACCCAGGAGTGGTAGAGCTGGAAATGTAAACTAATCCAGCTATTATGGAAGTGAGTTTGGAGGTTCCTCTTTAAAAAAAGTCTACCATATGACCTGACTATATCATAGAAAGGCAGACTTTTGTGGGGAAAAAAAAATCACATTTTCCTACCGAAGTAAAAAAAAAAAAATCACAACAGAAATGTTTTAGTTTTTGAATTATCTTCAATGCTCTAGTGAAAGTATTAAAATAGATTCTTCAGGTTTAGTGGAGGGCATAATGTTTTCTGTATTTGGTCTGTTTAAAGATTTAGTCTCTACTCTCATATTTTCTTCATTACAGGCAGATGTGCTAGCACTGGGCCACTCTTCTGTGGCCTTTTGGCAGTGAAGGTCATAGAGGTTAAGATGATGACATCTGATTATGTCTTCTATATCATCAAGTCCTGGCTAAGTGTGCTCTTGGGAGGAAAGCATTCTTTCTATTGTTTTTGTACTTTGGAGTCCTCACCATGTAGACATTAGGAAACATTTTGTCTCACCTCTTTTATACCCTACTCTACCCCTGAAGATGAACTGCCATACAGTATTAAAGGAAGAATAACCTGGGCAGAGCTCACAAACTATTTCCTTTTTTTTTTCTTTCCATTTTTTATTAGGTATATAGCTCATTTACATTTCCAATGCTATACCAAAAGTCCCCCATACCCACCCACCCCCACTCCCCTACCCGCCCACTCCCCCTTTTTGGCCCTGGCGTTCCCCTGTTCTGGGGCATATAAAGTTTGTGTGTCCAATGGGCCTCTCTTTCCAGTGATGGCCGACTAGGCCATCTTTTGATACATATGCAGCTAGAGTCAAGAGCTCCGGGGTACTGGTTAGTTCATAATGTTGATCCACCTATAGGGTTGCAGATCCCTTTAGCTCCTTGGGTACTTTCTCTAGCTCCTCCATTGGGAGCCCTGTGATCCATCCATTAGCTGACTGTGGGCATCCACTTCTGTGTTTGCTAGGCCCCGGCATAGTCTCACAAGAGACAGCTACATCTGGGTCCTTTCGATAAAATCTTGCTAGTGTATGCAATGGTGTCAGCGTTTGGATGCTGATTATGGGGTGGATCCCTGGATAAGGCAGTCTCTACATGGTCCATCCTTTCATCTCAGCTCCAAACTTTGTCTCTGTAACTCCTTCCAAGGGTGTTTTGTTCCCACTTCTAAGGAGGGGCATAGTGTCCACACTTCAGTCTTCATTTTTCTTGAGTTTCATGTGTTTAGGAAATTGTATCTTATATCTTGGGTATCCTAGGTTTTGGGCTAATATCCACTTATCAGTGAGTACATATTGTGTGAGTTCCTTTGTGAATGTGTTACCTCACTCAGGATGATGCCCTCCAGGTCCATCCATTTGGCTAGGAATTTCATAAATTCATTCTTTTTAATAGCTGAGTAGTACTCCATTGTGTAGATGTACCACATTTTCTGTATCCATTCCTCTGTTGAGGGGCATCTGGGTTCTTTCCAGCTTCTGGCTATTATAAATAAGGCTGCTATGAACATAGTGGAGCATGTGTCCTTCTTACCAGTTGGGGCATCTTCTGGATATATGCCCAGGAGAGGTATTGCTGGATCCTCCGGTAGTACTATGTCCAATTTTCTGAGGAACCGCCAGACGGATTTCCAGAGTGGTTGTACAAGCCTGCAATCCCACCAACAATGGAGGAGTGTTCCTCTTTCTCCACATCCTCGCCAGCATCTGCTGTCACCTGAATTTTTGATCTTAGACATTCTGACTGGTGTGAGGTGGAATCTCAGGGTTGTTTTGATTTGCATTTCCCTGATGATTAAGGATGTTGAACATTTTTTCAGGTGCTTCTCTGCCATTCGGTATTCCTCAGGTGAGAATTCTTTGTTCAGTTCTGAGCCCCATTTTTTAATGGGGTTATTTGATTTTCTGAAGTCCACCTTCTTGAGTTCTTTATATATGTTGGATATTAGTCCCCTATCTGATTTAGGATAGGTAAAGATCCTTTCCCAATCTGTTGGTGGTCTTTTTGTCTTACTGACAGTGTCTTTTGCCTTGCAGAAACTTTGGAGTTTCATTAGGTCCCATTTGTCAATTCTCGATCTTACAGCACAAGCCATTGCTGTTCTGTTCAGGAATTTTTCCCCTGTGCCCACATCTTCAAGGCTTTTCCCCACTTTCTCCTCTATAAGTTTCAGTGTCTCTGGTTTTATGTGAAGTTCTTTGATCCATTTAGATTTGACCTTAGTACAAGGAGATAAGTATGGATCGATTCGCATTCTTCTACATGATAACAACCAGTTGTGCCAGCACCAATTGTTGAAAATGCTGTCTTTCTTCCACTGGATGGTTTTAGCTCCCTTGTCGAAGATCAAGTGACCATAGGTGTGTGGGTTCATTTCTGGGTCTTCAATTCTATTCCATTGGTCTACTTGTCTGTCTCTATACCAGTACCATGCAGTTTTTACCACAATTGCTCTGTAGTAAAGCTTTAGGTCAGGCATGGTGATTCCACCAGAGGTTCTTTTATCCTTGAGAAGAGTTTTTGCTATCCTAGGTTTTTTGTTATTCCAGATGAATTTGCAAATTGTTTATTCTTTGTGTAGAGAAAGGCCATTGACTTGTTTGAGTTAATTTTATATCCAGCTACTTCACCGAAGCTGTTTATCAGGTTTAGGAGTTCTCTGGTGGAATTTTTAGGGTCACTTATATATACTATCATATCATCTGCAAAAAGTGATATTTTGACTTCCTCCTTTCCAATTTGTATCCCCTTGATCTCCTTTTGTTGTCGAATTGCTCTGGCTAATACTTCAAGTACTATGTTGAAAAGGTAGGGAGAAAGTGGGCAGCCTTGTCTAGTCCCTGATTTTAGTGGGATTGCTTCCAGCTTCTCTCCATTTACTTTGATGTTGGCTACTGGTTTGCTGTAGATTGCTTTTATCATGTTTAGGTATGGGCCTTGAATTCCTGATCTTTCCAGAACTTTTATCATGAATGGGTGTTGGATCTTGTCAAATGCTTTTTCTGCATCTAACGAGATGATCATGTGGTTTTTGTCTTTGAGTTTGTTTATATAGTGGATTACATTGATGGATTTTCGTATATTAAACCATCCCTGCATCCCTGGAATAAAACCTACTTGGTCAGGATGGATGATTGCTTTAATGTGTTCTTGGATTCGGTTAGCGAGAATTTTATTGAGGATTTTTGCATCGATATTCATAAGAGAAATTGGTCTGAAGTTCTCTATCTTTGTTGGATCTTTCTGTGGTTTAGGTATCAGAGTAATAGTGGCTTCATAAAATGAGTTGGGTAGAGTACTTTCTACTTCTATCTTGTGAAAAAGTTTGTGCAGAACTGGAATTAGATCTTCTTTGAAGGTCTGATAGAACTCTGCACTAAACCCGTCTGGTCCTGGGCTTTTTTTGGCTGGGAGACTATTTATAACTGCTTCTATTTCTTTAGGGGATATGGGACTGTTTAGAAGGTCAACTTGATCCTGATTCAACTTTGGTACCTGGTATCTGTCCAGAAATTTGTCCATTTCGTCCAGGTTATCCAGTTTTGTTGAGTATAGCCTTTTTTAGAAGGATCTGATGGTGTTTTGGATTTCTTCAGGATCTGTTGTTATGTCTCCCTTTTCAGTTCTGATTTTGTTAATTAGGATTTTGTCTCTGTGCCCTCTAGTGAGTCTAGCTAAGGGTTTATCTATCTTGTTGATTTTCTCAAAGAACCAACTCCTCGTTTGGTTAATTCTTTGAATAGTTCTTCTTGTTTCCACTTGGTTGATTTCATCCCTGAGTTTGATTATTTCCTGCCGTCTACTCCTCTTGGGTGAATTTGCTTCCTTTTTTTCTAGAGCTTTTAGATGTGTTGTCAAGCTGCTAGTATGTGCTCTCTCCCGTTTCTTCTTGGAGGCACTCAGAGCTATGAGTTTCCCTCTTAGAAATGCTTTCATTGTGTCCCATAGGTTTGGGTACGTTGTGGCTTCATTTTCGTTAAACTCTAAAAAGTCTTTAATTTCTTTCTTTATTCCTTCCTTGACCAAGGTATCATTGAGAAGAGTGTTGTTCAGTTTCCACGTGAGTGTTGGCTTTCTGTTATTTTTTTTTGTTATTGAAGATCAGCCTTAGTGCATGGTGATCTGATAGGATACATGGGACAATTTCAATATTTTTGAATCTGTTGAGGCCTGTTTTGCGACCTATTATGTGGTCAATTTTGGAGAAGGTACCATGAGGTGCTGAGAAGAAGCTATATCCTTTTGTTTTAGGATAAAATGTTCTGTAGATATCTGTCAGATCCATTTGTTTCATCACTTCTGTTAGTTTCAGTGTGTCCCTGTTTAGTTTCTGTTTCCATGATCTGTCCATTGGTGAAAGTGGTGTGTTGAAGTCTCCCACTATTATTGTGTGAGGTGCAATGTGTGCTTTGAGCTTTACTAAAGTTTCTTTAATGAATGTGGCTGCCCTTGTATTTGGAGCATAGATATTCAGAATTGAGAGTTCCTCTTGGAGGATTTTACCTTGTCTTTTTTGATGACTTTGGGTTGGAAGTCAATCTTATCAGATATTAGGATGGCTACTCCAGCTTGTTTCTTCATACCATTTGCTTGGAAAATTGTTTTCCAGCCTTTTATTCTGAGGTAGTGTCTATCTTTTTCTCTGAGATGTGTCTCCTGTAAACAGCAAAATGTTGGGTCTTGTTTGTGTAGCCAGTTTGTTAGTCTATGTCTTTTTATTGGGGAGTTGAGACCATTGATGTTAAGAGATATTAAGGAAAAGTAATTGTTGCTTCCTGTTATTTTTGTTGTTAAAGTTGGCATTCTGTTCTTGTGGCTGTCTTCTTTTAGGTTTGTTGAGGGATTACCTTCTTGTTTTTTCTAGGGCATTGTTCCCGTTCTTGTATTGGTTTTTTTCTGTTATTAACCTTTGAAGGGCTGGATTCGTGGAGAGATAATGTGTGAATTTGGTTTTGTCGTGGAATATTTTGGTTTCTCCATCTATGGTAATTGAGAGTTTGGCTGGGTATAGTAGCCTGGGCTGGAATTTGTGTTCTCTTAGTGTCTGTATAACATCTGTCCAGGCTCTTCTGGCTTTCATAGTCTCTGGTGAAAAATCTGGTGTAATTCTGATAGGCTTGCCTTTGTATGTTACTTGACCTTTTTCCCTTACTGCTTTTAGTATTCTATCTTTATTTAGTGCATTTGTTGTTCTGATTATTATGTGTCGGGAGGAATTTCTTTTCTGGTCCAGTCTATTTGGAGTTCTGTAGGCTTCTTGTATGTTCATAGGTATCTCTTTCTTTATATTTGGGAAGTTTTCTTCAATAATTTTGTTGAAGATGTTTGCTGGTCCTTTGAGTTGAAAATCTTCATTCTCATCCACTCCTATTATCCGTAGGTTTGGTCTTCTCATTGTGTCCTGGATTTCCTGGATATTTTGAGTTAGGATCTTTTTGCATTTTCCATTTTCTTTGATTGTTGTGCCGATGTTCTCTATGGAATCTTCTGCACCACAAACTATTTTCATATAAACACATTAGAATTGTAACTAACCTGCCACACACCCTGGAAATAGACTTTGGTAGCTTTAAGTAATAAAATTAGATAAGCTACTTCATAAGGAATATATAAACATTATTTTCGTTGATTGCTAATGAGTTTCTCTCAGGGGTTTTACATTAATCTTTCCAAACTTTGACTTAGAAGATTTGCTTTCAAAATTAAACAGAAGCTATGGATTTGGGATGTACTTGGATTCAGAGTCATGACAACATTAAAGCTTGATTTGGTCCACCTGTAAGCTCCTTGTAAGATTCACAGAGTACAGTAAATGGTTGAGCATCTAAGGTTTATCTTTTGGGTTAAAAAACCATGATCAGCTTTGATAACTTGCCCATGGCAATGGAGAGCCACCAAGAAATGAGAGAGCTAAAAGATTCATAGGCATGCAGTTCAGGAGGTGGTGTCTGCGAACTTTCCACCTAAAACCATACCAGAGCCCTTGACTTGATGCATTTGGGCAGTAAGGGATGGATTAACAAGCCCTAAAGCAAGGTGCTATCAGTCACCACTTTGGTTTCAGGTTAATGTAGACCATTGCTCTCTGTTTTGCTTTCCTTCCTCTTCTCTCTCCCCCTCAGTCTTATCCCCTGGATGCCACTCACATTCAAGATAGTGTAATCCCAATTCAAATGACAGGACTATGCATGGAATGCCAAGTGGATTAGGAGCTCCTTGAAGTGATGAAGGAAAACAGAAACCCTGGTCTTCCTTATTTCCTTTAAATTGAAGTCTTCAAACCACCTTTCTTGTTCTTCTTACTGATTTTCATATATCTGATTCCATATTAAGGACTAAATTCTGTAACTATGTGCTTTATAAATTTTGTTAGGAGATTTGTGGAGCTAGTTAGACTTTCTCAGAGAAGTGTGTCTGAGGGAAACTGAGACCCAGCAAAGCCACCAGATGGCATCTCAAGCTGGTAGACCAATGTTTACTGCCCACAGCTTTCTGGCTTAATTACTAGCTCATGGCACACCATGAATCACTATCTGCCAGAAACAAATACTACATGCAGAGCGCCTTGTGCTACTGAGAAGCTAAAAAGATTCCCCATATAAACTTGAGGAAACATGAAACTGCATGGACAATGAATAAAATGGCATTTGGAGATAGAGTTTCAGGTGAGCTTGAATGGGCGAGACCCAACTGTCACGCGCACTTGAAAACCATGTATTTTAAATGCAGTGGTGCCCGGTCTGTGTATAACGCACTCCCGGCAGTGATGGTGTTACACGCACAGTGGCAGCCTGTCAGGCCTGTCGGGGGCCTGCCTATCAAGTTTTAACCTTTCACTGAAGGCTTTCAGAAACGAAAGAACAAAAGCAGATGTTGGACACAGCAAAGTGCACTGGCCTTTCCCGTCTCCTGTATCTTTTCGCCACTTTAATGTCTTGATGCTCTGCTTCTGGTTTTTCTCTTATTGTCTCTGGCTGGCTTAAACTTCCCTCCATTTGTAAAATTTCTGTGTGTTTATTTTTTTAATCTTACTTCAATTCAATTATGGCTGCACATACTTGCCTGAGCCAGGGGCATCCCACATCCCAGCATCTTCTTGGTAAACTGTTGGTAAACCAGTGTCCAGACCCTGTTCACTGTGCAGTGAATGCTCTGTCCATTCATCACACTCCCTAGGTACTTGAAATGCTTCTTTATGTCTCTGCTGAAATACTGCTCACCATGGCAGCCAGCACATCACCATCCCTACTAAATTACGCTTCCTTTGTGGACAGAACTTTGTGGTATCCCTAGTCTTGGTGTCTGGCAAGTAAATGGATTAATGGCAGGATAAATGGAGTATGTGCTCTAAAAACGCCGTCTAGAGTTCCGTGCCGTCTGCTGGGCTCACCAGGCTCCAGTGGTAGTTCCAGACCCACGGTTACACATGTGGCCTTGATTAATCTCAGCGGGCCACTACACAAAACAAATAGACATGAATGTGAGAGCGATTTGTGGGGGAAGGGAACAAGCAGAGTTGTAGGGAGGTGGAAATGAGAGAAGACAGTGTGCAAGGTGTATATATGTAAAATTGTAAACAAAATAAGCAAACAACCCCCCCCAATCCCAATCACCTTGAAGGATGAATTATATCTAAAATAAAGCAAATTTACTAAACTGTTAATGCAATAGATGAGTGTTCACTGAAGAAGTCTTTCAATTTTATTGTGTATTTGAAACTTTATTATTTTTATATAAAAAAATTGAGTAGGTGAGTGTCCATTAACTAAGTCTCAGTAGTTAAAACAATTCCCAAGGTTTTAACTACAGACCATTTTATCCTCAGCACTCTGAAGGCAGGGCTGCATTTTAGATCCTGAGAGAGCTCCCCTAACCTGCTCTGTAGTGGCAGAACTAAGCTGCCTTCCATCAGCGTCTCCATGGGAGTCAAGAGAGCCTGACTCTCCTGATAGCTTTGTTCTTTCAACTATGCATTATTAACTAGAAACTGGACCTTCAGATTTTTCCTAAGAAGTCTATCTTACTTCTTCAATTTGATCCCCCAAACTAAGTCATTATGTTTGTGTAAAAACCCTCCCTTGCCATCTGCATATCCATTTTCTCTGTTGGAGACAACTTATGCTTTGGGTCAAATACTGCTTTCTGAGTTCACCTTGGACTTCTCCAACAATACATTACAGCTGGCTCACAGACCACTTAGCCTGTGGAGAACTCTTGATCCAAAAGGTCAAAGTCACTGATTTTCATTTGGATCTCCCTTAGGATTTACAGAAACAGCCTCACATGGCACATCTACCTTTCTTTTTAAATTAAAAAAAAAAAAAAAAAAAAAAAAGCTGGAAGTGGAGGCATACTCCTAGAATTCTAGTTTGGAAGACTGAGGCAGAAAGATCATTAATAATACTAGGCCAGCATGGGTTATATAGAAAAAACACTTTCTCAGTAAAAATGAATAGCATGTTAAGTATAGAGAAAATTAACATGCTTCAAAGCTGTCAAATCTGGGTTCAAATCCTGCCTTGTGTGTCTACTACTTCCCAGACTTGTAATCTGGGCAAATTACCATCAGATTCATAATCTGGGCTAATTACCATCAGACTTGTAATCTGAGCCAATTACCATTGCTCCTTTGTGCCCATGCTGAGGCACAGGTCCCAGTTTTTTTGCTTTTGTTTTCATCAGCAAAAATATGTCACAGAAGATTATTATAAGGATTGTATGACATTATACAGATATAGAATACAGAAAGATTATATATGTATATATGTGTGTATATGTATACATATACATATATATACACTCAAAGAGAATTAAAGGATCAAATATACAGAGTAGTTTAATGGATTAGTTATATCTTCTTTCCCATCTAACCTTGTATCTTCCAATTCTGAAGTAGAAGAAAAACCTCCTAAACCTAAAAGATAGGTTGCTAATAACTTAAAATGAATGAAAGTTGTTTGCTAGTCTGATAGAAGAGAGATGTTTTCATTGAGATCACTTAAAAGACATGTATTTTCAAGAAAACAGCTTCTGTTTGCTATACAGTTTGAATTATTTTCAAGACATGGAAGCTACATTTCTAGGATACACCATATTATAGGAACAGCAACAAAAGTAGATGGTATTTAGAGCTATAGGTTTGCAAATTAAAATTACAATTTTAAATTAATGTGGGATATGGCTACACCATCCTTAAAATGTAACACACATTACAACAAATGCATTATGTGGAGTCTTAGGTAACAAACAGGCCATGCCAAAGATGGCAAGGTCTCTGTACACACTCCACAGATGACCATGCTTCTCCAAGTAAAACCCTAATGAAACTTTAAAACCATGAACACAGGTTCAGAGCATTCTTAAAATTGGATAGAGCAACCTAAAAGGAACTCTTCTGAAGAGGCTTTATAAACATTTCATTTTCATTAGAAAATTATTGGACTTTGTAATTTTTTGTTCCTTTTTGTTTGTTTTAAGAGCAGAGCTAGGTCTCTTTATATAATTCAATTCCATGGTTTCAGATGCTGTTGGTGAGCCTGTGCATATATTTTATATAAGAAGAAAGCTTGACATTCCTGACTATGCTATATTATTTTAATATTCTGGATAATTTCAGAAAATCTCATATATAGTACCATTCAAGATATTTTGAATGATGCCTACATGGATGAAGTGCTTTTACTTAAATGAAAGATAAAATTCAGGATTTTGGCCAGCATCTGCTGTTAATAAAAGGATTTCTCAGTGTACAAGAAAAAGAAAGAAATTTCAAAGTATAAAGACCCTTGCCCTCCTTTCTTAGCCTTCATAGAGGAATTGTTTTACTTCTCTACAATGAGAAACGTATTTAAAACACACAGCTTTAAACATAAGCTTTCTTTATATGTATCACAAGAACTGTTTTTTGTTTTTCTTTTGTTTTCTGGTATTTTGAGACAGGGTCTCTCTACAGAGTGCTGTTTGTCTTGGAACTCACTGTTTAGATCAACCTCAAACTCACAGAGTTTGCTTCCTGAATGCTGTGATTAAAGGCACGTGTCACCATGTCTTGCTTACAAGTTTGGACTCATTGTAGAAAGCATTTCCATAGTTCCGGCAAAGGTCGACCAGAATGCTAAGTTAGATATGACCTTAGAGATAGCCACTTTGACATGTCATTTTAAAGACATATAAATTTCTCTCCAGATGTTGAGTGTCTTAGTGTTAAACATATAATGAAACAATCAGGATAAAACAGGTTTCCTGGTTATAGGCAGGTCATATAACAGCTTTCACAAACTCTTGGTACATACTGTACCCTAACTGAGTCAGGGGACTCTTCCAAGGCTGGGGCAGTAGAGGAGAGTCACATAATCAAGCTCTTTGGGGTACTCACCTTCAGTACTGGAGAGAGGGGTGCTATCACATTTGCTGTCACACTGCTGCATGGATGGAGGCCGGACAGTTTCTGGACAGTCAACAGACGCCTGTCCAGTATAGGAAAGGCACTGGACAGTTCTCATTTGTTGTCCAAGACCACACTGAGCAGAGCACTAAATTCAAAGATATTGAAAAAAAATACTGACTGTCACTGTTTATCAGATAAAAAAACCATTATTTTAATTATTGTACATATCAACTCTTAAAGACCCTATGAAATCTTTATTGAGAGTCATATGACTTGTTCATTTTACTATGGAATTGGTTTCAAAACTCAAGAATTGAGTTGTTTTAGAAAACAAAGGCCATATAGTGAGTACTCAGAAGACAAGGGATAACAATTTCTTGGGATGCTATAATTATTCCAAACAAGTTTGGCAGAATTAAGAAGAGAGTAAGGAGGACATCTCATAGAAGAAGTTGAGCAGGGATGCATGGGGTCGTTCAGTGAGCAAAGTTCTTACGACACAAGCCTGGTGACCTGAGCTCTATCTTTGGAATCCGCATAAAGGTAGAAGAAGAGAACTGACTCCAGATTGTCGTCCTAGGACTTCTACATGCTCACTGTGGCACATGTCTGTGCATGTACAAATCACACACACACACACACACACACACACACACCATGCATGCTAATATGAATACTAATTTAAAAAAGTTTGTGTAATACCATGAATTTTCTAAGGAATTATCAGCCACATACACCTTAGAGACAGTCTATATTAGCCTGTATTAGCCAGTTAGTATACTTTTCTCTTTCCAGCTACATGAAGCTAATTAAGTACCTGGTTTAACATACAATTCCTAACACCATGTCTGTATAGAACCTTCAATAGTGCAATGTCAATTATGTGCAATTAAACTCTGAGTGAAGATTCTGTTAATAATAAAATATTAGCAGTGGAATGCCTAATCTTATCAAGCATATGCCACTTGAGAATTTGTGAGTTAAACGAAGTGATTCTGTAGAGATGCAAATCTTTGGTTATTTTATGATCACACTTCCTCCCATAGGGCTGAACACAGAGCAAATTGTCTATTTATAATGTATGAATACTGACTATCTTCCAGGCAAACACAAAGTTCCACAAGATCTGGCTACCTAAAAATCTACTCCATTCTTTTGTGTGTGTGTTATATGTGTGTTGTACAGTATATGTGTATGTATACACATATGTATGTGCATGTACATGTTAATGCCAGAAGTTAATGTTGGAAATCATCCTCAGTAGTTCTCTACCTTATTTTATGACGTAATATCTTTCATTGAACCTGGAGCTCATGGAGTCAGCTAGTAACAAGAATCATCCTGTCTCCCTTTTTTCAGTGTTGAGGTTACAGACACATACTACTACATGTGGCTTTTTTACATGGGTGCTAGAGATTAGCATTTAGGCTTTCATGCTTACACAGCAAGCAATTTACCTACTGAGCCACTTCACCAGCCATTAGCAATTTACTTTCTGTGATATTATTCTTACTAAAGAGAGTCACAGTATATAGTACAGGATGGCCTTGATCTCAAGAGTCTCCTGCCTTAGTCTCCCAAATGCTGACACTATGGATATGAGTGGCCACGCAGAGCTGCATACTATTTTTTTTAATGTGGCTTAACAGATTTCCTCTTTGATATTTAGAAGAACAATGAATAATTTCCTTACTACATAAAATATACCAATTTGGTGTTCTTTAAATAAACTTGGTAGAAGTTTTTTACTTGATAGAATTGTACTCATTTATCATGAATGGTCTGACATTTTGAAATATGAATATATTTGTGTGTGTGTAGATTGTATAATGGCTAAATTTTGTTAATTAATATAGGCATTATAGTTATTTTTGTGACTTTTTAAATATAATTGAACATGGCCGGTAGCAAGATGGCACAAATTAGCTACATATATAAGGAATGAAGGAAAGAATGAAAATAGGAAGCGGAGCAGCAAAACGTCTCAGTGGGTAAGGCGGGCCCCACCAAAGTGATGGCCTGCATTTGACTCCCAGCAACACCAGAACTTACAACAAATAAGTGATTTTTTATTATTAAAAAAGACAAATGCAAATTGAAGCATAAAATAGTTTGATATATATAAGACACATGTCAATAGGCCTATGTATTATTTCCTAATTCACAATATACATCAGAGAAAAGTACTTTGAAGTATAAGTATTATTCATTTTTCATCTTATCGATCCCATGGGTATTTGAATTAAGTCCCCAAAAGCTTCACTGTAAGGCTAGGAGGAATTCTATGCTTTATGAGTGGAGAAGCTAAAGCTAAGACGTTGGTATTAACTGATTTATTACTAAATCAGTTGAGAACTAGGGTTCCAGTGCTGTGGCTTCTTTACATTCTACTTATTGAGTCTACTTGACATTGAACTTGAAATGCTAGGATCGAAAGAACAGGTGAACTTGGGATTCATGGGGTTTGAACTTGGGATTCATGGGGTAATGCATACCTATAACCCCTGTTAGTAACAGGATCCCTGTTTGCAACAGGAGGATTGTGAGTTTGAAGCCAGTATGGCATACACAAAGTTTGGGCCCTTTATAATAAACTCCCAAATAGTAACAGGAACAATAATAATGCTAGAAATAGAGTAGAATAATTACAGATGTGGAGAAATGTGGCTAAGTGGGGATGTGTCCACAGCTGGTCTCAACGGCTTATGTAGTCTCATAGGTAGATCTCATACTTAGGACTTCTATGAGTTAATTCTTACTCTTAAGCCTTCACAATGATCGAATCAAAAAACTTAGGTTTGTATCTCAAAGGAGCCCACATCTGGCTGCCTTACCTGGCCCCAGTCTCCTGTCACCCAGCGGGGAGGAGGGCAGCGGCCCAGACTGCAGCGGATGCGAGCAGGAGGCTTGCTCTCCTCTGGACATTGTGCAGCTGGGAATGTTTTAGAAAGGTCACTGCTCTTGCACAGAACAATCCGATGCTTGAATCCTGAACCACATTTAGGAGTACACTGGAAATAAAAACAGATATTAATTAACAACAATTTAAATACAGGAAAGTGTGAAGGAAGTCTTGAAGTAAATGTGCATATGTATAAAATATCTACTTAGGGAAACACTCAGTTCTGAAGCTCCTTCCACAGTCAGTAAAGGGAAGCACGTGTATCTTTTCCCTAAGGTCTTTAAGAGCTCAAATCAATGTTTGCTTTTCTTGGCTAACGTTTTATTCTTTTATTAGGGCTGGGCTTATTCTTCTATTCTTTCCTATTCTTGGCCTCCTTCAGCTGTGATAAGATTCTGCTAAGTTCTGGAATGTGGAAGCTTACTGGGTGTTGTCTTTGAAAGGGAACTTTTATATTATTAGTGAACCACAGGAACGAGTCTTTGTAGAGCAAGTTGGCAGTGGAGTAGGTCAACTATTTTCACAGTATCAAGAATATATGCCCGCAGGAAAGGGTTGTTGCATAAATACCTCTGGCCTTCCTCATGTTCATAAGTCACAAACATTAAGAATTCAGTGTCTGCTCTTCAAATGGAGAAAACCACACTTCTTCCTATGTCACAAATCCTTTCCTTTACATGTCTCTAAATGCAGTGGCTGACTAAAGTTCTACAGTTTTCAGAACCTTTTTTCCAAATCTCTTTTCCTCTCAGTCAATGAAGGGTCTTATACACATGTGCAAGATGTGATTTGAACCTTTCATTCAGACATATTTACTGATCTTCTATAGCAGTGGTTCTCAACCTGTGGGTTGCAACCCCTTTGGCAAACTTCTATCTCTAAACAAGTTCACAATTCTTAACAGTAGCAAAATTATAGTTATGAAGCATCAATAAAGATAACTGACAGTTGGAAGTCACCACAGCATGAAGAACTGTATTAAAGAATCACAGTGCTAAGAAGGTTGAGAACCACTGGTCCAGAGGAATTACATGAACTTGAGGGGTGGGGCATGAAAGAAAATGAGAGTCTCTATACTCAACATGCCTGTATTCTTATTTAGGAGACAGGCATGGGAACAAAGACTATACCACATATTATGAGAGTGAGCATAGAAATTAAATTCTTGTGTGCTTTCTCAACATCGGCTTTTGACTGGTTTTATCAGCCATAGTCTTTGAGTTTGGCATATTGGCATAGAAAGGGAGAAAAATATTGTTTTTTTTTTCCAGATAAATAAAGTCAAAGGTTCTATGTAGTCTCTTTATCACAATGAATCCAGTAATGGAAAATATTTCCTCCAACTTAAAGAAAGATTCATTAACATGTATTTTTAAGGAAGACAACACATAATTCTTCTAAGATCACTTCAGTGGAGGCAAAGGTAGGAGTTAAAAATCAGAAACAAAAATCTTGATGTATTACTCATGTTCACAGCCAAATCAACAAACATAGCCTCACTACTGCCGCACTCTTCCCATATAAACCACCAGCTCTCATTCATCCAACTCTTTTCAGATACGATTTGTCTCCATTTCCATCACCATGAGTTACATTTCAAGCCAATATTATTTCCCACATGGTATTTTACTACTACTCCCGAATAGTTCAGCTTTCTGCCTTTAACTCACAACAATACATTTTATGAACTTTAGAGGAAAAGCATTTCATGAGGGTCCCAGAGGATAAAAGGGAACGGCACATTGTTAGCCCACTTGATCTTAGTCAAAAGCTGAGAAGTGTTCACACATTCTTGTTCAATGAGTGCACGGGGTCTGGGCCTACAGAGCCAGCCACAGCCGCTCCATCCCTATAGTCAGGCTATACTCCCTATAGTCAACTCTGGTCTTTACATACTGTATTACCTAGGTGTAATAATAAAATTTAGATTAAAAAAAATCTCTTCTAAGAAAATAGTAAAGGCAGGGACTACCACTTAGAACAGGTTCATTCAGAGTGTACCATCCAGCACATCCTTCCGATCAGACAATCAGAGGACAGAGCAGAAAGAACATGAGGGTCTTCAAAGGGTATGTCCAAAGAAATTAGGCTGCAGTTTTCAAAAGATTGAATTAAAAAGATCTCAAATGTGGCTGGTTCTTCTCCAGAGCCACCTTCTCCCATGGGGAGAGATCCTGTTTTCCTAAGGCAGAGGGTGCTGGCTTTTGGTGCAGTTTATCCTTCCTTACCTTAACCCATTTAGGGAAGAGCTAGGCTTCTTGGTAAAGCAAGGAAAGGGAAACCCACCTGTGCACAATAGACAGGCAAGACAGACAACAGCCATTCCTCCCTCTTGACAAAAAATGGGAGTAAAGATGGTGTTCAACTAGACAGTAATGCCAGCACTCCCTAAACGATGCTCTGCACCTGACAGGTTTCCTAGGTCATCTACATCTGCGGAGAGATCTCGGGGCGAGGCCCAGCATGAGCACTCCGCTTCCCAGCACTTCTTTCTTCTAGGCTGTGATTCAGCTGTCTTAGACAGGGTGTCAGAAGTGTCACTCAGTGTCCTCAGCAGCCACATGCACTTCCAGGGATGCCCCTGTGCTTCTTAAGCCACCCGAGAGCATCACTCCTGAGACCAGCAAAGTAGAATAACAATTACAAAAGAAGTTTAAGTTTAACCTGTGTGAATTAAATCCAGAAGGACACCTTGTATTTACTGAAAAGCTTCCATCTCAACGCCATTTAAAGGTCTCCTTCTTCAAGGTGATTGTGTTTGGTTATTTCACTTGAGAACAAATGTGCAACGGCAAGATGAAACGAACTGGTCTTACTGCTTGGCAGAGGTTTCTTATTGGTTTAGTTTTCAGGGATGATTTGTGTTCCTTTCCCTCTTTTCCATCTTTTGCCCTTTCTTCCTATTTGAGGAAGGAACTCACTCTGTAGTCCAGTTTGATCTGGAACTTACTTATTTGAAGTTCAGGCTGACTTTAAACTCACAATTTCTGTCTTTAACTGCAGGAACCACTGGCACATACGTTACAATATTTTGTGTTTATGTTCAGTTATATTTTTATAAAGAAGATTTCCTTTTCTTTTCAAATTCTCTTGTCCTTAAGCTTCAATTACAACTAGCTAAAAAGGCTTCTGACCCTATTTCAGGCTCCTCTTAAGAAAGGAAAGTACAGCAGTAGTAAGGTGGGGAAAGCCTTTTATAACTGCTACAATCTTAGCAAGCTGAGAAGTCATTTCCCAAGGGTAGCAATGAATACTAAGTCTCCCTTGAAGAACTGAAGCCAACTAGAACTGGCTGGAAACACTGTAACAGACACACTCCAGTGTTGTGGGTTTGGTCTAATGCTGCTTGTATTGTTAATTTGGATCCGCAAAATTGCATGAGAATCTTCATGTCTGAATTTAAGACACTGAGGGAACTCTGCCCTAGTTGTTGTTGTTTAATTAGATATTTTCTTTATTTACATTTCAAATGTTATCCCCTTTTCTGGTTTCCCCTTTGAACCCCCTACCTAATCACCCCTTCCCTGTTCTCCAACTCACTAGCTTCCCTGACCTGGCATTCCCCTACACTGGGGCATCAAGCCTTCTCAGGACCAAGGGCCTCTCCTCCCATTGATGTCTGACTAGGCCGTCCTCTGCTGCATATGCAGCTGGAGCCATGGGTCCCTCCTTGTGTATTCTTTGGTTTTGATCAGTAAATAAAGTTGCTGGCGGCTAATGGCTGAGCAGGCCAGACTTTTAGGATTCCCAGGGAAGAGACTGAGGAAGGAGGAGAGGATCTGCCATGCAGGGATATGGAGAACCAAGGCGCCATGCCTGAGAGGTGTGGAACAGAGACCACAGTTGCCATGTAGAAGTCAGAGGAATGCAGCTTGAGAGGGCTAAGTGACTGGGCCTAGGGCAGCAAAGATGAAATATAGATTTTTGTAAGCAATAACTCGGGAATATCAGAGGGGGGTTGGATTAGCCACGTGGATGTTAGGAAGTGGCCCAGCCATTGAGCTGTTTTAGGCATATCAAAATATAAAGTGTGTGTGTGTGTGTGTGTATTTCTTTCATTTGGGGACCCAGAACATTGGGGTGGGTATTGAGGAGCACTGCTGCTGCTGGGATAAATTTGAGTTGCTTTAATTGGGTCCAGCTATACTGCAGAGTGTCTGAAGGTGATCCATTAAGGCTCATTATGATACTTAATACACCCTCTTGAATGGAGATTTCAAATGTGACGTATGAAGGTGTATCTAGAACTACATATAGCAGAACATAAGCAAGGAAGCCTATGCTATGCAAGTAACCCCAAAGCCCATGAAATATGACAGGAAAGCCCCATCTTTGATATAGCATTGCACTTGAGCTTCTAACTCTTTCTCTGCTTGGGCCTACTTCTTTTGGAAGTATGGAATCCTTCTTAACAAACTCTCTAGCTTTACATTTTACTGTCTACATGTCTCTGTCGAATTCCTTGTTTAGGGACACAAAACCCTGGAATCCTTCTGGAGGTGATTACAAACCTTCATATCAGTACACATCTCCCTGACCATTTCAACTATGAGTTTCTATATAGTTATAAGTTTATGTATCACAGTTCCCTGTTATCAAATGCTATTACAATATTCTCTAGTTACATGAGCCTATAAGGACCTTTTATTTTCTCCATATTGCCTATGCCTCAAAGCATTCGATTAAACTTATGGGCTTGGTACCCTAAAATGGTTGAAGCCAATTATATTGTCTTCCATTATAATTTTTAACATAACAAATTTGTCATCATTATTGGTCATCATCCATACATTTTCATATTGGGCATGAACATTCACAACTATGCAGAATGGCTATTGTTATCAGTGCACTTCATTTTCAGGTGAAATTAGGCATTCATGCACTCCCTGTGGGGAAAAGAAATATGTTTTCTTTTCTGCAACCACAGACAAGATCATACCAATGTCTATATGCTTGACTGAAGCTAGGACTCCAAGTAATCACTCCTGCTCGGGATGTGATTACAAGACTGTAATACAGCCAAGCAGCTTGAGAGAATACCCACATTCCTCCCAGATAGTCTATGAATAACTACAACTGCTCAGAATTTTGCGCCCGTGGTCCATATTTTTTTAATGAGAGGAAGTTAAAGTCTTTCGATGTAGCCTTGGCTGGATGGCTTCAAACCCATAGAGGTTTGTCTGCCTGTTTTCCAGTTGCTAGGATTAAAAGTTTGTGACCACTACTCCCAACTACCCAGAGATTATCTTAACAAGGCCATTTAAGGAGAAGGGAATAGTTACATACAGAGGTTCCTAAAGAAACATCTTCAAAGTTTTTGTTTGCTTCTGACAAACTCAAGAAGACTACTGAAAATTCTCAAAGCAAGGGGCACAATGTTTCTAGCAGGATATAATAGAACAGAACCTATTATGCATCCTGTTTCATCAACTTGAAAGAATACTCTTTAAGTATCCATTTTCCTTAACATTACTCAATCCTACAGAAGGACTCCGCTCCTTTACTGAAACTGTGAGGAGAGTATAGAGCAGTGGTTCTCCACCTGTGGGTCATAAGTGACCCCTTCCCAGGGGGTCACCTAACACCATTGGAAAACACAGGTATTTTCATTATCATTCATAACAGTAGCAAATTACAGTCATTAAGTAGCAATGAAAATAGTTTTATAATAATGTTATGGTTGGAGGTCATCACAAGATGAGGAATTATGTTAAAGGGTTACAGCCTTGGGATGGTGAGGGCCACCTGTATAGAGTGTGTGTGTTTGCATGCTTGTATGTATCATTCATACTGATGGGTCAAGAATTAACTGCTTAATATCTTGTTTTGCACAAGATTATTTTTTGGGTGCCTTCGATTTATATCATTTTGTTAACAAGCATGCCCCATTTCATTTTAGTCAGATTAATCTGTCACCGAGTTTGTGAGACACCAAAAAGAACAGTTCCTAAGGGTATTCACCACAATGCTATTTCAAACTCACTTTATGTGGGTTTCTTAATTAAATTAATGATGAGTTTCTCATTGAGTTCTTTGCTTCAAAGACCTCCTACTTCTGGACAAACAATAATACAATATAACATGGTCAAATTGACTATTGGGTAGTTCTTACTTGTTCAGTCTAAGATCCATGCTCAGATGTGCTTAAATATTAAATGTTTTGGAATTGATAACTAAGATATCTCAAAACATAAAGGCTTAGATTTCCTTACTTCGGACCAGTCCAAAGCTACCCACTGAGGTGGACATGACTGGTTGTTGCAGGACTCTTTCTCCACAGGCCGGTGTGTTAAGCAGTCGCCGTAGTCCAGTGTTTCCTCTTCAGAAGGTCCAACTTTCCTGATGCAGAGCACGGCCCTTGTGCGCATCCCACCATCACAAGTCTTGCTGCACTCCAACCAGTCTCCAATGAACCATCTGAAGCAATACACGGAGCAATACAGAGAATAGTGTCTTCAGTGCCCTGTGAGGCTGTTAGCTGAGTGCACTTCATGCTTTCCCTGGAAAAGCTAACAGCTCAGTTGATATAATGATACAAATGCAAGAGTCATTAGGCAAATCACTGTTCACTGTCACTCAGTTGCCATTCAAAGTGCAATGGGTAGGCTTTGAAGCAAGCAGAAATTAAGTTCAAACAAATAATACCCAATGTGTTTTTGAAACCTTTTTGCTTTCTCTCTCTTTTAACATTAATTTCTGAAGATAAAAATTACTTTATAAGATTTCCATGAGGCTTAAATAATATATTTAAAAGTTCTAGAACATGCTGGTAAATGTTTAGTAACTGGTTATCTATGAGGAACAGAGTTATGAGTTAAGCCATTTGCCCTTTTCTTTTTATAAAGTCTAAGCATTTCACTAAGGCCAATTTCAAACTGCCAGTTTGACATTCTGAAGGTGAATAAAGGTTACATGCTAAGGTGTTTTAATGTAACAGCATGAAACAGTAAAGACTTTTATGATTATGACGTCACAGCCACTTCTCTCACAGTGGGTCCTAAACTCCAAAGGAGCTGGGGATTTGTTTTCCAATTTCTACAAATAAAGTCTCATGAATGTAGTAGGACTTGATAGTCCTTATAGGGACAGAGAAAGGCCAGGTACCTGTATCCATAATATTTTTCTGCAAAAGTGGAGCCCTAAATTAGTTCTATGAAAGCGGGAAACACACACACACACATACATACATACATACATACACACACACACACACACACACACACACACACACACACACACACACACAACCTCCAAGAGCTTGTTTCCATAGTCACGTAGGAAGAAGCTCAACTGTCTTAAGCTGGTCCTAGGTTCCCCATTCCTTGTCTGTTGTCTTTCATCACAATGAACTCTCACATGCACAAAATTTCAAGATGGGGTTTGGTATTACTTCTGCACTATCACTCTCCGGTGGGAACCATGACCCAGTTCAGGCCAATAAGACTTCTACTTCAGAATTTTTACAACTCAGCTGAAGCAAAAGTAGTCCTTTTCCTTCCTACCACAAAGGTGCTCAAGTCCATGTTACCCCTCAAACAGGAGCTGGGAAGGCCTGATTAATGTCTCTGCCCATGATTCTAGTACATCTGTCTACCCTTACTCTTTCCTAAGCTTTGTGAAATAACCCTCTGTACTGAAGTTAGCTCAAGTTGAAATTTTATTATTTGCCATCAGGATCTTGACCGAGATATAAATATTATTATAACCTTAATAAGCATTTAAAGGTAGTCTGCTTTATTCTCCAGGGAAACAAACAAAACAAAAACAAAAACAAAAAATGACTAAACACTAAGATCCTGTGTTAGAAAAATAGTTCTCTAAAGTCCTACAAAGAGCAACAATGGAACAAAGACTTGATTTCCCATTAACAGTTATTTCCAGTGAATTTCATTTATAACATTGTAGAGAACAATATATATCAAAGGATTTTTTGATCTATGATTATGACTTCTATGATATAAATCTATGCAGCTGTCATGCTTATGTTCTTTGGTATGAAACTACCCAGAGAGAGGAATGTGAAGAGCTTAAGAACCAATCCTCACTACTTTCCTGATCATAAGTCCACTGTGCAGGAAAGGTAATCAGAGGACAGGAAATGGACATCAGAGTGCCAGCATCCTAATGTAGCACAACAACATTTAGCCCACCAGGTCAAAATGACTTTTACTCAAGATTATTTGTTTTATTACTACTTTATAGAGAAAATGGCATTTATAAATATCATAATCAATTTTGAAACTTAAAATATATTTCCCAACTCAAGGAATTATTTTTTTTACCTAAAATTCACTTTTAAAATTAAGATGTAATGTTAAGTTAAAAAATTGACAGTGCCATATTTTTCTGATAGGTCATTTTCTAAAGAAGATTTAAAGAGTTTTCCTTATCCCTTTCTTTCTTTTTCCCACAAATGAACGTGATTCCAAGTTGTTAGTACCATATTTGGTAAGGAGAAAAATATGTGCTGAGAATAATCACTTGCATGCCAGCCATAGTGATACTCTGATTCAATTTGCAACAGTGATTTCTTCACCAAGATTATGGGATACAACAGAAATGTGTGTCACAGCCACAAAAAGCTCAGTCATAACACTTCCAGCCATGATCTCATTAGGTCTCATCATGTAAGAGGGATGGAGACCTTCACATTTACACCCAGGTGCTCACAGGCAGCATGATTTGGGTGGCACTGCTATTCTTTAGAGCACAGGCCCAGGGCACTCCTGAAGTTTTAGTATTTATTTATTTTTATTATTCTTTGTCTCTTTTATGGCCAGTGGTATTTCCCCAGATTCTTAGTGTGAATTTATCACTCTACTCATCAACGCAGAATACATGGAAGTAAATTATTAACTTGTCAAACTACCAATCTCCTTCCTGACTGTAACCACAAGCTTCATATTCAGCCCCTGTTTTAGCTCCTGCTGTATCATGCATCATACTCCTCTCCCTTCCCATCTCTCATTCAAAGCCTAATGATGGAAGTAAAGGTTGCCACCTTACTACTGCATGTGTCTCAGTCTCCCTGTCCTGTCTAGTTTAGATTACTGCTTCCTTCGTTTCCTTCCTGACATGTCTGACACACTGATGGCCTTTTCTTTGTTCTCTATATTCTCACTTTAGATTCTGTAATAAAATATTCTGGGACAATCAGCTGTTGCATCATTAGCCTGAGACATCTTATAGCTGGTTCTTTCTAAGCTCTTGTCAAGGTCAAGATCTTTTTGTTTGCTTGCTTTGAGACAGGATTTAACTGTGTAGACCAGGCTGGTCTTGAGCTTACTGAGATCCACCTGCCTTTGCCTCCCAAGTATTGGAATTAAAGTGTGTGCTACCATGGCTGGCCTCTTCTCAACATCTGAAACAGACATCTTCTGAACATCTGAAAGCAGAGTGGCTTGTTGTGTCCTGTATAATCAGATCTCATTCCATTATTTGATTATTATTAAGAAAATAATACATGAAGAAGGGGAAAAGAGATGAACTACATAAAATTTTGATCTAAACTTGATGAAACCAGACATTTTTGAAGAGTTCCTCATAAAACCAGATTTTCTGTATTATAATTTAAAGGAAAATGGCAAAGCAAGAAAATAAACTTATTAAGTAGTTGTATTAAAAACAAAGTTTTGAACTGTGTGTTTAATATCCAGTATTTGTGGGGATGAGAAAGACAAAGGATTTCTACCCTTTATTTCAGAATCAAGTCAAATCACTTTTTTTAAATTTTATTTTTACTTTTTATTATTATTATTATTATTATTATTATTATTTTGGCTTTTTTTTTTAGAGACTGGGTTTCCCTGTGTAGCCCTGGCTGTCTGGGCTGGTCTTGAACTCAGAAATCTGCCTGCCTCTGCCTCCCAAGTGCTAGGATTAAAGGTGTGCACCACCACAGCCCAGCAGTGTCAAATCACTTTTTATTCCCTATAAACATATCACAAAATTAAGAAAATCTTCAGAATTTGGCAATATCATCCTTAATCAATTTGGCAGTATCTTCTTTAATCAACAAGAGACAATTAATTATATAGCCTATTACTTGCTTACAATATGCTGTAATTTTCTTAGGTTTAGAAGGCTTATTTAATTAATTGGAAAGTAAAACTAAGATTGTATAGAACTGTGTACCATAAGCATTCTATAGGCAAAGAATTTTCTCAATTCTTAAATAGCAATATAATAAGCATCTTTTAAATTGTGACAATTGGGAATGCTTTGATGAAACAAAGAAAGCTAGACACATAAAGTGCCACTAGACATTTGGTTTGTAACTTAGAATGCTAGTGATGTCTGGTATAATGGGAAAAACACCACCAAAGATTAAAATCCTCATCTGTGAAATGATGAGAGTTGGCTGAGATTATTCTATGATTCTTCCTAGTCTTAAATTTCACAGTTTTATAGAGAATGCTCATGAATCTTTTTCTAAACTTAACACATTATAATTGTCCATGGGTGAGGTTCAATGACTCAAAATAATTGTCAAACATTCAATCATAAAAGATTCTATCAAGCAAAACCTAGCCCCTGGATGAAAATACTTTTTTAACTGAGCCTATACAGGGCTGTCATCTCAGCTAGCTGGTGAGCTGAAGCAGGAGGCTGCTGGAAATGCACAATGAGTCCAAGGCTAGCATAGGCAACTTAATAAGTTCACATTTAAAAATAGAATGCAAAAAATTAAAAACGTTTAGCAATAGAACTCAATGGCAAGCATCTGCCTGACATGCACTAGGCCCTGGGTTCAGTCCCTTGTACAAACAAACAAACTCTTTCTACTCCAGGCTATCTATTACATGGTTGTTTATAATTCTTTTACTGCAATGTATGTGATAATTATTTTATATCTGTTTGCTCAGATAGTCTTGAAGAAACTAAACAAATAGTGCTGTGCATATTTTATTGATTAATTGATGTTTTAAAATTCTGGTTTCAGTATTACTACAATCTATAGGTTTTTGTTTTTATTTCTTTGGATTCTACAAATTTAGAAATCACAGTACTATATAGGAATAATATTTATAATAATGATTTATACATAAGCTCATGTGTAAAAATAGTGTTGATATAAAAACCCAGCACTATAAAGACTGGATTCTTGGCAGTCCCACTTAGGAGAGAGAAGAAAACAACCATAAGTGGGGAGGGAGGGAGGGAGCTGGGAGGGAAAGTGGATGGGGAGGGGGGAACCTGATCTGGTATTAGGTGAGGGAAAGGACCTGACTGAGGGCCAGCAGAAAGAATGTAAACAGGCAACCTCAGGAAATAGGAGGTTGGAGGGACCTCCCAGACTACACACCAGAGACCTCCCAGGACTCACAGGGAGGGACCTTTGATGAAATGCTCAAAAGTAGGGAGAGAGAACTTATAGAGCCCACCTCCAGCAGGAAGACAGGACATCAAGTTAGGGATGGGGTTGCCATCCCACAGTCATGTCTCTGGCCCATAATTGTTCCTGTCTGAAAGAATTACAAAGATGGAAATGGAGAGGAGCCTTAGGAAAAGGAGATCCAGTGACAGGCCCACAGTGGGATCCAGCTCAAGGGGAGGTCCCAAGGCCTGACACTATTACTGAGGCTATGGAGAGCTCACAAAAAGGGACATAGCATGACCACACCCAGGAAGATCCAACAAGCAGCTGAAAGAGTCAGATGCAGATATTTGCACCCAACCAATGGACAGAAGCAGCTGACCCCTGTTGTTGAATTAGGGAAAAGCTGAAAGAAGCTGAGGAAAAGGGCAACCTTGTAGGAGTACCAGCAGTCTCAATTAATCTGGACCCCCGAGATCTCTCAAAACTGGACTACCAAACAGACAGCATACACCAGCTGATATGAGGCCCCCAACACACATACAGTAGAGGACTTCCAGGTCTCTGTTCATTCAGAGATGATGCACCTAACCCTCAAGAGACTGGAGGCCTCAGGGAGTTTAGAGGTCAGGTGGGGTGTGGGGTGGGGGCATCCACTGGAGATAGGGTGGGGTGGGGAGGAGATGTGGGATGTAGAGCAGAGGGAGGGTTGATGGGGGGCGGGGGGGAATGTAATATGGAGTGTAAAAAAAAAAAAAAGCTGCTTCCAGGCACATGCTGATTCTCCCTAGGAAGGCTTCTGCTGACTCTTTAACATATTTAAAATAAACACTATCATTATCCTTTTCCTAATAATGCATCTATTTTTCTATTCTTCAAAGTATTTCCTCTTCAATGAGAACCTTATTGTCCTCTCTTTTTTCATACATACCTATATAGCTCTCAATGTAACAAAAAAATAAAAGCATTTTATTATTTGAACAGATACTTTCTGATTTAAAAAAATGCTACTAAGGGTTTTAACTTAATAATTTTAGAAAATACAGATTCCTTTTTCAAATTATGAATTTCATAGTTTGATTTATTCAAAATATAAAATATTCTAAGTATAAAAATGAGTGTACTAAAGCAAGAGAAAAGCTTTGTAAGTATAATAGAGTAGGTGAGACCTACTAAATATTATATTAATGAAATTAGTAGAAATTTTATATTTTCCTAACTTATTTTCAGTTCGTTTTGCTTCCCTTTATTCTATTTTGCTGTTTGAGAAAGAACCCTCTGAAGCGCAGGATGGCACACGTTCTCTACGTAGCCAATACTGGTACTGAGCTCCTTAGCTCTGCTTCTCCTGTCTGTACATAGCACATGCTAGGATTGCAAGCACTGGGGAACAATTTGACAATGTGCCACAATTCTAAAATATTTTCTTACTTGGCTGGAAATTGTATTCATCCTTATGTTGCAGAGGGTATAACTATGAACAACATAGTTTTAGTGGCAAAACTGTTTAGTATGGTGGTATCACAGGAGAGCAAGAGCGTAAACAAAACAAGGGTTGTACAATACTGTAATTCAATTTAAATAAACAATGACATAACTACAAAATGTCATCAAAGATAATGTTCAAAATATACTAAGAACTGACCATAACATATAAGGACTATAACATTTCATTACATATTCATGGCCATATGTACATACAAAAACCTGGAAATAACATACATCAAAATACTAACAACGGTATTAGGAAGTTCTTTTCTTCCCTTTATCTGTGCATCACATCACTGTGTAGAAGGAAAACTTTCCTTTGCACTCACATCCAGTCCTACTGAATCATAGCAGTCTATGATGATTATCCCTAGCATACAAATATCTACTGGAATCTTATATAAACCATTCCAAACTAAAATTTCTCTTTCATTGTCTGAATTCAAACAAGGAAAGAAAAAACTAAAAAAAGAAGCTAGCAATAATTGGCCAATAAAGATATGTAAGACTTAATCAGACTAAACTTTTCTAATTTTACATTCTCTTTACTCTTTTCTTTTGAATTTCACCTCCCACCTTAAACAAGAAACTTCATTTCAGAACTACAAAAGGAGAGGAACTAGGAAACTTAAATTTAATCAGATATTTTAATATGACAATTAATATTAAACCATTAAAAAGGCCTTTATTGAGAAATTCAGCTCTACAATGTATTGATCAATGGTTCTCAACCTGTGGAAAATGACTCCTTGGTGGGGGAGGGGTCACATATCAGATATCCTGCATATCAGATGTTTACATTATTATTCATTTAGGCATGAAAGAGCAATAAAAATAATTTTATGGTTGGGGGCACCACAGCATATGGATTAAAGGGTTGGCAGCATTAGGAAGGCTGAGAACCACTGATATAGATGCAATGATAAAGAGCTTGTAATCTTCAAGGCATTGGATTTGAGAATATAGGCTTAAAGGTAGTGGTGGTGCCTGCCTTTAATCCCAGCACATAGGAGGCATAGGCAGGCGGATTTCTATGAGTTCAATGCAAGTATGGTCTGCAAAATAAGATAAATCTAGGACAGCCAGCACTACCCAAAAAAACCCTCTCTTGGAAAACAAAAACAAACAAACAAATGAAACAAAAAAACAAAACAAACAAAACAACAACAAAACAAAATCCCCAAAATATGTATAACCAGTATCACCCAGAAGCCTTAAAATACCAAGTAGATGCCCAGCATGATATTTAAAATCTCAAATAGCAGGGTATCAATCTGATGAGCTAAATTCACAATTACACAAAGGTATGCTAATCTATCGGGACAAACCTAGACCATGGATTTTGACCATCATTTTGTTTTACATAGTTTTAAAGATTTATTTTGAGTTGCGTTTATAAAGCTACTTAGCAGAGAAGAGGAAAAAGAAAAGTACATGTTCTTTCCAAAAATGTCTGTCTACCACTCTGGCTGCTTTGTGTCTCACTCCACAGGAACTACCATACAATTTTACAAGAAGCAAGGTGCGTACTTGCAAATATGAATACACAATGTTTTCTTTCATCTAAAGAAACGAATTTTCACTTTTTGTCATACTTACTCAGGTGGGCAAGGCTCAGTGTTGCAGGCTCTTTGATTTTCAGGTGGCTTACTGTCAGGATCACAGAAATTGTTCTGGACAATGGAGTTGTCATCCAATCTTTTACAGACCACTTCTTGTCTTTGGACACCTTTAAAAAAAGGAATGGCATCCTTAATTGGAGAGTAGTTTCCCTTCCAAAAGGTGAGGCAAGTATTGCTTTCATCTGGGAAGCCAAGCTCACTGGATCACTGCTGTCCTATCTGCTCTGAAACACTTGTCTAGTTCTCTAAACAGGACAGAAGTGTTGCCGATTATAGTCAAACTTTAGACAAAAATAATTGTTTTCGTATTCAGAACCACAGATGTTTTGAAGCTGCAATTAATGTTTCCATTTTATGTACATCTTCATGGTTTCCTTAAAAAAATCCTTGAATTTTCCAAAATAGGATATAAAATGTATTAATATACATTTTAGTATAAGACAATGCATGCATATGCATATGTATTTAAAAACAAAGCAACAGGGACTAATTTACTTTCTGACATTTTATAGGACAGGATAAAACAAGGTCATTTTAAATTATGAATATATCACATCCACACATTTCACTTATTTCCTTCCATTTATGATTGCATCTTTCTAAGAGCTCATCAAGTTAGAGGTAATGGACCACTTTTGGACTGCAAGAAACTGGTCTGTTTTATTGTAACAGACTTGGATACCTTTTGATTATACCACTGTCAAAGGTAAAATACATAGTTTGTTGTAATATTAATTTACAAAATGCTTATTTTGTTCTTAAATATTAGTCCATGTGACTTATTAGCATAACTAAAAACATTCTCATTTTACAATTTACAAAATTCTTATGCATATGCTTATGATTATTAGCAGACATATCCACTACAACTTGGTCATACTTCACAAAATGCAATCACACACACACACACACACACACACACACACACACAGACTTTTATTTATAAACATCCTTTGTGAAGAGATTTAATATATAACCATTTTGCTTTAGTATCAGGAATCAAGCAAGGAGACATATTTCACAATATCAGAGAAAAGCAAGTTTCAGATCATACGAAAGGCGTCATTCATTCATTATTAACAATTTCATCTTGGAAATGGGCATCAAAGCAGAAGGGAAGCTCTTTCCTGAACTTCCCCTCCCCTTCCCTATGGACACAAAAGGTGAATGTAAAAGCAGCACTCACAGCATTCAGGGAAGCACAGATTTACATACCAGCTAATTCTATATGTTCTTCCATCAGTCTACCTGCCTACCTGTCTCCCTCTTTCCATCCATCTCTTCTTTTCTTCTGGTTATTTTTAAAATGTAATAACCTATTTTTAAAAAGAAATTTGTTCACAAACGTGGGAGTTCTTATGAAAAAGGATCTTTTGATGAAGGAAAATTTCCCGGGAAGAACTAGGCTTCTCCCAAGGCTGCTTATGTCTCGGGCATGAATCAGTTGTCTTGTGTTGGTCACATTCAACTAATCCCTTTGAATATAAGAGATTGATAGGAAAATCTATTAAGTCTATTGATCTCAGCAGACTAACTTCTGTAGCTACCATCTCAATGGTGAGTTGTTGAAGAAGGTATATCTTATTGCTTTCAGTGACTCAAGACTCCTAGGATCACCTTCAGTAACATGTTTTTAGGGGTCTAAAATATAGTCCAACAGTTTACTGGCAAATGTCTTAAGGTTGTATTCATTCCCTCCCAATCCCTAGAATAGCAAATGACAGCAGTGGAATTTTTTAACTATTGAAATTAAATGTTTGAGGGAAGAATGATTCACAAGAAGCATAGCTGTGATCCGCTCTCAGATGCTCCATGTTTCATCACATTACCTCTGCATTGTGTCATTCCTGTGGGCAGATAACTATAGCCATGTGGCTACCTAGTCACATACCTCCACTGTTAGTCACAGGGCTCAGCTACTGACATTGCTACAAAAAGCAATATATCCAGTTGAAGGAAATGTTTGTTTATATCAAGAGCAGGCATCACTTTTTTAGGTTTAGCATGTATTTCTAAAAGGCATTAAATGTGGCTACTCTTGGAACAAAAATGCTGGCCTTTAATACAATATGTCGGTTGATTCTCAGAATAAACATTGAAACTATGAAATGGAGTCTATGCTGCTTAATTTCAGTGACAGAAACTGTAAGTTAGTTTCTAAAAGTTAAGATAAAAGTTCAGTGTCTTTAAGAGAGCATTACAAATGCATTTGCTTAAAGCAGCCTTTATTTTTAAAGCAGGCCCTATGCAGCTTGAATCTCAGGTCAGACTAGTATAAGTAATTAGTAGATATTTACATTTCACTTTTATATAAATTATAGCTATGTATGTATTTTCAAAAATGTTTTCTAGGTAATATTTACTGTTAAAACTTAAGAAAACAGGCAAAACCACAGTGAATCAAATAAATATTGAGAATAGTCTCATGTCATTGTTCTGGAGACTAGATCTCTTTGGTTATTAAGACCCAGCGACTGTACCTTAACAATACATAGGCTCACAAGAAAATCTGCCACCTCAATGTGGTTGCTGTATCATTCACTCCGAACAAAATATAAGACACTTGTGCTTCTTAAACAATTTTGAACTTCATATTAAGCATTAAAAGTTGACTCATCTTTGGCTGTACATTCCATATATCCTTAAGAACTAGGAACTAAGGGGCTTCTAGGTTTTTATAATTTCAATATGCTATTTTTTGATAAATGAAAATTAATGTCCTCGAAAAGATAACTAAAATTATTTTATATTTTACAAAGATATTTTTCCTTACACTCATTAATTTTCTTCTAAAATGCTGTACCAATGTGGCATTAACATATTTCAAATCACCCCACAGCATTACATTGTGTTCATTTAATAGCGTTCATATTTTCAGCTTGTATCCGTACACTTGGCAGGTTGATTGCTTTTCTGTTTTGATCTTAAGTCAGTATTAACAGGATAACCATAAACAAATGAACCTAAATGGATTGATTTTTAAACACAGTGTTTAATTAAAGGTGAATATAACTTTTAACTTCAGAAAGTAGAAAATACAATGGAAATAATCTAAGTGAACAAGAAAAATGGAGTTTAGAATGTTTCCATATGGCAGCCAGTCCCACAACACCCAGAGGAAGCTCCAGTCCCAGGCGCTCTAACACACCCAGGATCAGAGGATCAGAGGTGAGGATGACACAACATCTGTTCCAGCACCACCGGGAGTAATTGGGACCAGCGGGATCTAGGGATGCAGGAACCCTGCCCGACCAGTGCCATTGGTTCCTTCCAGTCTGAGTTGGTGCCCTGATCAGATCTTGGGCCTGAACTCTGCAGCCAGTCCCACAACACCAAGAGGAAATTCCACTCCCAGGCGCTCTAATACACCCAGGGGCTTGGTCACACCAGAATCTCAGGGTCCCAGAGGAAGCTTGACTCCCAGGAGCTCTGACACATCCAGGATCCCAGGATCCCAGGATCCCAGAATCACAGCATCCCAGAGACAGCTGGACTCTGAGGAGTTCTGACACAACCAGGATCATAGGAAGGACAGGCTCCAGTCAGATATAGCGAGGACAGGGAGCACTAGCAAGAACCAGATGGTGGGAGGCAAGCATAAGAACATAAGCAACAGAAACCAAGGTTACTTGGCATCATCTGAACCCAGTTCTCCCACCACAGTGAGCTCTGGATACCCTAACACACCAGAAAAGCAAGATTTTGATTTAAAATCACATCTCATGACGATGATAGAGGACATCTTTAAGATGTCCATCCTTTAAGAAGGACATAAATAACTTCCTTAAAGAAATACAGGAGAACACAGGTAAACAGGTAGAAGCCCTTAAAGAGGAAACACAAAAATCCCTTAAAGAATAAGAGGAAAACAAAGCCAAACAGGTGAAGGAACTGAACAAAACCATCCAGGATCTAAAAATGGAAATAGAAACAATAAAGAAATCACAAAATCACAACGGGAGACAACCCTGGAGATAGAAAACCTACAAAAGAGATCAGGAGTCATAGATGCAAGCATCACCAACAAAATACAAGTAGACGAGAGAATCTCTGGTGCAGAAGATACCATAGAAAACATTGACACAACAGTGAAAGAAAATGCAACATGCAAACAACTTCTAACCCAAAACATCCAGGAAATTCAGGACACAATGAGAAGACCAAATATAAAAATAATAGATATAGAAGAGAGACTAAATTAAAGGACCAGTACATATCTTCAAAAAAATTATAGAAGACCAGAGCTACACAAAGAAACTCTGTCTCGAAAAACAAAACAAAAGAAAAATTATAGAAGAAAACTTCCCAAACCTAAAGAAAGAGATGCCCATGAACATACAAGAAGCCTACAGAACTCCAAATAGACTGGACCAGAAAAGAAATTCCTCCCATCACATAGTAATCAAAACACCAAATGCATTAAACAAAGAAAGAATATTAAAAGCAGTAAGGGAAAAAGATCAAGTATCATATAAAGGCAGACCTATCAGAATTGCACCAGAGACTATCAAAGCCAGGAGATCCTGGGCAGATCTCATACAAACCCTAAGAGACAACAAATGCCAGCCCAGACTACTATACCCAGCAAAACTCCCAATTACCATAGATGGAGAAAACAAGGTATTCCATGACAAAACCAAATTTACACAATACCTTTCAACAAATATAGCCCTTCAAAGGATAATAAAGGGAAAACTCCAACACAAGGGGAGAAACTACACCTTAGAGAAAGTAATCTTTCAACAAACCTAAAAGAAGATAGCCACATGAACAGAATTCCAACTATAACAACAAAAATAGCAGGGAGTAACAATCACTTTTCCTTAATATCTCTTAACATCAATGGACTCAACTGCCCATTAAAAAGACATAGACTAACAGACTGGATACACAATCAGGACTCAGCATTTTGCTGCATACAGGAAATGCACCTCAGTGAAAAAGACAGACACTGCCTCAGAGTAAAAGGTTGGAAAACAATTTTCCAAGCAAATGGTCCCAAGAAACAAGCTGGGGTAGCCATTCTAATATCAAACAAAACTGACTCAATAGAAATAGATGTATAAAAGTTGGGGTCATAAACAGATGCACATAGCACTTAAAATGAACAGAATGTATAGAAACAAACACTTATCTAGGACTAATTGGCTATTCTGGGTCTTTTGTTGCTCCATATCAAATTGAAGATTTTCTTTCTATTTATGTGAAGAATGTGATGAGGATGTTGATTGTGACTTCATTGAATCAGTAAACTGTTTTGGTAGGAAGGTCTTTCTTCACAATGTTAATTCTATCAAGCAATATGCTTGGGAGGTCTTCAAATTCGAGTATGTTTCTTAATCTCTTCCTTCACATATTTAAAGTTTTCATTGTAGAGGTTTTTTACCTCTTTTGTTATGTATATTCTAAATATTTTATTTTATTTGAGAGACTGGCAAGAGGAGTGTGTCCATGATCTCTTTCTCAGCATGCTTATTACTCATATGTATTAAGACTGGTAAATTTTATAACTAAATTTTGTATCATAACATGTTGCTGAAATTATTGATAATTTCTACAATTTTTATAGTCAAATTTTGGGAACATTGGGTATAAGATAATGTAACCTTCAATTGAAAATAATTTGACTTAATATTTTCCCATTGTATCCCTTCTCTTGCCTTATTGCTCCAGCTAACGCTTCAATCACATTATGGATGAGCAGTAGGGATAGTGGGCAGTCCTTTCCCATTCCTGACTTTAATGGGGCTTATTAATGGTTTTATTCATTTTGGATGATATTGGCCATGAGTTTTTCATACACATCCTTTATCATGTTGGAATATGTTTCCTACAGCCCTACTTGTTCTAGGGCTTAAGAATGCATGTTGAATTTTATCAAAGACTTTTTCTTTCTTTCTTCCTTCCTTCCTTCTTTCCTTCCTTCCTTCCTTCCTTCCTTCCTTCCTTCCTTCCTTCCTTCCTTCCTTCCCTTCCTTCCCTTCCCTTCCCCTTCCTTCCTTCCTTCCTTCCTTCCTTCCTTCCTTCCTTCCTTCCTTCCTTCCTTCCTTCCTTCTGTTTCCATTAAGATGATTATATGAGGGGCTGGCGAGATGGCTCAGAGGTTAAGAGCACCGACTACTCTTCCGAAGGTCCCGAGTTCAAATCCCAGCACCCACATGGTGGCTCGCAACCATCCGTAACGAAAATCTGATGCCTTCTTCTGGAGTATCTGAGGACAGCTACAGTGTACTTACATATAATAAATAAATAAATCTTTAAAAAAAGATGATTATATGATTCTTATATATATATTTTTGTCTATGTATTTGGTTAATTATGATTTTCTTATATATGTTAAAAATAAAATAAAATGTACAACTAAAAAAAAAAAAGAAGAAAAACAAAACCTCCTCCTGACTGCCTGGAAGTCAATATTCTGCTAGCAGCCCTCAGATGGTGTAGAGCTCCTCCTGAGCCATACCTGGACGCTGCCTTGCCCCTGCCTTGATGATAATAGACTGAACCTCTCAACCTGTATGCCAGCCCCAATGAAATGTCGGTCTTATAAGGAAAAAAAAAAGAGTTGAAGATGAGCTATCATTTAAGGAGCACATAGTCATTTATGTTATAAAGAATGATGATAGCTGGTATGAAGGAGTCTGCAATAAGTAGAATGACTGCTCACATCTATTATGAACTGTATTGATTAATTTTTCTTTGTCTTACTTTTAAAGTAGGTTTTTACTATTAGTCATATCGTGGTACTATGTAGCTTAGAGAAGAAATTTGTTCATGTCTTCAGGATATGCTTATTGGTATATGTGAATGTATACTTATAAGCATGAATCTTTGAAAGAGCTTGTGATTTGCTAAACAGCAAGTTATCCAAGAAGCTGTACAAAACTGACTATGCCTGTGTACTTATACAATGATAACTTTATAACCTTCCCAAATATCCTGAGAGATGGAACATATATTGGAAAAATTATGACTTGTATTATACATCAGTACTAATGAATGTCCGACTAATATTAAAATTAATAAGAAAATATAGAAAAAAGAATGTTTGCATATGATCATGCCTCATGTACATATAACTATTTTAAAGTCGTGTGCAAAACACTGCTAAGTTTATTTTAAACCTCTCTGTGATCTAAATTTACACAAGATTAGTATGCTTTCAAATCCATAGTTTATTAGCAAAATGCATAAGATATAACCAGTCACTGCACACCAAATGGAAAAAAATTTTCATGTCTCTGTGTTTCTATCCCCTAGAGAGTGGCAGATGATCTGAGAATTTAATTGATGAAATACTGACTATATTTTACTCTTAAAAACCTAAAGTTATTAGCATAAAACTGTATTTATGCAATTCCACCATGTTACAAAAATATAATTAACTTAAAACATGAAAGTATAAATAATTTATTTGTTTTGATAATACATATTGACTTTAAAACTTTTTTAGAAAGAGTATATACTATTTAAAGCCTCTTAATTTGCCTATCTTTCATTTCTGATATTTAAGGATCAAATACAATGAATGATGGTTTCAAGTTTAGATTTGTAAACATAAGTCTGGGCTAGAAATGCAGCTGCGCAGTGAGAGATGAGGCTCAGTAATACAGATTTGGCTAACATGTGCAAGACACTGGCTCTAATTCCCATCACTGAGAGGAAAAAGGAAAAAAAAAAGAAAAGAAAAGAAGAGAGGAGAGAGGAGGGGAGGGGAGGGGAGGGGAGGGGAGGGGAGGGGAGGGGAGGGGAGAGAGAGAGAGAGGAGAGGAGAGGAGAGGAGAGGAGAGGAGAGGAGAGGAGAGGAGAGGAGAGGAGAGGAGAGGAGAGGAGAGGAGAGGAGAGGAGAGGACCCCTGGCTTTTGGTCTGGAGTTTTAAGTTTATCAGATCTTATATGCCATCAGTTTAAAGTTACTTTTGACTACCAAAGCCTCTGTTCTACAATGCCTCTTGAATTACTGCTCTAAGTACACAGTAGCAAATAGTTTTAATGGCATTTTGTAATAGTATATGACACAGGAAAAAGAGCAAGGAATCCAGAGAATGGCAAGTAAGTACTGGATGGAACTGTTTATTGTTCTCACCGTGAGGGTGGTGGATGTCTCAGGTGAGGAAACTTTACAGCTCAGGCGAATGCTGAGGGGGAGCCTCAGGGAGCAGTGGCCTCCTTGCTTTTGGTAATTATATACCTTTACAGATTTATTTCTAATACTGCTCTCCTCATGCCAGTCACCATTTTAAAAGTAGAAAAAGGAAGTTAGTGTTTAAATATTGAGCTTGAAACAGTGGCATGTGTTACCCAGGAAGTATGAACACTGCCCAGCAGTGCTCAAGGGCAGGAAAAAGATCGAGGGATTCCCAATGTTACAAGAAGGACCATTTCAGTCCTAAGTGGACAATATCAGAACACATGATTGAGTCAGTATGGGAAAGAAAGAGAGCTATAAATGTACACTTGGGATTGATAGGCTAACTGATCTCCAAATAATTGAATGGAGTAGCACAATGTGTCATCTCTCCCCAAGAAACAGATTTCTGGAGAGGGAGAGAAGGGAATACTCAGGGTTTACACTAAAAATGTGGCTGGTGGCTAAGGCAATAATTTGCTTAGCCACAGTATCTAAAATAGTTAGCAACCAAGCAATATTATATAACCACAACATACATAGCATATGGCCAGTAATATTAATTTAATCCCTATATTCAACGCAGATAGCATTCAAAGAATGACAAGTGCCAGGAAAAACAAAACAAAACAAAACTGCTTTGCCTTCAAGACCTGGAATCTGGCTGTTCTGTTGTGTGATTATTGGCCAGACATACACATTTGCAGGGCACAGCAAAGCCCATCTGCCTTGGATCTAAGAGCTGGCACCCAGAGTACCAATCAACTCCACCCACATGGCTTCCTTCTTCTGAAGAGCCTACTGCTCATTTTTAAAGTCAGTCAAAAGCTGCTTTTCTCTGCTTCCAAGTGTTTTCCTTCTGTCCTAGGCAACAGTGGATGCCCTGAGGAAACAGAATGATCAAAGTGGAAATGTTACTCTAAAAATAGTGTACATGTCATTGTTAGCCATGGTGGTGCACGCCTTTAATCCCAGATTTGGGAAGTAGAGGCAGGGGGATCTCTTCGAGTTCTAGGCCATTCTGGTCTATACAGCAGCTGGGGCCACATTGTGAGCCTCTGTCTAAAAACAAATATTTTTTTTTCTAGAGAAATTGTGTTTACTGAAGGTAAATGAGGATGGGGCACATACACAATAGATTTATTTGAGATCACAGCACACATAGAAGGGATTTCTACTACTCAGTACAGTAACATCTTTCATGAAAAAAATTGTCTAAGTTAATCTGACCCATTAAGTTCTATCAGGGTTTAAAGGTATGAATTTAATTATTATGTGGAAAGGTAAAATCTTGACCTCAATCAGAGCACATTAAATGCAGTGGAAAGGATAAAGGTCATTATATCACATAGCTTACCTAGTAAAATATTGCATTTTCAATTCTATTTCAAGTCTATATCTAGATATTTTTAGTTGTACACTCCTCTCATTTTGTTAAATTACTGGGTGATTTTGCACTTTCGAATCTTCATAATATAAGAACTCTCATAATCAGTTGAGTATGATGCCCCTTCCACCTCACTATATCTTGTTTCTATGTTTTCCTTCACCTCCAACTGCTCTTAGCTCTAGGCAGTGAAGGACCTAAGACAAATTTTCATTTCTTTTTGCAAAATGCGACAATCAAATTAGATGGCATTTAGCGTTTCTTGCCTAAACATGCTCTAGTTTACTTTTGCCCTTTCTCGTTATTTCAATAGTTCAGATTTTTGAAGCCCTCTCCTGCTCTGTCTGTGTTCTCCTTGTATTCTAGAGTATAGGGCTGTGGATATAGCTCAGGGTAGGTCACTTGCCTAGTATGTATGAAGCCCTTAATTTAATCCCAGCAACATCAGAGACTGAGATAATGAGAGAGACAGATGGAAAGAGAGAGAAAGAGAGGCAGAGACAGCCACCACCAACACAAACCCTCAACCTGTTGGATTTTGTTTTCCTCTATTTCAGATTGGCATTTATCTATTTGACTTTCTAGTGTATGCCTAATAGTGTCAGTTATTTACAAAATCAAGCCCTACAAGACTCACTTGTATGAAATGACCTCTTAGTGATGTTAAATGTGTTAGACATTTTAGATTTGGCAAAGATTAATTCATTGGACACTTAACTCAATTACATATAAGACATTTTTTTCTGCTTCATCTGGTACCTTGCGAGTGTCTCCTTTGAGTTGTGTATCATCTCCAGCCTAAAGACTGTATTATGCTTCTCTCTCACTTTTTCCTCTATTCTCTCTCCTTCTTCTTCTCTAAGGAGAGTTTAAAATGAAGTCCACTTAGCCTCAAACTCTACGTAGCTCAGACTACTTTTAACGCACTAATTTCCTATTTTGGTCTCCTAAAGTGCTGAGACTATAGGCATGACCACTAGGTGTGGCTCAATATTTCATCTTTTGACTAATTGCCTTATGAACAGTTTAAAATGTCCACTCAGAATGGGCTTACTACCATTAAAGTTTACATTATATCTGTATTGTATCATTCTTGTAAAGAAAATATATGGCATCAAATGATATCACCACAGAAATGATGACAAAATATGTAATGTTTCATAGGCTAAGACAATCTATATGATAAACTCACTAATATAGTTTGAAAATTATTTATAAGTTATTATAGAATATTCCATAAACTTAAATCACAAAGACTTGCTATCAGAGACCATTTTAAATATATTTTATCTTTTCGGTTTTCCTTCCTTTCACTTTGTGTTTTAATCATGCACCAGCCTTAGACTGAATTGAGAGAGACAGAGGAATTTAATAGTAGCTTGTGTTGACTAGAACCAGTGCTACTGTGATTTCATAGCTGGAACATGAAAACATGAAAAGGAATACTACTTTGTAGCAACCCATAAGCACCTATAGTGTCTTTGGCAAACCCAAAATAGTAGTTGGAACCAACTTCCAAAGGCCAAACAGTAGAAAGCAGCTCCAAAATATAAAAATCTAGATGAATCAGGCAATGATGCATACAATAAAATTTTTAAAATCCCTACCAGGAAAGAAGAAATGCATAAAACAACGCTCTCTCTCTCTCTCTTTCTCTCTCTCTCTCTCTCTCTCTCTCTCTCTCTCACACACACACACACACACACATATATGTGCACACATATGCACACACAAAATAGGCTTGTTGGGTTGGGGTATAGCTCACTGATATTCTTTGATCTTTAAACAACAACAACAAAGCATATTCTCTGCAATGACTCTGCCTCCTTTCTCTTCCTCAATCTAAGCACAGCTTTAACTCATTTTTCTTCTGCTAATCTGCAATGTAATGTTTAACAGTGAAAGAACACTATAAGAAACATTAAAAATGAGTTCTTTGGTATGAAATTCTTTCACATCTCAAAGAGAAACAAAGGAAAGCCTAGGGGGAAAACCACTGTGGACAGACTATCAGGACACTTAGTAATCTAATGGAGGACAGGTAGAACTTGTTACACTTACACTTAAAGTGTAAACCAGTAACAAATACACACTATTATAGGTATTCCTCTTTTCTTTTCACTGTTAGTGAGTAATTAATTCCTTGGCAGCAAAACAGGTCAAAGTTAAAGACAATGCTAAAGACTTTTGATTAGTGGTCTTGGTAGGCTTTCCTATAAAATTGCAAGGGCTAAATTAAGTAAGAGAAGTTGCGTAGGTCATGAAGATGGTAAAAGGATGGTTTAATAGTGGAAAATTGCAAGACAGAACAGAAAATTATCATGAATATTGCTGTTCTCTGCAAGATTCATTCTCTAAGAAACAGTACTGTCCTAAAAAGGGGTTCCTTTTAAATTAAAGCTACCAAAAGAAGTGCTAGGAATTTTCATAAACACTGAGGTATAACAGGAGTTGCACACTTCTGACATTCTAACTTGTAGATCAAGTTGGTTGACTATAACAGCCATTTATAAGTTGAGCAAATCTTATTCAAACTGCTTGAGACCTGAAGTGCTTCCAATTTATATTAATGTAGACGTTACAATATTTGCATAGAGTTTACTGGTTGAGCTTTCTTAACCTGAAAAATCTCACCTCCAAAACGCTCTAAAATACTGAATTCTGGTGGTGTCCTCAGATCTGGGATGCTCTGCTCCTATTCATTTTAGTTATGTAAGTATCAGAGAAAGTTGAAATTGCAATGAAAACCTTCGCAAACTGTTTAGCACAGTTGCAATTAGTTTTAAAAGTATTAATTAGATGTGATAAATGATCCACCAGGTAAATAAAAAACATAAACAAACTGAGCTCCAAATATACAGCCTATGGCATGTCCAAGTCAATGGCCACACTAATTAGAATCATGGGTTGCCACTTTCCCATTTTCCCAATCCACTCAATGATGTTGGTCTCTGTTTCCCACCCCAAATGCTCACTCCTGAATCTCATCAATCTTTGAACTTAACTGGTAGCCAATTAATAAGAGATGTTAGCTTTCTGAGGGCTAAAACTTTTAATCCATATCAATAATTTTTAATTATGGACTGCACCTTAGAATTTTCCAGGGATCTTTAAAAAATTGATGTTCAGACTAGACTCCTAACCATTTATAAAAGATGGAGTGTCAGAGGGAGTCCAAGTATCAGGACCTCAGGAGCATTTAGAGTCCTGGTCTTTCCAACCTGTGGCAAGTTAAGAACTGATTTTGGGGGAAAGTTTTTGAACAAACTCAAGATGGTGAAGGAGATACTTGGGTGGATATATAGCAAGTTACTCTATAAAGGTGCTAAGTGGTGAAGAGAAAGCAATTATTATTATTAGAGAAACACTATGTTAAAATATTACTAACTAGCCTCTACAGCTGCATCTCTAATTTAAAAGTTATTTAAATTGAAGTTTACTTATGTAATAAAGTTAATCATAGCAAAGATTATTTAGTGTGGTTGTTCAGGATGATTAAAGGATACCAGGTATCACAATATATTTTATAAACTATACATTTTTCACTTGTTATTAAACAGCCACATGGCAAAGTCACCTGTAATTAAATAAAGATTATCATGTGGCTTTACTAGGCATTTGGATCTAGCCTAGTTACTGACACAAGGCTCCTAAACTATCAAGACCCGTGCTCCTGAGTCAGAAACAGTTTGTTTTAAACTGTGTGTTTTAAGAAACTCTCCTAGTAGTTGTCCCTTAACTTTGCCCCTAAGTATTGCCCCTTAACTTTGATTGCTGGAGAAGGGAGTTTGAATGGGATTGTGGGAAACACACACTCATACAAATATTGGTAAAGAGGAGGCAGGCGATGACTGAAGCCAGTGGGTAAGGATAAAGTAATTGCTAGTTTTACCACCAAAAGCCATGGAGCAAATGTTATATGGCATGATTTACTATTTCAAGACAGGTTCTGCATTTTTATCATAAAATAATATACTTTCAGAATTAAGCTGACCTTAATTAATTAACACATGATTATGATCATTAATTCAATGGTAGCACGTTGGGAACTCATTTAAATTACACAGTACATAATCTCTTGGATAAGGCATAAAGAAACAAATTCTAGAAGAAGTAACAAGGTTTATGAAAGAAGGAAAGTCTTAATTTAGTGAGTTTTTCACAGAATAATTAGTTTATCTGGAAGTCACATTAATCCTGAAGACAACACCTCATAGCATCTTAATGTTCCTGATCAACTCAAGGAAGTGCTTCATCACTGACTAGAGTAACTGACTCATCGCCAATGTTTCCTGTATATTAGATTTGTCATCAGGTCTGCTAAGCTACAGAAAAACAGTTTTTAATTTCTTATCTTAAAATATCTCATCATAGAAAACTATCATTCTTGTTCCCTGACTCACAGTTCAAAAGGCCTTGATGTCAGTAAAGTCTGTCTAGAACATTGATGAACAATAACACAAAGGAGTCTTAGGAGACTCCAGCTACAAGGTTTTTTTGAGAGTTCTTCTGGTGCCTTTTTCATTTAAATTCTTGAGAGCTTCAAGGATCCCAGTACTTCCCAGTACCTCCCTCGGAAGATCAAAGTAAAATGTCATAATTAATAACTGACTTTAATTTTTATATCCCTAGTTTCTGAGTCTAGTTTCTAAGTCCTTTTTGCCATTGTGGTAAATGATTCTGAACTCTTCTTTGATTAACATTCCTGAGCCCTAAGGAACTTTACTTCTTTCAAATATACACTTCAAGTATTTAAAATATCTGGAATTAACAGTAGAGGCACATATAGGAAAAATAAGTTCAATAGCTGGTATCTATAATATGTTATCTACCCTAGGACACCCAATTTCCTACAGTGGGAAAAGAAGATGTATACATACTTTTTGATCACTAGTTTTAGTTGTCAAATTGATACAATCTAGTATCACCTGGAAAGGGAATCTCAGTGAAGAACTGATTAGACTAGGCTGGCCTGTGGGCATGTCTGAGGGGGATTGTATTGATTAATAGGAAAGCATACCCACTGTGGGTGACACCATTCCCTGGGAAAGGGCTATTAAACAAAGCAAGTGGAGCACTGGATGCATGCATGCATTGTTTGTGCTCTGCTCTTGACTGTGAATGTAATTTGAGTAGCTGCTTCAAGTTCCTGTGTGTTGACTTTTGGCTTCACTGTCAGGATGGACTGTAACTTATAACTGTGATTAAATAGATTCTTTCTTATGCTGTTTTTGTCAGAGTATTTTATCACATCAACTGGAAATGAAAATAAGGCATTTGTCAAAATTATTGCCTCATGGCTTTATGAGTGCTTATAAGCACTTACTGTCTATAAATGCTTTTTCCCCTAGAATGTTTCAGATATTGTTCTAGGAGCAACATGAGCTCTCAAAGATTCAGATTTCAGTGACCAGTCCTTGAAGTCTATATGTCTGCAGTGCTAGGTTTCAGTTGCTCTGAAAGCCAGAAACAGTGATCCAAAATCTTGTGTGAGCAGAGAACCATCTGGAGAGCTTGTGAAAACACAGTCCGTACTCAAAGATTCTCTACAGAAGGTCTGAAATGAAGGCCCCAGATCAGCTTTTCAAATGAATCCCTAACTGAACTGAGGCAGCTGGTCCCCAGATAGCATCTGGATGACCAAGACAAATGACAGTTCTGCACACCACATCTGCCAACTTTCAACCACTGACTTCCCTCTCTCAACAAAAACAATAGCCTCATAATCACTCACACTCAGGCAGAGTTTGGGTTCCCAGAACCACCTCAGATACAAGATCAGTAGCTCCAGAATCAAAGCAGTTTACACTGTGGAAAAGAAACCTCTCCTTCAAGGGGATTTGCTTCCTTCCTGTTTTTCTTTAGTTTTCCTCTTTTTTTTTTAATTCCTTACTGACAAATCATTGCCATTTTTCAATGAGTGTTATAGTAAAGAATAGCTCATTTAAAACTTTCATACTTTTTACTTCAATAATCTCAGTTTTCTTTTGAATTAAGTTTTCAGGCTGCCTCCACTTTTATTGGTCTAGATGCTCTATGAACAAAAAGAATCATGGGTTGAAAAAACATTGGGAATTCATTTAATCTGCCCTTGACCTCCAGCAAGACTGTGTCTAAACCATCCTCAAATATAGCAATTGGTCAAAATAAGAACAGGCAGTAGGGCTCTCATTCAGCATTCTGTTGCATACTTGAAGATACCACCATGCTTCTTTTCCTAAAGCCAGCTGACTTCAGCTTTAGGATATCATTGTTAAAATGCCTACACTTTATGTTATTTGGACTCATCCTTAATAAGTCTTTATTCTACTTTACTAAGAGCCTAACTTAAATATATGTTATCCTAATGAAGACTTTTTGTTGGTAGGTAGAAAGGGGAAGATTAATTTATAGAGTAACTAAAAAGTGATTTAATTAGCAAAGGAAGATTTATGTATAAATATCAGATATAAGTGCAATGGCATTTATGGGAACAAAAAGTGAATTAGTTAAGGGGAATCTGCAGTGGTATTATTCATTGATTTTATTAAAAGAAGTGACGATGCACCATAGTTTTGAAAACTTTATATCATGAGCCATCAGACATCTCACACATGAAATGTGTGCGAACAGAAGAACTTTTAAAATGGCTAACAAGTTCTACTTAACCATGTTTTATGGTATTTCACATAAGTGAATATTAATAGAGCAATATTCATCTTCTTTCTTGATTTTTTTCACGTTGTATTGCCCTTACTACTATAATTAGAGTTATAGTAATGAATGACTTTAATTTTTATGAGTTAAAATATGGATTCTGCTATATGGGAATCATTTTTCTAAAGTATTTTTTCCTATTCAAATACTTGTGTTTAGAGATCCAGTGGATAAGGTCCAGGGAATGCATATACTTTGCCCAGTTTAGAATGGGAACGTGTTATTTACTTCAATTTCAGCACTCTGACTCTTATTATTTTAGATGTGTGCTTTGGTTTTGGAATGGTGAGGTACTCTCAGCCTCCTTGGCCATGAGGAGGGGTTTGCTCCTTGCCTACTGTAACAGAGCTCTGTGGTGGAGGTGGTGCACTTAGTCTCCAGAGAGAAGGAAGATGCTGCTTTCACAGCACTTCTACTCACCAGTCCATGAAGCAGCAAGGGTGTTGGCTTTGAAGGAAGCCAACTGTCCTGCTCTCCCAGCCAGAGGTAAAGAATTGCATTGGTGGCCACTAGAGGGAGGAGGATTAGGAATAGAGTAAATTGTGGGGAAAAGGCACCCATGAAAAACGCACATGGGACAACCAACACATCACCAACCACTGCCTAACAGCTATGTCTACCTCACTGGGGGATTATAATGGGGTCACTAACACCATTATCCCAGAGACCCAGACAACAGGAACTATGTAGCATCCCAGTATATTGCCCCTTAACTTTGATTGCTGGAGAAGGGAGTTTGAATGGGATTGTGGGAAACACACACTCATACAAACACAAACATACAAGCACACATACATCCACATGCCCCATTACAACAAGTTGCATCTGTGATGTATGATTCTTGCTGGTTTTTTAACTTAAAACTCATGATGTTCTTTACCAAACATGTGTTCATGAAAAGCAAACAGCCCACCTTCAAGATAGTCTTGGAGAAGCACCAGCAGAGATACTCATTGTGCCAAGATGTATTTACCAACAAATCTGTGTAAATTACATGAGGTTGAAAGAAACAGAATGTAATATAATTAAGCAAAGTTTCTTTTGCTAAATTACAGCTTGAAGCAAACCTGCAAAAAATGTTTTCAATTAGCTTCTTTAGCAAACAAAACACAGCGCGGAGTAGGTTTTGCTCCCACACTGCCAGCTGTGGGCTGCCTAGTGGGTGTCTTACCTCCAGCACAAGTAGCAGAGCACTCCGCCCAGGGCTGATAAGTCCACATGAAGCCAACTTCATTATCTCCACTGCCAGTACGAACGATGGGAACATTGAACTTGTACCTAATTCCCAAATTCTGTTCTTGGAGTAGAACCTGCCATTGAAAACAACTGGTGAAGATAATTAAAACACAATGAGCCTTCATTCAGATATGTATTTTTTTTCTTCTGAAGAGAAAAATGCCATAGAGCAAGTCTTTTCAGGGAATTTGGAATATTTACTTATTTACTTTAGCTCTTGACAATCTCACTCTGTGGTCCAGGCTGACCATAAACTCACCACAACTTTAAAATTATTACATTCTTGTTTATTTATTGGTGTGTGTGTGTGTGAACATATGCCTTGGAGCATGTACAGATGTAGAGGTCAATTTGCCAAAATTAGTTCTCTCCTTCTATTGTGTGGACCATGGGGATTGAACTCAGGTTGTCAGGCTTGGTGGCAAATGCGCTTATCTGATAAGGCTTAAAGACAACTTTAAATCAAATGAGTTTATATAAAGTGTTCTTTTTTTTTCTATCCTGAAAGAGACCTATGGCCTTTACTCTGCAGTCTCTACAAAATTGTGTAAATCATTTTACATTTATTCCCTTAATTCCATCACCTGTAAAAGAGAGCTGATTAAACTTGACCCCTTTCTACCCTATAATATGGAAATTACAGTAAAAACATAATGACATAGACATATTTACCATTACAATGAGGTTCTCAGAGGTGGGTCCTAGAGCTTCCAAGGATTCTGGTTCATCTGTCGGTCTCTTGTAGTGAAAAGCTGTCCCCGAAACATCAAATTTCCTAGGCCAGTCAATAGTCCAGGCACCATTAATGTAGTAATCATCCCCTTCAGATTTTAAAGCTAGAAAAGAAAACAGAAATACACCTAAATATTTGAAATTTCATTTATCAATATATCGTGTATCAACTATGCATTATAGTTTATAATAAACACCCATTTTATTAATAAATGATGCTAGGCCATTTTCCCCCTCCTTTCTTCCTCTCCCTTCTGTCTCTCCCTTCCCCTGTTTGCTTTTATTCCTCTCAAATAGAGACAGACTTTATTACAGGAAGATTTCTACTTGAGGTCCCACCCTCTTAAATTAAAAAGTGCAGAGAAAAAATGGGACTTGGTCAATATCTAAATCCTGGGTCCCCAGGGCAGGAAATAGGTGATAGCTGGATTGGATGAGGGTAGAAAGCCAGGGGCCTTACTTCCTCCATCCATGAACAAGAGTGTGGAGACCAGACACTGAGAGACTGTGGAGCCACAGGGTGGGGTAAGATGACACCAGGCACATGAGAAACTTGGGGTAGCTATGGTCTAAGGCCAGCCTGGGGTGCAGAACAAAAAAAAGAGCAGCCACTGAGGTTATGGGCACCCTTGCTATATGTCTGAGACAAGCTCTCTCTATGAACCTAGGGCTGGACTTACACTTGTAAGCCTCCTGCCATAACCTCCTAGGTAAGCACCATAGGCCACCATATCATCTGCTGACCATTTTAAAAACAAACTGGAATCACAAACTTGCAGCAGCTGTGACGTCTACATTAGTTCTGTACAATAATGAGTCAGGCAGGAAGGGGAGGGGCTTAGGGGTCCCTATCCAACACTGCTGAACTATATGCTGCAGATAGATCCAAGAAAAAAGGGACTTGCTGCCTTCAGGTTACATCCATTGATGACCCCATTAGCCTTCGGTGGATACTTTCAGTTCAACAGCCACACAGATGATCCTGGTTCAACTAAATAAATGGTCATAAAACAAAACTACAAGTAATAAATTTGAGAAAGGAAATGGGGAGTTTGACAGGGATGGGAGTATGTAGAGGAAAGAGGGTAATAATGAATTATATGTATGCAATTGTCAAAGAACACAATTAATAATAATGAAACTAAATGTGAACTAAAGAACATTAATAATCTTTCATATGAATGTTGAGGGTAATTGCCTAAGAATTCATAAAAATCATTGGTGGAAACAAAAGACACATTTACAGGGGAGGGGACGCAAGGCATTAAAATATTTAAAAACCCACTTCGCAGGAGGGTAGAAGTGAGGGGCAGACTTTCCTTTCTAAATATCAAAAGAGTGACTAAGCGGCCATGGTGTGGGAAGACTTGTGATCCTGGCACACAGACAACAGAGCCTCTCTACAGAACTCATAAATTAACTACTGATAAATCTATCAGCTTCTCTGAAGAATCAGCACAAAGGGACTGAATGGACCGTGGTATATACGTTTCTAGAACATTATTGTCCTCCCAGCCCTTAGCACATGTGTCGGCATGTTCTTGCCTTCAGATAGCTGAAAAGATTCATCCACCTTCCTTCGTGGCTACTAGACTCTTCAATAAGACTCTACTCAGCCCTCTCCCAACTTTCCTCCGTTCCTTTTCTCTACTCTCACTCAACCTCCCCTCCCTCCCCTTCCCTTCTCCCTCCCTGCCCCTCTCCCCTCCCCTCCTCTCCTCTAAAATAGGGTCTCCTGAGATAATCCAGGTTTGACTCCCACTCCCAATCCACTTCCAGGTGCTTTAGGCCCATTCTACAGGTGCACTGGACCTGCTCAGTTTCAACTAGATTTAAGCACTATTTGGTTTTGATTTTTTTTTTTTTTTGTATTTTACAATCCTCATTTTCAAGCATTGATTCCTATAGTATTCTCTCTCTGCCTCTGCCCCTTTCTGTCACAACCTCCTTTTCTGTCTCTTTCTCTCTCTTGAGCCCAATGGCTTACATATATTAGACAAGTGCTTGATTACTGGTCTATATCCCCAATCCATTTCTGTCTTATTAAAAAATAATTCAGAATTAGGTTTTGTAAGGACATCTGAACCTTTGTTACAATGTGGTAAGACAAAACAAACAAACTAAAGTTAAGATGAACAATTGAACTGTCATTTATACCTGCTCAAGGAAAAATGAAATCAGTTTTCTTCAGTAAATGATACTGGGTATATCAACCACTTCAGGATATGCCTGGAGTGTTGTGTTCAGAAGTAACGGACCAACTTATAATGGGGCTCTACAGGGTTTTTTGTTTGTTTGTTTTGCATGTGAGTGTGTGTGCGCGCTTTGATTTGATGTTGTTTTTGTTTTTTTCTTTTGGGGTGTGGCTTTATTTTGTCTTCTTGATTTTGGGGAAGTTTGTTGTACTTGGTTTTCATTTGTTTTTTGAGAAAGAACTTAAAAGTTGGGTGGATAGGGGAGAAGGAGCTGGAAGGACTTGAGGGGAAGAGTATGATCAAAATATATTGAAATTTAAAAATTGTTTTAAATAAGAAACAAAGAAAATAAAAAAGAAGTATTTGCATTCCAACAAAGAAAATTTAATAATCATAATAAAGCACAAACAAGATTTTGCTGAAAGGACCATGATACAGCTGTCTCAAGTGAGCTATGCCAGTGCCTGGAAAACACAGAAGTGGATGCTCACAGTCTATAGGATGGATCACAGGGCCCCCAATGGAGGAGCTAGAGAAAGTACCCTAGGAGCTGAAGAGGTCTGCAACCCTATAGGTGGAACAACAATATGAACTACCCAGTACTCCCAGAGAGTGTGGCTCTAGCTGCATTTGTAGCAGAAGATGGCCTACTCGGCCATCATTGGGAAGAGAGGCTCTTGGTCTTGCAAACTTTATATGCCTCAGTACAGTGGAACGCCAGGGCCAAGAAGTGGGAGTGGGTGGATAGGGGAGCAGGGCGGGGGGAGGGTATAGGGAACTTTCGGGATAACATCTGAAATGTAAATAAAGAAAATATCTAAAAAAATAAATAAATAATCTCAAAAAAAGTCTTGAAACTTTCTCAAACAAAAAATTTTTAAGGACTATAAATATATGTGAAGAAGTTGTGAAGAAATCAATACACAAGGTTAAGTAGAAATTCAGATCATACAGAGAAAGGAAGTATATCAGGTAATGGCAAATATATGAGTGAATATTTTATTTCTTATTTAAAAATTTAAAAGGATTTTTTTGGGGGGGTGCTGGGAATACCAAAAAAAAGTGACATTGTCAGCTCAGCAATTGTGAAATAAAAATATTGACACCACATTGTAGGGCTAATTACATATAGAAATGTGTATACTTTAAAATAGCACATGGACATATAAGAGACAATAAAAGTAAACTATTTTAAGTGTTTTGCATTACAAACAAGATGGCATGATAATTTGAAAATGTAATATGATAAATTAACTAGGCATTTTATAAACCCCTATGCTATCACGACTAGAACAGTACAGCAAAGCTAATAATTATCTAAACATACAATTAACTACTAGTAGATAGTAAATGAAATATGAAACTCTTGAATAGTCTTTAAAAATATGAAAGTAATACACAATGGGTAGAAACCACATAGGATAATATGTAGTTTACTATATATATTTATAAATTGCAAGCTGGTAGAGCTAAAACCCAATGATATTGGTAGCTACATTAAATACAAATTATCTAACCCAAATAATTATATAGTCATATCCATTCACCTACGTATATCTGTGACTGTCATCTTACTAAAAAGGTAGAACTGAATAGCCTTGCCAGAGGCTTTATGTCCACAAAGCGATTATTTTGTTTATCTGGTCCTTTTTAGAAAATGTTTGTTAGAAACTCCCATACACATTGAGACATTATAGTATTAAAAGGTAGACTTTTAGATATAATAGTAAATCAACAGCAAAGTATATGTAGGATATAAAAGGCCTGTTTTACATTTAGCTCATGATGAGTATGTATGTGAGTGAGTGAGTGCCAGCACACGAGTGGCATGCACATGGCGGAGTCAGAGGTGGGACTCTCTTTACATCACAGAATCCGGGGATTGGACTCAGCTTGTCAGGCTCACATGGAAAGTGCTTTTATTCACTCAACTATCTCACCAGCCACATTGTAAAAGTGTGTGTGTGTGTGTGTGTGTGTGTGTGAGAGAGAGAGAGAAAGAGAGAGAGAGAGAGAGAGAGAGGGAGAGAGAGAGAGAGAGAGAGAGAGAGAGAGAGAGAGAGAGAGAGACAGAAAGACAGAAAGACAGAAAGACAGAAACACATAGAGGTGTACTGTACAACTGGTAAGAAAAGGCATATTTTTTAAATATAGAAGTGCCTACATATAGAGTGTACTTGGGAAAGAAAAGATTTACCACATGACATGAAAGTTTACAGAAGAACAGTTGGGGTAGACAGGTAGAAGGAAGGAGATGGGGTAGTAAGACGGGGCAGAGGAGTGGGTATGGGGTGAAGGAAGCAACTGGAATGAAGTTATGCATGAAAATACCATCAGGAAGCGTGCTATGCTAATTTGTATGCCTTCCCACTAGATATACATATGGAAGCTGAACAACACTCTATTAAATGATAACTTGGTCAAGGAAGAAATAAAGAAAAAATTAAAAAGCCCTTTTAGAGTTTAATGAAAATGAGGTCACTACATAGCCAAACTTATGGGACATAATGAAAGCAGTACTAAGAGGAAAACTCATAGCTCTGCATGCCTCCAAAAACAAACTGGAGAGAGCATACACTAGCATCTTGACAGCACACCTGGAAGCTCTAGAACAAAAAGAAGCAAATACGCCCAAGAGGAGCAGACAGCAAGAAATAATCAAACTCAGGGCTGAAATCAAGCAAGTGGAAAGAAAAAGAACTATACAAAGAAGCAACCAAACCAGGAGCTGGTTCTTTGAGAAAATCAACAAAATAGATAAACCCTTTGCCAAACTAACTAGAAGGCACAGAGACAGTATTAACATATTCAGAAATGAAAAGCAGGACACAACAACAGAAACTGAGGAAATCAAAAAATATTATCAGATCCTACTACATATACTTGACAAAACTGGAAAACCAGGATGAAATGGACAATTTTCTAGACAGATACCAGGTACCAAATTTAAATCAGGATCAGATTAACTATCTAAACAGTCCCATATCCCCTAAAGAAAAAGAAACAGTCATTAATAGTCTCCCAACCAAAGAAAAGAAGCCCAGGACCTGATGGGTTTAGTGTAGAGTTCTATCAGACCTTCAAAGAAGACCTAATTCCAACCCTCCTCAAACTATTCCACAAAATAGAAACAGAGGGTACTCAACCCAATTTGTTCTATAAAGCCACAATTACTCTGATACCTAAACCACACAAAGACCCAACAAAGAAAGCAGACTTCAGACCAATTCCCCTTATGAATCTCAATGTAAAAATACTTAATAAAATTCTTGCAATCCGAATACACGAACACAGTAAAACAATCATCCATCATGATCAAGTAGGCTTCATCCCAGGGATGCAGAGATGGTATATGGAAACCCATCAATGTAATCACTATATAAACAAACTCAAAGACAAAAAAAACTATATGATCATCTCATTAAATGCTGAGAAAGCATTTGACAAAATCCAACACCCCTTCATGATAAAAGTCTCAGAAAGATCAGGAATTCAAGGCCCATACCTAAACACAGTAAAAGAAATATACAGCAAATCAGTAGCCAACATCAAACTAAATGGAGAGACATTTGAAGGGATCCTACTAAAATCAGGGACTAGACAAGACTGCCTACTCTCTCCCTACCTAGTCAATATAGTACTTGAAGTCTTAGCCAGAGCAATTAGACAACAAAAGGAGATCAAAGGGATACAACTTGGAAAGGAAGAAGTCAAAATATCACTATTTGCAGATGATAGGATAGTATACATAAGTGATCTGAAAAATTCCACCAGAGAACTCCTAAACCTGATAAACAACTTCAGCAAAGTAGCTGGATATAAAATTAGCTCAAACAAATCAGTAGCCTTTCTCTACACAAAGGATAAACAGGTTGAGAAAGAAATTAGGGAAACGACACCCTTCACAATAGTTACAAATAATATAAAATACCTTGGTGTGACTCTAACTAAGGAAGTGAAAGATCTGTATGATAAGAACTTCAAGTCTCTGAAGAAAGAAATCAAAGAAGACTTCAAAAGATGGAAAGATCTCCCATGCTCATGGATTGGCAGGATTAATATAGTAAAAATGGCCATCTTCCCAAAAGCAATCTACAGATTCAATGCAATCCCCATCAAAATTCCAACTCAATTCTTCATAGAGTTAGAAAGAGCAATTCTCAAACTCATTTGGAATAACCCAAAAACTCAGGATAGTGAAAACTATTTTCAACAATAAAAGAGCCTCTGGTAAAAGCACAATCCCTGACCTCAAGCTGTACTACAGAGCAATTTTGATAAAAACTACATGGTATTGTTACAGTGACAGACAAGTAGATCAATGGCTTAGAATTGAAGACCCAGAAATGAACCCCCACACCTATGGTCACTTTGACATAGGATCTTTGACAAAGGAGCTAAAACCATGCAGTGAAAAAAAGACAGCATTTTCAACAAATGGTGCTGGCTCAACTGGCAGTTAGCATGTAGAACAAGGCCAATCAATCCATTCTTATCTCCTGTGCATAGCTCAAGTCTAAATGGATCAAGGAACTCCATATAAAACCAGAGACAGTGAAGCTAATAGAGGAGAAAGTGGGGAAGAGCTTTGAAGATATGGGCACAGGGGAAAAATTCCTGAACAGAACACCAATAGCTTGTACTATTAAGATCAAGAATTGACAAATGGAACCTCATAAAATTGCCAAACTTTTGTAAGGCAAAGGACACTGTCAATAAGATGAAAAGGCAACCAACAGATTGGGAAAAGATCTTTAGCAAATCCTACATAAGATAAAGGGCTATTATCCAATATTACAAAGAACTCAAGAAGTTAGACTCCAGAGAACCAAATAACCCTATTAAAAATGGGGTACAGAGCTAAACAAAGAATTCTCAACTGAGGAATAGCAAATGGCTGAGAAGCACCTTAAAAACTGTTCATCATCCTTAAGTCATCAGGGAAATGCAAATCAAAATGACCCTGAGATTCCACATCACACTAGTCAAAATGGCTAAGATCAAAAACTCTGGTGACAGCAGATGCTCGAGAGGATGTGGAGAAAGAGGAGCACTCCTCCATTGCTGGTGAGATTGCAAGCTGGTACAACCATTCTGGAAATCAGTCTGGCAGTGACTCAAAAAATTGGACATAGTACTAACTGAGGACCCAGCTATACCACTCCTGGGCATATACCCAGACGCTGCTCTACCATTTAATAAGGACACATGCTGCACGATGTTCATAGCAGCCATATTCATAACAGCCAAAAGCTGGAAACAACTCAGATGTCCCGAAACAGAGGAATGGATACAGAAAATGTGGTACATTTTACACAATGGAATACTACTCAGCTATTAAAAACAATGACTTCATGAAATTCCCAGGCAAATGGATTGATCTAGAAAATATCCTTAGTGAAATAATTTACTCACAAAAGAATATACATGGTATGTACTCACTTATAAGTCGATATTAGTCAAAGAACGTGGAATACCCACGATATAACTTACAAACCACATGAAGCTGTAAAGGAAGGAAGACCAAAGAGTGGATGCTTCAGTCCTACTTAGAAGGGGGAACAAAATAATCATGGGAAATATAGGGTGGGAGGGACTTGGGAGGAAGAGAGGAGGGGCAGGGGGAAAAGAGGGGAAGAATCACATATGGGAGGAGATGGAGGCGATGTACAGAGGGTCAGGAAATTAAACAGAGGTATATAGCAATGGCCGATGGGGAACTTTGGGTAGCAATCAGAACGTCCCAGATGCCTGGAAAGTAAGAGCCTCCCAGGACCCCACAGGGATTACATTAGCTAAAATACCCCAGAAAGGGGAGGGAGAACCTGTTGAGACTGTATCCAGAGGTTCTACATGGTCCTCTGGTTGAGGGAGGAGGCCAACCACCCATCTCCAAAATTTTAGCCCAGAATTGCTACTGTCTAAAGGAAATACAGGTACAAAGAGTGGAGTAGAGACTGAAAGAAAGGCCATCCATAGACTGTTCCACCTTGGAATCCACCCCATACGCAGACACCAAACCCAGACACTATTGCTGATGCCAAGAAGTACTTGCTGACAGCAGACTGATACAGCTGTCTGCTGAGAGGCTCTGCCAAATAGTGACCCACACAGATTGGATGCTCGCAGTCAACCATGGAACTGAGCACAAGCACCCCAATGGAGGACTTAGAGGAAGGAGCTGAAGGAGCCTTATCTGACATCGATGGGAGGGGAGGCCCTTGGTCCAGTGAAGGCTTGATGCCCCAGTGTAGAGCAATTCTTGGTCCATGAGGTGGATGGGTAGGTGGGTGGGGGAGCACCCTCATAGAAGCAGGGTAAGGGGTTTCCAGAGGGGAAATCGGGAAAGGGGATAACATTTGAAATGTAAATAAATAAATTATCCAAATAAGTAAAAAAGAAATTGGGACAGGTCTGACAGGAGTTAGGAACTGGGAAAGAATAAAATAAAAATACATTTTGTATAAAAAAAAGAAAAGAAAGAAAGAAAAAAGAAAGGAAAGAAAGAAAAAGAAAAGCCAGAAACCACAAATTTATAAAACCACTATAAAAATGAGCAAATAATTATAACTAGGTCTCAAAATATAAGGGAAGAATAAAAAAAATGAGTTGAGGACTGAAAAGATTTGGTTAAGAGAAAATATTACTCTTATAGAGAACCTAGGTGCAGTTCCCAGCATCCATGCAGATTGGCTCACATCCATATATAACTTTAATTCTAGAGGATCTGATGCCATAGGCATCTGTATTCACATGCACATACCCACACACAGACAAACATACATACACAAAATTAAAAATAGTAAATATTAAAAAAATAATAAAAATTATCTTTAAAAATAAAAAAACCTGAGTTACATAATTATAATAATTAAAATTGGAAAATAAAAATTAAAATTGATAGCATTACGGTGTCATTGCAAAGCAGAAAATAAAGAAATGGTGATATAGCTCACTGGTAGAGGGCATGCCTAGCATGTGCAAGATCTAGATGTGAATCTACCACTGACTGCTCAAAACATCATGAATACTAATATCAGAAAATATACAAAACTTATATAATAAAATATAACAAAAGTAGCCTAAAGAAGGCTAAAAAAAATACAAGTGTATTTAAGAGGCAGTGCTAAAATATATTTAAGATATTAATTAATTCTTATAATTCAAGTAAAAAAGCAAAAATTAATTTGAAAAAATAAGCACAAATTTAAAGATTTAATGCCTGGAAATTTCAGTCCTGACTGAAAGTTTCCACTATCCAATATAGTATGGCTTTGATTTAAGGATAAACACATAGACCAAAATCAGGAATACAGACAACAAATTGAGCCATGTATTCAGCTGATGCCTAACAAAGAGAGCACTGTAATCCAATTGAGAAAATGACACACTTCTCACATGTGACGCTGCAGAAGGTCACTATCGCTACAGGAAAAAGACAGAATCTAAAACCTTCCTTTACACAGTGTATGAAAACTAAAACTAATTGAAATGGGCTATGTTTTATGTAAAAGTGAAAACTAGTCTTTGTTTTATTTTTGCTTTTTGATGCTGTAAATTCAGCTGAGGGTTCTGTGCATAGTAGACATCTACTCTACCTCTGAGGTACGCCTAGAATCCCTTAAAGCTGTCATTTCTTGTTCTCACTACAGCAGTATGGACAAAAACCACCACTTATTGAAGAATGCTGAAGAGAATGCTTACAACCTTACAACACACATTTCTAAGATAGAACATAAAAAAGTGAAGGTATTTCAACATTCTCTTTTTTTTTCTATAAAGTGTATGAACACAAAAGATATTTTATAGTTTCTAGGTTTTGTTGTTTTTGCTTTTGCTTTTTTATCTCAATTCAGACTAGCCACACATTAACTACTCAAAAAATCACATGTGGCAAGTGGCTCAGATAGTAGACAATTTTGAGTTAATAAATAAATAATGAACAAAAAAAAAAAAAAAAAAAGAACATGAATACAAACCATAAGAGTTTCAAGTACACTTTTACCTGAGGTAGGAGGACCATAATTTCAGGTCAGCTTAGGCTACACAGCAATGTTCATATTAACCTGGGAAACATAACTAGTCTTGGTCTCAAAACAAACAAACAAACCAAAACAAAAACAAAAACCCAAAGGTTAAAAATAGCTAAAATGTTTGTTAGACACTTCATGAATGAAGGTGTTCAGCCTGGTGTGGTGTTGCACACCATTAATCTCAGCACCTAAGAAGCAGAGACAGGTGAGTCTCTTTTCTAGGACAGTCTGATCTACATAGTAAGCTCCAGAACAGCCAGGGCTACAGAGTGAGACTTCACAAAATAAAGTAAAACAAATTATTATCATGTGGTTAAAGAATGTGTTACCAAATATTGACAAGAATATGAAAACAGGTCTCTTCTGAATAGCATGCATCCACTTTAGAATACAACCATATATTTCTTTTTTATCAAAGGTATCTTAGGTAACCAAAAAGTTGAAGAATTTTGTTTGCAATGTGATGACCTGACATACTCTGTAAAATACCCACTACCTAGTTGCTTTTTATGTGTGTCAAGATGACTGTTATGTTAGTAAATTTCAAGCATATAATTGTGTAGAAATTTCCTGAGATTAAAACTTTCCAGGAAGTTGAAACAATAGGTGTTCTAAGGGGAGCTAAAAACTCTGGAAGTAAACACATCAAAACAGCTCAAGAAGTCCATGAAACTGAGTAGTTCTATTTCCTCAAGACCGCATAAGCCATAAAGACTTCTGAGTCATCCTCAGGTGAGTCACAGTGAAGACTAGTCCCCTAGAAGAAGCAGAGACCAGCCAAGTATCCTCAAAAAAGCAGATTTCCTTGACAAATAAAGACAAACTGGTCTACCTGGAAAGGATCCTGTTCAACCTACTGAGCTGCCTGCAGACTGCAGTGTCCTCCAGGTTCCCAGCCTTTGGGGACTGTCATCTATGCTGGGCTGGACTTGGTGAGGCAACCGTGTGAGTAATCGCTGCTCTTGTAAGTAACTCATCCAGGAGCCTACAAGGAACCTACAAGGGACATTGACTTTGGGAGTGTCCAGCTTCAGTCTGTCTTCACTTCCCTATCTCCAGTGAATAGATGTTTGTTCACATTTCCTCATGAACAGTGTCACATAACAATGCATTCTTATCACATATAACTGCAGGATTTAGTTATTTAACTGAAAGTTTAAACTTGTTGATCAGCATCTCTTTAACCTATCAGACTCCAATAAGACCTACTGTAACCAACCTCTTTTCTATTTTGTTCCTATGAGATGTATATTTTTAAAGTGTACATATAAATGTTGTCATGTCTATGTCTGTATCTGGTTTATGTCAATTTGCAAAATGTCTTTTGGTTTTGTTCATGTTGTCATAGATAGTAGGATTTTCTTGTTTTATCTTTCTTTATTTTTCTTTTTTTCAATTTTTAAAAGTAAAATATAATTTTCCCTTCTTCCCACTAACCCCTCCCATGTATGTCCCCCACTCCCTTTCAAATTCATAACCTCTTATTATTTAGTTACTATTGTTTGATAATAATACACACACACACACTGCAACCTGAGGAGTCTGTTTAGTGTTGCTTATATGTATATTTCTTAGGGTTGGATTAGATGATCACTCAGTGTATCCATCTGTGAGAAAAGTAAATTCTCCCTCTCTCAGCAGCTTTTATCACTTGTAGCTCTTAATCTAAGGGTGAGGCTCTGCATGAATTCTTTCATCTGTGTCAGTTTGTCAGGTCTTGTTTAAATAGCCATATTTCTTTTTCATTTTTAATTATGTGTATATATGTGTGTCTATGTATGTAGTATAGTGCCCCAGACTCAAGAAGAAAGTGTCCAATCCCATGGAGGTGGAGTTACAGGCAGTAGTGAGCTGTCCTACAAAGGTGTTGAGACCTGAATTCATGTCTTCTCCAAGAGCAGTACATGATTTTAACTACTGAGCTATCTTTCTTTGTTTTATTTTTAAGGCTGAGGAATATTCCTCACAAAAATATAACATGATTGTCTTATTCTTTCATTCCTTAACACACACTTAGGTTATTTGCATATCAGGGGTTTTGTGGGCAATTCTGTAATGAACATGTAGTATAGTAATATCTTTGAAGTGGTGAGTATTTTAATTTATAATCTATACTCAGAAGTAGAATTGCTGGGTCATATGATATCTCTGTTTTTAATATTCTAATAAACAACCATTTTCTTTCCTCTAATGATTGTACTTTTGCAATCTCTCTCTTTCCCTCTCTGTCTGTCTGTCTATCCCTCCCTATCTCTCTGTCTCTGCCCCTCTTCTCTTTCTTTCTCCAGGGTCTCTTGTAACCCAGGTGGCCTGGAATTTACCATGCATCTGAGGATGACCTTGAACTCCGGATCCTCCTGCCTCTGCCTCCCAAAGTAATGGGATTTCAGGCATTCATTGCCATTGTCATGATAATTTCTTGAAAAGTTGAAAGTTAAATTAAAAAGTTTAATTTCTTAAAAAGTTAAAGAAGATCAGTTTCTTCTAGGAATTTATCCAGGAGGAATAAAAATACATGTTCGCGTCTTCTTCCTCGGCGCTGCCTACGAGGTGGCTGCCATCTGTTTTGCAGCATCATGGCTGCCCTCCGGCCTCTGGTGAAGTCCAAGATCCTCAAAAAGAGGACCAAGAAGTTCATCAGACACCAGTCAGACCGATATGTGAAAATAAAGCGAAACTGGCAGAAACCCAGAGGCATCGACAACAGGTGCGGAGAAGGTTCAAGGGCCAGATCCTGATGCCCAACATCGGTTATGGGAGCAACAAGAAAACCAAGCACATGCTGCCCAGCGGCTTCCGCAAGCTCCTGGTCCACAATGTCAAGGAGCTGGAGGTGCTGCTGATGTGCAACAAATCTTACTGTGCTGAGATTGCTCACAATGTGTCCTCTAAGAACCGAAAAGCCAACTAGAAAGAGCAGCACATCTGGCCATCAGAGTCACCAATCTACCATGCCTGGCTACGCAGCGAAGAAAATGAATAGATAGCTTGTGTGCATGTTTTGTGATTAAAATAAAATCACAAAAACTGCAAAAAAAAAAAAAAAAAAAAAACAACCCACACACAAACAAAAAACAACCAAAATCCAAAAACCAACCAACCAAACAAACAAAAAACCTACATGTTCACAAAAAGTTTGCTTATGAATGTTCAACTTTAACCAGGGGTGGGAAATACTTTAGTTGGGAAAGTGTTTGCATTGTAAGCATAAAGACCCGAGGTTGATCCTTAGAACACTCATTTAAAAAAGTCAGGGCCAGTGGTGTGTGCCTGTAAACCCAGTTGGGGGAGGAAGAAATAGATGGGTTTCTTGGGTTCAGTAGCCAGCCAGTGTAGACTAACCTGCAAGCCCCAGGTCTCAGTTAAAGTTCCGATCTCAAAAACAAAGTGAAAGGCTGCCGAAGCATGACACCCAGTGTTTACCTCTGGTCTTCACATGAATAAACAAAGGTGCACATGTTCCGGAACACACAAGACACACAGACACATAGGCACAGACACACAGACACACTCACAAATACACATACACACGGAAGCATTATTCACAATAGTAAAAGACTATGTTTCAAATATTCATCATCATTAAATATTATATTAATATTTTAATATTAGAATTATTAATTATGATAATGTATATATATACACATACACACCACACTCACATGAGAAATAAAACATAAGTTAAAAACAGATCAAAGTTTGCCTGAGACCAAGGTTGGGACTAACAGAATTAAACTCCAAAGAGGATTGAAGGCAATTTAACTACAAAAGGGAATAAGGTTTACAATCAAAGACATGTTTTCTACCTTGGTTGTAGCATTTATATAATTATTAATAATATTCAAACTATATGGTTATTATGTATTCCATTATATGTAAGCTATACTTTAATAATATTGAATTAAAAATCAAATAATTAACATGTCAAAATGTAACTATAATCCTCTAATTTTTCTGCTTAATATTTTTTATGTGTATGGCTGCAACTTGGAACATCTTTCTTTCAGTATTATGCCTTTCATATCACTAATTTAAAAAAATCTAGCAAAATAACTTACCAATGTAATTTTTTGACATGGAAACTTCTCTTACTTCAATATGAACAGAGCCTCTTGGTATCTGAACCACTTCCATATAACCTGGAATACAGAAGACCGCCAGCAATAAGCAGCTAACTAGAAAATGGGAGCGCAGCATCTAATATCAGCAGTGCTCTCAGTGCTTTGGTTCCTCCTGTGACTTTGTACTCCATAACTGCACAATAAAAACAAATTTCCAGTGTGTCTATGAAGACATTTTAGAGAAAAAAGTTTAATTGGGAGTGGTGGGAGGGAGCTTGAAATAAGACTATGACTACATAGTCCTTGGGTCTAGAACTCACTTTGTAGACCAAGCTGGCCATGAACTCATAGAGACCTGCCTACCTAGGCCTAATTTTTTTTTTTTTGGTCTAAAATCATCTCAATATATTTTGCAGCCTTAGCATGTGTAATATTGGTTCACCTTTTCTCAACACATTCTCCTCACACTAATGCTGTATGGGTTATCCCAGTTCAAAGAAGCATGGAAAGTTGGAAGTGGCAGTATCACTCACAGTCATAGCTACCCAACGAGGCGGAGAAACCAGAACCACCTATGCCTGGAGATTCAAGCCCTACAGGGTAATTTCATTAGGACACTATCAAAAAGTGTAGGGCTGAGGTGTCAAACGCGAAATGGAAGAATATTGGCCTTGCATGGTCAAAACCTTATTTTCAATCTTCAACAAACTGTTCTCCCCAAAGGCTAAGTCAAATAACATTAAGATAACTTTATGAAGCTACATTTAACATGTACCAGACTGAAAGGACCAATATCTGGGGAAAAGATACGTCTGGCCTACCTACAGGAAGCTTTCAGTAGGGAGGAAAGGAAAAGCAAGAGTCTTTATCACTGCAGTCCACCAGAGGAAGAATTCTTTCTGTACTCACCTCCTCTGGGCAATGAGTCATTGAAGAACCCTTCAATGGCATCACAGGTGCTTCCATCCCCACCACAGACTCGGCACCTATCTTCCCTAGCATCAGATCCCAAAATATTATCACAACCTACGTGCTGAAAATAGAGAATATTCAGTGTGTCAAAAAGGGAAATTTCTGGAACCATAACTAATCAAATACATATAACTTAGTTATTTACTTGTATTTCCAGTAAAGGAAATCAAAATAGGAAATACTTTTCCATCTATTGTCATTCTCTCTTTAGTTAACATTTCTTAACCACTGAGCCATCTCTCCAGCCCGTAGTTAACATTTCTAAATACTTAAACTTACAAAAAAATGGATTTCCTATAAATATAACTATTTCTAACTTATACTTCTCTTTCATTGACAGATACCATGTTCTAATGTTTTAGAATATTGTTATTTATTAGTTAACAGACTCTTCCTTTTACTCCCAGTAAAGTAATTCAAGAACTAGGAAAAAATGACTCATGGTCTCCTACAGGGCTCTAACAGAGTGGACACTACTGAGCTCCTCCTCTGTGGGGCTATAAAAGAGAGTCCTACTGAGTTCCTCCTCTGCAGGGATATAACAGAGAGAGTCCTACTCAGCGCATCCTCTACAGGGATATAACAGAGAGGTCCTACTGAGCGCATCCTCTGTGGGATTGTAATTGTCTGCCCATCCTAAATCATGGCCTTTTCCAGCCCATTGTTAGTGCTAGCTGCTAATTATAATGTTCACACCTGAGTAAGCTTTAAAAAAGAAAAACCAAAAAACCAAAAAACCAAACCAAATATCTGTTTCTAGTTTGGGAATGAAATTGGCATAAACAAGGGAGATGTAAGCGTTTGACTTAAGAAGCTAAGATTTTACCTTTTAATGTTGTATTTAATTATTAAAATATGGATTTTTAACATGCATATGATATATTTTGGTGCCTGAATTTATACATCTGAAAATTTCCCCCAAATAAAACCTAGAATTATATCTTGTCATTTAAAAACTGTCATAAAATATATTTTCTTTGAGAAGATAAAGTGCTAGACAAACACACATAAACACAAATCTCTCTTTTTTCTGTTTACACACACACACACACACACACACACACACACATTAACTGGAACATCAGATCTAGAAGCATGTTATCAAAAGGAATCTGCAAATTATGAAGGTAAGCAACACACTGATTTTATCTCTTCTTTCTCAGTTTGTATCACTTACTAATGTGTTTCTCTTCAAAGTAAAACAAGCAAAATAAGTTATGAGAACAGTGGTTTTGTGGCTTTTCTTATTACGACAAGATCCATGGATTTGATCCCGACCCTGTCCAAGTCTTCTGGCTAATGCTAAAGTAAATGGTTTAATAAGACTGACTGTGTAATGAAAACCATCATAGTTCTTTAAAAGGAGATAAAGTAGGTGGAACACAGCTATTTCACAGTTTGAGAAAATAATTACACTATGAAATACATAAAGCCTTCCAATAAGAACATATGGTAGCCACATGAAGAAGAGTCAAATTCTTAGCCCATTTTTTCTATTATAGTCTTTATAAACAGAGCAGGAGAATAATACAAATTCAAAAATACAAAAATATTATAATACAAAAATATTATAAATATAAATTCTTGAAAATTATTATAAATATAATTAAAATTACAGAAGAAATCAGCTTTGCTTGATTTTATTATATAAATGAGTCATTTTGGTAGGTGCATGCATGTATGTACATGTATGTGCTATATTGTTGTTCTTTACTGTAATTCAATTTATCTAAAATGTGGCTTTAAGAAAACTGAACATAGAACCCAGCACAAGCTACTATCTGAGACAAGACAAGACCCCCAACAGAGAAGTAAAATCTGAGCCACCTTGCATTCTCCATTGATACAGATATCCAGTGAGTCTGCATTGCACTGTGTCCCATCTATCACAGCAGGAGCTCGCTCTGTGTAGAAATTATAGCCTTCAGCCAGGCAATTTAATGCACAAGGTTTTACCCCACCTAGACAAATAAAACAGAAGAAAAGAGTGGAGTGGTTCTTCTAAGGAAGAATGATTCAATGTTATTCTTATCAAATTTACAATTTATGTACACAGTCTCTGAGTGCATATTTTAGACCACAATCCTTTTTAAATACTGTGTTTATTTTTATAGCATACACAACATAAAACAGTGCCTGCTGGGCTGCTTTGTGCTTTAAGTCATTCAGGTGTACCCACTACATAATACAATAGATTTTAGGTCAAAAGAATCACAATGGAAATCACTGAATTTTTTTAAAAGTATGAAAGGGGTAATGCTTTTTTTTTTTAAATGAGCTAATAAAATTCTAGGAGATATGAAAAATAACTTTTAGAACAAATGAGAATTATGTTATAGATTCTGCTAAATCCCATACAAGAACTCTGCTATGTCAATCAAGCAGGGGTACACACTGTTAAAACAAAACTAAATCTGTATAAGTCATATAAACATCATACTCCAAGGGTCAGGGAACTAATTTTATATGAAGTCAGCAAGTCAATAACAAAATTAAAATTAAAAATTAACAATGCCATTAAATATATGTATTTCTTATTAGCTTAGTAAGAGAATACAAATGTGAAATATAATATTAGATTTTAGTAGATGAAGCAATATATAGTATGATTTATGAGAAACATGAAATAATGACCATTTTAATGTCTTGGAAATGTGTATCTCATATCTATACGTATATATAGAGAGACATACACACAAATATATTAATCTATAAATAAAGATTATGTATTTGTGAGTGTGTATATTTATTTGTAGGTCAGAGTCATGGGTATCGTTTCTCTCTTTTTAAAATATGGATCCTAGGGATCAAACTCAAGTCATTTGGCTTGGTGGCTGAGCTATTTGATGACCCAGACATGTTTATTTTTAAGTTTGATGTAGAAAAATAGACAAAAATCATAGCAATGCAAGTATATCATGATTTTATACTATATACTATCACCAAGATCAAGAAATAAAGAGATGTATGTCTGCAATATCTGAAGACCGAGGCACATGATTAAGGGACTAAACCTAAGAATATATGTGGCTAAGGAGCCAAGATAAAAGTTTAAGTTACAGAAAACCTATTTAATAAAATTATATTTAAAATTTCTTCAGTTCTGGGGAAAGAAATGAACATTTAAGATCTAGAGTCACTTGGAACACTAAATGTAAATGACCAGAGAAGAGTCTTTCCACAATATATTGTAGTGAAGATGCTAAAACTATTAAATAAACTATTAGAACTGGTTAGAAAAAAATTTTACCTCAATTGCAAAGGCAAAAGCATTCAAATACACACTATCAAACATCTCAGCAGAAGCCCTAAAATCCAGAAATTTTTCAAACTCTATTAACTGTCAACCAAAATTATTCATTCTAGAAAGTTATCTTTCAAAATCAAGTGTGAAATAAATGTATTTCAACATATGCAAAAAACCTAAGCAATTTATCACCAAATCAGCACTGTAAAAATATTCGCCTTCTAATTTCCATCTACATCCTGGAGCTAAGACTATCTCACAGCCCTCTCTGCACAGGAATCCTGCATGGAGAGAACCTGGTCTCTCAGGAGTGCTCTCACTTCTAGGCCCACAGGTGAGACCACCACTTTTGCTCGAATTACTGTCCAAAGAGGTACCCACCAGGAATGCACAGGGCACAGGAACCACAGAGCAACTGGGGACAGGACCCTTTTGATCTCCATGTACACCCTAGAGTAAGGCTTTCCCACAGCCCTCCGATCACAAATCCCACCCAGAGAAAGCTAGTCTCCCCAGGAATACTGACACACCTAAAATCACAGGCCCACAGGCCCGCAGGAGGGACAAGCTCTAGTCAGAGACAGCAAGACCAACTAACACCAGAGATAACCAGTTGGCTAGAGGCAAGCACAAGAACCTAAGCAACAGAAACCAAGGCTATTTGGCATCATCAGAACCCAGTCCTCCCACCACAGTAAGTCTTGGATACCACAACACACCCGAAAAGCAAGATTTGGATTTAAAGATCACAACTCATGATGCTGATAGAGGACTTTAAGAAGGACATAAATGACTTCCTCAAAGACATACAGGAGAACACAGGTAAACAGGTAGAAGCCCTTAAAAAGGAAACAGAAAAATCCCTTAAAGAATAAGAGGAAAAGGTGACGGAATTAAACAAAACCATCCAGGATCTAAAAATGGAAATAGAAACAGTAAAGAAATAACAAAGGGAAACAACCCTGGAGCTAGAAAACCTAAAAAAGAGATCAAGAGACATAAGTACAAACATCACCAATAGAATACAAGAGATAGATGAGAGAATCTCAAGTGCAGAAGATACCATAGAAAACATTGACACAACAAAGAAAATGCAAAATTAAAAAAGATCCTAACCCAAACATCCAGGAAATCCAGGACACAATGAGAAGACCAAACGTAAGGATAATAGATATAGAAGAGAGCCTAAATTAAAGGACCAGTAAATATCTTCAATTAAACAACAAAAGGAGGTCAAAGGGATACAAATTGGAAAGGAAGAAGGCAAAATATCACTATTTGCAGATGATAGGATAGTATACTTCAGTGACCCCAAAAATTCCACCAGAGAACTCCTACAGCTGATAAACAACTTCAGCAAGTGACTGGATATAAAATTAACTCCAACAAATCAGTAGCCTTCCTCTACTCAAAGCATAAACAAACAGGCTGAGAAAAAATTAGGGAAATGACACCCTTCACAATAGTTACAAATAATATAAAATATCTTGATGTGACCCTAACCAAACAAGTGAAAGATCTGTATGACAAGAACTTCAAGTCTCTGAAGAAAGAAATCGAAGAAGGTCTCAGAAGATGGAAAGATCTCCCATGCTCATAGATTGGCAGGATTAATAAAATAAAAATGGCCGTCTTCCCAAAAGCAGTCTACAGATTCAATGCAATCCTCATCAAACTTCCAACTAAATTCTTCATAAAGTTAGAAATAGCAATTCTTAAATTAATTTGGAATAACCAAAAACCCAAGATAGGGAAAACTATTCTCAACAATAAAAGAACCTCTGGGGGGAATCACCATGCCTGACCTCAAGCTGTACTACAGAACAATAGTGATAAAAACTGCATGGTATTGGTATAGGAACAGGCAGGTAGATCAATGGAATAGAACTGAAGACTCAGAAATGAACCCACATACCTATGGTCATTTGATCTTTGACAAAGGAGTTAAAACCATCCAGTGGAAAAAAGACAGCATTTTCAACAAATGATGCTGGTTCAACTGGCGGTTAGCATGTAGAACAATGAAAATCGATCCATTCTTATTTCCTTGTACAAAGCTCAAGTCCAAGTGGACCTCCACTTAAAGGCAGATACACTTAAACTAATAGAAAAGAAAGTATAGAAGAGCCTTGACTACATGGGCACAGGGGAAGTTTTCCTGAACAGAACACCAATGGCTTATGCTCTAAGATCAACAATTGACAAACGGGACCTCATAAAATTGCAAAGCTTCTGTAAGGCAAAGGGCACTGTCAATAGAACAAAACAGCAACCAACAGACTGGGAAAAGGTCTTTACCAATCCTACATCTGATAGAGGGCTAATATCCAATATATACAAAGAACTCAAGAAGTTAGACTCCAGAGAACCAAATATAATAACCTCCACAGCACTAAACAGTTTGCACAACTGGCCATATTTGAGTTCAAACAGACCTTAAACATTTGCCATGACAGGCATTATTGGCCTAGATAAAGATATCTGCCTTGGCTACAGTTACAAGCTCCCATGGAAACTTTGCTGATTTGGCTGCCACACTGACATTACTCTACAACATACTCCAGCTAAAATAAGAGATAGGTTTTGTGTTTTTTTTTCCTTTGTATACACTATGCTAAATATTAAACTTTATGCGTTGATCAAAACTTTGACTTGACTGTGTTCTTCTCTTGGTCCCTGCCCTTTTCATTTCCAGCCCTCCATTCAAGTAAACACTGTTCGTCCTTTAGCAGCTGGATGGCCACACAAATAACTCTATTAAAAAGTGAGGAACAGAGCTAAACAGAGAATTCTTAACGGAGGAATATCAAATGGCAGAGAAAACCTAAAGAAATGTTCAACATCCTTTTTCATCAGGGAAATGCAAATCAAAACAACCCTGAGATTCCACCTCACACCAGTCAGAATGGATAAGATCAAACATTCAGATGCAAGCTCGTATAACCACTCTGGAAATCAGTCTGGTTCCTCAGAAAATTGGACATAGTACTACCGGAGGATCCCACAATACTTCTCCTGGGCATATACCCAGAAAATGTTCCAACTTGTAATAAGGACACATGCTCCACTATGTTCATAGCAACCTTATTTATAATAGCCAGAAGCTGGAAAGAACCCAGATGTCCCTCAACAGAGGAATCGATACAGAAAATGTGGTAAATTTACACAATGGAGTACTACTCAGCTATTAAAAACACTGAATTCATGAAATTCTTAGGCAAATGGATGGATCTGGAGGATATCATCCTGAGTGAGGTAACTGAATCAGAAATGGTATGCACTCACTGATAAGTGGATATTAGCCCAGAAACTTAGAATATCCAAGATACAATTTGCAAAACACATGAAGCTCAAGAAGAAGGAAGACCAAAATGGAAATACTTTGTTCCTTCTTAGAATGGGGAACAAAATACCCATGAAAGGAGTTACAGAGACAAAGTTTGGAGCTGAGACAGAAGGAAGGACCATCCAGAGACTGCCCCACCCAGGGATCCATCCCATAAACAACTACCAAATCCAGACACTACTGCATATGCCAGCAAGATTTTGCTTACAGGATATAGCTTACGTGATATAGCTGTCTTTTGTGAGTCTATGCCAGTGCCTGGCAAACACAGAAGTGAATGCTCAGTCATCTATTGGATTGAAAACAGGGTCCCCAATGAAGAAGCTAGAGAATGTTCCCAAGGAGCTAAAAGGGATTGTAACCCTACAGGAGGGGCAACTATGTTCTAACCAGTACCCCATCCCCTCCATTGCCTCTGTCTCTAGTTGAATATGAAGCAGAGAATGGCCTAGTAGGCCATCAATGGGAGGAGAGTCCCTTGGTCTTGCGAAGATTATATGCCCCAGCACAGGGGAATGCTAGGGCCAGGAAGAGGGAATGGATGGGTTGGGGAGCAGGGTGAGGGGAGGGTATTGGGGACTTTGAGGATAGCATTTGAAATATAAATGAAAATATCTAATTAAAAAAAAGACATGTGGTATTATAAACAAAAGTCAAGAGAATTAAAATGTATAAATTTTTTATGTGACCAAATTTAGATTATGGTTAGCTTAAAATATATCATCATCATCATCATCAAAATATTTCATGTAATCTATTATATAAATCAATTTTACTAGTAATAAAATATTTCATGAAACTCATAAAGCAAAAGCTTTTGTAGACAAAATGATCACAACATGCACAGGATACTCCATTCAATATATTAAAAAGTATCTTTCAAGTGCATACAAAACAGTCTTTAAGGTATATAATATTTTAGGATACAAACAAACAAAGAAAAATAAGATCAGAATAGTATCTAGCATCTTTTTCTGGCCACCATGATTAAGTATGACTTACACTTAAATGTTTGGTCCAAGAATACAAATCAATAAATCTACCACACTACTACTAAAAAGGAAAGGACAAAAAACTTAAATGACCATTCAAATAGATACAGAAAAAAATGACAAAAATTCAACCAACTTTTCATTATGAAAATTCTAAATTAGGAACAGAAGGAATGCATTTTAACACATTAAAGGCCATTATGATAAACCCATGGCTAACATAGTACAGAAGTGAGAAAAGTTCACGGCCTTTCTTCTAACCTCCAGGAGAAAAGAAGGCTGCCTATTTCCAATCCTGCTAGTGGACACACTACTACAAGTACAAGCCAGGAAAGCAGAGGAGTAAAAGGCATCCTAACTGAAAGTAAAACCCTGATTACAGAACCCTGAAGACTGTACAAAAATCCTGTGAGAAACAATAGGGAAAAAAAAATCCCAGAACTCTTACAGAATCACAAAAGACACTGAATAGCCACAGAAATCTTGAGCAAAATTTATACTGTCTACAACTAATGAAGGCATGGAGGAGGGAACAGAGACTGTGAGAATAGTCAACCAATAACCTGCCCAATTTGAGACCCATCCCATAGGCAAGCACACTATGATATACTGTTGTATATCATATATGACATACTATCATATGCTATACTAATGATACTCTGTTATGTTTACAGGCAGAAGCATGTTGTTCTCTGAGAAGCTCTACCCAGCAGCTGACCCAGACAGATGCAGACACCCACAGCTAAACAGTGGATGGAGCTTGGGGACTTTTACAGAAGAATAGGAAGAGGGATTGTGGCCCCGAAAAGTGATAGGACCTCCACAGGAAGACCAACAGAGTCAATAATGTGGACCCTTAAAGACCATATACAGGCTGGACCTAGGCTCTGTGTTCATGTGTAGCAGATGTGGAGCTTGACCACCATTGGGCCCTGAACAACTGGAATAGGGCTGGTCTAAAAGCTATTGCCTGTCCATGGGATATGTTCTTCTAGCTGGGATGCCTTGTCTGGTCTCAGTGGGAAAGGAATTGCCTAGCCTTGCAGAGACTTGAAGTTTCAGGGTTGGGGAATATGCAGAGGGGCCCCATCTGCTCAGAGGAAAAGGGGATAGGGGAAGAATTGTGGAAGGGGATGATTGGGAGGGGGCAGTTGAGCGGGATATAAAGTGAATAAGTAAAAAAAAAAAATAAAATTAAAAAATATGAAAAGGAGTAAAGCTGGAAGAATCACACTTGCTGATTTCACATTGTATTTCATAACTC